>NC_136143.1:6882663-7592681 GCF_965212315.1 Lampetra planeri
GGTGGGTGGGAGGGAGGGAGGGGTGAGCAGGGTGGGTGGGAGGGGTGAGCCGGGTGGGTGGGAGGGGTGAGCCGGGTGGGTGGGAGGGGTGAGTCGGGTGGGTGGGAGGGGTGAGTCGGGTGGGTGGAAGGGAGGGGTGAGTCGGGTGGGTGGAAGGGAGGGGTGAGTAGGGTGGGTGGAAGGGAGGGGTGAGTAGGGTGGGTGGGAGGAGTGAGTAGGGTGGGTGGGAGGGGTGAGCAGGGTGGGTGGGAGGCAGGGAGGGGTGAGTAGGGTGGGTGGGAGGGAGGGAGGGGTGAGCAGGCGAGAGAGAATACGAAGTTCCACAAAACCGCTCCCACACCCTCCGGTACCCCCCCGCCTCCTCGCAGCGAGTGCGAGCAACAGCGTGGAGGCGGGGGAGAGCGAAGAGAGAGAGCGCAGGGCAGGGGTGGGTTTCGAGGCAGACGCCTGTGGATTTGGTGGCGGTGGTGTTTGTTGGTGGTGGTGGCGGTGGTGTTTGGTGGTGGTGGTTTTTGGTGGTGGTGGTGGTGGTGTTGCCTGCCGGGCGTGGTGCTGACCACCCCCCATCCCCCTCGTGTGCCCCGTGCCAGCCCTCGGAGGTGCCACTCGCAAAACAGCACGTGCCCCCCCCCCCCCCACGAACGCTCTGCCAAGCGAGGTGACACGGGGGTGTCTGTCTTGTTGGCGGGCTCTGTGTGTGCTGGGGGAGCGACGCGGCTGGAACCATCGCGCAGAGCGGCTCCCACCAGCAGCAGCAGCAGGAGGGAGGAGGAGGAGGAGCGGTCACATTACCGGTGAGCATCAACTCTGAGCAACTTTACCACGCACGGGCCAGTGACGGAGGGGGCCTGAATTCAGGCGAGTGGAGTGGTGGGGGGAAGGTGTACAGCTGGTGGGGGGGGGGGGGTAGAGCTAGTGGTGGTGGGGGAAGCTGTAGAGCTGGTGGTGGTGGGAGGAAGGTGTAGAACAGCACAGTGGTGAGAGTGGCCGGCGCACCACCAGCAGTTATTGCCCAAGCTCCGCCGTCCTCTCTGTATACAGTCTGTCTCAAACGGCGTTGTCATCGGCCATTCAATTCGCGCGCGAGAGGGAGGGCGACGTTGCTGCAATGGAGGTTTTAGTCTGCGGCTTGGCTCGGCACCCCATGGCTTGGGGAGTTTGTTTGCTTTTTTGACGCCATCCGTGTGGTGATCCACCAACCCTCGCTGCTGCCTCCACACGGCGACGGACGAGTGCAGACTGTCAGGTGCGGCAATGTCGCCACCCAGCTCGTGAGTGGGGTTCGATTCCCTGCTGTGATCTGGGTTCCCTGCTGTGATCTGGGTTGGGTTCCCTGCTGTGATCTGGGTTCCCTGCTGTGTTCTGGGTTCCCTGCTGTGTTCTGGGTTCCCTGCTGTGATCTGGGTTGGGTTCCCTGCTGTGATCTGGGTTCCCTGCTGTGATCTGGGATCCCTGCTGTGATCTGGGCTGGGTTCCCTGCTGTGTTCTGGGTTCCCTGCTGTAATCTGGGCTGGGTTCCCTGCTGTGTTCTGGGTTCCCTGCTGTGATCTGGGCTGGGTTCCCTGCTGTGATCTGGGCTGGGTTCCCTGCTGTGTTCTGGGTTCCCTGCTGTGATCTGGGCTGGGTTCCCTGCTGTAATCTGGGCTGGGTTCCCTGCTGTGTTCTGGGTTCCCTGCTGTGTTCTGGGTTCCCTGCTGTGATCTGGGTTGGGTTCCCTGCTGTGATCTGGGTTCCCTGCTGTGATCTGGGATCCCTGCTGTGATCTGGGCTGGGTTCCCTGCTGTGTTCTGGGTTCCCTGCTGTAATCTGGGCTGGGTTCCCTGCTGTGTTCTGGGTTCCCTGCTGTGATCTGGGCTGGGTTCCCTGCTGTGATCTGGGCTGGGTTCCCTGCTGTGTTCTGGGTTCCCTGCTGTGATCTGGGCTGGGTTCCCTGCTGTAATCTGGGCTGGGTTCCCTGCTGTGTTCTGGGTTCCCTGCTGTGATCTGGGCTGGGTTCCCTGCTGTGATCTGGGTTGGGTTCCCTGCTGTGATCTGGGTTCCCTGCTGTGATCTGGGATCCCTGCTGTGATCTGGGCTGGGTTCCCTGCTGTGTTCTGGGTTCCCTGCTGTAATCTGGGCTGGGTTCCCTGCTGTGTTCTGGGTTCCCTGCTGTGATCTGGGCTGGGTTCCCTGCTGTGATCTGGGCTGGGTTCCCTGCTGTGTTCTGGGTTCCCTGCTGTAATCTGGGCTGGGTTCCCTGCTGTGTTCTGGGTTCCCTGCTGTGATCTGGGCTGGGTTCCCTGCTGTGATCTGGGCTGGGTTCCCTGCTGTGTTCTGGGTTCCCTGCTGTGATCTGGGCTGGGTTCCCTGCTGTGATCTGGGTTCCCTGCTGTGATCTGGGCTGGGTTCCCTGCTGTGTTCTGGGTTCCCTGCTGTGATCTGGGCTGGGTTCCCTGCTGTGTTCTGGGTTCCCTGCTGTGATCTGGGCTGGGTTCCCTGCTGTGATCTGGGTTGGGTTCCCTGCTGTGTTCTGGGTTCCCTGCTGTGATCTGGGTTGGGTTCCCTGCTGTAATCTGGGCTGGGTTCCCTGCTGTGTTCTGGGTTCCCTGCTGTGATCTGGGCTGGGTTCCCTGCTGTGATCTGGGCTGGGTTCCCTGCTGTGTTCTGGGTTCCCTGCTGTGATCTGGGTTGGGTTCCCTGCTGTGATCTGGGCTGGGTTCCCTGCTGTGTTCTGGGTTCCCTGCTGTGATCTGGGTTGGGTTCCCTGCTGTGATCTGGGCTGGGTTCCCTGCTGTGTTCTGGGTTCCCTGCTGTGATCTGGGCTGGGTTCCCTGCTGTGATCTGGGTTGGGTTCCCTGCTGTGTTCTGGGTTCCCTGCTGTGATCTGGGTTGGGTTCCCTGCTGTGATCTGGGCTGGGTTCCCTGCTGTGTTCTGGGTTCCCTGCTGTGTTCTGGGTTCCCTGCTGTGATCTGGGTTGGGTTCCCTGCTGTGTTCTGGGTTCCCTGCTGTGTTCTGGGTTCCCTGCTGTGATCTGGGTTCCCTGCTGTGATCTGGGCTGGGTTCCCTGCTGTGATCTGGGCTGGGTTCCCTGCTGTGATCTGGGTTCCCTGCTGTGTTCTGGGTTCCCTGCTGTGATCTGGGCTGGGTTCCCTGCTGTGATCTGGGTTGGGTTCCCTGCTGTGTTCTGGGTTCCCTGCTGTAATCTGGGCTGGGTTCCCTGCTGTGATCTGGGCTGGGTTCCCTGCTGTGTTCTGGGTTCCCTGCTGTGATCTGGGCTGGGTTCCCTGCTGTGATCTGGGTTCCCTGCTGTGATCTGGGCTGGGTTCCCTGCTGTGTTCGGGGTTCCCTGCTGTGATCTGGGTTCCCTGCTGTGATCTGGGCTGGGTTCCCTGCTGTGATCTGGGTTCCCTGCTGTGATCTGGGCTGGGTTCCCTGCTGTGTTCTGGGTTCCCTGCTGTGATCTGGGCTGGGTTCCCTGCTGTGATCTGGGCTGGGTTCCCTGCTGTGTTCTGGGTT
The DNA here is from genome assembly GCF_965212315.1 of Lampetra planeri. Classification (NCBI taxonomy): domain Eukaryota; kingdom Metazoa; phylum Chordata; class Hyperoartia; order Petromyzontiformes; family Petromyzontidae; genus Lampetra; species Lampetra planeri. The sequence continues at coordinate 6,886,160 of NC_136143.1, forward strand.
CCCTGCTGTGATCTGGGCTGGGTTCCCTGCTGTGTTCTGGGTTCCCTGCTGTGATCTGGGCTGGGTTCCCTGCTGTGATCTGGGCTGGGTTCCCTGCTGTGTTCTGGGTTCCCTGCTGTGATCTGGGTTGGGTTCCCTGCTGTGATCTGGGTTGGGTTCCCTGCTGTGATCTGGGCTGGGTTCCCTGCTGTGTTCTGGGTTCCCTGCTGTGATCTGGGCTGGGTTCCCTGCTGTGATCTGGGCTGGGTTCCCTGCTGTGTTCTGGGTTCCCTGCTGTGATCTGGGTTGGGTTCCCTGCTGTGATCTGGGTTGGGTTCCCTGCTGTGATCTGGGTTGGGTTCCCTGCTGTGATCTGGGTTCCCTGCTGTGATCTGGGTTGGGTTCCCTGCTGTGATCTGGGTTGGGTTCCCTGCTGTGATCTGGGTTGGGTTCCCTGCTGTGATCTGGGTTGGGTTCCCTGCTGTAATCTGGGTTCCCTGCTGTGATCTGGGTTCCCTGCTGTGATCTGGGTTCCCTGCTGTGATCTGGGTTGGGTTCCCTGCTGTGATCTGGGTTGGGTTCCCTGCTGTGATCTGGGTTGGGTTCCCTGCTGTGATCTGGGTTGGGTTCCCTGCTGTGATCTGGGTTGGGTTCCCTGCTGTGATCTGGGTTCCCTGCTGTGATCTGGGTTCCCTGCTGTGATCTGGGTTGGGTTCCCTGCTGTGATCTGGGTTCCCTGCTGTAATCTGGGTTGGGTTCCCTGCTGTGATCTGGGTTCCCTGCTGTGATCTGGGTTGGGTTCCCTGCTGTGATCTGGGTTCCCTGCTGTGATCTGGGTTGGGTTCCCTGCTGTGATCTGGGTTCCCTGCTGTGATCTGGGTTGGGTTCCCTGCTGTGATCTGGGTTCCCTGCTGTGATCTGGGTTGGGTTCCCTGCTGTGATCTGGGTTCCCTGCTGTGATCTGGGTTGGGTTCCCTGCTGTGATCTGGGTTGGGTTCCCTGCTGTGATCTGGGTTCCCTGCTGTGATCTGGGTTGGGTTCCCTGCTGTGATCTGGGTTGGGTTCCCTGCTGTAATCTGGGTTCCCTGCTGTGATCTGGGTTCCCTGCTGTGATCTGGGTTCCCTGCTGTGTTCTGGGTTGGGTTCCCTGCTGTAATCTGGGTTCCCTGCTGTGATCTGGGTTCCCTGCTGTGATCTGGGTTGGGTTCCCTGCTGTGATCTGGGTTGGGTTCCCTGCTGTGATCTGGGTTCCCTGCTGTGATCTGGGTTGGGTTCCCTGCTGTGATCTGGGTTGGGTTCCCTGCTGTGATCTGGGTTCCCTGCTGTGATCTGGGTTGGGTTCCCTGCTGTGATCTGGGTTCCCTGCTGTGATCTGGGTTGGGTTTCCCTGCTGTGCATCTGGTGTCCGCAATGTGCATCTGGTGTCCGCAATGTGCACCGGTGTTGAATTCGATTCCAAGTTCACTCGTTCCACGGAAAATCCCGTCTGAGCCAGTTACCCAGCTATAATCTCGATTTGACGCTTTCCTGACTGCAGGAATCCATCCTCTTTGGATATCCCGCGATGCCATCGGCACCGAACAGGAACATCCATCATCATCAGTGATACCTACAGAGGTGCAGGCAACAGCTGGGACAGACCACAACTTGATACACAGGACAGTAGTAGTAGTAGTACATTATGTACACGTGCAGCCCGTGTGCCAATCCACTGCTGGATGAGGGCCTCTCTGGCAGGCTGTGTGTGTCCTGGGTGTTATTTGAACTTGCGGTACAGCACTGCACTAGATTGGGCGTTGTTGAAGGGTCCGCTGAGCATCGACGTGGGAGCATAGAAGTACAGTACAGTAGAGTACAAACAATGGATTGTTTTCACTGCACTGCCCCCCTGCTGACATGTAGACCCGCCAGTAACTTGGGACTGTGGTTCTGTATTAGAATGTTTCTTTTTTTTTTAAAGAGATCAACGCACTCGTCAATAACACCGTGGCCCTTCCGCATAGCACACATTTGCGATGGGAACGATTTTGTTTTTTTATTGACAGGTGACGTTACGGCAATGGCCGGGCTCCTTCTTTGTTGCTCCCAAGAGCTATGAGGAAGGAAACCCGTTGTTGCTCTTGACCCGTGCGGTTGACGGGCGTGTTGAGTTTATATTGTTCAGGGTGCTGGTGCGCTTTCCGCCGCCGATTTTCGCCGTGGCTGGGAAATGAACCCTCTTGGGGCAGGCTCGAGGGGACATGCTTCCCAGCAACCTCTGCCACCCACCTCACAGATCTACGTTAAAAGCCACCGGTTGGTTGAGGTAGCCGTGGTCGGGAATCGAACTCGGGTGGTGGGATGTGCGTTGGTGGCATCGCTGGGTTCAAAAGTGCGCAGGGTTGTTAACCGCTTTGATCGGCCGCTCCAACGGGCCGCAAAACCCCTTCACAGATCTGCGTGACGACCGCTGTCGGGCTCGTCATCGTACCGAGCGAGTGATAACGAATGTCAATGAGCCCGGGCCGCGTTAATCGACGTACGCGGGCCGACGGATTGATTACCGTTACGGCTTGTCAGCCCGCTTTAGTGTCTCAGCCTGAACTGTCCGCGTAACGAAAACGAGCGCTAAATTCGCCTCGGGAGGTCGGGATTTTAGCTGAGCTTATTAAGCCGAGCTCAAAATTTCTGCTCCCCCTCCCCACCACCACCCCCCCACCTGAATACCTCTCACGCACTCAGCCCACCCATCTACCAATCCACTCACCCTTACCCACTCATCCATCCAGCCAACCATCAATCCACTAAAAATAACTCATCCATCTACTCGTCATGCAACCCGCTCACCCATCCACTTACAAACTCGCCCACCTACCTAAGATTCAACTAGCTCATCCACTCACCCGTCCATATGCTCACAAGCTCACTCGCCCATCCACTCCCACACACTCACCCATCTCGCCTATCCACTCGCCTATCCGTTCGTCCACCCAGCCACCCATCCAGTCACCCAACTCACCCACCCACCCACCCAACTCACCTGCACACTCACCGATCCACCTACCCACCCACGCATCCGGTCACCGAACTCACCCCCACACACCCAACCACTCACAAACGCACTCACCCGTCCACCCCGCCACCCACTCATCCCGCCACCCATCCACTCACAAATGCACTGCCCCGTCCGCTTACCCAGCAGTCTGCCCGCACGCCAGCGGTGCTGTGAAATTCAAAGAGGCAGGATAATAAGCGCAGGATGGTCGATGAGAAGCCATCGCTGTCGGAGGTGGCCGTTGCGGCTCGGAGAGTTTATTCCTCAGCAAGACCGTTGAGGCGGCGGGCACCGCCGCCGAGAGCCTGGGTTCGAATCCAGATTTCAACGCCTCTGCCAATTCGAACGAGTCCTTGGAGCCGAGCGAGTTTGGTGGCGGCCTTTAGCGTAGACAATAACAAACGGCCGAACAAAACCAACAAAAACCTCGTCGCTAAATGCACCTTGCGTTTTCACGCGAGGCCACGAATGCTGCGTTCACGACCCCGATAAAGTTGATTCTTGCACACACGATTCCACACGTGTATCGTTGTAGACACCTGTGTGAAATAGGGTCACCGTGAGGTGTTACGGATGACCTGGCACTCGCCACAGGAACGGAATGCCCACCAATTATTTAGGACCACCCATTGCGAAAGACGACGAGGGCTCTTCGTTTGAGATTGAAGATGCCTGATTGTCGGACGTTTGAAAACCGAATTTGGAGCCGCCGCTTATTTATTTCATTGCTTACCCAGCTTATTGTGCCCCCCATTACGGCGTGTTCATCTTGTTCAGGCGAGGAGGCCGCTGCGTTTATCTGATTGCTCCTGCGGGCGGGCGGGCAGAGGGCCTTTTGGCTCTCTGCCGGATCTCGCGATAAGCATCCACATGCAATTATTTTTACTAAAACTAAATTTCGATTTAAAGCTTTCGTGACTGCAGGGATTCATCTTCTTGGTTCTTTGTCTGTCTTATCGACAGACCTGCTCCACCTGAGGACGGCTGCTTGCGTTGTGGCCGAAACGTCGTGAGAATTGTATTATTTTATAATGTTTTATTTTTATTATTTTATTATTTCCATTCTACGTGACTTTACCGAAAGAACCAAGAGATTTACTAAAACTCTTTTTTTAGTTTACCAGGTAAGACCCCACCGAGCCCTATGTAGCTCTTTTTCAGAAGCGACCTGCCCACAAATGATAGCTCAACAAAGTGGCTTATCACGTGGAAATTTATAGCAGCAAAATCATGTAAATACTCGCTGTGGAGCGCCTGCATTCGAAATGGAGCGGGAAAGTTCACAATTTTAATCTTTATCCTGGAGAAATCCGATGCGCTATGAAGCCTGTATATTAAGAGTGTGCATGTTCTCCCCGTGGTTGCGTGGATTTTTCTCCGGGTTCTCCGGTTTTTCCCTCCACGTTTAGAATCAACATCGACGCGCGTTTAGAGTATTTGCCACGAATATCCTCGCGATAAGCCACAGCGTTGAGCTGTCATTTGTGATAGGTCGATCCTGAATAAGAGCTGCATAGCTCGGTGGGCCTTACCTGGGCGAGTAAAAAATAGTTCACAGTCTGTAGTTTATTTTCTTGGTTCTTTCGGTAAAGTCACGTAGAAGGGTAATAATAAAATAATACAAATAAAATAAAATAATATATTAAATGACATAAAATAATATATTATTTAATTTTATTATGTTTTATTTTTATAATAAAATAATATATTATATTTTTTCATTTTATTATGTTTTATTATTTTATTTTCTTATGTTTAATTTTTATTATTAAATTTTTTCCCTTCTACGTGACTTTACCGAAAGAACCAAGAAGATGAATCCCTGCAGTCACGAAAGCTTTAAATCGAAAAGTCTGTCGTTTATTTCCCACAGATGTCTAGTCGGGGCGGGTCACAGAGTCGACCGCGGTGGATTCTCACGCCCGCGATCATCAACCGTCGTTTAGCCATTGTCTATCCGCTGCTGGATGGACGCCTCCCCCGTCGCCGCCGCTAACAATCCCCGCGATGCGCCAATCCATCTGTCTCCTGCTGCGGCGCGGGATCATTTTCGTTGCTCCATTTCCGCGGTGGAGATCGTAATCGAGAGCGGTTCCCCCTTGGGTGTTAATCTCCGACCGCCGGCCGTCGTGCCTTCCACCGACATGTATGTACAGTATGTTGAACTTCTTTCGCACCGTACGTAGCCGACCGTGATAATCTGTGGGTCTCTGTAGGTCCCTGTGGGTGTCTCTGTGGGTCTCTGTGAGCCTATGAGTGTCTGTGGGTTTCTGTGTATGTATGTATGTTGAACTTCTTTCGCACCGTACGTAGCCGACCGCGATAATCTGTGGGTCTCTGTAGGTCCCTGTGGGTGTCTCTGTGGGTTTCTGTGAGTCTATGGGTGTCTGTGGGTTTCTGTGTATGTATGTATGTTGAACTTATTTCGCACCGTACGTAGCCGACCGTGATAATCTGTGGGTCTCTGTAGGTTCCTGTGGGTGTCTCTGTGGGTCTCTGTGAGTCTCCGGGTGTCTGTGGGTCTCTGTGTATGTACCGTATGTTGAACTTATTTCGCACCGTACGTAGCCAACCATGCTCATGGGAGGTGCGGGGGGGATAGAACAGCAGACGTGTCCTGGCATGAACCCTCGCTGTCCTGTCTTCAAAGACGCTCGGCACGAGTTCTTTCCAACTCAACGCGTTTCTCGGTGGGAAATGCCGAAGCGTGCGTGCACCCGTGCTCGCACGCTTCTTCGCGCACTCCCTTATCTTTCTGATCTGCGTGCCAAATCCCCGCGCCAAATCGGACACCATTGTGCTCTGCTTTCATTGTTAGAAATCTTGATTTTCCCTTTTTTTTTTAAGCCTCGTTGCGAGGAACGAGGCTGGACGTACGAAATGGACAATAGCGGAGGAGGTGGTACGAATGACGGCCGCGGAATGTTATTGATCGCTACGATTCCCGCTCACTGGTCCCGGGCCTCCCCTAGGTCGACTCAGCCTCACTTGAGCACCTGGTGCGGTGTGTAAACATCGCCACTGGGTGAGACAAAGGCAGTTGGGCACAGCACTGCCCACCACCACCCCATTGTGCACTGTGTAAGCCTCAATAAAGCAGCACTTGCCCCAGCTGCCTGTGAAAGGCTGCATGGGAGATGTGTGTTCCTTTGCGCACGAGTGTGTGTGTGTATGCCAGTGTACCAGTTAGCGCGCTGCGCTGCGAACCCGCCGACCCGAGTTCGATTCCCACTCGCGGCCAACACCAGTGACGGTTATCTGAACCGGTCGTGGGCCTCGCCTAGGTCGACTCAGCCTCACTTGAGCACCTGGTGCGGTGTGTAAACATCGCCACTGGGGGAGACAAAGGCGGCCGGGTGTGGTGCTTGCTCACTCGCCCCCATGCGTACCATGGTGCCGGCCTTCATAGGTGCTACTCGCTAACAGCACTTGCCCCAACAGCCTGTTAAGGCTATACGGGGGATCTTTGTCTTCGATTTTGTGTGCGTGTGCGAGTCATGAGTGTTTTCACGTGACCACTTTTGTGCCCAAAGGCTCAAGTGACAGTTGCTTTACGAGGCTTCACTTGAGTGGCTCCGCAGGGAAGAAAGTGTCCCGCTGTAACCGCAATACAACCGCACGCAAAGGTCCCCTGTGTAGCCCACGCAGGCTGTTGGGGGGAGGGGGGGTGCAAATGCCGTCAGACTTACACCCATGCAGATGTTAGTCGGGCGCGTGATGTCTCGGGCCGAGCCTTTGCGGTTTCGCGAGAGGTGCGGCATTTCATGAAGGAAACGCCGAGACAGACATTCACGAACCTTGCGTCATCGAATCGCGATCCCACATCGTGAGAATCCGTACGATTTGCAAACTGGTGAATTGGTAAGGGCTGCCTGGATGAAAGTTGATTATCCACATTTTTCAGGTGCCAGCCTTTTTTCAATCCACTGGTGGATTAAGGCCTCCCCCGTGCCATGTTGGTCAGGGGTTGTTTTTGTTTTTACCAAACCGCGCACCACATTGGTCAGCGCAGATTGGTGAAGGGTTGGGGGTAGGCAGAGGAGTGGGTTTGGTATAACTCGCCGGTGATGTTGGCTTTGGCGGGGAATCAAACTCCGGTTGCCGGGGTTTCTAGTGCGGTGCGCTCGCCCCAACACCAACAACAACAACGGCCGCCGTTCGCCACTAAGTGGCGGTCAGGTCACCACGGCACTTGTGCCAGGCTAGGTGCATTTTCAGGCTGTCACGTCAAGTGTCGAAGGCTCGCTGCTGGCAGGAGGTCACGGAACAGACCCGGTGTGCCATGGATGGCTGGCAGACGCGCCAACCTCTGCTCCCCACTTGCCACCTCGCTGCGTTTTACCCGCCCGGCGCACTGCTCATTGTTGTGAGCCGTCGCCTCTCCGCCCACTCCCACACGCGTACGTTCAAGACATCCCATGCCGGCCTCGCTTGAACACATTTACATTCCACTTTTGAGCTTTGGCCACACAAGGAACTCGATGCCTCACTTGGCTTTCCCATCCACTTAATGTAAAGAATTTGAACTTGCCGAACAATGTGAGGTTGTGCGTTGTCAAGTTGTTGGGTTCATTTTGTCCAGGACACCCCTCCACCACACCTTGTTATTGATACGCTAATGATTTGGTGTGTGTGCGTGCGCATGCGGGGAGCGGTAGTGTAGCAGTTAGCACGCTGCGCTGCCAACCCGGTGACCCGAGTTCGATTCCTGCTCACGACCACCAACACCAGTGACGATTATATGAACCGGTCCGGTGCCTCCCCTAGGTCGACTCAGCCTCAAATGAGTACCTGGTACGGGTGTGTAAACATCGCCACTGGGGACACAGAAGCGGCCGGGCGTGGTGTTGGCCACCCACCCCCTTCGTGTGCCGTGCCGGCCTTCATAGGTGCTACTCGTTAACAGCACTTGCCCCAACAGTCTGTCCAGGCTATACGGGGGATCTTTGTCTTTGTAACAGTTTACTTTTTTAGTTGGCGTGCTGCGCTGCGAACCCGGCGACCCGAGTTCGATTCCCGCTCACGGCCGTCAACACCAGTGACGATTATCTGAACTCGTCCTGTGCCTCCCCGAGGTCGACTCAACCTCAAACGAGTACCTTAGTGTGACTGTGGGGGGGGGAGGCTGGCCACCCCAACCCCCTTGTGTGCCGTGCCGGCCACCACAGGTGCTGCTCGTTCGACAACACCTGCCCCCCCAAAGTCTGCCGTGGCTCCACGGGGGGGTGGGGATCTTTTCCGTCGTGCCACGGCCTTTCAAGCCTGACCACGTGCGGGGAAGACAACCGCTCAGCAGGATCTCGTCGCTTGGCGACGTCGCCTTCAAGTGCGCACTCGCCGAGTTTGTGAAGAGCTGCAGGCGGTGCGACGAGGCTGCTGCGTGGCGTGTGCAGGGGGCTGCCGTTGCTCCGTGTGACGGGCGCTTGCCGAGTCCTGGCGCACCGCACGGTATGTTTGGGATCGGGGGGGGGGGTGGGGTTTAATCCGTGAGAAACCTGAGAGCAATGGATGATTCATCATCGCCATCAGCATTCTAACAGCAGCAATAGCCGTGGATTTATCCACGGCTGGATGAAGACGTCCGCCCAACATTGTCGCCCGCCCCCCCCGCCCCCCCAAGATTACGGTCCGTCTCGCTCCTGCGCATGAGCTGATCTCGTTTTCTCTGGGCCTCCACGAGGTCGACTTGGCCTTAAGTCAGTCCCTGGTGCGGTGTGTAACACAGCAGCACTGGGGAGACAAAGGCAGCCCGGGGCGCGGTCCTGACCGCATCCCACTCCCCCATGCGCTTCATTCTCGCTACTCGCTAACTGCACTTGCCCCAACAGTCTGTTGAAGGCTACACAGGATGGGGGGGGCCTTTGCCTTTGCTTATAATAGGTGCTTGCTACCTGCACTCACCTCCCAGCAGTGCTGAGTAATGTAGGCCGCACCGGGAGGAACCTTCGTCCCAGAGGCGCCTTTCAATTCCCACCGTGGTGAACGAACGCCACTAGAAACGAACGCGGGGGGGGGGGGGTTGGGATTTGTCACCGCCACCGCGTGTGGAGCAGGGACTTGTGAAATCGATTCGTGGCGATTGGCAAGCGTTCGCGAACAAAAAAAATAAAATCCCCTGTCCCTAATCTTACCGTCACCCTCCCCCCCTCCCTCCCTCCCCCAAATTCCGCGCAGAATTGAAATCGCTGCCTTGGTCCGTGCTTGCAAGCCTCGGGCTGGCGTGGCGTTGGCGCTGAATCGCTAATTCAACCGGAGCGCCGCTTGACCACCCGGGGTGAGGACAAAGCGGCGTTACAGCGCAGGACACGTGGAGGGCAAAGGTCAATTCTCGAGTGCGAAAAGAAAAAAAGGTCAAATTTTGGTGCGAAACGTGGCGGAAATGCATGCGGAGCGGTCGGGCTTACGCAGAACCCCGCGGGGCCCGTTGTTTGATTATATTTACAGGCCAAGGCCAACATCGGTTGCGATTTGTCTGAATCGGCCCTGTGTGCATCCCCAACCCCCCCCCCTCCCGAAGCTGACTCTGCCTTAAATGAGTACAGCACCCTGATGTGATGTGGGGGGGGGGGGGATCATAATTGGGGAGAGAAAGGCGGCCAGGAGTGGTGTTGGCCCCACCACTCCATGCGCCGCCACCAGGCCTATCATAGTGCTACCATCGCGCACCTGGTGCGGTGTGTAAACATCGCCACTGGGGAGACAAAGGCGGCCAGGCGTGTTGCTGGCCACAACCGCCACCCCTTCGTGCCTTTATAGGTGACAGCAGTTGCCCCAACGGCCTGTGGAGGCTACCTGGGAGATCTCTGTCTTTGTGCGTGTGCGTGCGTGTGCGTGCGCTAGTGGTAGTGTAGCGGTTATCCCACTGCACTCTGAAGTCTGAACCCAGCGACCCAAGTTCAATTGCAGCTCACGGCCAACACCATCACCTATTATCTGAACCACGAGTGTAAAATCGGTGTGACTGCCATTAGTGGTCTCGTGAAGCACAACAGAAGAGATGATTTCCACCCACGATGTGCCATGATTGAGGGCCATTGCCTGACACGTCGCCTATCATATCTATTTTTTCCCCCTTTTACGACCACGGTATTTAATGACAAATGAGTTGAAATTTTGTTATTTGTGCACCACCGCAAACATAGCGCAGCATCGTCACCGAGCTCACTTAGATATGCAGATCAACACATTTTATTTCGGCACACAATACGAGTCGTGCGAAAAAGATCTGAAATTGGCTTTGTAAACACACGGCATTCCAAAACCCTAATACAGTGCATGCAAGATTAGCCAAAATGTACAAAGCGTACCGACGCTTAAACGTGCATAGGACAGGGCTCATCGCTGAGGTTCTTGTGGCGCTGTGCAAATTCCACATTCCTGTGGCAGGGAGCCAGTCCCCACATTGTAACAGCCACTGTCGACCGTACGCGGAGCGGTACTATTTTCACGAACCCGGGAGGGGGGTCTCGATGGGCCGAGTCGCAGCCTTCTCACTCTCCGAGTCACTGTGAGGCCAACGCCGCAGGTACCACCACCACCGACGTGGTTTCACTGCGTCGGTGGTCGCGGTCGTGCCGCTGCCGCCGCCGCCGCCGCTGCAGTCCGGCTCTCCTCCTCCGCGTTCTTCGGGGCGGTGCCCCGGTGCCGTTCGTTGAGATGTCCGACGTTTCGCCCCCCCCCCCCCCCCCCGCGTGCCCTGGGGGGGGGGGGAGGAGCTTCTTCCGGAACCGAAGACGTCCAAACATCGCGCGGACCAGCACGCGGGCGGAGGGCGAGAATGAGCGCCGCGCGACCATTGTTGAGTTTTGCCTGAGTTTCCGTTCAACCGTTTCCTGGGCTTGCATTTTGATTTCCGAGCGCGCCTGTTTCGTCGGCCAGCGTTAATGCGACCGTTTCGCTTTCCTAGAATTCACTCGAACATCCCCGATGTGGCCCGCCCGGTCACAACGATGTCGCCGCCACGAACACGAAGGGAGAAAAATAACAAACAAACGGATGCCGTCAGTCGCCACCTTTTGATATCGCCTTTGTTGAGACTCCTCGCAATCTTCCCCGGTAGGCGGAACCTACGTGGGAATTTATTTGGCCGCACCGAACCAAACCCTCCATGGCCGGCGCGGTGAAGTATGGTCAAGCAAAACGCCACGACCGACACGACATCCCCTCTCTTCTCTGCCACTCGAGTTCTCCAGCTCAGAAACAAAATATGCACGCTTTGTTGCAATGCCGTGCTTTATGCAGAGCCTCCAAGTTGTATTAACCCTATGCTGCCATGCAATTGCTCAAGGGGAGCGGAGAGCGGGGTGCGGGTAATTTGTTTTTGCCGGACCAGCGATTGAACCACGGGCGATCGCGAACGAACACGGGATTTGCACCACCACCACCGCCACCATCACCAGAAACAAACGACAAAGATCCCCCGTTTAGCCTCTACAGACTTTAAGGGGAAAGTGCTGTGAGTGAGCACCTGTGAAGGCCGGCACGGCACGCGAGGAGGGCGGGTGGCCAGCACCGCGCCTGGCCGCATGGGCCTCCCTCCTGGTGATGTTTTACACGCACCACCAAGCGCAGTACTCATTTGGGGCCGAGTCGACCTACAGGAGGTCCATGACCGGTTCGGATCATCATCGCTGGTGTTGGCAGTGAACTCGGGCCACTAACACTCCCACTCCGCACCACCGCCGCCAGCGATCGGCTCCGAACGAGCACAAATATCCACGGTCTCCAGCGGTTTCCCGTCTGACCGGTTCCACGCGCCTCCTGTTGGCGCGTGCGGTACGCCCTCGCCGCAACCAGCACCGCAACCGTGGCTGTCATTCTAACCGGGTCGGTCCTGGTCGGCGTGTGCCCGGCACATCACATCCAGTATACCTCTCACGACACTCTGTGGCTACTTGAGTCACGCCGTGCTGGCTAGGAGATGTTAACTTCCTCGCCTGGTGTGCAGGAGGTCGTGGGTTCGAACCCGACCCTCTGACGCCTGCTGTATATTTGGAGTTTGTGTCCGGTTTTTCCCTCCACATTGAGAATCGGCGCGTGTTTATAGTATTGGCTGCTATACATTTCGACGTGGTAAGCCACGTCGCTGAAAAAGAGCTACATAGCTTACCTGGTTACATTAAAACAGTTACGTTAGTTAAGTTATAGTTAGTCAAACCTACTGCATAGTACCAGTGAGCTTTAAAAAAAAAAAGTTACACCTGGCAAACCACATCCAGCATCCGCTTGGCACATGTCAAACTACTCCGGTGGGTGTGGAAAAATATCCGCCGAGAAACAAACAGTGCCCCAAGGGGACAAAACCACCGCTGCCGATAACTCGATGGCCAGGCAATGGGAGCCACGCGAGCTCCGGGTGGAGCTCCGGGCGGAGCTCCGGGTGGAGCTCCGGGTGGAGCTCCAGGTGGTGCTCCAGGTGGAGCTCCAGGTGGAGCTCCGGGCGGAGCTCGCGGTGGAGCTCGCGGTGGAGCTCCGGGCGGAGCTCCGGGCGGAGCTCGCGGTGGAGCTCCGGGCGCAGCTCGCGGTGGAGCTCCGGGCGCAGCTCGCGGTGGAGCTCCGGGCGGAGCTCGCGGTGGAGCTCCGGGCGGAGCTCGCGGTGGAGCTCCGGGCGGAGCTCGCGGTGGAGCTCCGGGCGGAGCTCGCGGTGGAGCTCCGGGCGGAGCTCGCGGTGGAGCTCGCGAGCTCTGCGTGGGGTACGAGACGATCGATCGGTTTCAGGGCGGCGGCCGATCGTTACGCGTCAAGCGTCGCGTGAAACCGCATGGCGATCACGCCGCCTCCGCCTCAACTCGTGTCAATAATTGGCACTCATTATTATAAATGGAGCGAACCTACAGCAACACAAGGGGCCCATGCTGTAGAGTCCACACGGACAGGTTCTTGAACCCACTTGCTCATACCGCCATCTTGCGGGTTTGGGGGGCGCCTCGCAAACACGCGCTTCCATCCTGCACGTGATCCACCAACCCCCCCCCCACCCCACCCCACCGCGCGAGTCGGTGGTCCCCGGCGTTTTTGGTCCCCGCCCCACCGGCGGTCTGTGAGGCCGTGGGAAATGGGGAACCCGAGGAACCGTTGCAGATTCTGCTTTTGAAAAATATCCGCCACCGCCGCACGGCCGACCGGCGGGAAAATTGCTGAGCGTTGACAGTGGCGGGGGGGGGGGGCGGGGTGTAACCGCCGTGCCGAGCGTGCGGTCGCAGACGCTCAACGTGCTCGCGCAGCTCTGGAGCAGGAGTCTAAGCGGTACCCGCTGACCATCCCCCGGCGCGTGCAGGGCCATCGAGGGAGCGAGCGGGCGGGCGCCATGACGGACGCCGTGTTCGGCAGCAGCGTCGCCGACCGCTGGGTCTGCCCCAACGACCGCCACCTGGCCCTGCGCGCCAAGTGAGTGCTCGCCGGGCCGCGGCCACGGTCGCTGCAGCTGCACCTCTCACACCACCACCACCACCACCACTCCCACCACTCGAACCACCACCAACATCACCACCACTCCCACCACTCAAACCACCACCAACATCACCACCACTCCCACCACTCAAACCACCACCAACATCACCACCACTCCCACCACTCCCACCACTCAAACTACCACCAACATCACCACCACTCCCACCACTCAAACCAGCACCAACATCACCACCCATTCACACCACCACCACTCCCACCACAACCACCACTCAAACTACCACCAACATCACCATCCATTCACACCACCACCACTCTCACCACTCCCACCACTCAAACCACCAACACCAGCACCACTCACGCCACCACCGCTCACGCCACCACCACTCCCACCACTCAAACCACCACCAACATCACCACCACTCCCACCACTCCCACCACTCAAACTACCACCAACATCACCACCACTCCCACCACTCAAACCACCACCAACATCACCACCCATTCACACCACCACCACTCACACCACAACCACCACTCAAACCACCACCAACATCACCATCCATTCACACCACCACCACTCTCACCACTCCCACCACTCAAACCACCACCACCAACACCAGCACCACTCACGCCACCACCGCTCACGCCACCACCACTCCCACCACTCAAACCACCACCAACATCACCACCACTCCCACCACTCCCACCACTCCCACCACTCAATCTACCACCAACATCACCACCACTCCCACCACTCAACCACCACCAACATCACCACCCATTCACAACATCACCACTCCCACCACTCAAACTACCAACACCACCATTCACACCACCACCGCTCACACCACCACTGCTCACACCACCACCACGGGCGGCTGAAACAAAACAAAAACCCGGATGGGAACCCAGGCTCTGTGCGTCACCAGCACAGTGCTCTCTTGGGCTCTCTTATGCGCGTCGTGGTCGATTCCTTTTCATGTTTGTATTTCTGGATTTCTGTCCGTGCCATGTCCCACCTCTCAAAGGCGCGGGTGCGGGGAGAGATGCCGTGAGTCCACTCGGCGACCTTTAACTCAAAATTGTTGCGATATTTCGGTAAAGGGCGGCAGCAGGCTCGAGCGAGAAAAGTCGTTTTGACGTCGCTCGCCCTCTCACTGGCTCGCTCGCTCCCGCGCCTGCACGCTCCCTTTCCCGCTCACCCTTTCCCTCCCTCGCTCCCTCTCCTGCTCACCCTTTCCCTCCCTCGTCCTCTCGCTCCCTCTCCCGCTCACCCTTTCCCTCTCCCGCTCGCCGTCATTGTGAGCCCTCAAGCCATCTAGGCCACTTTGGCCACATTGGCGTAATTTCTTTTTCTTCCAAAATTATGTTTCTTATCGCTGGAAGTTTTCATTTGGAGCCCTGCACCTGGGGTCCGAAACAGCCCCGAGAAGTTGAGGTTACAGAGCTGGTTTTGAGGTCGAGGCAATCGGATCTGTTGATCCGCACTTAGGGGCACATATTTTAACGTGACATGCAAAACGAAGGTCACGGTATGTGAATAAAGCTGGCGGTTTCTATTGTCGGAGTTGGATTCGAGCCAAATTAAGAACAAAACCAAGTTGAGTGATTTTTTTTTTCTTCTGCGTGCAGTCATCGGTGACCAGGCTGAGACGAACAACTTTCCACACTCGAGATGCCTCGCGTGTCACTTAGAGACCTCTCACTTACCCCCCCCTCCCCGCCTCGAGGTGTCGCACGTGCCAACGCACGCGTACCACCCCAGGTGCACGCGTACCCCCACGGCGTGAGCCGCTGCCCACGTGTCGCGTGCGTGTCGCGTGCCGTGGTGCAGGCTCAACACGGGCTGGTCGGTGCACACGCACCGCTCGGAGAAGCAGCGCAGGAACGAGACGCTGAGCGAGGAGGAGCGCGAGGCCATCCACAAGGTCATCGAGAAAGCCGAGAAGATGGAGCTGCTGGAGCAGGAGCGCATCGGGTGAGCGAGCGAAGAAGAAGAAGCGTGGGAGCGGAGCGCCTCCGTCGCCGATGTTGGAGGTCCCTCGCCGAAACGTCACGGCTCGCGTCGACCGGTGTCAAGATCGTCGCGAGCACTCCGCCACTTGTCCACGTGTGGTCACCTCCACTTGCAACCCCCCTCCCCCTCTTCCCCGCGACCTCCCCCCCCCCCCCCCCTGTGGAAACAGACGCCCCTCCTCCTCCTCCGTGCGGCTCACTTCTGCTCGCTCATCCCTTCTTCTCCCTCCCTTCCTCCCTCCCTTCTCATCATCCTAATCACCGTCTCCATCCCTGATGAAACATCTTGGCCCTGCCATTCCTTCTTCCGCTCCTCCTCTCCCCCTGCTGCTGCTGCTGCTTCTGCTCATCTTGCGCCGTGCCCTCCTCTTCTTTGTCCGTCTTGGGGCGGGGTGGGGGGAGGGGGTAGCGACTTCCGCCCCGACCTCTCCCTGTCACTTTCCCGTTACTTTCTCGTTGCCCCGTTCACGATCGCAGCCCTTGACTCCACTCGCCCTCGGGCATGTCGCGTCGCCCCGGGCACAACCGCCTTCGTATCGACTATGTCACCGCATCTTAGTGACACGCAGGCGGTGCCCGCAGCACTGGTCTGAAGATGCACGACGCTCAACAGAGACTCCGTCTGTAACCCCACCCGCTTTGTCTGCACGTGATCTACGTGAATGTCGAACGGAAGGAAACTCCTGGCCTACTCGTCGTGGACTCGCGCGGCCCCCTTTGCAATTCGCGATTGGGATGCTTGCCGCCGCCGCCGTGCGTCACGGCAAGGGCACGCGCGAGATTGCCGGTTCGGCGACCGCGGCTTCACCGCGTCGGTAGAGGAACTCGTTGGACGCTGGCGCGTCTTGTCTCCGCGATTCCCCGATCTCGTTCGAAAAAACTTCTCCTGCGCGGTATCCATGCCGCAGCCTGCGCGCCTGCCCCACTCGGTTGAGAACACGGCCAGCCCCCACCCGTTCGATGGCCCCCCGCCACTGACCCCGGTCGACGCCACCCCCCCTCCCCCCACCGTCCCATGACCCTCGCCACTGACCCTGTCCCGTGCCCCCCCCCACCCCCACCCCACCGCCCCCTCCCCTGCGTGACGCTGCAGGCGGCTGGTGGAGCGGCTGGAGAACATGAGACGGAACGCGCTGGGCGACGGCGCCGCGCGCTGCGTGCTGTGCGGGGAGCAGCTGGGTCTGCTCGGCTCGGCCGCCGCGCTCTGTGAGGACTGCAAGAAGGTGAGGGGGGGACGGGGGGAGGGGGGAAGTCGGGGTGAGTTGGGGGAGGTGGAGGTGGGGAGTCTGGCTGCCAAAATGGCGAAAAACATCAAAAGGATGCGCTCAGGCTGAGCGTGATGGTGGAAGTCAGTCGTGGCGTCCAGTGTCAGTGTGGGGGGCGGGAGGGGGGCGGCGGAGGGAGAGGGAGCCACGGCGAGACGGAGTCATGAGCTCACAAAGCTGGCGTCCACGCAGACACAGACACAGACACGACCACCACACACACGGCTACCAGACAGACACACACGGCAGCCACAGACAAGCTGGTAAGAGGCATTTTTCGTATCTGTGAACAGTGGGGAGCAGTGGCGCAGTAGTTGGCGCGCTGCGCAACGAAGCTGCTGACCCAAGTTCGACTCCCCGCTAGGTCGTCTCGGCCTTAAGCGAGTACCTGCTCGCGGTTTGTGATCATCGGCACCGGGGTGACAAAGGCAGCTGGGCGTGGTGTCGGCCCACCCACTCCCGTCGCGTTTCCGTGCCTGCCTTCACAGGTGGTGGCGCTGCTCGCCAAACAGCACTTGCCCCGACAGTCGTCGAAGGCTATACGGGGGACGTTTGTCTCTGTGTGTGCCGCCCCCCCACCCCCGTCTCTCTCCCGTCAGAACGTGTGCACCAAGTGTGGCGTCGACTCCGTGTGCAGCCGCCAGCGTCCGCTCTGGCTGTGCAAGATCTGCAGCGAGCAGCGAGAGGTGAAGTATACTCTTAGTTTTTTCGGTAAAGTCACGTAGGTAAAAAAATTACATTAAAATTAATTAAAATAAAATCATAATAAACGTGACTTTTTATTATTTTATTTTTTATTAATTTTAATTTCATTTTTTTACCAACGTGACTTTACCGAAAATACTAAGAGTATGAATCCTTGCAGTCACGAAAGCTTCAAATCTAGAGAGATGAAGTGTTCGATCGGGAAGGGGCACAAATGTTGATGATGACGCTGATAACGACGTCCCCCGGCCGGTGCCCCTCCAGCCAGCCCCCCCACCCTGTCGAGCCAGCCCCACCCTCTCGGAATCTTTGTGGTGCTCGATAGGTCTCTGTGTAGCTCTATTTATCTTTCTGGATATGCACGTGACGCCGTGGGTCCTCTACCTAACTCAATAGATCTCCACGTAACGCTGTGGATCTCTACGTAACTCAATAGATCTCTACATAACTCTACAAGTCCTCTACGTAACTCAATAGATCTGTACATGAATGTGTGGATCTCTACGTAACTCTGTGGATCTCTACGTAACTCAATAGATCTGTACATGAATGTGTGGATCTCTACGTAACTCAGTAGATCTGTACATGAATGTGTGGATCTCTACGTAACTCTGTGGATCTCTACGTAACTCAATAGATCTGTACATTAATGTGTGGATCTCTACGTAACTCTGTGGATCTCTACGTAACTCAATAGATCTCTACATGAATGTGTGGATCTCTACGTAACTCAATAGATCTGTACATGAATGTGTGGATCTCCACGTAACTCTGTGGATCTCTACGTAACTCAATAGATCTGTACATGAATGTGTGGATCTCTACGTAACTCAATAGATCTCTACATGAATGTGTGGATCTCCACGTAACTCTGTGGATCTCTACGTAACTCAATAGATCTCTACATGAATGTGTGGATCTCCACGTAACTCTGTGGATCTCTACGTAACTCAATAGATCTGTACATGAATGTGTGGATCTCTACGTAACTCTGTGGATCTCTACGTAACTCAATAGATCTGTACATGAATGTGTGGATCTCTACGTAACTCTGTGGATCTCTACGTAACTCAATAGATTTGTACATGAATGTGTGGATCTCTACGTAACTCTGTGGATCTCTACGTAACTCAATAGATTTGTACATGAATGTGTGGATCTCCACGTAACTCTGTGGATCTCTACGTAACCCAATAGATCTGTACATGAATGTGTGGATCTCTATGTAATTCCGTGTAACGCGTGGTGTCCTGTAACTGCTGCCACTGGGCTGTGGTGGTCCCTGTGACAACATCTGCTTCGGCTCTATGGGGGCCCTCACCAGCTGAGATAATAAAGTCCGCGTCTGAGCCGTTGTATAAATCCAAATTGTATAGAAGAATTGGTTTTACCCTTTCTGGCAATAGAACAGGTGTTAAGATGTTAAAACAACAAACAAAATCCTCGTGCAAGGAATTATGTCTGCATTAACCACGCATGCTTGTGTTGAGCATGCAAACAAAAAACATGCTCTGGTTGTTTGTGCATTGTCGTTTCACATTTTGGTATTCTCTGGACTAACACTGTTTGAGACGAGGCTCTTGAGAAAGCTCTCTCTGGTGTGGACCAATCGGTGTGAAACACAATGCATCATATACGACCAGAGCGCGTTTTTTTTGTTTGCATGTTCACCACAAGTACGTGTGGTTAAGGCGGACGTTATTCCTTGCAGGAGATTTCTGTTTGGTGTTTTAGCATCTTAACACAACTGTAAAACCAATTCTTTATATTTTGATACCGGCAAGGGAGGTCCCACGGAATCCAAATTTCACCGTCGCATCATCCCCCAGCGTCCGCTCCGTCCGGTGTTCACCGCCTCCTCCTGCCCCTCTCGCCACGCGCCCGTCTCTCCGCTAGGTGTGGAAGCGCTCCGGAGCGTGGTTCTTCAAGGGGCTGCCCAAGTACGTGCTGCCCCCCAAGACGTCCGGGGCGGGGGGCCGGCACGACTCGCGGCCCGTCGCGGCCGCGGTCCTCGGCAGGAACCCGCAAGGGGCGGCGAGGGACCAGGCGGCCTCCGCGCCCGACACGCGCACCTACACCTGGGTGCGCGGTCGCGGTGAGTGATTTGGGGGCGGGGGGCGGGAGGGGGCCACGGAGAGTTTCGCGTCGTGAGCGCGAGGCTGCCGCACGCGCACACACAGCCGCTGACGCACGCACACACACAGCCGCCACCGTGGACACACGCGCACAGCTGCGGCTCGACGGCCTCTCTCCTCCGTCTCTCCTCCTCCGTCTCTCCTCCTCCGTCTCTCCTCCGTCTCTCCTCCTCCGTCTCTCCTCCTCCGTCTCTCCTCCGTCTCTCCTCCTCCGTCTCTCCTCCTCCGTCTCTCCTCCTCCGTCCCTCCTCCATCTCTCCTCCTCCGTCTCTCCTCCGTCTCTCCTCCGTCTCTCCTCCTCCGTCTCTCCTCCTCCGTCTCTCCTCCTCCGTCCCTCCTCCGTCCCTCCTCCGTCTCTCCTCCGTCTCTCCTCCGTCCCTCCTCCGTCCCTCCTCCGTCTCTCCTCCGTCTCTCCTCCGTCTCTCCTCCTCCGTCTCTCCTCCTCCGTCTCTCCTCCTCCGTCCCTCCTCCGTCTCTCCTCCGTCTCTCCTCCTCCGTCTCTCCTCCGTCTCTCCTCCGTCTCTCCTCCTCCATCTCTCCTCCGTCTCTCCTCCGTCTCTCCTCCTCCGTCTCTCCTCCTCCGTCTCTCCTCCTCCGTCCCTCCTCCGTCTCTCCTCCGTCCCTCCTCCGTCTCTCCTCCGTCTCTCCTCCGTCTCTCCTCCTCCGTCTCTCCTCCGTCTCTCCTCCGTCTCTCCTCCTCCGTCCCTCCTCCGTCTCTCCTCCGTGTCTCCTCCGTCTCTCCTCCGTCTCTCCTCCGTCTCTCCTCCGTCTCTCCTCCGTCTCTCCTCCGTCTCTCCTCCTCCGTCTCTCCTCCTCCGTCTCTCCTCCTCCGTCTCTCCTCCTCCGTCTCTCCTCGGTCTCTCCTCCGTCTCTCCTCCGTCTCTCCTCCGTCTCTCCTCCGTCTCTCCTCCTTTTTTTTTTTTACGATCAGTGGAAACAAGAAGATGCTCGGTGTATTCGGCACTTTGTTTCGTTCATCATTTCGTAAATTTTATTTTTTTTTTTAAACGGGGCTTTATGTAGCCCTCGCTCGCTCTCTCGCTCACTCTCTCACTCGTTCGCTCTCTCTCTCTCACTCGCTCTCTCTCTCGCTTGTTCTGTCGCTCATTCTCTCGCTCACTCTCTCGTTATGTACGCCGCCCCCCTCGCAGTCCGACGGCCTCCGACGGGTAGCTCATATCAGCATGCAGAGCTCCCCATCATCTGCCACGGAGCACACGGCCTCCTCCATCGCCCACTGCTCCATGAAGGCCGGCACGGCGTGGGTCAACCGCGCATGGCGGAACTCCAGCCACACCCTGGCTCCGACCAGAGCGCGGAAGATGCCCAGGCTGTTGGCCGGACGTTTCCCCTCCAGGGCCACCTTCCTCGCCCTGTAAATGGCGAGCTTGGCGTAGCCGACGAGCACGTTGACCAGCCCCTGAAGATGTTGGGATCCGTCGCCCTTTCCGTCTCTCCTCCTCCGTCTCTCCTCCTCCGTCTCTCCTCCTCCGTCTCTCCTCCGTCTCTCCTCCGTCTCTCCTCCGTCTCTCCTCCGCCTCTCCTCCGTCTCTCCTCCGTCTCTCCTCCGTCTCTCCTCCGTCTCTCCTCCGTCTCTCCTCCGTCTCTCCTCCGCCTCTCCTCCGCCTCTCCTCCGTCTCTCCTCCGTCTCTCCTCCGTCTCTCCTCCGTCTCTCCTCCTCCGTCCCTCCTCCTCCGTCTCTCCTCCGTCTCTCCTCCGTCTCTCCTCCGTCTCTCCTCCGTCTCTCCTCCGTCTCTCCTCCGTCTCTCCTCCTCCGTCTCTCCTCCGTCTCTCCTCCTCCGTCTCTCCTCCGTCTCTCCTCCTCCGTCTCTCCTCCGTCTCTCCTCCGCCTCTCCTCCGCCTCTCCTCCGTCTCTCCTCCGTCTCTCCTCCGTCTCTCCTCCGTCTCTCCTCCGCCTCTCCTCCGTCTCTCCTCCGTCTCTCCTCCGTCTCTCCTCCGTCTCTCCTCCGCCTCTCCTCCGCCTCTGCTCCGTCTCTCCTCCGTCTCTCCTCCGTCTCTCCTCCGTCTCTCCTCCGTCTCTCCTCCTCCGTCTCTCCTCCTCCGTCCCTCCTCCGTCCCTCCTCCGTCCCTCCTCCGTCTCTCCTCCTCCGTCTCTCCTCCTCCGTCTCTCCTCCTCCGTCTCTCCTCCTCCGTCTCTCCTCCTCCGTCTCTCCTCCTCCGTCTCTCCTCCTCCGTCTCTCCTCCGTCTCTCCTCCGCCTCTCCTCCGCCTCTCCTCCGTCTCTCCTCCGTCTCTCCTCCGTCTCTCCTCCGTCTCTCCTCCGTCTCTCCTCCGTCTCTCCTCCGCCTCTCCTCCGTCTCTCCTCCGTCTCTCCTCCGTCTCTCCTCCGCCTCTCCTCCGCCTCTCCTCCGTCTCTGCTCCGTCTCTCCTCCGTCTCTCCTCCGTCTCTCCTCCGTCTCTCCTCCGCCTCTCCTCCGCCTCTCCTCCGTCTCTCCTCCGTCTCTCCGTCTCTCCTCCGCCTCTCCTCCGTCTCTCCTCCGTCTCTCCTCCGTCTCTCTTCCTCCGTCCCTCCTCCTCCGTCTCTCCTCCGTCTCTCCTCCGTCTCTCCTCCGTCTCTCCTCCTCCGTCTCTCCTCCGTCTCTCCTCCTCCGTCTCTCCTCCTCCGTCTCTCCTCCGTCTCTCCTCCGCCTCTCCTCCGTCTCTCCTCCTCCGTCTCTCCTCCGTCTCTCCTCCGCCTCTCCTCCGTCTCTCCTCCGTCTCTCCTCCGCCTCTCCTCCGTCTCTCCTCCTCGGTCTCTCCTCCGTCTCTCCTCCGTCTCTCCTCCGTCTCTCCTCCTCCGTCCCTCCTCCTCCGTCTCTCCTCCGTCTCTCCTCCGTCTCTCCTCCGTCTCTCCTCCTCCGTCTCTCCTCCTCCGTCTCTCCTCCGTCTCTCCTCCGCCTCTCCTCCGTCTCTCCTCCGTCTCTCCTCCGCCTCTCCTCCGTCTCTCCTCCGTCTCTCCTCCGTCTCTCCTCCGTCTCTCCTCCGTCTCTCCTCCGTCTCTCCTCCGTCTCTCCTCCGTCTCTCCTCCGCCTCTCCTCCGCCTCTCCTCCGTCTCTCCTCCGTCTCTCCTCCGTCTCTCCTCCGCCTCTCCTCCGTCTCTCCTCCGTCTCTCCTCCGTCTCTCCTCCGTCTCTCCTCCGTCTCTCCGCCTCTCCTCCGTCTCTCCTCCGCCTCTCCTCCGCCTCTCCTCCGTCTCTCCTCCGTCTCTCCTCCGTCTCTCCTCCTCCGTCCCTCCTCCGTCCCTCCTCCGTCTCTCCTCCGTCTCTCCTCCGTCCCTCCTCTGTCTCTCCTCCTCCGTCTCTCCTCCTCCGTCTCTCCTCCTCCGTCTCTCCTCCGCCTCTCCTCCGTCTCTCCTCCGTCTCTCCTCCTCCGTCCCTCCTCCGTCCCTCCTCCGTCTCTCCTCCGTCTCTCCGCCTCTCCTCCGTCTCTCCTCCGCCTCTCCTCCGCCTCTCCTCCGCCTCTCCTCCGTCTCTCCTCCGTCTCTCCTCCGTCTCTCCTCCGTCTCTCCTCCGTCTCTCCTCCGTCTCTCCTCCGTCTCTCCTCCGCCTCTCCTCCGTCTCTCCTCCTCCGTCTCTCCTCCGTCTCTCCTCCGTCTCTCCTCCGTCTCTCCTCCGTCTCTGCTCCGTCTCTCCTCCTCCGTCTCTCCTCCGTCTCTGCTCCGTCTCTCCTCCGTCTCTCCTCCGTCTCTCCTCCGTCTCTCCTCCGTCTCTCCTCCGTCTCTCCTCGGTCTCTCCTCCGTCTCTCCTCCGTCTCTCCTCCGTCTCTCCTCCGACTCTCCTCGGTCTCTCCTCCGTCTCTCCTCCGTCTCTCCTCCGTCTCTCCTCCGTCTCTCCTCCGTCTCTCCTCGGTCTCTCCTCCGTCTCTCCTCCGACTCTCCTCGGTCTCTCCTCCGTCTCTCCTCCGTCTCTCCTCCGTCTCTCCTCCGTCTCTCCTTCGTCTCTCCGTTATGCCGCTGTTGCCCCCCCCCCCCCCCCCCCCCCACTGGATGGCAGGGATTGGAGTTCCGTCGCCCGGTGACGGAACTCCAAAAATGTGCACAAACAAAGCTCGTGTTATCCATGAGTCCGGGTAGTGTTGGCGACGCACGCGGCTCTGCCCCGTAGTCCAGCACTGTGGAGGCAGCGGCGAGGGTTGTTGGATCTCTGCACAAATATAATTAATTGAACTCGACGAGGATCCGTCCATACCCTGGCTTGCCCGGGAGAAGGCGGTACGGCAAATGTGAACTCCACCTGTTCCGCCTGTATGGGCGCAGCGTTGCCCCCCTCTCACACATGCGAGCCTTCTCCTGGTGCGCCTGTCTCCTCGTACACGTAAAAGCACATCGATTGAAAATATATAAAGAGACGCAGAGGACCACAGAGCTTGGCCAATTGTTTGTAACGCCGGCTCACTGCCGCCTGGCTGCTACTGCTGCCTTCCCCACTGCTCTGTGGTTGCTCATTGCGCCTCCAAGTCGTCCCATCTCTCTCCGTCTCTACGAGCGAGTACTGTACGGCGGCAGAGCAGCATTACAAGTGTGTGGAGGTGTACGTTGAACTTCCTTGGCAGCGTACGTAGCCAACCGTGCTGATCAGCAGACAATATCGATGAATCTGACGCGTCATTCCGCACCCACAGTTTTTATACTTTTTTTATTTTTGACTTGCTCACCTTTCCTATACTTTGCCCTCCTATCGTTGTTTGTGTCGTTTGTTGTTTTTCTAACTTTCTGCCCCGCCCCCTTACTGGACATCTGTGAACAAGCTCTGTAGCTCGTCGGTGAGCGAGTGCGCGAGCGAGTGTGCGACCGTGCGAGCGCGCGAGCGAACGTATTGCGCGCCGTCCCGTCGGGTCGCCTAACGAGTGACGCTCCTCCCCCCCCCCCTCCTCCTTCCACCTTTGGACGTCGCGCCGCAGTGAGGATGGGCGAGAGCGACTCCGACTCGGAGCGCAACTCCAGCTCGGACGAAGACGACGCGGGGACCCGGAGGGCGCGTCACGTGGCGGGCGTCGCGCGGGCCGACTCCGGTGAGGGCCGCGGTTCCGCCGCGCGGCGCTAGCGGCCGCCCCAGCGGCAGCGGTAGCGGTAGCGGCGGCGGTAACGATGGCAAAGTAAAACCGGCCACCGTCTTCGGCAACAGCTGCGAAGGCGACATCGTCACCGTCGTCGTCGTCGTCGTGGGCCGCAGCGACAGACGCGATCGGATCACAGTCGACGGCCAATCTTCCGAACGCGAGAGCCTCCTTGTAACAAATGCGTCTTGAGATCCACGTCGGGCATTGTTCATCTTGTTGTCCTTGGCCCGCACCTCCGATTAGCGTGGTTGGCTACGTTTGGCGCAAAAGAAGTTCAACATCTTTGTCGGTTGGTCCCAAGCCATCGTTGGAAATTCCATGGCTCTGTGGCAGGGGCCTGCTGTGGTTGGTAGAGACGACAACTGTTGACGGGTAACTCCAAGCATCAGTAATTCATTCTATCTACCCACAAAAATGTGACTGACGGAGTTAACCCCTATCGGGGTCGATCGAATGAGGTCTAGGGAGAGCCAGTGCCGGCAGTGTTTGCGATGATTTTTTTTTGTTGTGCAGTCATTGGTGACCCCGCGCTGAGGTGAATCGGCTCACTTCGCTTGAGAACCCGGTTCAATCACACGCAGCAGCTGCTGAAACCCGCATACGAACCCCGGAGATCTCAGCGGTTACCGGCTCCGCACTTCCCATTTTAGCGCGGTCGGAATACGTACGCCGCGAAAGACGTCCGGCATACATACGTACTTTAACCGCTTGAACCGTGACCCTTGACTCCAAACTCTTGACCTTTGGTGCCCAGCGAGCAGCGACGGAGCCGGCGCGTGGCCGGCGGGGTCGGCGGGCGGCAAGCTGAAGGGCGCGCAGGGCGCGCTGGGCAGCCGGGGCAGCGTGGGCAGCAGCAGCGGCGGGGGCGGAGGAGCCGGCGGCGGGTTTGGGGGAGCGACGAGCGCCACCGAGAGCTGCCAGGGCGACGCTGCCGGCGACAGCGACGCGAGCCGGGGTTAGTGGGGGCGCGGACAGCGGCAGCGGCAGCCCCGCGTCTCTCGCGCGCACGCGCGCACGCACGCACGCACGCACGCGCGACGCGAGAATGGCTGCCGCGGTACGGCGATACCACGGCATATCGGCTCGCTACGTACGGTGAGAAGTTCGGCGTACGTACATGTCGTATGAAATATATACATGTCAAAGCCCACGATACTCGCACAATCCGGTTTGTAGAATATCGTTGTGTCGCCGCTCACTAAGTACGATCGTAACCGTTGCAGATTATGGGTTATGACGTCGCTGTAGGACAACCGCAGGGTTTGCGTGGAACGTCTGTGCTGCTGCTGCTACAGAGCCCGTCCGTGCAACGTTACCTCCCGGGGGGTGTAACAATCCCCCCCCCCCTCACCACCCTGCCCTCCTCACCCTCCACAGCGATTCGGTACGAACTGTTGCCACCAAATAAACGTGGAACGTTGCCTCAACAATCTTGGCCCAACAGCCCCAACGGTTGCAACCCCACGTTTACTGGTATTCATGTAACATAGCGGGTGCATGAATGTAGCAGGGCTTCAGCGGAGGCTGCGTGGGTCGCGTTTGACATCGATACGAAATCCAAATCGAAAACTCGTCGATTCTCGCGTTACACGGGCATGCGATCAGATGCTCGAGAATCGATGCTTTTCCCTTCCACATTTAGAATCGGCGTGCGCTTAGAGTATTTGGCTTGCGACAAATGTCCACGTGGCATAAGCCACTAAGTTGAGCCATCATTTGCGACGGCCAGGTCGCTTCTGATAAAGAGCTACGTAGCTCAGTTGGGCCTTACCTGCTAGGATTTAGATATCACTTGATCCCTCGGGGCGTCGTTACACTGTCACACATGCCACCATAGGGGCCGTCCATAAATGACGTCACGTACCTGGGGGGGGGGGGGGGGGTCAGACATTTGTGACGATGTGTGACGAGGGGGGGGGGGTTTTAGAAATGTGACGTCACATCAAAATGCGCAACTTTAAATAAATATAAACAACACGTTCTACTTAATTAAATAGACTTTTAATGTTTTCTCCTACAACATCAGAGTGCAGCGCCACATTAAATACACACTACGATGACAATAGTTTAAAGCGATTTGAAGCATGTTTTATATATGTTTTTGGGGGGGGGGGGCAGAGCTTTGTGACGTCATATTTGAGGGGGGACCTGTTTTTTTGTGACGCCGTGTGACGAAGGGGGGGGGGGGGGAGGTCAAAAATCGTCCAAAATCGCGTGACGTCATTTATAGCCAAATCCAACCGAGGCAAGGCAGGTCAATGCTTTTTGGAATGGTGGCTTCGTAAGCAAAAAAAACCTAACGAACGCTCGCAACTGTGTAGTAACGTTTCACTGTAAAGCGCCAAAGAGTGTCTTTATAAATTGTTCCGTCAACTGCCTCAGCCGAAGTGCGAATCGAGCGGTTCCGACTTTGGTCTTCGTAGTAGAAATAGTAAAGCGCGCAGTGTGTTTACAGCGGCAGGTGCTGCGTTATTTTACAGTCGTTTCGTTTTTAAAAGTTTTAAAACATAGCGATCCTCGTGTGCCGGTGTTTTCGCCCACGCGGGTTTCAGTGGCCAGACTTGCCGCAAAAGCCAAAAAAAGACCAAATGGAACAGTCAGGGAACGTGCGCTGTAGCTCGCCCTCCGACGTGCGTTTTATGTCGGGCCCGTCGCCGCGTGTCGTTCAGCGCGACGTCCGACGTTTCGCTGCGGCCCACAATGGACGTCGGAGGGGCTAGCTGCAGCGCAACCGCACGGGCCTAGCGAGAGAATAGAACGCCCGCCCCGTAGGTTTTGAAGCCGAGCGGCGTTTCGCGTTTCAGTTGCGGCGTTTCATCGTTCATCATGATCGGCCATTAGCTCTGTCCACTGCTGGATGAAGGCCTTCCCCAAGTCGTGGCCATCCATCACAGTCCCGCGATGCATCTAGCTCCGTAAACAAAGATGGCGGCGCGGGTCTGGTGACGGCGCGTCGAGTTAGTTTTCGTTTTGGTTTGAGCAAAGTGTTTGTTTGGTACTTTGGTGGTTTTTCTTTTTTTTTTTTCGCTCGAGTTTCCAAACGCTGTCTATGCACAGAAAGAACACTCCTCCTCGGGCTCGATCCACCTCTTCTCGCAGGGACGTCTACCGTAACACCGCCCTGCACGCATCGTCTCTCTCTCTCTCTGCCCGCGTTGATGATTTCGTCGTTGTGTGTTTTAATTTGCGCGCGCCGCAAATGCGCTGCTGGGCGGTGGGGGGGGGGGGGGACCCTGGCTCCGAAATGATTTATTTGGCCAAAAATAACAACGGGAGAGGGTTGTTTGTGCATTCTGGATTTGAGATAGCTCACGGTAAAGCCATGCTCCTCGCAGCCACATTGGATTCCACGTTGATTCTTCATAATTCACCCGTTGGCCATCCGCTTTGCCTGCCTTACCTCTCAGAGGCGCGGGGCCTAGGAACAAAACACCCGGCCTGTGACCAATCTCATCAGAAGCTGGAAAGCTGAGCGGGGCTGAGGCCTCGATGTAGCGCTCCAATGGGTGGCCAGTCCATGCATAGAAAAGTTGCTGTGCTCCTTGCCCTCACCAACCCAGCACTAACCGCCACGGTGAAGTATGGTTAAGTACCCCCCCCCCCCACCCCCTCCCTCCACGAGCCGCCAAGGCGTGGGAAGATTTCGTGTTCGGAAGCGGATTTACAACAAAAAACCCCGACGTATCTAGGACCGATTGGCGCTCTCCGTGGGGGGTTATGGAGTTGTTGTTTTTTACCAGGACATTCCCTCCCACCCCTACCCCCAGCGCGTCTTCTCTGCGCGCGCAAGCGCTGGCTGCTGCACGGCCTTGCCTTCTTCATTCTCACCGCCTTAATAACAACGCCAACAACAATAATAATCCTAATCCTTGATGATGCCATTGATAGACTGGTTGGAAAATTGCCGTCTCTCGCCTGCCCTTGTTTGCTATCGCGTTGATTTCGCACGAGCGTGCGCTCTCTGTGTGCCGCTGCCAATGTGAATCGCGAGCCGTCGCCACGCTCCTAACACGGTGAGGGCTTCACAAACTCGAGTCCTCATGGCCCAGCCACCACGCTACATCTTTCCGCATTTACCAACTTACTCCCCGCGCGCTCCCCCCCTCCCGCACTCAAATGAACTCGTCTCACGCTGCCACGGTGCCCGATGATTGTTCAAACGCGTCTAAATGTGGTGCGCGCTAACCAATTAACGTTGCGTTGGGTGCGCACGCAGACACACATGGACACGTGTTTAGATGTTTATACATCCATGTTGGGCTTCTTTTGCACTCTACGTAGCCATCCGTGATAATCGGAGGTGCGGGGGGAGGACAACAAGCTAAACACAAAAGGCTGTTCTAAATCAAATGAGTTTTTTAGTCTGGATTTTTTAAAAAGTGCATATAGCTCCCGTGGCTTCCTGATATGGGAAGGAAGAGCGTTCCAGACTGCCGCAGAAGCGACCGACTGCACGCGGAGATCTCAAATCTTAATTGGCATTGGCTCTGGACGCAGAGAAGAGCGTTTAATTGCTCGGCGTGTCACGTGGGACGAGTTTAACAACGATTGGGCGCGTGCGGCAGCGTGGAACGGGTTTAAGCGGCGCACTATTTGAATGTGCGAGGAGTAAATTTGGATAACGCGGAAAAGACGCAGCGCAGCGACGGCGGTGGGCCCGCGAGGACTGGAGTTTGAGAAACCCTGCGAGTCTAACCGCTTGCCCCGCCGTCGATTTGTGTCGACGAGGAGATTTATTTTTTAAAATGTAGCGACGAGAATCGCTTCAACGATGGCCACGAGCGGCCCGCCGAAGGCCCAACCGCCCGCAGCTACTGACCGCGACGACGAGACGGGTCGCGACCGAAGACACAGGCCGAGATAATTTTTCACGCAATAACACGACAACTTGACACTCGTCAAAAACAACACCTCGATTTAAAGCTTTCGTGACTGCAGGGATTCATCTGCTTGGTTCTTTCGGTAAAGTCACGTAGAAGGGAAGTAATAAAATAATAAAAATAAAACATAGTAAAATAATTCTCACGACGTTTCGGTCACAACGCAAGCGGCCGTCCTCAGGTGAAGACCAGGTCTGTCGGGGAGACAGACGCTGTCTCCCCGACCGAAACGTCGTGAGAATTATTTTATTATGTTTTATTTTTATTATTTATTACTTCCCTTCTACGTGACTTTACCGAAAGAACCAAGAAGAAAAAGCAACACTGTGCGTGCGTGTTTGTGGTGGGGGGGGGGCCTTAGAATAAAATCGCCGACTTTCGGGTAACAAGTCCCCCTCTTCGTAAACATTGAGGGCCAAGCGCTGCCAGGAAAGTACACGACCACAATTTGATTCGAAAGATAGCGCCCACTGAGATTATTAACCATTTTTAAAAGGCGAACTGGCGTGATGATGGCTCATCGAAGTGGCATTATATCGTCAAATGTGGGTTATCTAAATGCATGTTTCGAAACGGCGATTTTTATATAAATATATCATTTTGTTTCGTTAAAGGCCACAATGTTGTTATGGATGGACGTGTTTTTATTATTATCAACTGTGCTTTGTGCACCACTGCCAACGCAGCAAAGAGCACGCAGCATCGTCATCGCCATCGCCAAATGATTTAATTATCGAGATGATTCCGTTGTGGCGAGGAAGACCAAAAATAGCCATCGACTATTCCTGTAAATAAACATTTACCGAGTTTCACCGATTTAGTTGAGCTGATAATATAAGATGGTTGTAGGAATTGCTGCCTCAGGCGTTCTTCGTTTTAAAGGCCCCCCCAGGCCACTGTCGGCCCCTGGTGGCCTTTTATTAAACCCCCAAATGGTTCCAAATGTTATGGCGGTCCTCAAATTGATGATGTCTTATAGGCGAAAGTGCCCCCCCCCCCCTACCACCACCACCACCACCTAAGATAATTATTAGTGAAGAAAACTTGCTCGGGTCGCGACCGCACTCTCGGTAGTGAACGACAACAGCAGCAGAACCACGCGCGAAAAATACCACCGACAGAAACACAACAGCCGGGTAACTGACTGACCCGCCGCTCGCTGCTGAACGTCTGTGAGAAAAATAAAAAATAAAGAGCTTCGCGGCTCATCGGATTTCTCCAGAATGAACAAAAGATTCAGATTTTGACCTGAAGATTCAAATTGAAAGAATGAACGCCGCGTCTCTGTGCTTTCTCTCTCTCTCTCTGTGTCACTAACGGCCCTTGCATTTGCTCTCTCGCTGGCTCCTCTCTTTGGTGGCTTGTGTTCGGTTCATGCCTTTCCAATAAAAACTTCTTCCCCCAACTCGGAAATCCCCGCATGCGTGTTCTGGATTTGTGTGCGCGCCTCACTTTCGCTTGTGTCTCGCTACGCGGTTGGCTTCATGGGTTGCGGAGGGAGAGGGCGGGCGGGCGGGCGGTGAGCAGCGCTCCAGATAATCTGCGCAATCTCTCGGATTTATTGGGTGCCGTGGTGGCTACAGATGTTGACTACCTCGCCTGGTATACAGCAGGTCGTGGGTTCGATCCCGACCCTGACGCCTGCTGTATATTCGGAGTTTGCATGTGTCTTTCTCTCTCATCATCACAGTGGCTATGAGATGTTAACTACCTCGCCTGGTATACAGGAGGTGGTTCGGTGTCGATCCCGACCCCCGACGCCTGCTGTATACTTGGAGTTTGGATGTTCTCCCCGTGGTCGTGTGGATTTTTTTCTCTGGGCTCCTCCAGTTTTTCCCTCCACATTGCTATAAAGTTCCACACGATGATGATGATGATGAGCCAACTTCGTTGAGCTATCATTTGTGGCCAGATCGCTTCTGAAAATGAAGCTAATAGCTCTGTGCGCTTTACCTGGTAACATAAAAAAAATTGTTTCGTTTTATTCGTATCGTTTGTTCAAAGTCATTTGTTTACCTTTTGCTATACTTTGCACTCCTATCGTGTTTTTGTACAGTTTTTTTGGTGTAACGTTCTGACCCCGTGCCCCTACTGGACATCTCCGATTGGCACGATTGGCTGCGTACGGCGCGAAAGAAGTCCAACACACACGCACGCGTACGTGCAAAAGAGCGTTATAGCTCATCGGATTCCCTCGGCAGCAGGTTTAGGACTTCACTCCAGTTATATTTATGAAGCAAGACCAAAAATCTTCCAGGGGGTCCCAACCCAGAAAAATATCTAAATTAGAAAACTCATTTCCTGCCATTTCCTGCCTAAAATTATTTCAAAATGTCACTAACACATGGGATGGACTTTTTATTTTATTTTTTACAATAATGTCTAATAGTGTATTCTATTACATTGCTCTGTTTTAACTTTTTTTTACCATTTCTCGTTTCATTGTATGTAATGGCAGAGATTAGGGATTAATAAAGTCCAACCATAATCATATAAACAGTAATTGATGCATTGATTTATATGAAGACCAGATATTGTGGCCAAGGTTTAACACATTGTTTTTTTTATTTACATAGCATAGCAATTATTACTTTTTGATATTTTCATAGCATTATATTGGGGGGGACATTTTGAGCATATTTGAATATTGGGGGGGGGGGAATGTGCCCCCCCCCAATATATATTATAATTACGGCCTTGTTATAAAGCATCAAAGTTCCCCGTGTAGTCTCAACAGACTGTTGGGGTGGGTGCTGTTCACGATTAGTACCTGTGAAGGCCCACACGGCACGCGAGGGGGTGGGTGGCCTTCGTCTCCGCAGTGGCGATGTTTACACACCGCACCAGGTACTCATTTGAGGCCGAGTTGACCTAGGGGAGGCTCAGGACCGTTTCAAACAATCGTCACTGGCGTTGGCCGTGAGCGGGTTCGTAGCGCAGCGTTGCGCTAACAGCCGCACTACATACTCACCGTGGTCAGGTGCGGACTGCACAACTCCCTTAGATTCTGGCAGAAGGACGGAAGCGATGCCAAGAAAATAAACTGAGAAACGGGGGGCAAATGGTTCAGGAGCGGTGAGGATGGAGCGGAAGAGGTGGCTACATCAGGACCCTGCTGCTGCACGGAGGAGCGGCGTCCGTTTTCACAGCGGCGGCCGTGATAGGGGAGTGATTCAGGGTGGGGGTAGCCCTCACACACAGGTCATGTGGTTTAGGGGAGGCTCGCGCTGATATGGATACAGAGATGTCTCACAAGACCACGATGGAGACTTACGGTCCCAGTACCGAAGCGGACGAGGTCTCGTTAGTTCAAACCAGGGCATCCCGGTGCTTCGGCGTTTGCGCGACGGTGTGGTGGTGGCGACAGCCGGCGTGACGTGGCTCGCGCTGTGGGGTGCGGGGGGGGCGGTGGTTTGCAGAGGGGTCCCTGCGCTCGCGTCTCTCCCTCGCCCCCTCTGACACCTCGTCGTCACTGGCCACCTCGTCGCACGCCGACGACGACGTCGACCGCGCCTTCTCCGCCTTCGCCGCCACCACCGCCGCCGCGACACCGTCGCAGCAGCAGCAGCAGGCTGACCCAAACGACTCGGACGATGCCAGTGAGTCTCGGCCTTCCCGATCGTCCGCCCTCCCTCCTTTCCGTTCCGCTCTCTCTCTCTCGGTTTCCCTCTATTACAATCTGTGTCCCCCTCTCAGTACTCCTCTCCCACTGTCCTTACATCTGTCTGCTTCCCTCTCTTCCCCCCTCTTCCTTCTCTGCTCTCATCTCTGTGTCCCCGATCTGTGTTCAAATCTCCCTCCGTCTCCGTCCCTGTGTGCCCCTGTCTCTCCACTCCTCCTCTCCTCCGTTCCTCTCTCTGTGTTTCTGCCTCTGTTCTCTCCTGTTCTCATCTCTCTATTCCCCCCCTCCCCGTTCCCCCCTCTCGCCGCCGTTCCCCCGACCCTCGCAGCACCACCGCCCCCGCTGCCCGGTCTACCGATCCGTCGTCTCCGTGTGAGCGGAGGGGTTTGGTGAGCGAGGGAACTGTGGCCGTGGGGGGGGGGGGGGCCTGCGGGAAGTCGGGAGGTTTTGTGACGCTGGCGGCGCGTCGCGTTTCCGCCGCTGAACGTTCCGCTCTCTCCGCAGCGACGCTCGGCTGCCTCGAGTTCAGTCTCCTCTACGACCAGACCGGCAACATGCTGCACTGCACGCTGCTCCG
The DNA here is from genome assembly GCF_965212315.1 of Lampetra planeri. Lineage (NCBI taxonomy): Eukaryota > Metazoa > Chordata > Hyperoartia > Petromyzontiformes > Petromyzontidae > Lampetra > Lampetra planeri. Next base: position 6,919,839 of record NC_136143.1, read on the forward strand.
TGCCAGGGTAGGTGCACCTCCACGGCCCCCACCCCCCTCCATCGGCGTTCCTTGTCTGCTCGCGGTGCACGTGGCTATCGAGTGAGTGGTGAAGGCGGTGCAACTGCACCGCAGCCTCTGGGCTACATTGACTGGGGTGGGGAGCGAAGGGGCATTTAATTCCTTGCACCAGTCGTCCATGAGTCCAAATCAGATATTTAACTTATCGGCACCACTTGAGGTGGCAATGCGTGGATGGTTCCAAATTCTCTGTGCGGCCAGCAACAGCAAATCGTGCGTTAACCATTTCAGTTGGGGTTATCGAATCGTTAACTCGTACGAGCCATGTCAATAAACCAGTACGTACTGCATAAGTTGCGCTACACAAGGTGGTACCAAATTCGGCCCATGGACTTACAGGGGCGCCACAGTGACGAGATGTTAACTACTTCGCCCGGTATACAGGAGGTTGTGGGTTTGACCCCAACGCCTGCTGTGTATTTGGAGTTTACATGTTCTTTCTGTTGCCAGGTCGCTTCTGAAACAGCTCAGTGGGCTTTACCTCGTAAAATAAAATAAAAATAGTTTAGTTTACAGGGCCCAGGACACCCGCACTGTGCCACTGACTCTGCCTCTACACACTGGGCGACCACCATTTAGAAACGGGCTAAATGACTCGAAGCATTTGAGTACAAAATTGCCGCGTTTTCATTCCTACGTTACGTCCAAGAGCTTGTCCCTACACAGGCCTCCTCGTGCACACGCAACGTTGCTCCAACCGTTGTAACCCCACGCCGACGTCGGCCCAACGTTTTGAACGTTCACCACGGTGGGTCGTGAGGGGTCAATTTGCCCGTCCTCTGTCACGGGGTGACGATCAGCGCGGGTGGGAAAAGGCGCTGGGAGTATAGAAGGGCAGTACAACAATGGATTTTGCTGCATGGCCCTCGGCTCTCAACAATAAAGTTGCCCCCCCCCCCCCCGCCGCAGGGTCTAAAGAGGAGCCACTCAGGGGGGCACGCGGACCCCTACGTCAAGCTGCACCTCATGCCCGGAGCCAGCAAGGTGAGCCGGAGCCCCCCCCCCAGTTCCCCCACCCCCCCCCCCCCACCACCACGGCGCTGCTGCCCCTAATACTGTTGAACACGAAGTAGACTTTCGCGACCAATATTATCCGTAACAAAGGGTTTTTATTTTAATTTTTTGGGCTAGATCGCGTCAATATAAATGTGTCGTTGCACCCGCCACCACCCAATTGGTAAAGGGTTTATATCGCGGGAACAAAACGTGCCGATTGGTCACTACTCCGGCGTGCACCCGGTGCGTTGGAGGGTAAACCCACAACATTCACAGTCCGAGTGCGGCATTTCGCTGGTGATGACAACGACCCGCTTCATCGGGCGTATTCGCCAGAATTGTGAAGAAGTCTTCCTGTTTCGGTCTTTATCCTGTATTTGAGTATTATCCTGTATTTGAGCAGTATTTGTTCTACCTAGTCCCTGACATTCGGTATTATTCTCTCCGCTTCTAAGTATTTGTGACCATTCATAGTTTTTTTTTTATTTTATACCAAAAAGGTGATGTTTTTTTCACCCGTTACGAATTATTGTTGTCGTTGTTTAATCGAGTTGGCCAAACTTATTAATATAGGATCACAGAGCTTGGGGAAATTGTTGGCACTGGAAAGCGCCGGCACTGGAAAGCGCCGGCTCTGGTCGCCGTCCGGCTCGTCTGCGATGTCCCCCCCACCTCACTGAACCTCCGCATTACAAAGTCTGCTACAGCAGCGTTGCGAGACGCCGCAGGAATGAACGACACTGACATTTGTAGGAATGCAACGTTAAGCGTCGCGTGCCATCACCGCCGTCCTTACCCGACGGGGTCGCGGCTTGCTGGTGCCGCTGTGGCCGTGAAGACAGATGCCTGGCTGGTGGTCTCTCCCTCACTCTCTCTCTCCCTGCCTTTCTCTCCCTCTCTCCTCTCTCTCTCCCTCACCTACCTCTCTAAAACTAAACTATTTTTTTTTTGCCAGGTCAAGCCGCCAACTGAGCGATTTAGCTCTTTTTTCCACGCAGCAGCCTGGCCACAAATGATAGCTCAACCAAGTGGCTTATCGCACGTTGATTCTGAACGTGGAGGGAAACACCAAAGAGGGTGGCCCTTCCTGCCTGTCCGCATAGTGGATGTGTGCGGTGTGTGCTCCCCTCTCAGGCGAATAAGCTTCGCTCCAAGACGGTGAAGCACACGCTGAACCCCGAGTGGAACGAGCGCCTCACGTACCACGGCATCACGGACGAGGACATCTTGAAAAAAACCTTACAGTACGCACGCGCGCACGCACCAGCGCGCATCGTCACTCGCAAATGACTGAATATCCCACCCCTGTGTAGCCTCTGTCAGACTGTTTGGGGGTCAAGTGCTGTTGAGTAGTGGAACTACAAAGGGGCAGCACATTATAATTGTATTGTGACATTTAGAAACACTTCATCTAGCAGTGGATAGACCAAGGGGGGGCTGTAATATAATTCCAATAATTTCGACACAAATGTTGATAAACCTCTTTTCTTCCAATCGTAGTTCGTGGTCACCCCCCCCCCACCCTCCCTCGACACAGCCGCCGACCGAGGCGGTTATTCACCATCGCGGTTCGTTTTTCTTTTGTCTTCCCGATTCTCTGCGGCCTTCCTGTGGCCAGGGTCTCGGTGTTCGACCAGGATCGGATCGGTCACAACGAGTTCATTGGCGAGACGCGCGTCGCCCTTCGCCGGCTCAGCCCCCAGCAGGCAAAGAGCTACAACGTGTGCCTGGAGAAGCGGCTGCCCGTGAGTGCCGCCCCTTTCCCTGCCTGACGCCTCCGGGGTTCGATCGCCACTCTCCTCGTTCTTCCTTCACGTTCGCCGGCGAGCAGTCACTTTAGACGCGTTTCGTTTTTTAACACGTAGGGCTCTTTGCAGCCAGCATTACGATTCGTAATTGATTTTGTTGGAGGGGGGGGGGGTGGCCACGTAAAGTGATCTGGCCCAATTTGTGTCGCTAAAAACCTTTAGAAACGGTACCTACCCAGACCTCTGAAAGTGCTTCATTTCAATAGTATTGACTCGGATCAAGCAAAACTCTGGACCGGTTTTGTCCCCGTCTCCGTTTGAATCGATGCTGGTGAAATTGCCAGATGCTATAGGCAAGGACCCTCTGTTTAAGACATTGGCCTTAATTCGATTCGCACGGTTGGCTACGTACGGCGCGAAAGAAGTTCAACATACGCACATAACGCTTAATAATGATGATATCATCTCCGTTGTACGACTGAGAATCTAACGCGTGTTGGAAAGCCGTCGCAGAATCCTTGCGCGCTTGTTTCCCTTCCTCGTTTCCCCGCAGACGGAGCGGGAGGCGGGGGAGCGGGGAGCGCAGCGGGAGCGCGGCCGCGTGCTGCTCGCGCTGCTCTACAGCAGCCAGCGCGGCGGCCTCGTCGTGTCCGTGATGCGCTGCGCTCACCTCGCCTCCATGGACTCCAACGGCTACTCGGACCCCTTCGTCAAGATGTGAGCAACCCGCCCCGTCACCCCGTGTCGTCTCCCCGTGTCGTCTCCCCGTGTCTCCCACGCCCGCCTCCCCGTGTCTCTCCGTGTCTCTCCGTGTCTCCGCGTGTCTCCCACGCCCGCCTCCCCGTGTCTCTCCGTGTCTCCGCGTGTCTCCCACGCCCGCCTCCCAGTGTCTCTCCGTGTCTCCCACGCCCGCCTCCCCGTGTCTCTCCGTGTCTCCGCGTGTCTCCCACGCCCGCCTCCCCGTCACCCCGTGTCGTCTCCCCGTGTCTCCCACGCCCGCCTCCCCGTGTCTCTCCGTGTCTCCACGTGTCTCCCACACCCACCCCATCACCCTGTGTCTCCCACCCCTAATGTGAGCTCTCACCCCGTCGCCGACTTTTCATCCCCGTGTCTCCCACACTCGCAACGTCTCCCAGTCACCTGGCTTCACCAGTCGTCATTTAAGACGAAAGATTTGCATGAACAGGGCCATTGCCTTAATGCCTCGGCAACTTGAGGCGCCTTACATCTCATCTCAACCGTATGCCAGTCTAGCCAAGAGGGGACTCCCATTGGCAGCTGTCCCTGTGCGGCACACTTTGTGCCCGCCGCTCCTTACGCGAGCCGCCCGCTTACACCCCGGTGTGCCGTCCCCCCCCCCCCTCCCCGCGTGTTGTTCCACGAGCAGACAGCTGAACCCCGACTCCGGGAAGAAGTTCAGATTCAAGACCGCGGTGAAAAAGAAGTGCCTCAACCCCGAGTTTAACGAGGTGAGGACCTCCCCAACAGGTTACGTAATCTCGCGCGTCTCACAAAACGAGGTCACGGGACGCGAGGTGCTGCTGCCTGGTCTGGAGCGGTGGACGAACGAAGCGGCCGTTCTCTGGCGACGACCAGGTGACCAGGTGACGGGTGCGCTGCTGCTGCTGCTGCCTGCCAGAGTTCTGAATGAACATCACCTTGTGACGCGGCGATTGCAATGTCACGTACAGATTCAGTCCGTGCACACAGAGTGCCGGGTAACTTGTATACAATACGGCACATGGCGCAACATGAAATGTGGAAATCTTGTCGACGGGTCACAGGACAGACCCAGGTGCCGTGGGTTGACCGACAGAGATGACTGTGCTCCCTACGGTGCCAGCTTGCTTTAGCCGGCCCGCCGCTCCGCTCGTTGTTGCGAGCGTCACTCCTCTGCCCCTCCGTTGTTGCCGTAGGGCGACCGCCTCACCGACTGCCCAGTAGCGTCCTTCACGAGCCTTCCTCCTTCACATCGGGGCAAATCTTGAGAGGCCACGAATACAAACTCGTGCTATAAGAATCGTTTGTACCCTTTCTGGCTATAAAACAGGTGTTAAGATGTTAAAACACGAAACAGAAACATTTAGAATCAACATAGGAATGATGTAGCTACTCATCCCGAGCTCTCAATGTCCTGATGGTGCATTGCCCTTGTGCTGTTCGCCTTTTGGCGTCCTCTGGTCTAACACTGTTTGAGACGAGGCTCAAAGAAAACTGTCTCTGGTGTGTGGACCAATCAGTTTCAAAGACAATACACATACTGCCATAGCATGTGTTTTTTTGTTTGCATGTTCGCCACAAGTATATGTGGTTAATGCAGACATGATTCCTTGCAAAATGTTTGTTTGATGTTGTAATATCGTAAACACCTGTTTTAGTGCCAGAAAGGGTAAAACCTATTCTGATATTGATACTGGCAAGGGAGGTCCCATGAAGAACGCCATGCGCTCACATGTCCCCTCCCGCTGCCAGGAGTAACCCTTCCCCGCCTACCTGACCCAAGCCCTTCCCGTAACCCACAGGAATTCTTCTTCGCCCTCCGGCAGAACGAGCTCGCCGGCAAGAGCCTGGAGGTCGCCGTGTGGGACTACGACCTCGGCAAGTCCAACGACTTCATCGGTGAGGGTCGGGAGAGAGACAGAAGTGAAGGGGGGAGCACGGCGGGTGTTTGATGTCGGTCGGAGTGATGGCCCCGCTTGTGTTGTCACACAGGTGGCCGGTGAAAAATATCGAGCACGTTCATTCGCTCGCGAACTCCCTCGCCCGGTCCGCTCACTCACCAATTCCCAAGTTAATTCCTCATCCACTCCACCCACACCAACTCCGTTCTACCCTCTCACTCACTCATTCAACCCGTTCACATGAACCAACTCACCTACTCCGCTCTCACTCATTCACCCCCCTTAACACCATCTCACAAGCCCAACAACAACAGCCGCCATTCGCAACTAAGTGACGGTGACGTCACCACGGCGCCTGTGCCAGGCGAGGTGCACTTTTGAGGCCGCGTAAAGTATTTAAGTCTCGCTGGCAGGTGACGGGACAGACCCAGTTGCCATTGGCTGACGAGCAGATGCACCAGCTGTGCCCTCTAGCTGAATTTTAGCCACCCGGCACTCCACTCGTTGTTGTGACCGTCGCTCCTCTGCCCTCAGTTGTTGTTGGAGGGCGGACTGCCTCCCGAATGCCCAGTAGCGTCCTTCACTCACCCCGTCACGTGCCCGAGCACTCACCCACCCCGAACGCCGTCTGAGCCGATGTTCCGTTGCCACGGTTCCCCCTCCCACCGCAGGCTCCGTGGAGCTGGGAGCGAAGGCATCGGGAGAAGCGCTCAAGCACTGGTACGAGTGCCTCAAGTACCCGGACAAGCGGGTGGAGCGCTGGCACATGCTGGGTGACGCAGCACCCTACAAGCACTAGCACGTCTGCCAGCCCCCCCCCCTCCCCCCACTCTTCAGAGCCAGAATTCGGCTTCCTTGAAGCTGCCGCCAACGCTTGGAAAATGTCGGCGGTGCAAGCGCACGGGGGCTTCATTTCTCGCCGGATATTTTCTGGGTGACCGTTATAAGATGGCAGTCGTTGTCACGTGGCTGCTAGTTGGCCAAAGTCATAACAAGAGGTACACTGGATGTGGTGTGCCAGGTGCGAAAATATTTTACAGGTCACCGACCCGAGACCGACGCAGTTCAGATTAAACCTCCGATTGAGATTCAGCACTTACGAATGCATTGAGGGGGGGGGGGGGTGCAGAGATTTGTGGAACTCCCAAACCCGCCCATGTGTCTCAAGTATTCTGCATATGTTAATATTTTCTTATTTTCGACTGACAAATTCTCCAACGTGACTTTCCACCAACACCATCTCATGACTAAGTAACCATAACCCCTACATCACAACCCACCGGGGCAGTCGGGAGCAACCAGCTCCAAATCCAGATTCATGAACAGATTAAAATATCGTTGCTGTGGGGTAAATTACAGACACCCCTACACAGTGACAAAATTCATGACTGTGCCACCACCCACCCAAAGGACCTGCTGGTTTAAATTGTGCCCAGAGGTTTGTAGTTCCCTTCTTGCCACCAGTAGCAAGGGAACCACACGCAGGGCTTGACCACAACCGTATTGTTCTGCACAATGCAGAACCGCAATCTAACCTATACAGTTTTCGCAGCCAATATATGCGACATTTACATTTTGCAGTACGGGTGGGGTGCATGTTATACCATCATTTGTAACCGTTTGATCCACAATAAAAGCTTAGTTTGAAACATCTGTTTCCGATGTCCAGTGTTGGTGTTGTGGTCTTGTGACCTTCACGACCCCCATGACATGGGGAGGCCTTCATCCAGCAGTGGATTGGAAAAGGGACGTACGTGGAAGGGTTTACCATCGGGGCGGCTTGACATGACATTCACATCCTGCAAGGTTAGGATGCTGTTGTGACCAAACACCAACACCAGCCACTTTACGGTGTTCAAATAATATCCATGCTCCCCACCTTTACGGAACAGCATGATGAAGTATGGACTAAATGTTCCGTGTTTATTCATACTAGAGGAATCCGATGAGCTCCAGCTCTTTCTCACAGATGTCCAGTATGCTCCACAGGGGGGAGGGGGGGGGGGGGGAGGCCCTCATCCAACAGTAGATTCACTTGACTAAACTAAACTCTTTTTAATTTACCAGGTTAAGACCCACTGATCTATGTAGCTATTAGAAGCAACCTGGCCACAAATGACAGCTCAACGAAGTGGCTTATTGCGTGAAAATGTACAGCAGCCAAATACTCCAAACACATGTTTATAAATGGAGGGAAAACACGAAGGACTGGGAGAAAAACCCACATGACCACGGAGAGAACATGCAAACTCCAGATATACAGCAGGCATCAGGGTCGGGATTAAACCCACGACCTCCTGTATACCAGGCAAGGTTGGCAACATCTCACCATTGTGGCACCCCTGAAAGGGCTGTACCTGTACAGTAAAACCTTGGATTGAGAGCATAATTCGTTCCAGAAACGTGTTTGTAATCCAAAGCACTCGTATATCAGTTGTGATCACGTGACGCTCGGCAAGACTTCGCTCGTTTACCAAATTAATATTTATTTTAAATACTTGCTCATCTTGTAAAACGCTCGCAGACCAAGTTACTCGCAATCCAAGGTTTTCCTGTATATCCATAAAACAAGGAGCCCATTACCAAGGGAGACCTTGGGCAGGTGGGTGGGGAGGTCGTGGTGGAAATGCAAGAGTGCTTTGCGATGGCACCTCAGGGTCCTTCACAATAAACCCACACATGGGTGTGTGAAGATCAATTTGAAAAGGACTCCCAACCTGCCAGCATTCACACAGACCTGCGGCGTGCATATCAATATAGTTTATTCAAAATTCTATAGATTATGAATATATTATACCTTCAAACATTACACAAGATTTCAAAATATTGCAGAAACCTTTTAAAAAAAAAAAAAGTCGTAACTGGCAAAGTTTGAGTTTACAATACATTTTATGGAGACACGCTACAGGTGATGACAGAGCCTCCCGCCATCGGCGAAGACGTTCAACACGCGCCATGCACAAAAGCACAGACAGGATTACCTTCAATCCCGATAGCGAGACACACTATCCATTCATTAAAACAACCGTTAGACTGGTTGAATTTGTAAACAAGTACAGACTAAATTGGTGCTTCCGATGATTAACCATATTTTAGAGATGCATGCATCTTCCGAGAGGGGGGCGGCAGGGGGGGGGTAGGTGTTAGTTTTTTTACGCCAGATATGTAACTCATTCTTGTTGCCCCCCCCACCATCCACCCCAACCCACACCCCTCCCCCCAATCCACCGTTGACACCAGGTTCACCAGCATACATTCTTAAATGAGAAATTAAAAAAAAAAAAACACATTTTTTAATAGCACTAAAATTAAAAAGACTTTTAATAAATTTGACGATCAACAACGTTAGCACAGAAGACAAGTTCAGTGTTCAAAATAATGTCATTCGGTGTTATCTTGTCTGGGTGTTAAAAACGACGACGATTTTGAACACGTGCCAAGCGTCTTGCGCATCCTCAGAGCGAGCGCGCCTGCAGCGGATACATTACTCCTGCCCGACACGACGCGACACCAACGACAGAACCGCAAGGCAAGCAAATTAACAAAGGCAAAAAATAACTACTTTTTTTTTTATTCAGAAAGGAGAATGATCAAATGCAAACAACTGCGCAACATTCGCTAAAGAAAAAAAATATAACCAGTTCAACAGATTTCATAATTTATACCGTCGACTTCAGTCCCATACCTGCCAAATGTCAATTTAACAATGGAACAAAATCTCAAAGAGGTTCTGGTCAGGAACAAGGAACAAGAAACAAATAAACGAGTGGTGGTGGTGAATTCTGCAATCCTGCACACACCGCATTCCTTTTTCCAATCCTTTCTTTAACATCCCTCGCCATCCCTACCCCCCCCACCAACCCCCCACTACCCAACCCCGCACCCCGCCATTTAGACGCCCCCATCGACAGCATCAGCAGCTCTACTTGACGCCGGCGGTGGCCAGCCACTTGCCATTGCAACAGCGCTGATCGCAGGGCCCGTTGTGCGCGTTGCAGTACTGGTTGAAGCGCTCCTGCAGCTGCTGCCGGTACTGGTCGCGCTGCACGTAGAAAGCGCGGTGGCTCGCCTTGAACGAGCGGATCTCGTCTGGCGAGATGAACGATTCCGCGTCCGGGAAACAGTCGTCACTGTCATCCTGCGAGATGGCAACAGTGGTGGTGGCATTGATGATGGTGGTGACAATGGTAGTAATGGCGATGATGATGATGGCGACAGCAGCGGTGGTTGTTTGTGGCGATGGTAGAGGTGGCGGAAGTGGCAGATTGAAGGTAGGAAGAGGAGAAAAGAGAACATTTGGGTTAATCACACTGTGCAAACAGATGCTGTTACTATCCAGACATTACCCTGCAGTCCCTGAATGGGACAAATATCATGTGAACCTACTGCACTTGTGAAAAATAACTTCATAGCTCATCGGATATCTCCAGGATAAATACAGATTCTGATTAAGCTGGAATGACCCCAAGTGCATGATGAACTGTACATAGTCAGGTGGTTGGATCAGCGATGCTTTTAACGTGGGGCTTTGGGTCAACGCGAATGTCAGAAGCGATGACGTGGCGGGGGATCACGAGCGCAAACCCGTAAAACCTGAAATTCAAAAACCCTCCTCGGACCTCAATGAATTTACGCTGAGTAATAACTTAGGTCGGCAGTGACCAGAATGCTGAAGCAAGCAAGCAGCAGTGCCCACATGTCTACATTCAGTGGTGAGAAGTCTACATTCCTATGCAAACGGAAATTGCGTCCACAAAAGACACGTACTTAGACGGGAGTTGACAGCTTCATCGGGAACAATCTCTTATTTTATTCAAAAACCAGCGCCAAGGGAAGGCGTCCGCATTTTTAAACCGCATATATCTGGAAAGCTACAGAGACACGACTACAGCTGGGACATCCGATTATCGGTTCGATTACTCTCGGCTAATCGGACGGCACGAAAATAAGTCGTGGGGGGGGGAACAAAAAAGGTCTCGCCTCTTCCCACGTGCGCCGCTGGACGGGAGATGAAGATGGGCAGCGCTTGGTGACGTCATCTGCATCATCAGCCGCGTCACGCTGGTTCGGAAGGCGGGATGGGACGTGGGAGGGGGTGGGGGGGGTGGGTAGGGGTGGGAGGGGCAGCCGCCAATTTTTTAAAGGGGTCCATCCGAGTAATCGACCACAGTCAAAGTAGTCTATTACAATGCTGTCGAGTAATCGACCTCCTCGACTAATCGTCCCAGCTCTAAGTAGAACATTGAACGTGCAACAAGATGCTATCTTTATTATTATGGAGTTATTTGGGGTGAGATCGCGTAAATGTAATTGTATCGTTATAAACCCACCTCCACTCAACGCAGCCGATCGGTAAAGCTTTGTCACACGTTGTGAACAAAGTGTGCCAATTAGTTACTACTTCGGCGTGTTTACGGCACATTTACATTCACGCGATCCAACCCAAAAAAAAGTTACTGTCAATAATAATGGTCGCGAGAGATGCCCAAGTGTTAACCTAGGATATATTAACAATTAAATGCGAGTTAACTCTCGATTATCCGTGCGCGGATTATCTGAGAAGTCGACTGAACGTGCTTGCTGGAAAAACCATCGCTACGCGCACGCCACTTTGTCTGCTGCTTCAAAAACTTGTGGCGGGTCGGCAACTCGCCACCCACAATCACCACTAAACATGTTGGCAGGTAAACACGATTGCTTACAGCGGTCAGCAAAAACAAACGACACAATGAATATGTGTTTATAGCCTAACTTACATGTTTTACCATTATTTTATTTTATCTGGCCCACCCCAGTCCTCCCATTATCCCTGACAATTTAAAGTTGATTGTTCAGTGAGGAATGAAAATGCGAAAGCTGTGTATGTGGGATGGGGGGGGGAGGGGTCTGCTGAGAAGGGGTACCAGCATGTCAGCGAGGCTCCGGGCAGGGTCCTGCTTCTCCTCGCCGCCTGTTGGCTGCTTACCCCCACGCTTCTGCCCGCCCTTCTTCAACTGCTGCTGCTGCTGCTGAACCTTCTGCTGTTGCGCCCGTGTTCCCTGCTGTGCCACCCTTTGATCGTTTGCTTTCTGCACGCCGTTAGATTTTTGTACTGCTGCCTGTTTGCCGTCCTGCTGCTTCTGAAGCGGCTGTTTGGCGTCCTGCTGCTTCTGAGACGCCTGTTTGACATCAGCTTGTTTGTGAGCCGGCTGTTTGATTTCTTGCTTTTGAGCCGGCTGTTTTCCATCCGGCTGTTTCTGAGGCGGCTGTTTCACTTCCTGCTGCTTCGGAGCCGCCTGTTTCCCATCCGGCTGTTTCTGAGCCGCCTGTTTCCCATCCGGAGGCCTCTGGCCAGCCTGCTTCGCTTCCGGCTGCCTTTGCGCGGGCTGCTTGGCGTCCGGCTGTTTGTGCTTGGCGTCGGGCTGCTTGGCCAGCGGCTGTTGTTTCGCTTCCGCCTGCTTCTTCGCCCCTTGCTTGGCATCGGCCTGCTTCTGCGCCTGCTGCTTGATTTCCGTCTGCGCCGCTTGTGCTTTCTTCAGCTCGGGCTGCTGCGCGATGGCGGCGGCGGCAGCGACAAGCGGGATTCCCTTGTCGGGCGAGCGGTGGCCCACGGCGCCGCAGCCGTCGCACCTCACGCACACCCCGAGCTTCGGCTGTGCGCACACGGCGGCGGGGGCGGCGGGGGCCCCCACGTCTTCCGGCTCCTAACGGGTTTTCGGGGGGGGCGGGGGGAGGGTCAGAATAGCATTCGTTGAAGCTAAGGAATTCTTACGATTCAACAGAAACACTTATTCAGGGTTATAACGATTATTGTCCTTCACTACCGGACGAACTTAACACTTGGGGATTCGGTATTCGAGTCACCAATCGATTTGTATTCGCCCGCGTGGCGCGTAGTGTTTGCGATGCACAGGTGGTAAGGGGTCCTCCTCGGGGGAGACAAGTGGCAGGAACAGGCTCTCAATGCCCATTCTTAAAAGTTGTGTGCTACAGTTTCCATGCCCGTTGGGAATACCGACACTGACGTGTAATGCAAACCTCACGAGTCAACAGACATGAATATATGGGGGGGGTCACGATTCAATTAGTTCAAATATTATTTTGCACTTATAGTCGTTCACAAAACAACAAATATATTGTAACAAGACAGTGTACAAAACAAACTTATGCTACTCTGGACAACAAATATTGCACAGGACAGCCTGTGGGTCATTCAATAACAAGTAATCCATCTAGGATTTTTCTAGAAAAATTCCCTTGGGTGGTTTTGGGCTCGCCGAGTCCAGAAATGCTGATCTTTTTTCCCTCCCTTCAAGCTGCGACCCGCCAAAAGGTCAAAGTGAAAAAGTGACCTCACGAAAAATCACCCTGCGCTCAATGTAGACGCTACGATTGTGTCTAACACCTCATGCGTGACTAATTTGAGGCCGAGTCGACCTAGAGGACATCCAGGATCGGTTCAGATAATTGTAACCGTCACCGGTATTGGTGGCTGCAAGCGGAAAATCAAACTCGGGTGGCCGGGTTCATAGCACAGCACGCAAACCGCTACACTACCAGTCGCACGCACAACACGCACGCAGCATAATACTAACGCCACTGAAAACAGAAGCTGTGCAGGCCAGTTTCAGCCAAAGATCCGTGCCTGCCCTTTCAACAACGAACTGAGCCAAATTAAGCACAGCAGGTTCTTCCGCACACAGCCAAAAACCAGATACACATCTCGGCCGAGGGTGAGCAACCCGACGGCACGCGGGTGGGGCGTGCGTGCCATTCGCCCGACGCTTACGTCTGCCTGCTGCCCCTGGTTTTTTTTCTTTTTCTTCTTCTTTTTGCCGCCGTCGGGCAGCGTCTCAGCAGCCAGGGGCAGCGCTGACTTTGCGGTGCATTCAGGGCAGCACCCCGCCGGCGCCTTCTCAACGCCGCCACCACCATCCACACGGCAACCTGGCACGGAGCACCAACCGCATCGGGTGGTTTTAAATGGGGGGGGGAGAAAGAGGTCACAACGGGGTCAGCATCGTCATGCGATGAATGTGCGTGTAACTAGTTTTTGCTTGAAGATAAAAGTAAAAGTCAGAATTGTGGCTTCCCATGCCAAGAGCACTGGGAGAACATCATCGCCTTTAGAGGCTCCCACCAAGCCGCTGGTGGTGGAAAGTCCACATTCCCATGGCGGAGTGGGGCTTGCAGACAATAATCACCATCAACGAACCACAAGGTGCTACTCGATTTACGCTAATTATAATACTCTTTGTTTAACGAGTCTGAAAGCTGTTTCAGGAGGGTCCTGCTTTCCGACATTTGGCCAATTACACTCACGAGTGTTTTGCCACCTGGACTGGCAAAACTCATTAACGACACTCAACTCTCACTTGGCTTCACAATTCTCAGCAAATCACGTGATCTGTTGCATGTGTATACAACACTCAAAAGCCCTGCACAGCAAGTTCATTAATCCAATGCCGTGTTACCATGTTCTTGGTCACATTGCATCCCAGGCCTACTTTGCAAAGTACTAACGAAGGCGCGTCCAGTTTAGCTTCCAAGATCAGGCAAGATCTGATGCATCCTGGGCGATTGAATCACAATCGCACCACTGCTATCATTAGCACAGCCTTATAAAACAGGAAAACACGTTTGACTAAAATTTTGAGCAATGACCTTTGTTTATTGACAGGCAAAGGTCTGTTTTATATCCTCAGAATACAATTCCAGGACCCACAACGTTATATGTCTCCTATAATAAATGTTCCTGTTTTCACTGGCAAGGACGTGAGCATGATAATCCCGGCATATTTGTTTGGCTATAGACTCCATATAAAACACTCAACAACAAATGTTCCATACATGTCAAGCACGACCCTCTTAAAAAGGAAGGCTCAAGACTGACTCAAGAGGTTCTGTGAGGCTTTCCCGGGATAAGGGCTGTCATAATACCCACACGTGCACCCTCACAAAATAAAATTAATGCGACCTGCAAGCACAAACATATTTTCTTATCCTGTCTGCAACCAATGCTTCAATATCTCAAAACACCGGTGTACGATTGCTGCCGAAAGAAACAATTCACTTTGCCAAACATGTATTTATTTGCTGCGAAACACACTGCCAACAGGTCCGTCGAGTCTGTCCCCTCGACGGACCTGGTTTTCACCTGAGGACGGCTGCTTGCGTTGTGGCCGAAACGTCGTGAGAATAATTTTATTATGTTTTATTTTTATTATTTTATTACTTCCCTTCTACGTGACTTTACCGAAAGAACCAAGAAGACACTGCCAACATTGACTCTGTTGCTTTTGCTCACTGCTCTCAAGTGTCCTCAAAGCTCTCTCACAGCAGACGACACGCAAACTGCCACTTTCCTGACACTTGCTCGCTCACTGCCTTTAGGCACTTTGCACGTCGTCTGCAATTACTGACGTTGGCCACGCCAGACCTCGGTGAAAGAAACTGTGGTTATTTTTTGACCGATCCAACATCTGACTGACTCTTCCTCGCCGCTTGCTGCTCAATCATCCGGGGCGAACCCGTTTTCTTCCTCCTGCTCTTCTTCCTCCCTGCTCTCCTCGACTTCCTGTACACTGCTGCCCAGCTGCCCTCTCTCCGTCCCTTGCCACAATCCTCAAACCGCCCTTTTAGGATCCCCTCCTCAAATCCTGCACTTTGTCTTTGCTCCTTTGAAAAAAAAAAAATCGCTTTCCGACGTGCCCGTCGCCTCTCTTTCTTTTCAATGGGCTCGACGCAGATGATCGGCGCTTCACAACTAAACATCTCACCTGTCTCACTGGCGGCCGAATGCTGCATAAGCGGGGTCCTGCTATCCGCCGTCGCTCCCTTCCGTTCCTTGCCCCCATCCTGGCCAATGCCGAAGGCCGCCGAGGACTTCTGCACGGCCTGCACCAGGTTGGCGAGCCTCTGGTCCGGTTTCAGGCCGTTCACGGCTGCCTTCCCGCTCTTGGGCACCTCCGAGAGGACGGATGCCAGGCCGGACGAGGCGGAGACGCTTCCGTCCTGGTGCCTCGCCCCCTTGGCCGCTTCTGCCTTCTCCTTGCCCGCCTCCGAGATGTACATGTTGCTCAGCCTCTTGGCAGATTCGATGAGCTCCGTCAGCTCCTTGTTCTGCTTGAGGCTGGTGAAGCCGGACGCGTCCGTGCTCACGGTGGCACGCGCCTCCCGCCCATCCGCCAGCTCGCTCAGGTTCAGCGCCGACTGCAGCAGCTCGGCGATGCTCTTGTCCTGCCGCACACCGTTTCCCGCCGAAGCCCCGGCTCCACTGCCGGCATCGCCGCCCGTTTTGGGCTGAGTGGCATCCAGCAGCACCTTCTCCAGCTCGCGCAGCTTCTGCGCCGACTGCAGGAGGCTCGAGAAGCCCAGCGTCTTTAAGGCTCCGTCCACCGGCTTGCCCGCTCCAGAGGCCGACGCCTGAGCCGCCGCCGCGGCCGCCGCCGCCGCGGCCACGCGCGGCAGGGGGAAAGTGGCGCCGCCCACCACAGGCACCTTGGACGCCGAGAAGAGACCGAGCGCGGGCCCCAGCGCGGGCCCCAGCGACGGCGGCGGGAAGAAGAGCGAGCCCTTGCCCTGCGTGGCGGAAGAGGAGGAGGACGAGGGGCCGGCCGGGACGGAGGAGCACAGCACAGGGCTTCGGCCGGCACCGGACAGCGGCTGTTGCTGCTGCTGTGGGGAAGACTGCGGAGGGGGCGACTGCGACGGCGTGGGGGAGATCTTCTCGACGACGCGCCGCAGGACGGCGTAGAACGCGAAGGGCATCTTCTCTTTGGCTGCTTTGAGCAGGTCGGCCTTCACCTCGGCATCCTCAGAGCAGGCGAGCAGGATGTCGTAGTTGGAGATGCCGAGTTCCTTGTCGATGGCGGCCGCTATGCGCCCGCTCATGCCCTGCGACTTGAGCCAACCCGCAAAGTCTTTACGAGGGTCGGCTGCCCACGGAGGGGGGGGGGCGGGGTGGAGGGACAATGTAGTGTTAAGGGGTGAACGGGGGCGGGATAAATGTGAGTTTTAGCGGGGCTAGTTTCACAACGCCTTCCTCAGATTCCACACGGGCATCACAAGCGGAGTAATTGGCGAATCGGTGAATCGTCAGACGCTCGACGGTGGAGAGTAGGGATGAGTTTCAGATTTAAAAAAATTAATTCAGGAAAATGTTGGGATCATTTGCATACTGCAATCATTTTACGAATCTTTGTGCTAAAGAAAGTGACGTCACACGATGTCACCCGACGCCCCTCCTGCAAGGCAAAGCACGGGGATTTTTGGGATCTGAAAGATCCTGTCTCGGCGAGATTCTCCAAAAATATTTTTCTTTTTGCTAAAATTCGAAAAAACCAGGAACACGTCAATAGCGGACAGCACCCATAATAACCGATCAGCAGCTACCACTCAAAGGGTCCGTTTCCCATCACGATCACCGATCGTGCCTCTCGTACCGGCGTCGCCCTGGCCACTGCCCTCAGAGCCGTCCTGGGAGCCCGGCTCGCTGCCCTCCGCGCTGGACGAGTAGCCGCAGTCGCTGCTCCCGTTCACCTTGAAGGTGCCTGCGCACAGTAAACGTTCAAATTCACCGTGGCCGCGTGTAAAGTGTCAGGTGCGCACGCTTTTGTAACGATTTTAACTTGTCATGCACTGCACCAGTAGTTTACTCGCTCTCACAAAGAGAGAGAACGATCACTCCCCGGTGCAAGGAACCAGACGAGCCGGGAGGCAGCCACGAGGCAAGCCGGCACCAACTACTGTCCAAGCTCTTTGGTCCTCTATGTATTAAGGTCTTATTGGACAATTCATAAGTGTTTACATGTGGGAGGGAACCAGAGCACCTAAAAAAAACTCATGCGTGCGAGGGGGAAACGCAATCCCGTACAGTCAGAACAGGTGGCGTCCACATGATTGCTATTACTGCCTTCTCCCCACGATCTATTGTACGAGACCTCCAATGTTGGATTACAGGTGTGCTCCACCACCATCCGAATCACGCTTGTCGCCCAAACTGTAGTACAAATTTCATCACTGGACTGCCACAGATGTCAGTGTCTTTGGGAGGTCTTTATCCAGCATTGGATTGACCATGAAAATGGTAAAAATGTTGTTGAGATAAACCTCTCGCTTATGACTTTGTGTACTTGCTCTCTGGTTAAATAATATTCCTAATTACTGCAAGTTCAAATGTTGCTGTGCAACACACGGCATGAGCTGAAGAAAAAGTCCCTGCGTAAATCGCAGTTGGGAGTGATGTTGCACATCTTGAGATGGCGGCCACTTTAATGTCCATGACAACACCAGGCAATCTAATAAATAACTCGCCAAACTGGAACATTTTTTATTCCACCTACGATTAGCATGGTTGACTACGTATGGCACGAAAGAAGTTAAACATACACACATACAAACCAAAATGTAACTCGCTATTACAAATGAGAAACTGGTTTAACCACAGGTGGCTGTCTATATTCAATAATCTCCAATGGGCTGCGACCACACATAAAACGGGATTGTAGGCTGCTGCATGGCTACATTGTCAGAAGAGGCAAGTGCAGCAACTTCCATGGTCGTACTATGTCACCACAGTGGCGGTGACATTGCCACGGCGCATGTGCCCAAGCCAGGGATACCTTGAAGCCACGTGAAGTGTCGAAGGCTCCCTGGAAGGTCACTGGTGACCCATGACTAGTAGTACTGAATGTCCCTTCAGTCATTCACCACTGGTTCGTGAATGACTGAGAGAACACTGATCAGCGAGGTCAAGCAACCTCCACAACCCATAACGGTGCGGGAGGAAGTGGGAGCTCTCATCCAGCGGTGGATTGACAACCAAGGCCTACACACGTGTGCAAGCTCACGGCTCCGATGTGGACATCGGTTACCCTAAAGCTACCCAGACAGCCGAATTTAGTCATTACTTTGCCCTTTCGATTTTATAATAAATGCGAGAGATAACGGGCCAGTGGTACTCTCCGCGCGCGGCGTCAGGGACTGACGAACTGGCCTTGGAGAGTCGCCTCTGTGCTGCGGTGGTCGGCCAACGCGTGCCCGTTGGTGGCCTGGGGCCCGTCCGTGGCAAAAAGGCACATGCACGCGCCGTCGCCGACCTCCGAGGCCAGCGGCGCCGGGGAGGTGCTGGCCGCGGGAAGAGCTGGGATCGCATCGCTCATTCCGTCACCGTCGTCCGAGCCGTCGGCATCCTCCTGTGCGCGGCGGTGGTGGGAAAAAAACATTTGATCAGAGAACATTGCAAACCCGTCGCAAAGAGCCCACACCTTGGCTTCTCATTTGTGCAACGGCAGCCCTTTTCACACAGTCAGTGCTGTTTAGGAGGGAGACGGTGAAGAGGACGTTAAAATCAATTGCTACATTTTTAAATATCAGGAAACTTAGATTTTTTTTTTACGAAAAGAACTTGGTGGAAAACTGACAAATCATATCAATGCAGCTGTAGACTTATTCGGGCCGCTGCTCGAGTAAACAAGACTTTCTGTTGAAGCCCAAATAAAATTTCACTCGGAGAGAGGTCGCTCATTCCCCTCTGCTGTCAGGAACTCTCCCCCCAGTCATCATTGCTGTCGACTCCCAGTCCTTGTTTAGATGCAGGCTCGATACCTTCCTTTCCTCCGTCCACGACTGGTCTCGCCTCTCCATATAATCCTCACGTACCGAGTCTGAAGATGCGGTCGCATTTAGACGCGTTATAAAAAAAAAAAAAAAAAATCACTCGTTTTGTCAATATGCAATCTGAGCTTCCGTTCCAGTTACAGTGGTGAGCGTTAACCAGCCTCTCAGCCCGCTTGCCCGCTTGCAAGCCACAAACGCAACAAGACCGGATGTGCAACGTCTATTCCGCACCTGGACAGGCTCGGCCAGGTCTGTGTTGGCGTCCGCCCCATCCAAGCCGAATTTGTTCTTCCGCCGGTTCCTCCGTTTCTGCCGCTTCTTCTCCTGGCGCAGCTCGCGCGCCCGCTCCTCCTCCCACAGCTCCTCGCAGAGCATGTCGATGCGGCTCACGCCCTGCTTGCGCTCCACCGCCACCTGCATCCCCCACGCAAGATGCGACGAGGCGCGCAAGCGCGTACGCACACGAGCGCAAGTATAAACAAAGCGGACACGGAGGATATCTCGGCACTTGGTGGGGCCCTCGATTAGAAAGATGTGGGAGAGTAGGAGACCGACGCATAGAGACATGGAGAAACATACACAGATGCACACACGTGGAGAGACAGACAGATACAGTGAGATCTGGAGTCGAAGAGACAGACCAAGAGAAAGAGATGATGCAACACACACGTGCAGACAGATAAATCTTGACTTAAAGCTTTTGTGACTGCAGGAATTCATATTCTTTGGGTCTTTCGGTAAAGTCACGTAGATTGGTTCAAAGAAAATAACAAAAAACAAACCGTTTATAAGCAGCTTGCCTTTAGAAGCCAATCCCCTTTTCCTGATGACGACCGCTTGTGTTGCGATCGAAACGTCGTAGTTTTTTGTTATTTTCTTTGACCCTATCTACGTGACTTTACCGAAAGACCCAAAGAATGTGCAGACAGATAGTTTTGGGAAAGTATATTTTTTTAAACGTTTGTTTGACAATCAGCTACAATGCAATGGATCTCGTAAAGTAAGCAAGGTTGCGCCTGGACAGTGCTGGGTGACCGCCATGCACAAAACAGGACGTCTTCGGGCTGCAGGCTACGTGATGGACAGCAGAGGGGTCTCGCAGCAAGATTCATTGCTGTACTCTACTTCTTTACTTCCTGCCTCATCTAGCAGTGGATTGACAACAGGACTGCACATGCACTTATTAGAAGCTGGGGCCCTGTGCTCATTATTATCTTACATAGATTTACATAGCGCCTTGATCCAAGGCATGCTGCACATGCCTCGAGACAGCAATGCACAAACATGAGATGCAACTTTAGTCTGGATGGACCGTCGTGATTGCTGTTTTTGCGCAAGCGCCTATACACAAGCGAGACCGATGGGAGACAACACCGCCCCTGGCAGCCTTTGTTCCCCAGTGCTAATGGTGTCACCACGATAGCGACGATGCATTTTAGGCCAAGTCAATCAGGTCCACGCAGCAATCGCCATCGGCCAGATGGACTTTAAAAAGCTTCTGCTCCAGCGAGCTTATAGTCGATAACAGGTTACGCAAGCAGCATTGTCATCTGCTACTGGGAGGAAAGGAAGATTGATATTTTTTGGGTCTTTCAGTAAAGCCACGTAGACAGATAAAATAACAAAAAATATCCACGTTTCGATCGCAACACAAGTGGTCGTCTTCAGGAAAAGGGGGGTTAGCTTCTAAAGACAACTGCTTATAAAGGTTTGAAATGGGCGTAGCCCAAATGTCAGCAGCCAATGCAAGTGGTGGGCAGCGACCGCTGCGGTGGTGGGCTTTCCACCAATCAGAGGGCTGCCAGGCAAATATTAGCATGTCAATGCAAGATCGGAGAAGCCTTCTCCACGGCTAGTGCGCCAAGGTGGCCATGTTAATGCGGCCTCATCCAAAGTACAGCCAATAAGAGAGTCTTGCGTGTTCTGTAGACGTGTGTGTCAGAACTACAAGTCCTCACGACCTCCCAGATCAAGTTGTGTCAATACAGAGGATAGCGCAGGAATTATGAGTTGGTTGAGTTGCAGTGGCTTGGTCAAGAATGGAAACTAGCTGGTGTGGTGCGAGATGGGCAAGGGCATCTGTGGGGAGGACAAGTATAGCCCATAAATCAAGGCACTGCTGCGTGGTTCATGGTGAAGGCAGGATAATACGTTGGAGCATAGAAGCACAGCACAGTAATCCATTTGTCTCTACTGCAGTTTGCTGCCCACATGTTTCGTAATATTTAAGTAAATATATATTCACGTATTTAGTCGAGGAAAGTCTGAAGACTTTTTTTCGGAGGCTCCTTCAGTTTGCCAATTTCCTTAAGGAATCTTTTGAATGTGGAGAGCAAACAGGGCCAGTTGGAGACCAAGGCCAATGATGACGACGATGATGATGATGGCGACGACGACGAGGAAGCCGCCTATTTGGGCAGCACTGCAATTCTACAAACGGGTCCGTCAAAGGGGTGACGCGTCACCTCGAAGCTCTTGCGCAGGGCATCCACCCCGAGGTGGAAGAGCAGCTGCCAGGTCTGCTCTTCGGCGCGCAGCCGCTGCCAGATGCGGTGCAGCCGCTCGTACAGATGGATAGCCAAGCAAGTCACCACCTCCTCCTGCGCGCTATCCAGCGTCTTGGCGTGGCGCTCTCTCCTCCTGCTCGGAACCAAGGACGCACGGCAATTGATTCCCGTTGCAACTTTCCGATCACGTTGAAACGCAAGTCAATTTTGATATTGTGCCATCCTTACAGCGGCGCAGGGCTATCACGAATGCACAATTTTTCGCAAACCGCCCGCAGTAGTTTTGCAGTTGAGGCCGTTGTTGTTATGTGTTCTCCGAATGTAGTATTTATCGGTCATTTTTCAAATCTAGCAAAGACTGTCATAATGGCACACATTCCCTACTCCATGTCACGTGCTATTTAGCATCCCCTGTGACGCAGACAGCACATATTTATGAATAGGTTTTTCCATGTTGTGCTGTATAGCACTTCGATGCCTTTTCTGGTTGTACCACGTGTTGTTCGGCATGATGCGAATGCCTATCAAGTCTGACTGCTGATGAGACTATGGGTGTCGAAACCCGTGAACTTTGCTCACGTTGCATCAATGCTGCTGAAATTAAGCAAACCCAGGTTGCTGCGCAGATGTTGGATTGTGTACAAATATTTTTTTTTATGCAGAGACAGAATTATGAACGAGACATTGTTTGCTTATCTATATTATTATTCATATTCTACACAACGAAGCTCATGATTATTTGTGCTGGGTGTATCCATCAATTTTATTTCATGTTCACACATCTAACCTTTTTACATATTCACCCTTGCCTCAGTACCCCAGCGAGTCGGACACAATACGCTTGTCTACAAAACAATAGCTGCAAAGAATCGAAACCCCCCCCCCGCCTCCCCACCATCCCGACCAAGGCACGTACCCTCCAGCGAGCTCAGAGACGGCGCGGCCCAGCAGGTGGCTGATGAAGGTGGTGTCGCAGGAGACGTGAACGTGGCGCTCGTGGGGGCAGGAGCGCAGGCCCTCGTAGAGGCCTGCGCAGTAGCCCTTCTCCTTGCTGCCGTCCACCTCGCCCGTCAGAATGGCGTAGGCGCGCAGCACCTTCGTCTTGCACTCGCCGCAGAACCTGCTCCCGCCAGACAATGGGCGAGCCGGTTCTAACCGTGTTCTAAATATTTACGCGATCGTCGTCGTCGTCACGATTACCATCGGCCATTGTCGAGTCGCTGCTGGCTCAAGGCTTCCTCCCCTAAACCGTCACCCTCACTTGTGCCTCTGCGATAACACTGGTCACACTTTTTCTGGCATAAGGTATTCCAACGGTTTTAAGGTCATTTTGGGGTGCTGATTTCAAATCTGGCATCAGTTTTTTATCACATCAGGTTTTTGAGATATCAAATATTTAATTTTCAATATAAACTGCAGAAGAAAAATATTAAATAAATGTGGATATATACATAACATCATATTATAAAATACACTATCCTAAAAATACAGCACCATATTTTAACACTAAAGCAGTCATTGACGTGCAACAACTTGCAATCATAAGTGACAGAGTTAATTTCGGGTAAAATCAATGAAAATGGGGTATGCCGAAAGCATAAAAATGAGATGTGATAGAGAAAATCTGAGATCAGATTTGGAATCAGCACCCTGAAATTAGTCTAAAACAGCTGCAAAAGTCCAGGCCAGATTTGTTATTGTTGTCCTGGAACCGATTTCATGGCTCCATCTCTCGGATGAGTTTCATTCCTTTGGCTGTCGGTCTGTCACCAGTTGCGTCAATTGTCTTCATCCCTAATAGCGATGTATCCTGCCAAGCGCTTACATTTCTTTACGACTATGATGTCTCCATTTGTATCCGTTCCCCGATCCACGTGTTTCTCTATCTCAGTACAAGTCCGAGCATGCGTCGCCTAACTCAACGTTGTGGCGCAATTTAAGCTTTTGATAAAAAAATTCAGTGGTAATTTTCCTGATGTATGCGTCAGCTATGTACTGATTGAAACGGCAAATCAGGATGCTAATTTGCATTATCTAGTACTTAATTCCAAATGGAGGCTTTCAAGACCAACATTATGATTCATCATTGCTTTATTTTGGGCTAGATTGTGTTGATTTCAATTGAGAGATTATAACACTCCCATCATTCGACAAAGCCAAACCAATCAAATTGTCACGTGGGCAAATGTACCAATTGATTTCGCCCAAAAGAAACCAATTTTTTTATCATGAAGTGCTTCAACACAATTTTCTTTGCCTCTAATAATTGGGGGATGAAGGTCATAATTGCTCAATTTTCCCTTCCACTATCCACATCGTGCCAAGTTTCCCAAGGCAGTTAGCTGCAATGTTAATTAGCACCAGCGCTTCAATGGACGATGGAACAAGCATAAAGATGGTGGGAAAGGAAACTAAGGGTGTAATGGGATTATACGGTGATAAATAAAATAACGACCAATAAATTGAGAGAATAGATGTAACAGTTTCCTTTTCTTATTTGCACCCTGACTTTGTGAACTTTGCCAAGTGCATCACTCCAACTCTTCCCCCCCCCAACTGTAAAGAAACATATTGCATAACCACCCCCAGACATCACCCCTCTTTTCCTCATTCCAATCTCAGTGAACAGACGCTGTGCTAGTTGCACCGAATATGCCATCATCTGATAAATACCAAACAGTTAAGGGATTGTTAAACATTGTTACCAATTATAAAGAATCCACCGTACCGTTTCCCCATCACCTTCCCACCATCACACTCAAAAATGTTGTATTACCATGCTTACTCTTGAGAAAAAAAAGAGCTTTGGATAACAATTGAAATATTTTAAACATTATCAGTTATGATCAATCCACTACTGGATGGTCTCCCCAAGGTGGATGGCCTGCAATGTAACAATACATCTATCACAGGTACAGGATACGGGTTCATTGCTACTTTTCCATGGTGGACGTCCTGTCGGGAACTTTTCCTCCCTTGGCTTGCACTCTGTCGTTTGTCTCGACTGTGGTTTTAAATATGCAACCCAAATACCAAATAGCTCCAATTCTTTGCAGATACATATCTAGGCTGTGTGTTCTGGGCTGTTTGCTATGAGTGTAAAGCTTGCTGAACCATAAAAACATCAATATAAAATGCAGCAAGCTGGATCTCATGAACCCACGGCTGCATCCGAGGGTTAATAATGAATGTAACAAACGATTTGATGTGTGCTTCCTAACATGCTAAGCGATGTCCCTGATGATACTCAACATGTCTTCATAAGTCAATAGTGATGTTACGAGAGCATCCCAAGGACTCGAAAGAACGTGGCAAAATCATGCGTCGGCTGGGCAAGCAACATAAAAAAATGGATCAAGAAGTGGAATCGCATCAAGGGAGGAACGCCATAAATAACAGAGCACAGTGGCAGGAGCACCAAGACATTTTAGGCAATGAGAATAGATGAACCCCAATGGTCACAAAGATCGAGTAGCCCTCTCATGCACGAATGTGATTTTGGTAGCCAAAGAAACTCCCCAAATGTGTTCAAATATAGGTTGTCCATCAGTGGATAACATGCATGAGCGAATTAAAGAAAAAGCAAACAGTGGCGATGGGGGGGGGTGGGGTGGGGAAGACGCTTGCGGCTCAGGGGGTCACCTGTGCTTGCGCAAGTGCGTCTCCAGGGTCTCCAGCAGGCAGTCCGAGTCGATGAGCACCACCTCATCGCGGCAGTCCTGCGACATGCGGTCCCACACGTCCGTCCAGCTGCCACTGCACACAGAGGAAGTGTGAGCTCAGAAACATCCCAGCAAAAAATAAGAATGTATGTAGAACTTATTTCGCACCGCACATAGCCAACCGTGCTAATTGGAGGTGATGACAATGCTCCCACCTGCGCTTTCAGTTGAATTTTCAAGAGGACCCATAGTATTGACATGCCTCAACGCGATTCACGCCCTGTGCTTGCTAATCGTGCTCATTAACCCTGCCGATGCCTTCACGACATAATTTGGATTTCTATAGCTTTGAAATAATCTAGCCAATTTATACAGAATTGAAATCTATGATTAGGACTAATTGTTTATATAGCATCTAAATGGGACTACATCTCAAGACACTGCAAAAACAGTGGACATTTATTTGTAGAGGCGGTCAGTGATAGGTAGGAGAAAAGGTTTTGAGCCTGAACAGTGGATGGAATTGGACAGCACAGATGGAAGCAGGAAGGCTGACTTGGGGCTTCAACATAAAGCCTTAGAAAGAAAAAAAAGCACCCCATTTCTGAAAATGGCTCACAACTTTAAAATGTCTTCCTAATAAGCCACATAAAAGTGCCACTTACTTTGAAATGTGTGGATGTTTATGCTAAACATCAGATTGATTCGAAGCCATTTCAGCTGAAACATGCAGCGATGGACAGAGACAAGTGGAAACCCCACAAAGTCGATAGATGAAGGCCCAAAATAGGCTAAGAAGGCCTAAACAGGCCAAGAATGTGTATGCAACGTTCACAAAGTTACCTTCAATGCACACCCATCACTTCAACACCACTCTGCCGTAAAATGTTCATCTTACTCGTACAAAAAAAAACAATCTCTACTTAATATCTATCAAAAAAAACACTTGGTGTTACCTGTATGGGGCCTGGAAAGGCCCAAAAATGTAGGTAATTTTACACCTGACTCGCTTCCTGGCTCCTCCACCTCCTGTATCTGTACCTACAGCTTGGCTGGCTGAGGTGGCCAGTGCACCGTCTCTGCATCGTCACGCACTCACAAATCATCTTTTGCATAACATGATTAAACAAACCTAACACCGTACCATTTCCTTCTAGTTATAGTAATAATTCAATAAGTTGGAGCCCTTTAAAAATACACTACTGAAGTACTCTTGCCATGTTGATCATGGGGGTAGGTTGTTGGCTGTGTCTTACAACGGCGCTTAGTGTATGGTCAGTGGACGTGGAAGATGGATGGGTCCCTGTGTCTTTTAGAGGGCATGTGGGGAAAGCACAGGTGGTACATCTGCCAGTCATCTCAGTCCGTTAACCCCCATGACACCTGGGTCTGTCCCGTAACTTCCTGCCAGCGAGCCTTCGATACGTCGCATCAAAGTGCACCTACCCTAGTACAAGCGCTGTGGCGACATCAATGTCACTTAGTGACAAATAGCCGCTGATGTTGTTGTTGTGGCGGCGAGGTGGTAATCCAGAACCAGTTCAGACAGCACTCACCACTAACTTTAGACGTGCCAGAAATCAGACTAAGATCACGGGATTCGTAACATAATGCACTCACTCAATTCCCCTTCCTGTAAAGCTCATAAATTACAGCAACATACAGCAGACAGTAATTTTTCCCCACATCCAGTCACCACTGTGGATTCAATTACCCGAGCGGTTTTGCCTTGTGTGTGTCCAGAGAATGGAAAGGACAGCGCCGGTTCTTCTTGCTCTTAGGAATGGAATCCAGAATATCATTCAGCTTCGCCCTGTGGAGAGGAATTACACATTTTAATTTCACACGAAAAATTGTACGTGCCAATCTTCCCATGGTAGAAATGTGTAGTGTGACCTCAAAATGTCAAATCTCTCTACCTGCTTTGAAAAAGGCCCATTATGGCTCCAAAACATCAACCTATTATCTTTATGTTTCAAGACAGTGTTCACCTTACTGTTCTGGTGGTTGGTTCTGGAAGAGCCATACAAGAAATGTTGTAGATTTGCTCACAGAAGATGATGTAATCATCCCTTTTTGTAATAAGTTGTTAAATGTGTTGTATAAGATCACACAAGTGTGCAGTATGTATACCAAATACATATTGATGAGTCCCATGGACCCAGGGCTACATCCTAAGGCAAATAATGAACGCAACAAACCATTTGATTTGTGCTTCACACTGGGCAGAGTAAAACATTAAGAAATAAAACATACAGACAATGCATAATTCCTAGCCAGACGTGTATAAAACATTAGAGACAATACCACGAGTAAAGATACTACACGTGCATTGACTTTTTTGTTTGGTACGTACACCGCGGGCATAAAAGATGTACAATCAAAGACACGCACCCGTGCAGATAGAATAAGCAGTAGAGTTTCCGCGCGTCGGCCAGGTAGCTGTGGCAAACCACGAGCTCTCCCGACGACTCCAGCAGCAGAGGCTCCAGCGCCGGAGTGCCACTCTCCAGCAGCGCGGAGAAGAGACGCTCCACGCTGCCGCGGCAGCCCACGCACGCCACCTGCTCCGGGAGGCAGCCCACCAGCTCGCGTGGCGGCACGCGCACCGCACACACCAGCTCCTGCCCCGACAGCATCTCGTAGTGCTGCAAAACACGCCGCACAGCAGGTTGAAATCGTTTTCTAAATTATTATTTCCACCACCCCCCCACCCCCCCCAAATGGTAGCGTGCCCTCCAAAGAATGACAACTGTAGATAAAACCGTTTTCTGGATTTGATGGAGATTTTTTTAGGGGGTGGTGGAGATCCCTATAAATTTTTTATATTACATTTATAAAGCACTAAAAAGGAACAGGGTGCAAGTAATACTCAATGTTTTTGCTGCGTCTCCACACTGCGATAGAACTTCATGCGTCAGGTGCTCCCAGTTTAATACTATAACTGTTCCCACTGTGCTACTATAATGTACGTTCCAGAAATGGCTTGTGATTTTTAGTGGATTCAGTGGTGTTTCATTGCCGTATAATATACTCATGCAATATACATGTTTATAATATAAAAGACAGTATAGACAACCTAACAATCAGCAAATAGGATCAAATTAGTCTTCATTGAAAGAATATTGTTTTGTTATGTAAATGGATAGATTTGGGCACCCTACCCCTGAATGAGCCCAGTTTTTTCTGGAACGTATTCCACTGGCCGCAAGCAGCTAGAAGTGCACCACCTTGCATTGGAGAACTGCGCCGGTAAAGTACATTACAGAACTACTTCTGAAGTCCCTTCAGTCAGTTTCTTATGCATGCTAAAGAGTACATATTTCATATGTTCTGCAAAGTATGTGGTTTGCAGGTCAATCAAGCAACAAATGTTAATTTATCAGTTGGAATTAGCCAAATAATTGGACATCTTTTTTTATTCAGTAATTTGTGAAAGGGCTAAGAGACCTACAACTCAGAACACTTGAAAGCCTGTTTAATCAGGGGCGGATTCCCAGATTCAAAACCAGGATCACAGCAGTGCTGGCTCACTGGTATTAGCGACTGTGTCACCTCAAGAGCAATGTCATTGCTATAACATTAAACATGCTCAGCTTGGAAGTGTTTTCATTACCCAGACATGTTTTTTTCAGCAGGGAACGGGGTCTTCACATTCACAGCACCATCATCAGTAAACACAAACCCTGCCCCCAGTACATTTCATATGCACTGACAGCTCATGCATATTCTATATTACTAGCTTGTTAGCCCGTCCTAGGACGGAAGCTGTAATATTAAAGATGTAAATTAACATTGTATTGTGATTGTTAATTTTATTGAGGTGTGTACCAACAATGGTATAATCCGTAGGTTGGACCATCCATACGATTGCCCTCTTGGTCCAAGAAACTATTTGCCCGATAAGGCCACACTTTTTGAGGTGATAGTCTAAAAATAAGGTTGTGTGTATTATACACGCAGTGTTAAATTTCATGTCACATGCAAACCACAATGGGTCAACTGATCCAATGGTCAAAATCATGCCTTTTGCTGTCCAAAAGTTAACGTGTGTGTATATTATTACTTAGTTTACGGCCTTAGCTCGAATTTTATTAAAGATGAACGTCTCATAATATACAGAAACTGTGCGAAATGGTTAAATGGCGCAACTGCTTGCCAATTAAAAAGCATACGAGACGAAATGTTTTCTAGTGGGACAAAATTTAAGGGGTTCTTAAGTGGCAAAACCAACTCTGCATACAACTATAATGTTAAGGCATGAACTACTGGAGGAGCAGGCACTTCTCAATAAGCCACTTTGGAGGTGTTTGGGAGGGGTATTCATTAACTCGCTGTTCCTGGCAATCCAAGATTGATTCCTGGCCATTGCAAACAGCAATGGTGATATCTGAAATAACCCTGCCCTTACTCGCATTCGCCGACCTGAACTGACCATCCTGAAGTATGATTAAAATACCTCATTACGGACATGAAAGTGGCCTTCATGCACTAGTGGGCTGAGATTGGCTGAAATGCAAATTCCCTTCAGTTAATATAACTCGCATGTCATGTGAAAAGTACAATTGATGTTTTTTTTTGCAATGATTTGCGCAAACCTGCGTGAACTGCTTCAGCTGAGCGCTGTTGACTTGACCACCTTCTGCGTTGAGTAGCGTGTCCGGGAACTCCATCACCAACTGCAGCATGTCGAGAGAAGGCACGAAAATATCGCACGAACATCGCTTTCAGAGACCAAAATTGCATTTGATGCCGACATTTCCGGAAACAAGTTTGAACTTACCCGAAACGCCTCTGCGTTTTTGTTTGGATAATTCCCCGCTGTCCGCATTTTTTTTTCATTAACCAAAACAAGCAGCTAAACACTCACTCTATTATATTCGCCTTTTGAAAGGCCCTCAAAAATAAAATAATAAAACCCCATTACAAAATCCAAAATAACTTCGGCGGACTTCTTTTGCAAACAAGGAAGCAATATGGTGCCTCAGAAACAACTAGACTGCTGTAAATCCGTATCCATTGGACATAAGTGACACACTCGCAAACGGACACCATCAAAGCATGATTATTGCCCTACAAAGGGTCAGGATGGACGAACCCCGGACACGTCCCATACAACCCCAGGTGATAAGCTCATCTTAAGACTTCACATGCGACGACATTTGCCCTATTGTCCCTATGACCCCAAGTCGATTATCATTAACAGAGTTGCGACTGCGATGGTACAAATCCCCCACTGGATGCACAGGAAGACGTTGCACATCTAGCATAGAACAATGTGCACGACAGAGTCAGAACAACAGCAATCACCACTATTTACTATTATAACAGCACTGGCTGTACGTTCGTGCGAGGCCCATCGCGCTCTGAAGCACGAAGAAGAACACGGCCTATGCAACGGGGCCTACGGCCTCGGGACGAGGGCGGGAGTACAGCCCTCTCGCCCCGGGGCCTCGGTGCGTCTTAAGCCGGCTGACAATCTAGGAAACTGCTTAGGCGCCAAAATGACCCAGGCCAGAACCGCGATCAAACCGGACCCTCGGGGCGAGGGGCGCGTGCGATGGTCCCCCGAGCAAGCTCGAGGCGACGAGGCGGGTTCCTCTTACCGTGAGGGTATCGTCAATAGCGAGAGGAATCTGCCGCTTCTTGAAGGGGAATCCGTCCTCCCCGTTCCGACAAACGGCCACCAAACGCGCCATGTCCGCTCCGCGTCGCCGCCTCGCGCTACGGCTCCGCCCCGCGTCGTGATTGGGTCGGCATTGGTCACGTGATATTTTAAAGGAGTGGGGGGGAGGGAGGGGCTCGAAAAATACTGGGGGGGGGGGGGATAACCTTGGGGGTGGGGGTCACGTGACATGAGTGGTGGATTATTAAGCCCCGCCTCTCCACCCCTCCCCCTCTGGAAACACCACTCCTCAAGTCGAAGCTATTGATGTAAAAAATAAGTAATATTTAAAATGATTTTCTTAAAAACACGTTTTAATGAAATGTACCGTACGAGTAATGGCAGAACTCCACGACTCCAGGAAGTGGCCCCGAGGATTGCCATAACGCAAGGGGCCGTGGTGATTTACAGCCAACGTGAGTTGAGCGTGGACAATTAGAGCCAAGGCGAAACATAACATATTAAAAAGATGGTTTAAAAATATTTGTTTTATTTTTAATGAGAGAATATAATATTGTCATCAGTATGACATAAGTATACCAAGTTTGCATTCGATACCATATTGGGAAGTGGATTAAAATTTAGTTAGAAGATTTGAGGATACGACAACAACAACAGGCAGAGTGAGTTAAATAAAAGCGTGTAAAATGTACTATATTTGAGTTGACCCAATTATTAGTTGGTGATAGTGGCTTGTCAGTGGTGCACTTGCAATGTTATATGTGCTATGAAGAAAGGGCCGTTGCCCCAAAATCGTCACCTATTTTTTTTACTTTGAAGGCCACAGTGTGATTGATAGAAATGTGTTGAGTTTTGTTGTTACGTGTGTGTCATGTTAATGTAATGTCTATAATAGTTTAGATTTATTAAGGAAAGCCTAAGCTATCAAGTCACATTACTCTTATGAAGAACACTTGCTTTTTGCTTGGTTTAAAAATGCGGGCCCATTTGCCTTTCCCAGTCGATTTTTTTCTTCTTCTGAATTTCACGTGCGATGAACAGGAGTGTCTAGATTTATCTAGACGTGGACGTGGTGGCTAACTAATCCTTGATATTAACTCTCCACAGAGCTCCCTCTAGTGGAGACCCTGTTGCCAGCGGTGGTGTCAGAATTTGCGGGGCTGCGCGTTTACCTTTCATGGGTTTAGAATATTGTACAATTGTTCTGCTCAAATAACTTAACTGCACAATTTAGTGAGAAGGCGTGTGAAAGTTTGAAGGATAAAATTTTTTCAATGATATTTCCATTATAAAAATGATGTCTCATCAACTTTTCATCCGTTCTGCTCAGCCACAGTGGCTAGTTAGCACAAAACAAACTTAAGTGGGACATGTTGCAAATTTTCCTGCATAAATCACTTGCAGTATATTTATTTCTAGTTATTTATTGAACTGTCCAAAGGACATTTACGGTGCAATAAGGTCCTTATGTTTTATCAGTGTACCCTAGTATTGTACAGTCATTTCATTTAGGACAGTTAATGAGACTTATACATATTTAACTCACATGAGCAGAGTACGTAAGCTGTGTAGAGGAGTACAGCGGGGACCCAACCGGGGGCAACCGCGGGAAGGGATCCAATCAGAAAGGGGAGTGCCAGAAGGGAGAGAGAGAGAAGGGTAAGTAGAAAGACCCCAGGTAAAAGGAGGAGAGCCAGGTAAAATGGAGGAACCCGGGCAAAGGGGATGAAAGGGGAACCTGGACGGAAGGGGAGGGTGAGAAATGGGAGTCAGAGAGAGAGAGAGGAACCAGGTAACATGGAGAAAGGCTCCTGGGCCGGAGAGACAAAGGAGGCTAGGAGTGGATGAGTACGGGGTAGCCTGGACGAAGATCGAGGGAGTCAGGAGAGAGGGCGAGAGTCAGGGACTACGGGGTACTCGAGACAGAAAGAGGAGTGCGGATGTCGGTGTGAATAAACGACAAGCAGCCCTGAACATTCTACCCTGGTCTCCGTCTTAGTCTGTAATCACGACTCTCCAACTGTATCTTATTATGCTTATATTTTAAAGCCTGTAACCAAATCGCCCAGAATATGCCAGATCTCATGAGATCTCAAAAGCTAAGCTTATCCGGGGTTGAGTCCGGACAGTGCTTAGAATGACCGACCACGTTACATCGGGGCTGCTTTGTCAGCAGAGGGCAGTAGTGTGCTCTCTTGTGCTCCACCACATTCACCAATCCACACTGACCAGCCTGGTGAAGCGATGGTCAAATAACCCCCTCGGTCCACAGGGCTTGGGAGCCTCTTAGCCAGTAGTGGATGGACAAAGGGGGCTGTATATGCTCACATTTGATGTCACGAGGTCAAATACCGTAAGGACAAATCGGACCCATTCATTCCCTAAGCCGGGCTGTAACCTCATGGTCAGTTTTTTGGACTGTACTTTGGGGCCGTCCATAAATGACGTCACGCACCTAGGGGGGGTCAGACACTTGTGACGATGTGTGACGAGGAGGGGGGGGTTAAGAAATGTGACGTCACGTAAAAATGCGCAACTTTAAATAAAGACAACACGTTCTACTTAATTAAATAGACTTTTTAATAAATGTTTTTTTTTCCTACAGCATCAGAGTGCAGCGCCACATTAAATACGCACTACAATGACAATAGTTTAAAGCGATTTGAAGCATGTTTTATTTTTTGGAGGGGGTCAGAGCTTTGTGACGTCATATTTGAGGAGGGGGGGCTCTGACTTTTTGTGACGCCGTGTGACGAGGGGGGTGGAGATCAAAAATCGTCCAAAATCGCGTGACGTCATTTATGGACGGGTCCTTTGGCGAATGGGAAGCAATGATTGAAACCCAACGCAGGACTAAATTTACGGATTTTTTTGGGTAAAATTATGTTTATTACAGCAAATGGGAGGGCCTATCACCGCAATGTATTTCGAACGCGGAAGGGGAGAAACGTGCACTCTATATTGAATGTGGTGCATTTTAATAAACTATGAACCTTGATGTGTCTGAGTGGAAAGCCCACGAGTTGCTCGAAATTGGAAAAGCCAGTGGCAGAGATCCCACGCAAGGAAAGAAACGTACATTGGAAGGCTCGCACGCACTTCAGACTGCAAACATTCACACACGGTGTAAACACGTGGCTTCGGGAGACCACAGTTGGTTAGCTAGAGTGCAGCTCGCCGTTTATTATGCACCTGCACGCAATAATAATTCACCCTTATCCTTCCCAGGTTGACCTTTGGACATACCACTTTGTATTCCGTTTGCAGCCAGGCTCTAAGAATGAGCAGAGTTTTCATTTTCTGCCCAGTGGCGGAGCGACGGTACAACCGTAGCAGGACCCACATGTCTGGATGGGCCCTGACACCAAGCTACAAAGATGATGCTGAAATTGGACAGGGGGCCCAATTTATTATTTTATTTTTTATAGAGCGCCTTAGCTCAAGATGCTTTTATATAGTTTCTAGGCGGGAACAAAAATATAATGACTTGGAGGGCAAAGGGCGTGCAAGGGCCGATGAATGAGTGATCATAACTAAGGGCACTTAGGGTCATAAAAGGGCAGGGCATGGACGGGAAGGAGTGGAGGGGTGAGATGAGGGCTGGGAAGAGAAAGGGAATGGCCAATGGAGAAGAGGTGAGGCTCTAAGAGAGGAACGGAAGGAGGTTATGGAGGGGGACTGCTTAAGGTACAGGGAAAGTTTATTCCGGTGGAAGGGTGCAAGTGGTGAGAAAGATCTAAAACGAGATTAGGCACAATGAAAACGAAACGAAAGGAGGGGCAGAGAAGATTGTGAATGACCAGCACGAGGGGAACGTAAAGAGATGAGAGAGGCACCAGGGCCCATCCTTGCTCTGCCACTGATTGTTGCATTTTATTAGGAAAGCCTCATTGAGTCTGGTGGTTTTTCAGGATGATCCCGTTTAGGATGTTTGGCTAATCATATTTTTCAGTCATTGTCATAATATTAATAATTATCTTTCTTTACCCAGGAAAGCTTCACTGAGCCTTAAGAGTCGTTTTTTTACGAGTTTTGCATTGGTTTTCTTGGTTCTTTCGGTAAAGTCACGTAGAATGGAAATAATAAAATAATAAAAATTCAACATAATAAAATAATTCTCACGACGTTTCGGCCACAACGCAAGCAGCCGTCCTCAGATGAAGAATAGGTCTGTCGAGAAGACAGAGTCTGAACGTCGTGAGAATTATGTTATTATGTTTTATTATTATTTTATTATTTCCATTCTACGTGACTTTACCGAAAGAACCAAGAAGATGAATCCCTGCAGTCACGAAAGCTTTAAATCGAAACTTGAATTGGTTGTTTCTCCATTTCCAGCAATGAGTCACATGGCAGGAAATGGGGAAATCCATGCATATGAAGTGGTGGCAATATAATCTCTGCACAGATAGATTCAAGAAACATTTGCTGTACTGTTATCTTCGGGTCAGTTTGTCGCCGAAGTCTACTATACCTGGCATAGTATCACTGGACAGGATCAACCCCGCTTTTGCTTTTGAGAACTGATAAACTGGTAAAATCTAGCATGAATTGATAGACGGAATTGTATGTGGAATAAAAGTGGGATACCAAGAGGACAAGGGAAAACTCTGCACAAACATGTGAGCAACCCCTACGTACTGGTTTACTATCATCAGTGACAAAGTGTGGTTGTATGACCCCTGGTGCAAGGAATTAAATGGATCCCCCTGTCTAATTTCCCTTCCTCTGGCCCATGAGGGTTTTCAAGAATGTCCAGCTCTGATGAACACAAACCTAGGACATATCATCTCCCAGTAGGTAGTGGAAGAAGGGTGAAATACATGGTAAATACGGCATTATCTCAAACGGCACATTATATACAACAGACGATAACCATAGTATTGTGTTTATGTCCCTGGAAGGCTTAGATATTTCCTAGGACAGCTACCCCGGAAAGAGGACGGATCCTGGGAAAACCAAGAAAGGTGGCAAACGTTAGGGGCTGCACCACTGCTCATTCAGTCGCTACGCCACTGTGTGTCCCAATAGTGTACTGTTACGTGTACCGGACTCTCTTTTGTAACCCTGTTTTAAGAGAAGCCACGATTGCCAGGCTTGGCTGTCGAGTTTAACGCTGTCAATAGGAGGCACTCTTTCGGCTCAACCGAGGCTCAATGAGCAGGCACAAATGTTGCTCTCTGCAAACTGCGGCACTGTACTGCAAACTGTGGCTGTGCCATGAGACAGACGTGACATGAGGGTTGTCCCTGCGCTGCAGATGATACTTATTATATGTGGATATTTTTGGTCGCCATGGCCTCCCCAGATACACAACCCACCAAAGAGCCACAAGTTGTCTGCAACGGGCAAATATTCCCACTGGCAAAATTAAGAACAAAATACGAATTTAACTCGTTTGTGTATTTGCGAGTCGTGGCGTTCTTCTCGAGTAAGGTTGTCGCGAAGGAATTGTGTTTCAGAGACGAGAAATAGTCTAGATTTGAAGCTTTCGTGACTGCAAGGATTCATACTCTTAGTTATTTCGGTAAAGTCACGTAGGTAAAAAATAAAATTAAAATTAATAAAAAAAATTAAAATCACCACGTTTCGGAGGCAACACAAGCTTCCGTCTTCAGGTGAAACTGTCACAGCACTTGATACAGATTTTTGCTGTGACAGTTTCACTTGAAGACGGAAGCTTGTGTTGCCTCCGAAACGTCGTGATTTTATTGTTGTCACCAGTTTTTTTTCCATCTCCCGGCGCGGCAGTAGGGACAATTGGCACCTTTATTAAATCCACCCCATCCACGCCTCTGTCCGTCGTATAAATGGGTACAATCACAGTTCAACCAAATCTGCGGGTCGCGTGTGTTAGGGTCAATTTGTGGGTAATCCCACCTCTTTTTTCCAAGACGGTCTGGCCAATGTGGAAGAGTAGGCCAAACATACCTTCTCTCGAGAGCTGCCCCTTGGTCGAGACTTTCAGAAGCAGTGCCACGTGCAAGACATTTCAGATGCTGCAAATTCACTTGTTTTGTTTACCAAATCACGGAATGGTGGCAATCAATAGTATACCAGGTGCTAGTTACTTTGCACTGCACGCTGAGAAGCAAATGTTCAGCGTGTGAACTTGCCATTTGTACACCAAGTGGCACTATTATCGGAGCTTATTAATGAGCAGAAGCAAAGTGTTCGAGACAAGGCATTCGTTACTAAACACTTTGCCAAGACCAAGCCCTGCCCCCAACATTGGCTAGTCTGCACTTGTCTCAGCTGCGTTAGTAGCTGCAGTTCACATCAGCGGTGTGCGTCAGTACTTGCTCAACAAAGGGGAACTGACCGCAGACAGAATAAACTACGTGCCTCTACTGCCAGGCCATGTGAAAATGTGTACACCTTGCGTTTGATTCAGAGCGGTGGGTTTAAGAGCACTTCGCGTGACCCGACTTCAGTGGCGAATGACATCTGAACCGGTCCTGGGCTTCTGCTAGGTCGACTCAGCCTAGTGTGTGTGTGGTGTGCAAACATCAGCGCCTTGGAGAGACAAAGGCGGCCGGGTGTACATCTGGTCCCCTCCCCACCTCGTGCAAAGGACGATCTATGTAGGCTATCCTGGGGCGTCTTTGTTACTTTAATCATTGTTTTTCAGAGTTACCATTAAAATGTTTTCCCACAAGCAAAGAGTCATTATGAAAGCTAGGGTAATTGTCAAAATGTTAGTTGCTCGTTAATCCTTAAAATACGTTTAGTTAGGTAACGCTTGCAAAAACTCACGTTGATATTTTATTTATTTAAGGGTTGATGTCATACGTTCATGGAGGAACACTGGTTGAGGCATTTCGAATTATATTATATGATGACGTTTATAGGTAAGATTTAATGACAAAGGAGGTGTGGTCGAGGGCTGGTATATCTGGGGTGGGACACATTTCCTACCTTACTGAACTTGACATAATTCAAGGTAGAGCAGTATTAATGATCAAGAACTTCACTGATTCACTCCTAAGACAGAGGTCTACCGTATAGCCTTAACAGACTGTTGGGGCAAGTGCTGTTAGCGAGCACCTATGAAGGGGTGATGGGTGGCCACGCCAGGCCACCTCTTTCTCCCTCGTGGCAATGTTTACACACCGCACCAGGTACTAATTTGAAGCTGAGTTCACCTAGAGGAGGCCCAGGACCGATTCAGATAAGCGTCACTTGTGTTGGTGGCTGTGAGCAGGAATCGAACTGTCGTCGCCGGGTTCGCAGCGCAGTGCGCTAACCACTACGCCACCGCTTACCAACTTCACATCCACTCTCTTCACGGACTAACTCACTCACCACACTGCCGATCAAAACATTTATCTGTCTGTCTTCTTGGTTCTTTCGGTAAAGTCACGTAGAAGGGAAGTAATAAAATAATAAAAATAATTATTATGTTTTATTTTTATTATTTTATTACTTCCCTTCTACGTGACTTTACCGAAAGAACCAAGAAGATGAATCCCTGCAGTCACGAAAGCTTTAAATCGAAATTTATTTATCTGTCTGCTTCTCCCTTTGCACTGCTCCACGTTGGAATTCCCTCCCATCGTCTCCTTTTGAAATCTAGTTCTTACAACCTTGCTCAATTCAAGAGCCATATTATCTATTATCTCTTCCAACTTTAGTTCGCTGGCGTTTGGGGCATTTGGGATCAAAAATTATGTTACCGATGAATGGGGTGAAACGATGCATACATGATGAATCTATCTATATATATTAAGCTCAGAATAGTGCTTAACATTGTGTGTGGTAAAATCGGTGTGTTGATTGGTATATGTTGTGCGCAGTAAACTGGAATTGGGTTTATGCCATCCCTGCAGCCACTCGAGGCGCTACCACACGTCCACCAACAACCCAGGATCGGAGCAATTCCTCGAATTGCATGGGAGGAGGGTGATTCATTTCATCCCTCGTGGATAATTCACGTCACAACATCACCAAAGAGATTGGATTATGATGCAGACTTGATCTCTTCCGCGCCGATACAATTTTGCACAATTGGTTTAATTTACAACAGTTAAACCGGGCAGTTAATTTTGACCTGCTGATTAAAAACCACCCGATTAAAGATTATACAAACGAGGGACTCCACAATGGCCATGGTCAGGAAATTACAAGTGCGACCCTTGTTTGAACAGTATTCACTTTAATATCATTGGTCTATTTCTTGACTCACAAAAACGCATTATGCAAACCTAATAATACAAATTATTCAGCCCGTTTTCAAACCAGTGCTGGATGAAGACTTCCCTTTGCCCTTGTTGAGTTTTTTTTTACCACAAACGCAGCTTGGGGAAGAGTGCTGTGGGTGGGAGTGTGGTTTCGAGGACCAGGCTCTGATGTTAGCCATTGCCAGGAGTCTAAAACAGGTCGTCTCATCTGGTTCATGGAGCGATGTGCTAACCGCTGCACCCACAATCACTCCAGAGGTAAACGAATGTCAATCCACTGCCAGATGAAGGCCTCGCCAGACCGTGTCGGTCATGGGAGTTGTTTGACCATACTTCACCGCACTGGTCAATACAATTTCGATTTAAAGCTTTCGTGACTGCAGGGATTCATCTTCTTGGTTCTTTCGGTAAAGTCACGTAGAAGGGCAATAATAAAATAATAAAAATAAAACATAATAAAAGAATTCTCACAACGTCGTGACAATTATTTTATTATGTTTTATTTTTATTATTTTATTATTTCCCTTCTACGTGACTCACAACGTCGTGAGAATTATTTTATTATGTTATTATGTTTGATTTTTTTTATTATTTTATTATTTCCCTTCTACGTGACTTTACCGAAAGAACCAAGAAGATGGTCAATACAAGTAATGAGATTTGGGGGTCCAGAAGCTGTTCGCATATTACTCGCCACTGATGTTAACCGTGGCCAGAAATCAAACTCAGCTCACTGCGGTCATATCGCAGTGCGCAACACACCACGCATATTTAATTATATTGGGTGGGGGGAATAATCGGGAGAGGTATTGACACAGGAATGATGCGGCAAAACCAAAGTCAAGCGGTTGTGTGCCAAGGGCTGACACAGAGCGATTATTTTGCAAGTCGCCGTTCTACAAACTTAAAGGATGATCGAGCGAGCGAGAATCTCATTGCCAGCAGCCGGGATTAATGAAGAGTTTGAGAGCTGCTGATGTGGCTTCACACCACTGCTCTACAAGGCAGCCTTCAGGAATTCCATGAGTGGAAGTTGTAAGGCTGTGTATTCTTGGGTTTTTTCGATAAAGTCACGTAGGTAAAAAATAAAATTAATTAAAGTAAAATAAAAAATAAAATAAAAATCACGACGTTTCGGAGGCAACACAAGCTTCCGTCTTCAGGTGGAACCGTCACAGCCCGACAGCTGTATCAAGTTAATGAGAAATTCCACGAGATCCGACCCCGTATATATACTGGTTGAGGGGGGGAGGAGTCAGGACAGGCCCCCTTTTTATAATTATGGTAAGGTTGGTGCGGCTGAAACTACGGCTAGCCTTTAAATTGTATTGTTTACCTACGTGACTTTACCGAAAAAACCCAAGAATATGAATCCTTGCAGTCACGAAATCTTCAAATCTAGAAATTGTAAGGCTGTGGTGAGAAGACCGTACTGCCGCTGCTGCTGCTGCTGAGTGAATCACAATCATCTTGCAAGCCTCGGCACCTTAGCGGGATACATTCTTGATGACTGGGGTTGGGCGGGTGTATTCACACCCTTGGGAAATTTAGACTTGTACACTGTATTGTGTATGCAAAGCCCGGGCACCACTAGGACTGCTGATCCTATGTTGTGTGCGCGTGATGTTCGGGCATGATGTCCCACGTTTCTCTCCACATGCCAGGAGCCTTTTTATCAATTCGGTTGCCGAGGAAACTTCGCAATCCAACACTCTATTAGCGAGGGATGGTGAATCACACAAACATTGCGAAACTCCCTTCCCGTGTGCGTCAAGGTACATGAACGCTAGGAAATGTGGACTCCATCTGTTCCATCCGTGTGGGATAGTGTGTTGCCCCCTTGTATACGCGGTTTTTTATCCGAGTGCTCCGGTTTCCTTACCATATGACTGAAGGAGGTTGGTCAAACGTCCCAAACATCCCAACTTAGGACCACATAGCTTGGGGCCGTCCTTTAATGACGTCACGCAATTTTGGACTATTTTTGACCCCCCCCCCCCTCGTAACACGGCGTCACAAAAAGTCAGACCCCCCCCCCCTCAAATATGACGTCACAAAGCTCTGCCCCCCCACCAAAAAACCCCCAAAAATATATAAAACAGGATTCAAATCGCTTTAAACTATTGTCATTGTAGTGCGTATTTAATGTGGCGCTGTACTCTGATGTTGTAGGAGAAAACATTTATTAAAAAGTATATTTAATTACCGTAAGTAGAACGTGTTGTCTATATTTATTTAAAGTTGCGCATTTTGATGTCACGTCACATTTCTCAACCCCCCCCCCCCGTCACACATCGTCACAAATGTCTGACCCCCCCCCCTCCCTCTAGGTGCGTGACGTCATTTATGGACGGCCCCTTGGGCAATTGTTGATGCCTGTTGTTGCTGCGTTCTCGCTTGCCTTTGGTTTCCAGCGGTCTCTGAATCTACAGAAATTGCGTGAATGTATGCAATAGTGCATTGTAGGACGGCGTACAATGCAACAGGGACAGTCTAGCTGCTTGGTATATCTCTCCGACTTGTAGAGTATATGGGTTGTACCACGGGAGCTGTCCCTGAAGATGCTTCCAGCACGTGGAGCGAAAACATCGGACATCATGCTCCGACATAA
Source organism: Lampetra planeri (assembly GCF_965212315.1). Lineage (NCBI taxonomy): Eukaryota > Metazoa > Chordata > Hyperoartia > Petromyzontiformes > Petromyzontidae > Lampetra > Lampetra planeri. The sequence continues at coordinate 6,961,449 of NC_136143.1, forward strand.
CCTCAAAAAATTTACCCGTAAAAACTAAGTTTTTCACTATAAATCCTTTATATGCGTGGCGGCTAGAGTCCTCTCGTCCTCTGGCTTGAGATGGCTGCCACCTATGGGTCAGATGATTGCATTGCACCATTAAGCAATTGGTAATTAAATATAATATTTTTGTCCTAAAAAGTGTAAAATTTTGGAAAAAATTTTTCACGAACATTAATTGTCACGCACAACGAGTCTGTGTGGAAAATGTCAGCTCGATTGGATCACGGGAAGTGGGTTAAAAAACGACCGAAAGATTTGCACGGTCCTAAGCAAGCAAGCGAACTTAATATAAAGGATTTAAAAATACCAAAGAGCAATACGCAGCCAACGTCAAAACGTATGCTAGTGTTGTACCGGTTTGTCGTAAAAAATATGTATTAACACCATACACTTTGTGAGGTTGTAATTGTGGTAATAAAAAAAAATACCATTGAATAGTTGCATTGAAATGATGTATTTCCACTGTGAGTGGGCTGTATTTCCCATGGCACTTTTGGACTACACAATGGCGTTGTCTATCTAAGGGTGTGTCGATGTTTTAATTCACAAACAAGTAGAGTAGCAAGGATTACCCACTGTCTCTAAACAATGACCCACCTATAGCAATATGTCTGGAGAGAAGTTAATTACTGGACCTCGGAGAGTTAAAGAACACCTTGTCATGAAGAACTTGTCCCAGTTCTTTTTTTCTCTCTTTCTCAAATCTCAACAGAACAGGGTTAGCATAACCTTGCAATTATTTTCATAGCTTAACAGCATTCTGCTTTTAGACGAGGCATATGCTGTCTATAATAGAGCATTCCAAATCAATCTTGACATAACTGGCATCATTTTTTACAATGCTCTGGGTCACAAGCCACCGCCTAACAACACTCAACAATTAACTACTTTTGCGTCTGCAAAATGAACATCGTTTATAGAATGGTTAGATTGTTTCATTTTTAATCTAACCGCAGTAAAATATGTTATGCGGTTATCTAATGGTGGTAGCATTCATCAACACTATGCTAGATTTGTTCAGTTTGTAAATAAATGACGTCACGCACTTAGGGGGGGGGGGAGTCAGACATTTGTGACGATGTGTGACGAGGGGGGGGGGGTTGAGAAATGTGACGTCACATCAAAATGCGCAACTTTAAATAAATATAGACAACACGTTCCACTTAATTAAATAGACTTTTTAACAAATGTTTTCTCCTACAACATCAGAGTGCAGCGGCACATTAAATATGCACTACAATGACAACAGTTTAAAGCGATTTGAAGCATGTTTTATATTTTTTTTTTGGGGGGGGCAGAGCTTTGTGACGTCATATTTGAGGGGGGGTCTGACTTTTTGTGACGCCGTGTAACAAGGGGGGGGGGGGTCAAAAATCGTCCAAAATCGCGTGACGTCATTTATGGACGGCCCCTAAAATGGCATGGTACATACACATCACACGTGGGATTCTAGGCGAGGAACACCATACCAGCAGTACGGTTATTGAAAACGCTAAACCCTATGCCTCGGGCTGTATTTAAATGCACTACGAGAGCCGATGGCAGTTTTCGTTTAACATCGTTTAGTGCTGCACGTAGCACCTTTGGCGTATTTATCGCATTCAGCCCGGCATTCAGTCACTGCACCCATGGGCATAGGTAAATTGCCTGTATGCGGCAGCATTTAATTGGCAGCTTTTCAGCTGATGCCATTCCCACGAGGCCTGGCAAAAGCCATGCCTTCCTACGGTAGAAAGCCATAGCTGAGCATGGGCATTTGTCAAACCGTACTGCGTCTGCGTGGACGTGCAGAAAGGGCTGCGTTAAAAAAAAACCGCGCTAATCCTAAAGAAATAAAAAATAAACCAATGCAGAACCTCAGCCCTGGTTTTGCTATCGACAGGATGTGGCAGATCTCTAAGCTGGATTGGCCGTTGTGTTTAATGTCTGTGGACAAAATGCACCCATTTTAGAAAGCGTTTTTTTACATCCCTCCCCCGCCAAACGCTACCCCCACGAGCTCTAGACAAGGGGAATGATCTACACAAAATACTGTATTTGCTGATACAAGCAATGATCGGTCCCAGCTTGTAGAAGGTAAAAAACGAGATGAACAAATAAACAACATTTTCCACACATTCCACGACGCACACAGCAACAGTGTTTGTGAGGAACTCTGAGTGGGTTTTTTTTTCCATGGGTTTCTACGTAAAGATTTACACCAACTGGGCACAAGACATGGTCTGTTGTACACATTTCAAGGGGGTGGAGTGCCACTGCGGTTATTAGTGCTCACCGGCATGAGCCTCGCGACATGGGTTTGATTCCCAGCCACAGCTAACAGCAGATTTGGTTGAAGTATGGTCAAACAAACCTCATAACTGGAAGGCTTGGGAGGCTGTCTTCAACGGTGGATTGATAGATGGCCGTACATTACAAGAGCTAAGCGAAACAGATTTCACATCACGTAGGTCTATGCTATCTTGGTCTACCTACACTCATCCTATGCTGCCCACCCCTATTTTGGCACTCTCTCCCCAAGCCATTTATTGCAATCAAATCTCTGCCCGCCCCTCTTCAGGCCCAATGTCCTCTGCCTATGGCTGTCTCTTGTCTGTAACATACACAAACGTTTGCCTAATTTTTCACAGTGATGGACACATCCCAGTGTAGTAAACTTGGAACTATGGGCCAACGATGGGCCAGAGTTAGTCAAACGGTTCCAACCACATGCCAACATTGGCCCAACATTGCTTGTTTGCTGGAACCACGCTGATTTGTGTGGCGTCTTCAGATTATGTTTCATGTGCGCACAATTTAAATGCAAATACGAAACAGGAACATTCTTCATATTGTGAGGGAAAAAACTTTCATGAGGTAGTGATGATCCTAAAAGGTAAGCAGTGGGATTTTGAAGGTGCAAATGTAATGGTCTTCATGACCACGACTGAAATTTGCGCCATTTGTTTTTCTTAGATTATCTTTGGGGCACGGCTAAAACTCGACCCTTGGACCAAGTCGCTGTAGTGAATGACTCCTGAGACTGAACGGATTTTAACCGTAACATAAATCAGAATCAGAAAGGGTTTATTCGCCATGAAAGTTTGCACAGACAAGGAATTTACTTTGGCAGGAAGGTGCATACATTCAACATATAGGAATCTTAAATCTTAAAAAGTGGTGTACAAGTCTAACTATACTATAAGACGCTGTCACCGTTTACCCACCAAATAACCAAATCACCTGTAGTGTGCCCAACCCCCCACCAGATATCGGAAGCCTCGTTGAGATTGTCCGTGGAGTCACCACAATAAACAGGTGTTATAGGCTCCAGTACTACACTGCCAGCGGAGGGCAGTGCAGCAGAATCAGCTGTACTGTGTTATGCTCGAACGTCTGTGCTTCCTGCCTTCACCAACTAGCTTTTGTGACTGCAGGAATTCATATTCTTGGGTCTTTCGGTAAAGTCACGTAGATAGGTTCAAAGAAAATAACAAAAAAAGAAAAAAACTACGACGTTTCGATCGCAACACAAGCGGTTGTCTTCAGGAAAAGGGGGCTTATCTTCCAAGGCAAACTATTTATAAGGGTTTGAAATGGGCGTTGCCCAAATGTAAGCAGCCAATGATAATGTAAGTGGTGGGCAGCCAACCCGATGGTGGTTGGTTTTCCACCAATCAAAGGGCTGCCAGGTGAAAATTAACACGTTAAATAGAGTTTAGCATGTTAATGGGAGATCGCAAGAGCTGCAACCAAGGGGTCGGCGCGCGAAATAACTGTGCTAGTGTGAACCCTGTGAAAGCGCAAGTTTGAAATGGGAGTAAAGCACAACTAACATCGGAAGGTGGTAGGATAGGAACATCATAGCCAATTATGACTTAAACTGGTTGATAACGTCCTTCCAATGATTGCTCAGTGTTTACCCATCTTCTCGGTTGAAATTGTGTCTGTGTCTATATATATGGATTGCTTCATGAACGAATCTTGGTTGATAACCAGTGTGCTTGCAAAGTACCTTCGTCTTTGCGAAATCAATTTCGTGTGAGCCCACCACATTAAAACAACGATCAGCCACGGCCGAGGTATTGGTCCTACCGTGTTTCAGATCTGCCTTATGTTCACGAACACGGTCCGAGACATGTCGCTTAGTTTCCCCAATGTAACTACTGCCGCAGACACAGCTTAGTTTGTAAACGCCGGGGTATTGCATGTCAGGGATCACATCCTTCACAAATGGGATCAGATCATGAATTTTATGTACTGTGTTAGATTGAACCTGGATCTTGTGTTTGCTCATGATTTTGGAAATATTATTAGTGACCCCTGCTATGTATGGCAAGGTGATGGTTTTGATTGGGTCCTCTTATGGTTCTTTGCCAACGGTTGGGGTGATAGCTTTATGGATTGTGTAGTCTGAATATCATCTTGAGATCTTGGTGTACGTGTTCCAGTTCACTGACTAGGTGATGACGGTCGGAAATACATCGAGCTCTATGGTGTAGAGTTTTGATGAGGGAATTCTTCTGGAATATGGTCATATAACCCGCACGGTGTGGCAAAGGCGTCATCCAGCTGTGGAATTTACAAAATGGTTCTACATATACAGTAGACTGTTTCCCAACAGGATAGTTTGCAGACATGCACAATTGTAGGGTAGTCAATGCAAGGATGCCTTCAGTGAACATGCAACGTTGGGCTGACTGTTGCAACCACGTGCTAACGTTGGCTCAACGTTGCATGTTTACTAGGGGGGCTACCATATTGGCGACTTGAGCATTACATGATAACCAATATGACAGCCAGGCTGTAACGCGCATGGCGGACAGAGTCCAAAACGACTATTGAGTAAGATACGACAACATCTCATAACATGTACACGTGCAGCCCTTTCTCTCATCCACTGCTGGATGAGCACCTCCCCACTAAATGACATTTGGAAAGAAATGCATAATGAAAAGAAATCCCACATTGCAACACCTGCCCTCCCATGGCATATATGAGCATAGCATCTTGTGGCCCTTGAACATGTTGAGGAAATGGTGGCAACAGCAATTGCAGTTGTATGGCGATTTTACTTAAAACAATTATCATCAGCAGTCTACCCAACGTATCTCACTGTACAGTCCAATTATGTGAAGGTTTCATTATTCCTCGTGATCATCAGCTCTGTAAAGCCTTGCTATCCTAACACGGCAGCTGTATGCTCGTTAAACCCCCAATAATTTAAAGTGCAGCGTAGCTGTGTTTGAATATTGGGGCCAGAAAAAGAGAAAACGCTCTTAAGATTGATCTAAGTCTTGCAGTCTACGATTGTGTTACGCTCATTCATTTCGTGACACATTCTGTACTCTGGCCCCACACATTAAACATTGTTTTTACTGGGTAGGAATGATGGCTGATGGACGAGACAGGAAATAGGACCGCAGCTATTGCAGGTTTCACCTTTATTGGAGATCATCGGTGCAGCATAACCATGCACCATCCCACAATTTAATGGAATTAATATAATGCCTCTTCCCAGCAGTGATTGTGTGCACATACGAGGCGTCAAACATCAAGTAAATGCTTACGAAACGAGGAAAATTGTTTAAAATATAGGCTTTTTGGTGTGATTTGTCAGTCAGTCATTGCCATGCAGTGGAGGGCTTTACAAGCTCGGGCCCACGGGGTGCAGGGAAACCTCAACCCCCCCCACCACCCACACACCACCCCACGCCCAGCCCCTACTACGCATGCGCCACACCCAACCTTCCGTCGTCGCCCGTGGCAACCAACGATCTCACGCGCGGTTGGCCAACGCGCCCTCGTACGTCAAAACAAACGGCGCTCCTATTGGCCAATCGGAATTCTCGCAGGCCGGAACGGGCGAGAGGGATAGAGGAGGGGTGGGGGTGCGTGGGCGGTGAGGAAAGTGGGGGGGGGGAGTCGTGGGTGGGGGGACCTGTGGGCGGGGCTAGAGGGGGGCTTGGAGGCGGGGCTAGTGGCGCGAGGGGCGGGGCGAGGGGGAGGGTGTCCCGGCGTCGCCATCTTGAGGGAGAGCCGAGCTCTCTTCGCGTCTCGCTGCTGTTGCCGCCGCCACCACCACCCTTGCCTCGCTCTCCCATCTCTTTCCGTTCTCTCGTCCTACTCGCATCCGAAAGCCAACGCGATGGAGGAGAGGGAAGACCAGGTCTATCAAGCCAAGCTGGCCGAGCAAGCGGAGCGCTATGATGGTGAGGAGGCGGCGGCGGCGGAGGACGGAGGGGGGGGAGACGCTTCGATCGATGTTGCGTTAGCGGGCGAGGAAGACAGACGTTTACTTGATTTACACGCTATAAACGCGGGATACAATGTCGTGCTCGTCTCGGTGGATTCGTTTGGCACGTTTTTTACAAGTATTTTCGCTTGAAGGGGTTTTTTAAAAGTGTTTTAATTGAGAATCGCGTGAGAGATTTTCGTTTTCACTCGGCCACTCGCCTCTTCAAAATGGCCGCCCTACAGGGAGCGCCCTCGGGCGTTTTTTTTTCTTCAACATTTTTAGCGATTTTATTTTTTAAATGAATTGCTTCTCTTCCCAAATGAATTCGCTTTCGTAATGCTAGTTATTAACTTGTTTTAAGCGTTGTATTTTTTCCGCTCGAATGTACTTTTCACTGATTTTTTATTTCCAACCAGCCTGACCTTTTTCATACTAGACATGTGTCTATGGCTCTGCTGAATTAGAACGCCGAAGTAAATGTTACGATACTGTTGCTACACATTTAATGTAATGTTTTCATCGTCGGTGATAATTGCTAAACGGATTACAGCCTCGTAAATTGTTCTAGGCGTAAATGTATATGTATATTTTTTATATATAATTGATGGTAGCTCTCGATAACCTTTCGGGATGGAACCCATTGTATGTGTCATTTGTCGTTAAATTGACTGCAACGTGGTAAATGAGTCCCGTTAAATGCATTAATTGTCACGGAAATGTGTGGAGGTGCAAGGTGCGGCAAAGGCGTTGCCGGGCCTTTATCGCATTACAGCCCTCGAAGGTGGCCCCGTCGTTTCTACGTTTATTTAACATCGCTCACCTACCTTGCACATCTTACAATTACATCTTTAAATAAATCAGCGGTCTTATCGATTGTTATAGATTCGCGCTGTTCGAATTTCAGGTCTGAATGACGAAGGCGTTGACCCTTGCGGTGAAATCAAGAATATAACCGATTAATCAATGAAACAATGGCTTCTTATGGTCAGCTTTTCGTGCAAGAAAGGATCTACTCTAGATGGCTTTCAAGTTAAGCTAATGAAACGATCGAGGGACAGACAACCCACCGTACAAGCAGTACACATGAGACGGGGACAGTATAGGCGACAAAGGCGGTAATGCAGTACGTACTGTATAGGTAGTCGAAACGAGATGAGCTGTTTGTGCAGATAGTACGCACGACAGTATAACATCGTCAATAGCCGACGGAAGTAAAAACCAGACGACAGTCATTGCTTTTTGAATTGTGATATGTCCCCATGCCCACTTTTGTCAGTCCACTGCTGGATGAGGTCCACCCCAATGCGTGTGTGGGTATTGGGAGTTATTTAACCATACTTTACCACTGGTGAGTTCGAGTTGGCAAAAAAAGCGAACTCGATTCCTACCTGGTGGGCTGCAGCCCACAACGTAGGAATCTTCCGTGCCCTATTGTGAAATGCCTTGAGCTTGGCGACATGCGAGCGCCACCGCCCCAGAACGAGTCATCTCTGCAAGAGGTGGGGGGGGAGGTGTTGAGTCGTTCATTTTCATTTGCTCTGAGTGACCCGAGAAGGGCGAGTGGTACGGGTGTGAAAGGCCCCCACCACAAGCCACCGACGTGATGAGGTGTCCACCGGGAATGGTTGACTACCATGACGCCTCTTTGAGGGGGGGAGGGGGGCTCCTTCGCCGGCTGTCTTGAGCCCTCTTTTTTTCTCATGTGAAATGAAAAAATAGCATTGGGTGACATATGCACTGCGGTGAGAATGACTGCCGCGTTAAAAAAATACTTTAGCGGGAAATCTCTTCGAAACCTCCCCCCTACTACTACCACCTGACCTCAACCCTAACCCCCAACAACCCCAAAGTGCCCGTACATGGGTTTGCCGCGCCCTTTGCTGCGCCCCGCGAGACGCGAAACCCATTTGCGATTGGCGGAAGAAGTGTTCTTCACGACGACGCCTGCATCGCTCGCAATCCCTCCCCATCGAGACGGAAGTAGGATTCCATCGATAACGCCCTCAAGGTGCGGCCGCAATGGCAGCCGCGTTCGTTAATTTTTAGGGCCATATGAAAAGGTCAGGGTTACTTGGTAGGCAGCAGAGGGCAGTGTAGCAAATCCATTGTACTGTGCCTGTCACGTCCATGCTTTCCGCCGTTTACCCAACACGCCGACCGGCGTTGTGACTAGTGGTCAAATAGCCCCACGGGTCTTGATAGACGTGACCAAGCACACTATGAGCATGCCCTCATCAACTAGTTGATTGACAAAGTGGGCAGGGGGGGGCTGCACACGAAAAGGTTAGGTGAACATGCAGTTAAGCGTGTCACGTTATCCATGGGGAACATCGGCCCAAATTGCACCACGGATGTCCCGTACCGTGCCCCCCCTCGCCACCTCGATTACACAATTGAATTGAATCGACGGCTGATTTATGCAGCCACCAGAGTGCTTTGTAAAAAAGGAGTTCACTGCATCTAAATTAAGTTGGTGGGTAATCCCTTCTAAATCTTCTGAATAAACATGACATTAGTTTTAAAGCAATTCTTACATTGTTATGAAAAATAGATAAGTAGACGACAGTGCATCCTTAATATATATTTCTCCACAAAAAACAAGATCTCTCTTGCACAACTGGTCAGTCACACGGTCTCAACGTCTATAAAGTAAAAAGTATTGACTCAGTACAAGCAAACGCTGGACTGGTTTTGACAGCGTCTCCGAAGCCGAATCGATGCTGGTGAATTTGCCAGTTTTTGGCAAGGACTCTCTGCTTAAGGTATGGGCCCTAGTTAGACGCAAAATTATATAATAGGCAACTGAAAATCCGAGTGTCTTGGAGAATATAAATAACATTCTTGTATCCACATGTTTATATTTTATTTACATGATAATAATTTGTTAGGTTGGAGGTTAAAATTTGAAAGTCGCACAATTCCGTGTTGAATTTTTCGTGCAGAAATTAATCATGTACTCTTATTATTTGTGGCTGCAAGTGTTAACAGTGCTGCATAGGGCCCCCACACGTCTCCACTTGCTGCATAATTTGCAGTCTTCTCGCACAAAGCAAATGTCCCCAAGCTCGTGTTTGTTCTCGATTGTTAACGTGGTATTCTTCAAAGATGACTCATGACAATTTGTTAACGACCCCATTCACCAATTATCGTCTTTAGAAAACTAACTGCAGTGTTGTAATTGATGTACCATTGAACCCTGTGGGTTATTTTTTTCACTAACACTACGAGAGTTATAGCTTAACTCCAGTGCCGAACCAGTTTTTTAAAGACCGGTACAGTTTTTCTTCATACAGGCCATTTGAATGAAAGTCGTGTAATCTTATCATAAATCAAGTTTATGGCATTCTCCGGAGCTCATTTTACGTATCTTACTCTGAGGGTATTTTCATCTCAACAAACTTGAGTTAAATTAAAAGTAATGTTTATAGGTCACAGGGCTCAATGGAGCATATACTGTATTCAAATTGTGGCCAGCGTTTCCTTAAAGAGGCTAGCACTTTCTCAGAGCTGAATGGGAGCTGATGTCATGTCTAGGGAGGGGTTTTCTGGCTGTGTAAGGATGGCTTTCATTCCTGGGCCATACTTGTAATCCAGGGAGTGGCTGTTTGCAGTGTGCTGGCGTAGCTGATTAGTCGTGTAGCGTTACACTCATGCAGAGGCATGTAAAAAATAGCTTTTTTTCCCCATTTGTTCTCAATTGCAAATATTGTTTGGCATAATGCAGGTAGCCTTATTTTGTTATTGTAATGCAATGTTAGACTTTAACGACTACCTGCGGATTTGGTCATCTTGGTTAAGGTGCTGGGGGCTAGCTCAGCTGTCGGTGGTGTTTGTAAGACATTTGCCAATACGTTTCTGCATGACCCTGGGGTCATGCATGCGATGGTGCGTGAATTGTTCCGTTTAATAAATTGGCATCGCTTGCTTGCTGCGTAATTGGGCTGAACAGGCTTTACCCCACGATCGATTTGCTTATAATGCTCATAATTTGATGCAGTAAATGTAAAAGACTGGTGTGATTTGTGTGGCCCTGTTTTCGTCAAAAAAATATGCAGCATTGTGGACCATTTGGGCGAATAATGCTTGAACCGATAAAAAAAATTTTGTCTCTGCGCGGCTGCAAACACGGCGTTGCAGGGATGCATAATTTATGCCGTAGAAACATCTGATGGTTATATCCCATTGATTTTCATCCGGTCCCCAACAATGGTATGTCCAATCCATAAGTGTTTTGTAGAGGGCTGTAATTGTGGCCTTTGCAGTGAATTAATGCATTCGCTTAACGTAATATAATGTTGGATAATTCTGTTAACAAAGAGCATAATCGCCGCACCATTCATTAATGTGACCTAAGTATATAATCATATTATAAACGACTGCTTTCAAAGAGTTAATGAGCATACTGGCAAGAAGAACTTTGCATGTTCATGATGATTTAAATGCCTGTGTTAAGGCTGCTTACTGGGCAGAGGATATTTCTGTGGAACTCTCTTCTTTGCCCGTCCTAGGACGGAAGCTGTAATATTTACGAAAACATTGAGCAAAGTATACTTGTATCTTGTGTAAAATTAATGGCAGTTAATCTTGCACGAAAGTATGTCATCAAACACTTCACTACATTTCACTGTAGCACTGCATTAATGGCAGTGAATCTTGCACAAAACTGTCATAAAACACCTCACTTGATGTCACTGTAGCACTGTATATAACTGACCTTCAATTTGTTCAAATTCACTGCTCTGATACTTTATCCTCTTCTGCTTTCGGTCGCTGGGGTTGAAATAAATTGGAAATCGATACAATATCTGGAAAAGCACCGAGAAATGTCTATTCTACCATAATGGAGAAGCATAAATTAAACTTACCTTTTGTCTCAAGTGCTGAAGAAATAAAAGACACCAAATCCACTTTGTTGCTGCGTAGAATTATTTATTAGATTCACTTTCAATAAAGAAACGTCAAACTTGAAGCAAATTTGTGAGAAAAAAATATTTCCGCTCGACCTGCGTGAGTAAAAATCCACCCGCTCATGAATATTAATCACGAGGGGGGGGGGGCATGTGGAGTGACGTCACGCGCGTTACACAGACATTCTTGGCTAATTGTAATGAGTTATTTGCTTCTGATAGGTGGATATTCATTTTTTTCCCCAGCCAAAAGATAGTCGTGTTGCTTGATCAATGTTCACGTGCTTCCATTGCCAGGTCAAGTAATTTATAAGGCAAATTTACTCGGGGTAGGGCAATTTCTTGTGAAAATGTATTGAAACATTTTAGTAAGGTAATTTACGTGAAGCAGTTCAGTGTCATAGGATGTGGCCCATCTTGTTTCCTGTGGAACACTGATCGGCACGTAATGGGTGCCAGGCTTCCGTCAAGCCAGTCCAAGTCAACCTCAGCAGCCGTGGCCCACACCACGCCCCGGGCACTGGGCGATAGATTAGAATTCTGCAGGAATCATGCTCCAGGCTGTCTCGCTCCAAAGCTTAGCGTAGCCTTTTTCTTATTATCTCGTCAGGTCTAATGATCACATTTGATGGTAGGTCGATTGTAAAAATTCGAGAATCAATGACTGCCTTCCATGGGATTATTGTTTTACACGTCTGAAAAGGGGGCTTTAAACGTAAGCCACTATTGAAGTATCTGATTAAAATTATAATTGGCAAAGTCTGCTCCGTAATAGCAGCTTTGTGGAATCGGACCCATGTGACTGGACACGTGCATTGAACATTTTTCTCATTTTTGAAAGCATAAATTTGCTTACCTAGCAACATTTGCGATGTGCAGGTTATGCATCCTAATTACTGATTCGTGCCCTTCAGCTGCAGTGGGGGCCTGTTTACGTCCTTTGAAACAGGGGAAACGATTGCCTAATAAAGCTATCGATTCTACCCCCAGATACAAAGCCATCTCAAACAAAGGCTGCAGCCACACTCGCCTATTGCATTCCGTGGAACTCATTCGATCAGTGGGCCACAACAGTCAAAATTATGCAAGCCGCACAAATCAATTATTCAGCAAGGCAACTCGGCCTGCCGCTGGACAGTGTTTGATTGCGCGAGGTTGCATGACGCTCACTCGGTAGCGAGCGAGAGGTGTTGTTGTCTTTCCCTGCTCTAATGGAGGCATCCTGAATCTGTGCACAGCCCCCTCCTCCCATCCAGGTCTTCTCGATCTGGCGAGCTGCCAAGCTGTCGGCTCTTGCCAACAGTTTAATATTGCAGTGGGGTCCTAACGGCTTCCTTGCAAAAGCCACCTGCAGTTTCTTTCGAAGGAGCCATTTTCTTTTTCGATTCTGCACGGCGCCGTTGAAGGTTGCCGATAGTTTGCGCACTGGTTTTTGCCCCCCCCCTCCCCCTTTAACTGCGGGATTTTTTTTTATAATTTGGCAAAACCGTCAGAAGTCTAGTTTACTTGACGTGCATACAGATCAGGCTCATCCGTATGTAAATGCATCGCTTAGCGACCCCCTCCTACGCCCTTACCACAGTCTGACGTGTGTATAATGGTCACTCCTTTTCCAAGCTTTAGCCGTTCTGCGCGTGACAAGGCAACACAGATTAATTCTCGCGTGTGGGCAGCTGCGCTTTGAGATAACTATGTTACTGTAGTATTATTTTACCGTAGTCCATTTTCCTAATTTAATGGCTAAAATGTTGATCGTGATTTTAGTGTTCACGACAACCCACAATTTGTAGTGTTTTTAAAACACTTTTTCCGGCTACTATGTGTTTCTGGAAGAAAATGAAAGTGCAAGGCATTGGCTGCAGCAATGGTTAATGTCAGCCGCGCAGATTGTCAATGCAGTGCGCATGCGGCAGAAATGACCTTGTGGCATTTCAGTGCTTGGCCTAAAAATGTGTAGCTTTTTTTAAGTCCTTATGACATAACTGTAGCCTGTTGGTCAAGTACCACTTTGTGGGAAAGTCAGAAATGATTGTCCTCTGGGGAGACTCACCTCCTGCCTCGAATGTAGAATTTCCATCCCAAGCGCCATTCAGCAAGAGATATGAGCACTGCTTCAATGCTCATTGAGCAAGAAGTCACGTTAAGCTGGTTGGTTTACCAACGCTGTTGTGTTTAAAAATGAATGAGACAAGACATGCAAAACTGGCTTTTAAAGGCAGGTGGTGCTCATTTTGCAAATGCTGCTTGTGACCAGAACTCCATGCCATGTACCATTTGTGCCAACTCAAGTCGCCAGGGCTTGTTCGTCGAGCAAGCTTGGCTTGAGAGTGATGTCAACCTTAAGGAATTCAATTCATACGTGTTGGGGGAGGGGTAGAATTGTGCACGGGCACAGGGCGAGTGTGTGATTTTTATTGGTGCTTCACGAGAAGAGAACTGCGTCTGTGGATTTTATTGCTTTTTCTCAATGTATAGGTCTGTTTTAAGCGTTCATGTAGAACATGATGGCAAGGGGTAATTAAAACTATTAAAAAATAGTTTAATTGTGAAGTTATTAATGCACTATCTTAACGTGGATTTACGATTTGGACTTGATGCATTGTAATTGTTGATCTTATCTGTTATTTACTGTGGTCATTCTCCACTTGCAGTCTTTTACCAGGAGAGGACTGCGCATTTTTAAATGTCTCATGCAGTGCTTTCAGCCAATTGCGCATGAGCCGTATATGGAGCAGAGCTCCCTTTGTTTGGCTCTTTCATTTCTCTCTACGAATAATGGGAACACGTGACTCGTGCTCACCTCTGCAGTGTAACAAAGCTTCCCAGTGATGACTTAGATATGTATACCTCACCTTTAGGACATTGATACAGCTCCGTGGTTTGCCGACGGTGATATTTTTTATCGTTTGCCTTTAAAGAAATGGAGGGAGACCTCTTATCCCTTTTTGGAGGCAACCGGTGGCATCTGAACAAGAGCTTCATAGCTCACCAGATTCCTCCAGTCTAAATAAAGATCCAGATTCGTATTGTTGTGCTTTGAACTATCGGCAGCAAGTGCATTTTCGGAAAATAAACGGCAGAAAACTGTCATCTTGTAGCTTCCTTACTCTTTGGTTCGTTCGGTAAAGTCACATAGGTAGAAATATAATTTTAAAAGTGTATTTAATTTTATTTTACCGAAAGAACCAAAGAGTATGGATTCCTGCAGTCACGAAAGCTTCAAATCAAGATTGTAGCTTCCTTTTTTAGATAATTATATAATTGGTGACGATTGAAGGACTCGTCATTGTCATCCGGTGAGTTGGCTTTTAATTGACAAACGGCACTGAAAAACCGTGTTGTGCTCTTATCTCTTTTTGCTCGGTTCAGAAATGGTGGAGGTGATGAAGAAGGTGGCCGGGCTCAACCTGGAGCTGTCGGTGGAGGAGCGAAACCTGCTGTCGGTTGCCTACAAGAACGTGATCGGGGCACGGCGCGCATCCTGGCGCATCATCTCCTCCATCGAGCAGAAGGAGGAGAGCAAGGGCAGCGAGGGAAAACTCAAGATCATCCGCGAGTACAGGCAGACTGTGAGTGGCACGCTCGCACACGCACACACGTCTGTCTGTAGTTTTTATTCATGCGCACAGGACGAGGCTGCCGATCACGTGTCAGCCGTTTTAGAAGGTGACCCACATTGCTCTCAAATGAGCTTTTGGTGCTTTCAAAAGCTTTGGATTGATCTGGCACGTGGTGTGGCCTGTATGGCATAGGTTAGTGAGGTGCTATTGTGGTGTCCTCGTTCCCAGGAACTGCTTTGGATCCTTCGGCTGATTATTTTTTTTGTATTACACCTATTAAAAAACATGTCATAGGTAGAAATTGTATGTTTGACTCTGAAGCGTTCCTACCTCAAGGACTTGACATGCAAAGCTCATTCTAGATCTTTCATTTTTAATAGTAAAGTGTATTTTAGTACAGCGTATGATGTTGCACAAAAATGGTGGCCAATTAGTTTTTTTCTGTGCGTAGCTGAAGGGCTTTCTCTGAGTTCGTGGTGCCTCTATCCCAGGTGGAGAAGGAGCTGAAAGATATCTGCATGGACATTCTGGAGGTGCTCGACAAGCACCTGATTCCTGCCGCCATGACGGGTGAATCGAAGGTCTTCTACTACAAAATGTAAGGGCATCACTTGTTACACACCGTGCCTTTGTAGCCATACAATTAACCTAGATTGCGTTTGTGCAATAAATGACCCACAGCTCTGATTAATGCATCGGTGAAAAGGGTGTTTCATTAGCAGACATTTTCATTTAAACAGAAATATGGTGAGATTGCTGATATTTTCAGTCGGTTTTGTTGTTTTTTTCAAATGGGCGTGTAAACGCAGCTGCCACCAAACAAACAATTTGGGACGGTATACGGCAACTTTCACCCACTTGAAAGGTGAAAGGTCTGGTGAACTTTTGTCGACTGGGAAAAATTAAGGGACCGTATAACCGTAAAAATATAAGAAAGCACCGTTTTTATCCATCAATAATTGAAACAAAATTTGATGGAAAACATTGGTCCAGAGACAGAACATTGCCTTTATTATTTCACAAACCGCAATCCGCCGTTGCTACGACGCCACAAAATAAATCGCGTGCTAAACACAAGTGTCACGGGTGACGCGATGCCACTGCAGGAAGGGCGACTACCACCGGTACCTGGCAGAGTTCGCCACCGGCAATGACCGGAAGGAGGCAGCGGAGAACAGCCTGGTGGCGTACAAGGCAGCGAGCGACATCGCAACCACCGAGCTGCCACCCACGCACCCCATCCGCCTCGGCCTCGCGCTCAACTTCTCCGTCTTCTACTACGAGATCCTCAACTCGCCTGACCGCGCTTGCAAGTGAGTGTATGGGCGGGGGCGGACCTGACGTGCGCACCCTCCTGTCTGCCACATACACGCACGCGGTCAACGTACCTGTGAAGTTCCCTTTGTGTGGCAGGGTGCTGCAACTGTATTTTACCGTTGGGCCACGCAATAAAACTCGTTTGTTGCTGGCGCACCACGTCACGCCGTATCTCGGCCATCAGTGTCGGGCGTAGACATGTTACACAAGTCACAGGACGTCGCAGCGTCGGGCATGTGCCCGTTAATCTGTGCCTCCGAGTGTCTTAAGTCTTGTTTATATTTCTTTCACGTCACAAATCATTATCTCTGCCCCTCGGAGCCATATTACTCAAGAGAACTACTTAAGAGGCTTGTTGGCCTATGGGACCACTGGTTGAATAACCCTTGTGGAATAATTCTTGTACATTGGTTGCTTCTATGCTTATTGTACCAAATGGGGAACAACAGATCTTTCATTGGCCGCTGCAGTAACACGTTTAGGGCTTTGGATTTTGTGATTTTTATTGTTTGTTATTGGCATGGTGACAAGTGCACCTGTGTCCAATGTCTACCAATCAAATACCTTGGAACTTTGGGGTTTTTTCTTGTTTGGTGAACACAGACTTGCACCGTCCGCATCACTCTTCATGAGATGCGCAGAAGTAAAAAACAATACGAGGCTCTAGTTAGTGTCATTTTTGTCCAGAATTGGCTTGAATTAACCTTGGACGTTGTGTGGGGTGACGCAAATGAAGATACCAAACTGGGATCCCCATGGTGCACTGTATGTGTGTGTGTACATGCACACGTGACAGCACTACAATTTTAAGAACTGTCGTCTCCTGAGAATAGCTGATAAATCTTGTGTTGAATGAACGTGTAACCCAGCATACAAATCTCTGCTTGTAGATGTGTACCCAGGATGTCTCCTCAGCTTTAAAATCAGACAAATGTATCAAAATCCTCTTCTTGTGCTCTGGTGATGTCACTGCAATGACATAAAAAAATGAGTGACTATACTGCCATCACTCGGGTGTTATCATGAAATGCGTGGCCATCGCTATGAAAGACTTCATTGTTGCTAACAAAGCCATAGACTTGTGTATAGGTACCTGTCTACCTTATCAGAGCGATTTTTTTTTATTCTATCTTGCACGCTTTTTTGTGCTGGGAGCAGCTGAAATTTTTATTTAAAGCATTCTTTTTCGAAAATGACCAGTCGTTGATTGCATTTATCCAGAAAGAGAAATAAAAAAAATCTGATTTTCACACTTCTCTACACCTTAGAATATTCGGTCTGCAATAAAAAATGGAATTTCACTTTGACGAAAATTGCTTTGGTCTGTGAGGGCGAAGCTAGAAACATGCCTGTTCTTGCCCTCGTGTGTTAGGAGCTGGAGAGGAAACCACATTAGTAACTGCGAGGGCCGCGTGGCTGCAACGCAATAAGATTAGAAAAGGGATTGTAGTAGTACGGCTGTGCACACTTGATGAGTGATGACTTTAAAATAAGCTCCTTATTGCCGTTTGAAAACAAACACCAGAGCCTCGCTGGAGTCAACCGAAACATTGCGCACTCGCCGAGCGAGGGGTGGGTGAGGCGACGCGTTTCCCGCTCTGGTAATAATGCCGTGGTGTGGGGGGGGGGGTTATGTCGGCGCTTGCTTGCCGTTGATTTTTGTTGTTGTTGCCGCTGGTGTCGCCGCACCACCATGATGCTGCAGGTTGGCCAAGACTGCGTTTGACGACGCCATCGCAGAGCTGGACACGCTGAGCGAAGACTCGTACAAGGACTCGACGCTCATCATGCAGTTGCTGAGGGACAACCTGACGCTGTGGACGTCTGACATGCAAGGCGACGGTGAGTTGTCGGTTTGCGTGCTTCTTGGTCACTTCCGGCCACACCCGCTTCCAGCTGCCAACGCAATGCCCTGCGGTACTACAAGCCGTCTGTGTAGAAACACACATCCCTTGCGTGTTTACGTACTTTATTGTTGAAGTGTTTGTAATATTTACTCGTGCACAGCAGATTTCTGTTGGATGCACTCAATGATCGTCGTTCGTGCCGCCGTGCAGGTTTTTGCGGTCGTGCTGTTTAGTTATGATGCGTTTTCGGGTTCTTGCATGCTGTTCAGAATGATGCCTGACGTATCCGCTCCACATGCTGGGAGCTGTTGGTGACAAAGCCCCCCCCCCCCCAGCACGTGGACCGAAGTGTCGAAATACCATGCTGAACAGCTCGTGGTTAGAACCAGACAACATCCGAGAGCCGTTGTCACATTTCTTACCAGACGCTGTATTTTGTGGCACCATTCGTTGCGTTCTCCGCCATTGGGTGCTTATTTGGCAACTGAAACGTTCCTTCACGTCTCCTGTCTTCCGAGTGTGTCTCATCAGTGTGTGCTGTCTTGTTGTCAGAATTCTGAAGGAACCATCTTGCCCATCTGGCTTCTGTTGTAAGAGCTCCTAGTCTCTCCTTGCTGCCTCTTACCGTCAACCGTGTGTCCTCACCCTGTTGTGCTGCCGTGCTCGTGTAACCTGGATGCCCGTTTGAAGCCGTCTTGCCCTCACTTTGAAGCTGCATCTCTTTGAAGGGATTCTGTTTTCGCAACCCCCATCGCAAAACTAAGATGTTGAGCCGTTGACATTTAATAACAAGCACAAGAAACCGTGAGCACAGTGTAGTTTTTGCCAGAGCAAATACACTTAATGAACGATTAAAGAAAAAAAAAACGCATGCGGTATCGATGGTTGAAATGCACGCTAACACTTTTGACCCCAAAGGAGCCTATTTCGTGGCGTTATGTTTGGAGAATTTGCTGTGCCGCTGCTGCTGTTTGTGTGGACCGCTCGCAAGGCCATGGTGGGAGAAGACTGCTAATGCATCATGCAATGTGGCTCGTTGGGGGCGTGTAACAAAGGCCCCCCCCACTCCCCCCCCCCTTCCCCGGGAGGGCTGAATTGATGTGGCTGTCGTAAAGGTTGCCCTTAATTTTTTTTGTTGCATGTGTTCTTTCAGCTGAGGCCGAGACCGTAGAGAGCAAGGAACCAGTGCAAGATGCCGAAGACGAGAAGAACTAGGCCTTGCACCACCCAAACAAAACTCCCGCCCGCCATCCCAAACCCCCACTGCCGGGCCACCCTCCCACCCCAATCCCCCAGCCTCCCCTTCGGCCGCTCTCCTTGCACCCCGACCCCTACCCCCCCCAAGCCCCCTGTGCCCTGCCCCCCACACCCCAGCCAGGCAGCCGGTCAGAAAATTTCATTCACCAGAAAAAGGGGGAGCAGTTTCAGTCAACCCCAGATTAGATTACATACTACATGAAATAAATGAGACCTTTTCAAAAAAAAAACTTTGCTTTTTTTGTCCTGCGTTTAAGCTGTGGGTGGCTTTCTTTAGGTGGCTATTTCGTGTTGCGTCTGCATGCTTTAGGTGATGTGAGGTGGAAATAACAAGTTTGGCAGTGCCCGCTTACAGTAACACCAGTAAAAATATTTTTTCGGTTTATTTTTAAAAAAATATCAGCCCGTTGACGTTCACATGCTTCCCCCGTGTCCCCCCCTCCCTCCCGTTCACCATTGCACTAAAAATAGCTTTGGGATTTTGGGTTTCCTTATTCGTCAAATGCATTTCCATTGTCCACGCTGCTTTGATAATGAGCATTTAAAGCTTAGAATGGAATTACAGTAATTTGGAAAAGTGGAAAACTACTGCAGTTTATAGATTGCTCTTTTGCCGCTAGCCTTTGCAGTTTATTAAAGCAAGTCCCATCGGCCGCGGGGAAACGTGTGTGTGTGCAAAGCACACCGCATCCTGCCCCTCGTGGGCAGAAACCGGATTCGGCAGAAATGGACTGCAGTGGTTGGGTGCTGTTTGAAAAGGAAATCCTAACAATCCATCGGGTACCGGCGCACTGTGCTCCGAGCATTTAGCATTTGATCAGCGCATCGCACTGCATACTTTATTGGGCGCTATCGGCCTCTTGCTGACTGACCATAGTTCTTGCTTCTTCAGATCAAAACCAACACCATGGGCCCTGACCAGTTTGTCACGTTGATGTGTGTTGTGCACAGGGTGTTATTGGCTAAAAATGTGAAAGTGAACAAATTAATGAAGTTTTAACGTCTTGATTTTTACATGCCACTGGAATTAGGTCTTGTTATTTTGATGATTGTGGGTGCCCAGTAAGAAATGTGTGGATGCGCCGACGTTATTTTAACAACCCTGTTTATTTTCTCCACCGAAAAAAAAGCCTAAAAGCAGAGTGGGGGAGGAAGCTGAATCTGACTGCATTGAGGTACCAGCTGTTTTGGTTTAAAAAAAAACATGACCAGGAGACTTTGCAGGAACGGTTTGGTTCATCCACATTTTTTTCTGTTGGACCTTCATTATCCTGAATTGGGGCAATACGAGTTGACCCAAAATCCAGTATTGACGTCCCAGGAAATCCTACTAGGGAAGACAACCACTCGCTCGCTCACTCGAATTTGGGGAAGTTAAATTGTCTTAACGCGTAGCTCACTTCGGCTGCATCAAACGATATAAATTATAATTCAAAGAGGGTGTTTACATGTGCAAATGTTTGACGTACAGCTCAACTGCTACTGTTGGCTCTTGCTATTCAGAACGCTTTCTTCACCGTTTGATTCCTGGATGTATTTGCGAAAACGAAACTGTACTGGCTGCTGTCTTGGTTTGATGGGCAGAGGGAGTTGGATACAATGTCGTCGAGATCATGCTTAACTGTGCTGCTACGGCGGACGAGTAACTTCTGTAGATCGTTATGAAAAAAGTGTGATCTTAGGTGTTCTTGTATTTCAATCTAATTTTGTTTTTGTTAAAGAAATACTTGACTTCATTAAGAAAAAAAATTAAAGGCTGCACACACCCCTCCCTCCCCCCCCATGTGCTTAATTGTTTGAGTGTACTAATTGCGGCTTTGTAAAACTTTTTTAATTAACAAGTTTAGGGTGTTTTTTTTGTTATTGGCTACAAATGGTGACCCCCGCCCCCCCGTGTTTGTGATTGAGTGCGTTGGCGTCCGGAGGAGGAGGAGCGGGTCCGATCGCAGTACACCCCGTGCGTAGCCACTGCACAGCATCATGGTTAGCCATCACAAGCCGATCCGATGTCTGTTTACTGGTGATGGAATTTAAAAAAACAAAAAACTAAATAAACCCAACTTACGTGGAGTATCTCGTCGTCCGGGTGTGGTTTTTTTTGTCACTTGTCCACTCGCGCCGGCTGAGTTTGGTTTACCCGGTCATCTCAACGTTCAGAGACGTCCGTGTCATTCTCCATTACGTAATTTGCTCCCAGGATGATCGAGTACAGGGTGATCCGCAGCGCTGGGCAGAGGGATTTGTTTTTAATTTGAAATATGAATTACTGCAGGCATGGCCCTGGGTATATTTTCACAGGAGACTGATCAGCATTTAGATGAACCACTGGCATATTTAAGTAAACTTAAAATTATCTTTCTGCCAATGTCATCTTTTATCTTACCTGTTAACATAATTTTAGACCCGCATTTGATTTTATTGTGACCAAATCTAGACTGCATCTGATCCTCGTACCTTAAAAGCCAAGCCCGGGTTGAGCCTGGAAATTGTATGGGGGACCCAAAAAGCCGGCAGCAGCAGATGACGCAGCAGAAGCCATTCTGTACCTAGCCACCTTCAACGTGCACCGACCAGCGTGGTGAAGTATGGTCAAACAAACCTCGCTGCACGTGGTGGCGGCGGGGGGGGGGGTCCCCCCTTATCCGCCAGTGGATCGACGAACGGGGCTGTCCATGTGCAACATGGTGTGTGTTGGATTATTGCGCCACCGTACAAACGTGTTTGCACATCGTGGTGCTTGACACGCTTGCCCGATGGGGGATTCCGTGACGTGGTTGCGTTGGGTGGCCAGCAGGTGCCGCTCGCGAGCACATCCGGGCTCCGACGCGACTGGCGATGCTCGAGGAGCAGAGGTCGCAAACGGGTTTTGATTCCGTACCCGGCAGCACCAGGGTCGCAAATGGCGACCCGTAACCGGCCGGGTACGGGTACCCGTTCCCTACCCGTACCCTACCCGAAGTTAGTCAAACGGCTACTCACCAGTGACTCACGGCCTACCCGTACCCGGCCGCACCAGGGTCGCAAACGGGTACCGGGTATCGGGTACCCGATTGCGACCTCTGTCGAGGAGAGCCAGGCGGTCCCTTTTCCTCAATGTAAATAAAACTATTTAAAGGTTTTTATTTATTTTACCAGGTTAGGCTTCCCCTGAGGCTATATAGCTCTTTTTTTTAAAGAATCGACCTGGCTTGCATAAATGATAGCTACACGAATTGGCTTATTGTGTGGACATGTATAGCATCCAAATACTCTCAACGCATGCTGATTGTAAATGTGGAGGGGAAAATCCACGCGAACGCGAAGAGAGAACGCGCACACTCCAATGATACAGGCGTCGGGGTCGGTAACGAACCCACGACGACCTGTATACGGGGCGAGGCCGTTAACATCTCGCCACCGTGGTTACCCAATTAATGTAATCGATTATCAATTGAATTACTGGACGAATAACGCGAAACGAGATTGGAGTTGTAAAATAAGTATAACCCGTAAAAACAAAGTTTTTCACTATAAATCCTTTATATGCGTGGCGGCTAGAGTCCTCTCGTCCTCTGGCTTGAGATGGCTGCCACCTATGGGTCAAATGATTGCATTGCACCATTAAGCAATTGGTAATTAAATATAATGTTTTTGTCCTAAAAAGTGTACAATTTTGGAAAAAAAATTTCACGAACATTAATTGTCACGCACAACGAGTCTGTGTGGAAAATGTCAGCTCGATTGGATCACGGGAAGTGGGTTAAAAAAACGACCGAAAGATTTGCACGGTCCTAAGCAAGCAAGCGAACTTAATATAAAGGATTTAAAAATGTCATCGCTCTTGCTTTTGCCGCCGGACAGGCGGGGTGGAGGTGGGGGGATGGTCACCAGAGCGAACCTCCAGTGGAGGTGAATTCCAGCCTGGGGGGGGGGGAGGGATGCCACATGAACATGCCTGGTCACCCATCGTCATCGTACAGCGACCTGACCTCGGCACACGCAGCAGGCCACACTCGCAAGACCGACGTGCTCTTGTTGGAAAACATGGGACGCGAGGAGGTGCTGTACATGTGATTTGTTTACCTTTCCTATACTTGGGGCTCCTCTTGTGGGTTTTGTATCGTTGTAAGGTTCTGACCTGCCCCTTCCTGGACGTGTGAAAAAGAGCTGTATAGCTTATCGGAATCTATATATATATAAAATCGCAAATCTGTCTGTCTGTGTGTGTGTCTGTCTGTCTGTGTGTCGCCGGACCATACGCAGTTTCATTGGACGGCGGTTGCCCCTGGCAACGGGTAGCGACGCATTCGCTGCGGGGTGGACGCCATTTTTAATTCCCGTTAAAAATATGCGCACGCAATAACACGCGACTGAGGTAAATTCATCAACGTTTCACGTCCTCTTCACTCCCCCCCACCACCACAATGTGTGCAATTACTATTATAGGGTCGGTAGATTACAAAATTATAGCGATTAGACAGTATTATTGTAGCGCGGGGGGGGGGGGGTAACGGCCCCTGTATCCAGCCTCAGCCAGGTGGGCAATTTAGGCGAGGCCGGAGGCTCTGCACGGTACTAGGCCTCGACACCCCACCACACTATAGGCCGTACATATTACTGCACAGCGGCCGAGGAGATCGTGGCTGGGGGGGGCAGGGGTAGCAGCCCATCTGTGTATATATGTAAGGTTATTAAGAAATATATTTTTCACCCGGGCAACGCCGGGTACTTATGCTAGTCTTCCAGTATAAATACATTCTGTGGTAGTGGCATCATTGGGTCTTGTGGGTGAGACTTGAACTCTGATCGAAACCTTCGCCTCGAGACACGTCGAGTCTCTTGACGCGCTTCTGCGGCCGTCTGGAACGCTCTTCCGATTTTAGCAAGGTATGGGATCGAGGCACTTTTAAATTACACATTCAAAACCCATTTCTTCAGAACTGCTTTTTGAGTTTTGTTTGATGTCGTTCTCTCGCAACTCCGAATAGCACGGTTGGCTGTGTATGGTGTGAAAGAAGTTCAATATACATGCACGGTAGTTTGTGACTGCATCGTCGTCTGTCACTGGGTGGTGTTGCTTCTGGATAGAGGGGGGGGTTACCACAGTAGTTGGGCAGGATGTTTCGCTGGGAAAACTTTTGGTGTTTGAGTAATCGGACACAAAGTCGTTAAGTTTCAGTTACTAATTGAGGTTTTTACTTTTGAGAATTGGTGTCTCGTGACAGATGATACCCATTGTAATTAAATGAGTGCATTAATAACCGTGGATTATATAAATTGCTTGTTTTAAGCAATTTTCAAGTATTTTATAAGTATAATGGGTTTTGCATGTAACCCGTTTTTGTTAAATGTACTGGCAGATTTCATACTGTCATTCCACATTGCAATGGCGAAAAATCAACAACACTTGTGCATGCTGTGCTAATATGATGCTGTCAACTAGAATAAACCTCAATTCCGAACATCCCATGGTGGTTGTTGCTGAACACCCGTCTCCCGTCTATTCCAGGTTCCTAGATTTAATGCACAGTTTGTGTCGACAAGCGTGGGACAGTGACACGTGATGGTACCAACGGACTGATGTGGACACTGAGCATAGGAGTCATTTGACGAGTGGAGTTGCTATCCCATCTGAGTAAACATGGTCCAACGTTCCATATTAACTGAAAGCGCAAAATGGTTAATGAGCACCGAGGAGTGATAACATAAGATGTAAATGCCGAGCAAAAATTTACATTTAAATTTAGATTTTAAGCTTTCGTGACAACATGGATTCATATTCTTGGTTCTTTCGGTAAAGTCACGTAAAGGGAAATAATAAAAAATAAAACATAAGATAAAATTCTGACGACGTTTCGGGCCACAACGCAAGCAGCCGTCCTCAGGTGAAGAACAGGGCTGTCATTAGGACGCTGTCTTTCCGACAGCCCTGTTCTTCACCCGAGGACGGCTGCTTGCGTTGTGGCCGAAACGTCGTGAGAATTGTATTTAATTATGTTTTATTTTTATTATTGTATTATTTCCCTTCTACATGACTTTACCGAAAGAACCAACATTTTTTTATATACACACGCATAGCTGTGAAACCATGGGGAAAATATGATAAATCTGAGAACATTGCGAACAATGTGACCCAAGGTGGCATCAACAATAAGAGCATGACAGCAGTGGGGGAAACAAGATTGGTAATTGCAAATGTTAGCCCGGAGCAAGGCGGTATAATAATAATAATGATTGCTGCGCGGAGAAAGGCTTGTAAAACGACGGAGTGCTTTGAAAAACTAAACTTCTGCAACGGACCAAAAATCTGGCCCAAGGGTTTCAATCAAGAGCGAAGACACCCCACTTACCCGCTGTGTGACTTGTTCATTTCCACACACCGATCCACGCCGTCGAGCACACAAAGTCGACGCAATCTCACCGCTGCGTCGCGTTCAAGCGGAACGCTCAAGAAACCAAACGTTGATGTCGTGAGCAGGGACACCGACAAATAATTCCCGGAACGAGAGAGCTGAACGAAGAAAACGCGTGGAGAGACGGGCACGACGGGCATCGCAACCCAGAAACAACTGCAAGACGCGGATCAGGAGACCCGGCACATATAAAGATATCGCGCGCCGAAGGGATGATGACTGACACACAAAGCCGACGATCACAACGGCAACCACAGGATAACTTGCCATCGGGGCAAGTGGGTTCTCGACCGGGGTGGGTACGCGGACCCTCTGGGGGTACACGTGGCAATGTCCCAGGGAAGGGGGGTACGTAAGGGTCGGCCTCGGCCAGGTAAGGTAAAAGGTCAAAAGCAACGAGCCTACCTTTACCTTACCTTTTACCCTTACCCTATACAAATTACTCGAGTACAGGGTAATTACTGGGGTACTACGACACATGAAAAAGGTTTATAACAGGTAGAGCGCTTTGTTCATATAGAATACTCTCGATGGTTCCAATTTTAAATTGAGGCCACGGACTGCACCACGGAGCTTTTAG
This sequence comes from Lampetra planeri, assembly GCF_965212315.1. Taxonomy (NCBI): domain Eukaryota; kingdom Metazoa; phylum Chordata; class Hyperoartia; order Petromyzontiformes; family Petromyzontidae; genus Lampetra; species Lampetra planeri. Next base: position 6,987,559 of record NC_136143.1, read on the forward strand.
CGAGCGGTAAACGGGGTATTTACCGGGTAATACTTCGCGCTACCTTTACCCTACCCTTTACCTTACCTCTCGGCATGTCGACACCTTTACCTTTACCCTTTTACCCGGTAAAAAGGGTAAATTACCTGACCTTACCGAGGCCTACGAAAGGGGATTTACAAATGTGTGAAATTACGTTATACACGACGAGTCACTGGTGAATAATCGTGTGCGAATACGCCAATATAAAATAACTACGATCAACTTTGAATCCGTAACGGTATCCTTGGACGATGTAAAATACCCCTCTTAAAACGTTCATCATCAACAATGTTGGTTTCCAAGAGTAACCAGCGAGCGCGAACAACTTGCGTCGTGACAGCATGCAGACAAGAAGGTCCTCCCGTTGGATTTTGTTTTATTCGCTTGCAGTCACGAGCCAGTTGGGATACCTCACAAAAATGGACAATCGGTTAAAATATTGACGGTCATTAATTCACACATTTATTTCTCAGAACCGTGTTGGGTCAGGCAATCGGGGGGGATGGGGGGGCGGTATTATACTCGGTTGAAACAAAATCCAACAAAAACAAAATCCAACAAGGGGTAAAGTAGCCCCAAAAAAGTCTGAGAACCACTGCTGATGCCTTGAAGGAGTAATTAGATGAGTTAACGTGCGCTATCCGCATTGTGGCATTACAGGACGATGGGAGTTGGAGATGCCACGGGGGGAGGGGGGCTTTCATCCAGCAGTGGATAAACCATGGCCATTCGATTATTTTAAGCACTTAAGTAGACTTACAATCTGGCCCGACACCCGCAAACTTGACTAACGTTCACATCTTCTTGGTTCTTTCGGTAAAGTCACGTAGAAGGGAAGTAATAAAATAATAAAAATAAAACATAATAAAATAAAATAATTCTCACGACGTTTCGGCTACAACGCAAGCAGCCGTCTTCAGGTGAAGAATGAGACACTACCAAGCTAGGAGCTTATATATAAGCTGGGTTGGAGGTGGAAGAGCGCCTTAACAAAAAGAATGTGCATATGAAGAGGAATTTAGCATATTCATGGGAAATGCGTAGGAGGTGGGCGGGGGGGTTTCAAAGTCATATTATGCCCATGCATTATGCAGGATCAGCAGCACCAAGGGGGGGTGCAGGGAGTAGCATTAACAAAGGAAAGGAGTGTTAATGATATGTAGCTGCAGTTACTAAACTTGTTAATGCTACTCCCTGCACCCCCCCTTGGTGCTGCTGATCCTGCATAATGCATGGGCATAATATGACTTTGAAACCCCCCCGCCCACCTCCTACGCATTTCCCATGAATATGCAAAATTCCTCTTCATATGCACATTCTTTTTGTTAAGGCGCTCTTCCACCTCCAACCCAGCTTATATATAAGCTCCTAGCTTGGTAGTGTCTCATTCTTCACCTGAAGACGGCTGCTTGCGTTGTAGCCGAAACGTCGTGAGAATTATTTTATTATGTTTTATTTTTATTATTTTATTACTTCCCTTCTACGTGACTTTACCGAAAGAACCAAGAAGATGAATCCCTGCAGTCACGAAAGCTTTAAATCGAAACGTTCACATCATTAATGGTTTTGTCTTTGGCAATTGGTTATATACATGGGGAAAAAAGGGGGGAGCGGTATGGCGAAGTGGTTATGAACCCGCATGTTGAAACTGCATTCATCCAGCAGTGGGCTGACAAAATGGGGCTGTAAATTATTAACCGGTTACACGTGGAGACACAAATGGTATGGGATGCTCACCGTACTCTGTTGAAATCGGACCAGCACTCACCACAGGGATTGAGCAAACGGAAGAGTGAATGGGCAATGATGCTAATGTGAATGTTTTTAGTGCTCTGACTGACCAGGGGCTATGATGTAGAGCGTAGAGGGAAATGGAGCAGACACACACTCTTGTACTGCACTAAGTTCCCACATCCATGCTCCATGCCTTCAGTCAACCCGCACTGGTCGGAATATTGAAGTATGGTCAGCCAACCCCCACGACCCACCAGGAAGCCCTGCATCATCCAGCAGTCGGTTCGGACAAAAAGAGCCGCAAAATTCCACTCTCGACGAAGGCGGACGGAGCAAAACACCACCACGGCAACGGCAACAGTGATCAAGGACCGATTTTAATTTTCAAGTTTTAACGTTGCATTCCACCAGAAATAAATACAACACGTTTGCTTTGTGAAAAATGACGATTTCGCAAGGCAACGAACGCGCTTGGCGCACGACGGGGCGCAGTCGTCCGGAGCCAAACGCATTGAAGATGCAGTCGGGAAGAAAGGGTGAACGTTGAGCAATGGGATAGAATCGCTGGCAAGTTAAAGGTATTGTAAGCCTAGTATCGTAACGCGAGGGACGCCGGCAGCCAGGTAAACACTCGGCGAACGCGAGATTACGACTCGTGAAAACAACGTGTTCTTGCGTAATAAGCGAGTGCCAATCCGCACTTGCGTGCGGCACCAGCGCCTGGGTTTGAAGAACGTAAGACTCCGTGTGGCGATAAAATTGTCACGCGAGCCGCGCTTTAAAACGTGCGAGGGGCAGACGCGCGAGACAGCTGTGCAAAATCAATCATTTGAATTCGCAGAGCGATTTAACCGCAACGCGCATCTCAACACGCCGCACAGAAACAATTGGTGAATTTATTTCGCCGATAAATGCACAATGGATAGAGCGCGCAGTTCCAAGCCTCGCACTTAACACCAGCCTCTTAATGTGCGGAACTTTGCGTCCGCTTGTCATCTCTTGATGTCGCACGCATTTCACAGCCTTGTCTTCGGGCTTTTCATTAATTGGATTTCTCATTTTGTGAAATAAAGAGTGTTCAAAGTTTCGTCGGACCAGAACATTGTTGAAATGGTTTAATTTGGGGATCGTACATTTGAAGCAAGTGTCTTCGGCATAAAACCGTTACAGACCGTCACGAGTATTTATTCTTACTTTTTTCGCAGCTGAACTGTGGCTCCCCGATGTGTTTTCAGGTTGAACCGGGTGCCGTTTGGCACGCTGCCTGTGGGGGTTTCACTCCACGTGCATTGGAAGCTTCTAAAAGAGATACAGCCTAAACAATAAAATAACATCAGAGCCACCATTTCCTCAGTCGTGAGAAAGATCGCATTGCCGTCCTCAGGTAACACAATCCAAGTTGTTCCGCCGCACGTTTTGCAATCCTAACATAGAGAAGACGGGTAATTCTGGCAGGGCAAACAAACTCGTCAAGCCACTTGGCACCGATCTGAGTAACCAGGACGGCGTAGTTATTCACACACAGCCAACACATCTGTTGAATTTTCAGCACGAAAAATAACCAGGAGGGGGATCCCTCACACAGGTAGGTATGAAGCAGCTTTTATCTTGCTGTGGTTGTCCCACCTGACGATGATTGCTTGTGTTGCAATCGAAACGTCGTGATCTATTATTTTTCTACCTATGTGACTTTACCGAAGGAACCAAAGAGTATGGATTCCTGCAGTCACGAAAGCTTCAAATCAAGTATGAAGAACTAATTTTCTCCACTGTCAGGGCTAACCTGAACTCCCCTAGCAAAGGAAACGTGCCCACCGATACCCTTTTTCCACTGGCACTTGGGAGCCGAGCCAGCGTGGTGGGAGGGGGGTGGGGAGGTCCTCGCGGTGTGGGCACTTTTCCACTGAATATTTGCCGTGCCGAGACAAAAACCACACCGCGATTCGCTGGGTCCCAAAAGACGTGTGTGAATCTGGTTCGGGGCCAGGCAGGGCCGGAGGGCGCGGATAACGACGGGTTCATTGCATCATCGTGTTGCATCACCACATCATCTGCATGAGTCTCGATACCGTAACCTGTCAACCCGTCTTCTTGTTTAGGGAAATTGAGTAAAACATTTTTTGGCTGTTTGTTTTTGTTTCTCCCTTGTGATGGGACTTTGTAGGATGAACGTTGAGAATTATAAGGACACAGGATGACCAATAAAGCCTGCATTGATCTGTAATACGGTCGGGACTGATAAGGGGTTGACGTTCACTGCGTGTGACGTCACCGGCACAGCTTGGCTTCTGCAGTTGGGAACTATCCGAGTTATTGTACGCCAATTAGTTGTGGGGGGAAAAAACTTTTTCTTTTTTTACAAAGCAGATGGAAGCTATTTCGCCTTCGCAGTGTAAAGTATTTACAGCTCTTCACATGTATTTTTTTTGTTCTTATAAACTATACTTTATAGTTTTAAAAGTAGCCCAATACGAGTCTCCAAAATTAGTGTTACTATATTCTGCAAGCGTAACCTGCACAGCTCAGCGTTTTAATGATGACAATATTAGGCTCTACTTTTTTATGAGTTCGGTCTCAACCACGTCACGATACCGTTCACAGTTTACAGTCTTCTGCCCAGCAAGCATTGCAACTCCCTAACCGATGTCTACCTTTAACAAGACGAATGCCACCCAATGTTATGCAAAGCATAAATTGCCTCGGATTAACATTAAGTATTTGTCCAACGAAAATACCTTCTATACAAAAATCAACAAGCGGAAATCAAGGAGGCTGATAAATCACTATTGTTTACTATAAAATAGAGGTCTTTATTAACCATTGATAAATCTCAGCCCTCTTTAGCGGGTGATGAAAACACTCATGCTAATGGATATTTAATTAGGACTATTATTACTGTATTTAGCGAACAAGACTCTTCGTTCTAATGTGTTGAGTTCCAAGGCCGGAGAAGGCCTACACACTGATCCATTAAAGGATTTTCAAACATTCTACAACCAGCATTGCCACCTGCCCTGGTTTTCCCAGGATCGTCCTCTTGTAGAGGTAGCTGCTGTCCTGGAATCTCCCGAGTCTTTTAGGGGGACGTTAAAAGGAGGATTTTTTTGTCAGTCGGTTAATAATAAACCACTCAAGACAATGTATTAAGTATTCCTTCCCTCTTCTGGTATCGTGAGATATTCTTCTCATGATGTGTCCTGGATTCTTTTTGTACCTCGGAGGTGGAAACCGTAGATCTAAACCAGGACACAGGCATTAATGTCACAAATGTCATGTCCAGCGCTGGGGCATTTCAAGAGCTGCTCAAACAGCTGTTTCAGGGCCACATGATGTAACAAGTCTACAGACGAACGGTTGGTCAGGCTACGTTCAAATGCCTGCACTGGAGTTACTACGCGTGTCCTACTACGTTCCAACTGCCGAAGAAAAAATATTCCACTCTACGTTCAATTCGCCGAAATAAAGAACGGCTACAAACCACGGTGGAGCAGCGGTTTACAATCACCGTGGAGAAAGCAGACACGACGGTTTAACGCGGGGGGGACAAAAATTTTGAATGTCGGGGTAACTGTCGTCATCATTGATTTTGCGCATGAATTACCGCGGCTGCAATCCCATAAATAATTATATCATCCGGTGCAGACCCATGGTGCTTGTTGATGCCTCTAGTGTCAGAGATATGAATGCACTCCTGAAGCCTAGAAGCCTGGCAAGTAAGCCCTTTCAGTCGGACTTCCCCATCACCAAGGTTTTTTCTTTTTCGACATCTACCTTTTCCAGTTTTAGAAGGACCTTGCGTTTTCTGGCAAGCCACTCGGCATACACGTCGCGTTTAAAAGACATTTGAAATTTACACGGGAATTGTTTCGGAGCCTTGGAAAAACAGCTTTCTACAAAAGCTGCTTCTTTACATAAATGTTCCACGTCATCATTAATGGCAGTGTTCAGGTTTCTTTACTTTTTACTCAATTCCTTTACTCTCCCACCGTGGCCACCGGGGGGACCAGCCTTCCCCCCTGCCTCACTTACCACTAAACCGTTCCATCACGATGTTTGTTACAGGGAGCTGCGTGTGACTGGGGCGTGGGCGACGAGCGGGACGAGTCTGTCGGGGAGACGCTCTCGATTGCGAGTCGGCAGGAGTAGCGGGCCGGCGGGACAGCGGTGTTTGGCGCGATGGCGGGTTTTGGCAGGAGAGAGCGTCGGGCGAGGGATGGGCGATCATTTTTCCTTTTGCTCCAGGGTGTGACGCTGCTGCACACGCTTGGCGTAGCTCTGCGCCATCGAGTTCACGATGGACAGCACGAAGTAGCACACCATCACGATGATCACCTTCTCGAAGACCCACGACAGCCAGCTATCACCCTGTGACGTGACACCCAACAAGAGCAAGGGGGCGGGGGGGGTAGGGGGGGTAAGCGCACAGCTCTCCGATGCGGTTTTCTGGCTGTGCCGCGTTGTGTCGTTCGGCAACGATGTCCGACGTTTCGGTCAGCGTGCATGGCAGCACAACCGCGGAAGCCGGCGCACTAGGTATAGCACTCCGGTTCGCGATGCAACGACCTCTACGCAAACACAAGTGAACAACATTTTGTTGCGCTACTGCTTTGGCAGTGGTCACAAACAATAAAAACATAACACGTCCCTCAAGAACACTGCCCGAAAGAGCAGAAAATATACAGCAGACCACATGTCAGGCAATGGCCCTTCTTCAGAGCAGGACCCCAGTCCGAAACGTTGCCCATTATATAATTAGCTCCTCGGTAGGACACTGTTTTTGCGCAGTTTTAGCCTTAATAGGTGCTCGCTAAAAGCACTTGCCCCAAGTCTATAAAACTATCCACGGACGATATTTATATTTTTTACTTTGCAGTTGTTAGGGCAGTGCACTATCATACCGGCGACCTGGGTCTAATTCCCAGCCATGGATAATATCGGTGGCAAGTAGCAGAGGTGTGGACTCGAGTCATGTGACTTGGACTCGAGTCAGACTCGAGTCATGAATTTGATGACTTGCGACTCGACTTGGACTTGCATAACAATGACTTTGTCCCACCTATGAGATGTGGACTCGAGTCATGTGACTTGGACTCGAGTCAGACTCGAGTCATGAATTTGATGACTTGCGACTCGACTTGGACTTGCATAACAATGACTTTGTCCCACCTCTGGCAAGTAGTATCCGAGTCAGTTCTGGAAACTTCCCGAGATAAGTAAAAAAAATTGAGTGGCAAAGCCAGCCGAGGATGGTGCTGGCCAGCCAGCCACACCACCACCCAGTCTGCCACGCCAGCCTGAACAGGTACTCGCTAACAGCAATTGCCCCTGCAAGTTTTGTACGGCTAAAACAGGGGGATCTTTAGCGTTGCGTTACCGGGGAGGAGGCGGCGCCGGGCTTGTGGTGCAGCTTGAGTCGCTGGGCCTCGAGGTAATCGCGGAACGGCTTCTGCAGCATCGGCCCCACCGACGGGACGGAGCTGCGACGGAAGGGGGGGGGGGGAGAGAACAAGGGCAGGGGAGAGCGCGCTCAGAAAAAAAGACAACACTGGAACTGTTCTTCCAAGATTCGGGTGGACGCTTCATACCATGGCTTGATTTTTCCACCGAATATTATATGGGTCACATGTCAACTGGAGATGGTGGTGGCATGTGACTGGTAGCCACAGCCATTGTGAAAGGTATACTGGACGAAGTGTGGTCGATTTGGCCGATTTTCTACTGGGGTTCGGGACGTCAGTGGGCATGGCTAAGCGGCTTCTTGAGTGGGGAAAAAAAACAACAACCCGGCACCTCTGGAGCCATGCCAGTCTGGCACAGCGTGGCACCGCTGTGGCTCGGTTGTACAGTGGAAAAGAGGTGTATAAAAACAACCCCAGGAGGACCTACCCGATCAGACCCACGATCTGCTCCACTATGTGCTTGCTGAAGCAGATGATCACAAAGAGTTTCTGTAAAACACACGAAAGAAAAGGCAAGGAGCGTCGGTTAAACATCCACGAGGAAACCGGCAGATCCCAAAGCCACTGTCCACCTGGGTTCGAATCCAGCCAACCGCCTGCGAATGAACCGAGTTCTCAAGTGTAGGGAGTTTATGATCTCACCATTGTCAACCGATGACTGTACACAAAACACCGTCACTTTAAATTCGGTTTAACACGTAGGCTTTCGCGACCAATATCATGACACAAGATTGTCAGACAGTCATTGGTGAGCGGGCTGAAACCATCAACCCACTACAATTGAGAACCCAGTTTTGTAAATCACGGGTGGGCTGCCTGGTTTCGATCCCAGGATCTCAGCTGTGCAGGCTCAGTGTCCGGACCCCGAACCCCACACGACCACCTCACCTGTATGTGCATCTTGACGATGGCCTTGCCGATGAGCGTTGCTCCAAAGAACGTCCAGAAGGGGACCAGGAAGTGGCCGCACGTGATGCCCGCCAGGTCGAACAGCGGGTTGGGAATCTGCACCGGGCAGGGACAGGGAAAAACAAACATTCTAATTACAAATCACTGGAGTCGTGTGACTTGTGCACAAATTACCGATGTAACCGTCTCTCTCGTGAGTGAGGTGCTGGGTACATTGTGAGACTGTGATGAGGGCACGGATCGAAGGAGCTGGGCGGGACCGTACCGAGGCGCATGCCAGGATGCCAAAGAATCCGACACGCTGCACCAGATGCTGCATGGCCAGTTTGGCTCTCGTGCCCAAGTCCTGCACACAGCACATGGACATGCATATAAGACAAAAATCATCATCATCATCCTCTTTGGTTCTTTCGGTAAAGTCACGTAGGTGTAGGGGTGTTAGAGAGAGAGCCCGTTATGCATGGCAGCCTATGGTAAACAAACACAGTAGGCGGGGCTACATGTGTGCACAAGCAGGTGCCCTCTGCGACGTCCGCGCCAGACACCCTGGGGGGTCGATTCGGTCGTTATGATCCCCCGGGGCCCCACCCCTCAGGGAGGGGTGGGGTATAAAAGGGGATTGTATCGAAGGGCTCGGGAGTGATGTTTAGCTAAAGAAGAGGAGGCGGAAGACGTCTGAGATAGAGCCCTGGACTCCCCCTGGTACGCCGTCCTTATCAGGACCGCGCAGGCTCGAGCCAGTGGCGTGGTACCAGAGCCAGAGCCAGTGCTGGTCTGGACTCTGGGTACCGGGCCCGACTGACCAGTGTCGGGCCAAGATAGCCTCCCCTAGCCCATTAGTGGAGGACTCAGAGGCAGGCTAGGGTTAGCTAGAGAGGTGTGTCCTCAGATAGACGGGTGAGGGGGCCGATACCCCCTCAAATGTGTATGTCACAACGTTGGTGTAAAATAAACAAGTGTGCCTCCAACTCCGGTGTGAACGAGTCGTGAGCGTTGCTACATCTGGCGTCAGAAGTGAAACAAAGTACGAACATGGATACACGCCGGACGACTCGAGTCGGAGTACCAGGGGCGGAGGACACCGCTGCAGTCGGAGGGCCCGAGATGGCTGAAGATGCCATCGAGCAGCCGGGGCTGGGTGCACCCACGCCACAGCAGCTGGAGGAAGGGGAGCCGTCGACGGAGGGGCTGAGGCAGGCGCACGCGAAGCTGGCCGAGCTGCTGTACGCCGCAGCCGCCATGCTCGACAACATCACGCGGCTGGGGGCTGCGGGACCGCCACGAGGCGACAGCAGCCAACGACCACAGCGCCTTCCCGCCATTTCAACGGAGCAACATTTTGAAACTCCCGCCATCGCCGCAGCTGCTGTTGAGGGCGTGGCCGCTCTAAGCATCGCGTCCAACGGCGGGAGTACAGTGCCTGCCGCGTCACCACGGGTGCGACCGGCGATGCCATCGCTGCTTCGGGCCGACGCTGAGTCGAGTGAGGGAGACGAGGGAGCGCGATCGTCCTCTGCAGCCGCTGCCTTACATCAGCGACTGCCGCCGCTCAAAGAATTTGTGGGCGAGGAGGGCGACTGGGGCGGCTTCCAGCGGCGCTTCCTCGCTCACCAGGAGATGGCACAGTGGACAGACGCCGAGGCTCTCCGAGCACTGCCAGCACTCCTCGACAGCGACGCCCTCGCCACACTAACATCGGCAACGAAGGAGAGGCGTTCCACGCTGCGGAAGGCGATGCAAGTGCTGTCCGCTGTGTATGGGCCACCATCGGACTGTCGTCAACTCTTTTACGATCGCCAGCGGGGGACGAAGGAGTCGCCCCTGGCGTACCGTACAAGCCTCCTGGCGCTGGCAAAGGAAGCCTTTCCACGAATGGACGACGAGGGGATCGACGCCATGGTGACAGAAAAGATACTTTTGCTGGCGGACGACTTAGACATCGTCATTGTCGCACAGGACGATGCAGAAATGTGCTCCCTCCAAGCGGCCCGTCTCCTCCACGCAAACCTGTCCTCTCAACGACGGAAGGCCAGCAAGGCGGCGAGCGGGCGCGCCGTCGCTGCGGCCACCCTCCCGGCGGAAGAGGTTTGCGCCATCAACCATCGACGGCAGCACGGAGCGGGAGCGCGGGAGGACCGGGCCGATTCAAGCCGTCTACAACGTCCATCGTCGCCACCAGCGCTTCCACGCTGTTATAACTGCGGCATCCGGGGCCACGTCGCCTCGGGGTGCCGCTCTCCTCGGCAGCGCGGAACGACACCTCAACGGGACGCCGGCCCTCGTCACAAGCTCCACCATCATAATCCGGCGAGTCGCGGCACCCCTCATGTTTGGCCCACGCACACGCCCGTCACACACTCGAACACCGCAGCGAAGGGGGGGCAAATACCGCGTACCATGGCACCAACACGCACCGCTCTGGGTACTCACATTGAACCCAGCCAGTGGTCCGTGTTGGCCCATCGGGTTGTAGCCGCGTCATCGGGGTCGTCGGCCGTTGTGGGTCACATCGATGGGGTCGAGGTGCGCATCCTGGTCGATACAGGAGCATCGGCGACCATTATTTCGGAGTTGATTTATAACATTCTCCCTGCCCAGAGCCGTCCTTTGATGCCTGTTAATGTGCCATTCTTTGCTGCTAACGGGGGTTCACTTGGCATCATCGGACAAATTCGAGCCCAAATTTGTGTCGGGGATATTAAATTATCTGGGCCGATTTTTGTTTCCTCCTCGCTGGCGGTTCCGTGCCTGCTGGGGACGGATTTCCTGGCCAAAATGCCGATTAGGATATTAATCGATCAGGGATGCATTGAGCTCCCATCGGGCCGACGCATGGCGTTTTTGCCATCCCCCGCTACGAGCCGGACGGCGTTCGCGACGGTGCCGGCGTTCGTAGATAGAACGGTGCGCGTTCCTCCGGGGGCGCAAATGTTAATTCCTTTGAGACTTCGGCGGCCCTTCGCTAAGGGCATTGGGGCTCAAGGGGTTTTGCTGGGACCGTCTAGGGCCGGGGTCAGTGGACCTAATTTACTCCCGGCCCAGACCATAGTGAGAGGGGATGGAGAACCCTTCATCGCGGTCCTCAATGTGGGCTCGCAGACGGTGGTGGTCCCACAGGGGACCGTGCTTGCTCACGCAACGCCGGTGCCCTGTGAGGAACCCGTCGCGAGTCATGTCGGCGCTGCCCCTGCACCGCGACCACATTCAGACAGCGATGAAGGGTGGCTCGAGGCGCTTTGCGCGGGATCGACGGACCTGTCAAATTTAGAGCGCCAACGTCTTAAGACACTACTGAGGGAATTTTCCGACGTTTTCAGTCGGGATAAATACGATTTGGGCTGCACTCATCTGCTGCGTCACCATATTGATACGGGTGACAGCGCGCCAATACGCCAAAATCCTTTTCGGTTGAGTCCCGCCGAAAAGGACCATGTCAAATCGGCTGTTGATGACATGCTAGCCGCCGACATAATTTCTCCCTCCAACAGCCCTTGGGGAGCGCCGATCGTCCTGGTTAAGAAGCAGGACGGTTCGTTGCGGTTTTGCGTTGACTTTCGGCGCCTTAATAAAATTACGGTTGCCGACGCATACCCGCTCCCACGGATGGACGAATCGCTTGACGCCTTGGCGGGAGCGCGATTCTTCTCCACATTGGACTTACTTTCGGGATTCTGGCAGCTTCCTCTGGACGATGATTCAAAGCCTAAAACTGCTTTCCGTACTCCGCACGGCCTGTTTCAATTCAACCGGTTGCCGATGGGCTTACACTCAGCGCCGGCAACTTTCCAGCGGTTGATGGAATTGGTTTTGGCTGGATTGCAATGGGAGTCGTGCCTGATTTATTTGGATGACGTCATTGTCTTTGGCAAAACTTTTGAGGAACATCTCCAGAGGTTGCGGGCGGTTTTCCTAAAGATGCGGGCTGCTAATTTGAAATTTAAGCCCCAAAAATGCCATTTGTTACGCGAGTCGGTGCGTTATTTGGGGCACATCGTGGGGCGCTCAGGTATTTCTACCGATCCCGCCAAAACGCAGTGTGTAAGCTCCTGGCCGACTCCCACCTCAGTGGGAGAGGTTAGGAGTTTTATTGGGTTTGCGTCGTATTATAGACGCTTCGTCGCTAATTTTGCGACTATCGCCATACCCCTACATGCTTTAACATCTAAAGGGGTTCGGTTTTGCTGGGGTCAGGAGGAGGAGGCTGCTTTTTGCTCCCTTCGGGATGCTTTGGTAAACGCTCCTCCCCTGATTTACCCTGATTTTTCAAAACCGTTCTTGCTCGACACCGATGCGAGCAACACGGGTATTGGGGGCGTGCTCTCCCAGGTGGTTGACGGCGTGGAACATGTGGTTGCGTACGGCAGTCGGGTGTTGTCTCCAGCGGAGCAACGGTATTGTGTCACCCGTAGGGAACTGTTGGCAATTGTCCATTTCGTCCAACAGTATCGCCCATATCTGTACGGTCGGCATTTCACCGTCCGCACAGATCATGCGGCACTGCAGTACGCCCTGAGGGTTCAACAGCCATCGGGACAATTGTCCCGATGGTTGGAGGTCCTCCAGGATTACGATTTCCAAACCACATACCGTAAGGGCGTTCGCCACACCAACGCGGACGCTCTGTCACGCTTGCCAACCACCTCCGAGTGTGCATGCCTCCTGGGGTCTGGACGTTGCAGGCCTCCAGGGGACACATTGGTACCTGTCTTGGCGGCCGCCAACGACGACGATGCAATGGTTCCTAATTCAATCGAACAGCAGGGCAAAGATTCCCTGTTGGGGTTGCCCGTCATTGAATGGGGGCGCCTCCAGATGGAGGATGTCTCCCTCCTCGGGTGGCGACGTCGCGTTGGCGGTGCGAAGGGGGGAAAAAGTGGTGGTTCCGACGCATGGGAAATGTGCCAAGGTCTGCTAATGCATTGGGACGGGAAGTCACGTCGACATCGGCTGGTTGTCCCTACTGGGTTGCGGGGTAGGGTGGTATGGGCCGCTCATGAGCGCCTCCTACACCTGGGGACCCAAAAGACTCTCGCCTTGCTGCAACTTGATTTTTACTGGCCTGGCATGACGAGGGATGTGGGGGATTTGTTGGGATCGTGCCCTCAATGTGCACAACGCAAACCGCCGGCACGAGAGTCTAACCCGCCCTTGCAATCGATCAAAGTGTCCAGGATAAACGAGCTGGTCGCTCTGGACATTTTGGGACCATTCCCCGCCACCCCCAGAGGGAATAGATATTTGTTGACGGGTGTCGAGTATTTTACACGCTGGCCTATGGCCTGGCCTTTGGCCAACCAGTCGGCAGCAGCCATCGTGGAGGCCTTTGTTCAGGGTTATGTCCTGGACAAAGGTGCTCCGGAGAGGCTGCTGACCGACCAGGGCAGAAATTTTTCCGGTAAACTACTCAGACAAGTCTGCGATCTCCTGGGCACAAAGAAAATTCGGACCTCCCCATATCACCCACAAACTGACGGGATGGTCGAACGTTTGCATCGCACCATCTCGTCCATGTTATCACAACAAGTTTCGGACTCGCAAACGGATTGGGACCTACAAATTCAGGGGGTCTTGGCGGCGTACCGGATGGCACCCCATGCGGCTACGGGGTTTTCTCCCTTTTACCTCATGTACGGCCGAGAACCAGACCCGCCTGTTCGTGCCCAGTTGCGGATCCCCGTGCCGCAGGGAAAAACTAATCTGGCTGACCACGTTAAATTTAATCTGGACAAATTGACCGAGGCACGGGATGCTGCAATGCAAAACTCTGACCTCCGTCAGAAGGCAAATGAGCGCCTCAGATTGAGTCGAGCGCACATGCTGCAGTGGAAGCCGGGGGACAAGGCATGGTTGCACTGCCCCCAGGTGCCACTGGCAACCTCCTCTAAACTTGTGCGGCCGTGGCGGGGCCCTGTGGAAGTGGTGGAGGTGTTACGTCCGCAGTGCGTGCGCATCAAGTGGGGGAAGCGGCGATGGTTCGTGCACCCCTCCAGATTAAAACCCTTCGCTGCGGTACACAACCCCACTTCACACGCGCGTGGCCAAACATGTGGGGGGTCGGCCGACTTGCTGGGTCCGTCTCCGTCGCTCTCACCTAATGCCTTGCCGGCTGTGCCACCTTCAGGAGCATCAGGAGTGACGGGCTCACGCCCGATCACCCCTCCTGCGGATGCCGAGGGTCACGCGGAGTCAGAGGAATGCTCACCTCAAGACGGACAGTCGCCACCTGATGGTCCGCCACGCGGGGTTACCCCGTGTGAGGGGCCCGCTGCAAGGACGCGCGCTAAAATGCGCAAACTGTTGTGAGGCCGGAAAATGTGTACATAGCTGTTGTGTTTATTGGGTGTTGTGTGGATGGTGTGTTTCCCGCTCCTCGGATGTACATATGCTGGGTTCACCGTTTGTTGTGTGTGCGGGGTGGGTTCCCTGCTGGTTGTATATAAGCTGTTTTTTTACGGAATTCGTATTTATTCGGGGGGGGTGCGTCGGGTTGTTTCTCATCTTGTTGTTGCGTTCTTGTTCTGGTTCCTGTTATTGTTCAAAAATAGTGAGGCACACGCGCGGTCAGGGGGTGAAGGCACCTTTATTGTCAAATTTTTGTATGTTGGCAGCCGGGACGGCTGCATGCTATGCGGGGGGGAGTGATGTAGGGGTGTTAGAGAGAGAGCCCGTTATGCATGGCAGCCTATGGTAAACAAACACAGTAGGCGGGGCTACATGTGTGCACAAGCAGGTGCCCTCTGCGACGTCCGCGCCAGACACCCTGGGGGGTCGATTCGGTCGTTATGATCCCCCGGGGCCCCACCCCTCAGGGAGGGGTGGGGTATAAAAGGGGATTGTATCGAAGGGCTCGGGAGTGATGTTTAGCTAAAGAAGAGGAGGCGGAAGACGTCTGAGATAGAGCCCTGGACTCCCCCTGGTACGCCGTCCTTATCAGGACCGCGCAGGCTCGAGCCAGTGGCGTGGTACCAGAGCCAGAGCCAGTGCTGGTCTGGACTCTGGGTACCGGGCCCGACTGACCAGTGTCGGGCCAAGATAGCCTCCCCTAGCCCATTAGTGGAGGACTCAGAGGCAGGCTAGGGTTAGCTAGAGAGGTGTGTCCTCAGATAGACGGGTGAGGGGGCCGATACCCCCTCAAATGTGTATGTCACAACGTTGGTGTAAAATAAACAAGTGTGCCTCCAACTCCGGTGTGAACGAGTCGTGAGCGTTGCTACATAGGTATAAAATCAGATAAATCACGACGTTTCGATTGCAACACAAGCAATCATCATCATGCTGTGGTTTTCCCACCTGATGATGATTGCTTGTGTTGAAATCGAAACGTCGTGATTTATTTTATTTTATACCTACGTGACTTTACCGAAAAAACCAAAGAGTGTGGATTCCTGCAGTCACGAAAACTTCAAATCTAGATCATCATCATCATGATGATCATCATCAGATATGATCGATTCACTGTTGGATGAAGGTCTCCCCCAAGTCATTGTCATCTCTCATGGTCCTGCAATACAACAATAAACTTAGCTCCTGCATTTCGTTGCGGTAGGCGTTGTCTAGCAAGCAATTTTTTTTTACCAGGTAAGGCCTACTGACCGATCTCACTCTTTTTCAGAAGCGACCCGGCCTTAAATGATAGCTCAACGAAGTGGCTGATCATGTGTAAATTTATTGCAGTCAAATAGTCGAAACGCATGTTTTTAAATGTAGAGGGAAAAACCAGAGGACCCTGGTAAAAATCCACGCCACCACGGGGAGAACATGCAAAGTCCAAATATTACAGGCGCCAAGGTCGGGATGTGAGGTACAGTAAAACCTTGGATTGTGAGCATAATTCGTTCCGGAAACGTGTTTGTAATCCAAAGCACTCGTATATCAGTTGTGATCACGTGACGCTCGGCAGACAAAGCGTATACACGTACTACTCGTATTGCAAAACCTCGCTCGTTTATCAAAAAAAAGATTTACTTAAAATTTTTGCTCATCTTGCAAAACACTCGCAGACCAAGTAACTCGCAATCCCAAGGTTTTACTGTAATTAACATCTCGCCACCGCGTCCCTTGGCTACCAATAGGCCGCCGCTCCGGTCTTGGTCTTCACCACCGGCCATCTTTCCTTCCCGCGACATGTCCTGCCCAAGCCTCACTTACTTTCATCAACAATTAGAATGACCTTAATTTTGGAGCTTTCGTGACTGCAGGAATTATTCTTTGGTTCTTTCGGTTAAGTCACGTCTAAAGATAAAATAATAAATTAAAATAATAGCGACGTTTCGATTGCAACACAAGCAATCATCATCAGGCATAAGAGAAATAGCAACAAAAATCTAACTAGAAAACTATAGACAGACATACAAGCAGACAGACATCACAAGGACACACAGAGAGAGGACACATATCGGCACAGAGAGAGGGGTCGTTTCTGTGACGGTCCCCCCTCCCTATATTTAAAGGACCGTCACAGAAACGACCCCTCTCTCTGTGCCGATATGTGTCCTCTCTCTGTGTGTCCTTGTGATGTCTGTCTGCTTGTATGTCTGTCTATAGTTTTCTAGTTAGATTTTTGTTGCTATTTCTCTTATGCCTGATGATGATTGCTTGTGTTGCAATCGAAACGTCGCTATTATTTTAATTTATTATTTTATCTTTAGACGTGACTTAACCGAAAGAACCAAAGAATAATTAGAATGACGTATTCTAAACCGGCTCTACGTTGTCTAATCCCAGCGAGCAAGTGCCGTTAGCGAGCACCAACGTGGGTGTTAAGTATCCACTTGCCAAGGATCATCTGTGCCCATCAGTCGGTTTAGTTTGGGATAGGCCCATTGAGCTAAGAAGCCGTTGTTCAAAGGTGACCCGGTATGTATGTGTGGGTGCATACATTCGTGTTGTCGTAGTCATAATAATAATTATTCCCTGAGGCAGTATCATAACAGTGAGTGTACTGCTCAGTTATTTTTTTGCCACCCAAGTTTGATTGCCTGCGATGGCTCAAACCAACGACGACACATATCTCAACCGTCTCATGTGTGTGTTGACGTGCATGTGTTGGAAGCGATAGTGTCATGGTCAGCGCCCTGCGCTACGAATCCGGTCACCTGAGTTCGACTCCCGCTCACAGCCAATATCAGCGACAGATATCTGAACCTGTCCAGAATCTCCCCTAGGTTAATTCAGCCTTAAATGAGTACGTGGTGGGCAGTGTGTAAATATCACCACTTGGGGAGACAAACACGGCCAGATAAGCTGCTAGACACACCTACCCATCGTGCACTGTTGCCAGCCTTCATTAGGTACTCGCTCACAGCATTTGTCCCAAGAGTGTCTTCAGGCTATCGAGGGAGATCTTTGCCCCTTGTGCATGCAAGTAAACGTGCGTGTATGGGCATATGCGTGGTACACGCTAGAGAAGAGATGGACTGATGTGGTACAGAAGGATGATGCGGAGCTGATTGGACGTACCGATAACTGGTACATGCATTGTCTAGATCGGCCTCTGTGGAGGATGTTCGTGAAGGACGCTACTGTGCAGTTCGAGGCAGTCGCCCTCCAATAACTACGGAGGGCAGAGGAGCAACGCTCACAAGAACAAGCGGAGCGTCAAGTGGCTATTACCAAGTCAGTTAACCTAAGGAACCTGCGTCTGTCCTGTGACCTACTAGTGAGCCTTCGAAACTTCACGTGGCCTCAAGGTGCGTCTAGTCTGGCACAAGCGGCGTGATGACATCACCGCCAGTTAGTGACAAACGGCAATTGTTGTTGTTGTTGTTCTTGTTATCGTTGCGTGTACGTGTGCACGCGTGTGTGTGTATGTGCGGACCTGCTGCGAGTCCTGCGCGTGCTCTAGGATCTCCTCAAACTCCTGGTACTCCTCGTCGTCCGGCTCGGACCCAGACAACCGCGCCGCCCGCGCCATGAAGTACGGCGGCAACTCGCCGATAGCCGTGCCAGCGCCCTGTAGCCATGTACGGCCGCACGCGCGCGTGGGTTAGCGCGTGTGCACGCCGTGAGGAGCTATAGCGTGCGAGGTGCGGCCGCAACAAGAAAAAATAAAACTTCTTATGTGCAACAACGGCGGTGCAGTCAGTTTTGCTCGGCAGACTGCTCAACACGTGCTATGGTCACGGGCAATGGTATCCCATTATTTTAACACATTTTATCATCAGGAGCAGCCATGATTTATACACAAAATAAAATCAATGTAATCAATGAGGTTTGCAGTTCGAGCCCGGAGGCCGTCCTGGTTAATACTTCGGGTTTATTAATGACGTCATTCGTCATAGGGCAGACCATGTGTGCTGGTGGATTCAATTATCCAAATTCGATGCTTGCAAAATTACTTAATTGGGAAAAACTACAAAGCGATACGGCCCCCTAATACGCATTTTCAAGGCAGGTGTGGTGTACACCTTGCGCCGCACAGAGACAGCTGCCACTCGGAGTCCCATTTGGTGCAACTGCAGCAGGGCGCATGAAATGGTTGAGATGAGACGTGATGTTAAGTTGTTTCGATGATGGCTTTCGGGCTGTTGGTGCGAGCCATACCCACATGCAGGCCTCCAGCCTGACTTTGGACATGATGGTCCAGATGGAGATGGGCACGTTGAGTCCGTCGCTCTCTGGGCAAATGATCTCGTCGGGGTACGGAGGCGCGGGGAAGTCCACCGAGTCGCACTCGTACGCCGACAGCGTCACTGACGCGATGTGGGGGCCCTGGCAGGAGGAGGGGGGGTGCGAAGGCGGGGGCGGGGAGTGGATCGCTTGAATAAAAACTCAACAACCAGGTTAGACGCCAGCGAGAAGCGTTCAGCGGCATCTTGCAACTGGCGGCCAAGCAAGCCATGTTTGGCCTGGCGAATAATGCTCTTGGCAGTTGCCTTGCGAGAGAGATACGGCCAGCCGAGACAGAGAGATCCAGATTATGGGGAGATGAAAGAGAGAAGGAAATAAGCAGCAGAGAAAAGCGGAGCCATAAACAAGGGATACGGATCATTGAGATCAAAGTGAGATAAAGCAGAGAGAGAGAGATGAGAGAGAGTTGGCCGTAATTCTCAGGCGTCTTTAAGAACTGTGCGGACGACACGATTTAGGCAAGTGGATGTGGAGATGGTCATGGGACATCGCTAGGGACGCCTCACCAGGTAAAGCAGGAAGGTGTGCAGCCCCGTACCCAGCCCGACCGACGATAAGATGCCCAGGCCGACCCAGTAGGCACACCACAGGATCTTCTTCTCTGTGCTCCGTACGAACTGCGAGCAAGTCCCACATAACACGGCACATGAGTGTGAGCACTCTTCATACCACACGGCGCAGGCTTCCGCTTGGCGCTTAACACGGCATAGTATGCAAACGCTTAACACAACATAGTACGCACAAAAGTAACACGACACACAATATGCATACGTTTGTAAAAGTAACGGCAGCTAGAAAACAGTGAGAGACTGTTGGCCGACAACAATTACTAAGAAACTGCATTGCACAGTTAGAAAATACACGAGGGTTTTCGAAATCCGTCCACAAACCTGGCACAAGGTAATCCTCACGCATGGACCGTTCCGCAACTTATTATGATGGCATGTCATTTGTTAAGGCTGAGATGCCACTAAACATGTTTTAGGGCAATTATTGCCGTCAATGCATTTGAAATGAGCCACTACGCCAACTTGGTATAAAGTTTTTTAGCCCAGGGTTCGGCAACCAAAATAACACAAATAACCATTTAACTAAATATTTCAAGAGCCGCAATGTATGTGAATGCGAGGCGGTTCTCAATAAATAACGTCTCTAAGCAGTCCTTTTATGAGCCACATGCGGTTCTGGAGCTGCAGGTTGCCGACGCCCAGTATAGCCAATGAAAGCAGTTTTTTGGATGAACAATGATTGGTCTACAGAGCACAGAGCCTCCGTCTGGTAGTGTTGTGACATCGGTTTGTCATCTCATTGGAAGGCAACCACCTCTGTTGCCCACTAGGGGGATGCGCGATGAGATTTACCCAGATTTGGTAAAATCAACAGCGCCTATTGACAGTAGAGCAACTGCTGATGGGTGAAGATTTCTGGAGACGATTGTCATACAATTGCCAGAGAGAACATCAATGCCCTTTGACATGCTCCGGTGGATGCGGGGCAACCTCACCTCCTGGTGCTCCCCCTCGGCATAGTAAGCAGCAGTAAGAGCAGCGAGCATCAGCAGGAAGAGCGTTACAACACCTCTCCGTGCCCACAGCCTGCCACACCACGCACACACAAAGACAAAGACGCCCCCCCCCCACACACCCGCATAGCTTGTAACAGACTATTTGGGAAAGTTCCGTTAGCGAGCACCTATGAAGGCCAGCACGGCACAAGAGAGGATGGGTGGCCAGGAGCACGCATCTACAATGCACTAGGTACGCATTTAAGGCTGAGTCGACCTAGGCGAGGCCCAGGATCAGCACAAATATTTGCCACTGCTATTGGGCGTGAGCGGGATTTGAAAGTGCGGTGAACGTCAATGGAGAGTGATATTTAAACTGGTCCTGGGCACCCCCGCCTGAAACATCCCCAACTACAAAAATTGCATGGGGAGACCTACATCCGGCAGTGGATTGACAAAGGGATATAAATAACGTGCGAGTTTTTTGTTATTTAAATAATAATTAATTTGAACGATGTAGCGAATCGAAGTTTATTTTAAGGGCAAATCATTGTAAGCATTGGGCCGATGTTTAGGCCACGGATCGTTACATCCTGAGCTGCAACCACTCATCGCCACCGCCGCCACCACCAGCAAACAAGAGGCAAGATCGCAGGGGAAAAAAAAGATCACAAATCAGTGGGGGTGGTGGTGCTGCTCACCGACTGGCCCACTTGCACGTCTCCAGACCGCACTCGAGTAGGAAGTATTTCATGGTTGTGAACGGCCGCCTCCACAGCACCAGCCCGTCCCGCTCCTTGCGATCGCGCGCGCGCTGCGCCTGCACCGCACGTTGCTCGGCCACTGCGTACGCAGACACCGCCCAAGATGCTCCAAGTCAGCTTCAGTGTTTTAACCCGATGGAGGGGGGGGTGGTGGGTTGATTGATCCCAAAACAAATCTCTGCTGGGTTGCCAACAACTAATTGTGGGCTCCCTGCTGGGTTTCTGATGAGTGTGAGATGATGGCATTTTGGACATCAGAATCAGAATATTCATTTATACTGGAGGAATCCGATGAGCAATCAAGCTCCTTTTCACAGATGTCCAATAGGGGCAGGTCAGAAAGTTACAACAAATTATACAAAAACACGATAGGAGCGCAAATTACAGGCAAGCAACTTTAAGATATATATCCAAATAAAAAAACTTTTTTTTTCTAATTAGGCAAGGTCCACTGAACCATTAGCTTCTATTTCAGAAGCGACCTGGCCACAAAAGAGAGCTCAACGAAGTGACTTATCACGTGAAAATCCACAGCATAAAAATAATCTAGACGCATGTTTCTAAATGTGGAGGGAAAAACCGGAGGACCGGTGACTGGCACCAGCGTTGTGTAGATTGGCCTCTGTGGAGGAGGTTTGCAAAGGATGCTACTGGGTAGAGGTCGCAAACGGGTTTTGATTCCTTACCCGTACCCGGCCGCACCAGGGTCGCAAACGGGTACCCGTACCCTACCCGATGCCCGGCTACCCGGCCGGGTATCGGGTAGGGTACGGGTACCCGATTGCGATCTCTGGGATGAAGCCATGTTGCAGGCGCGGGTGGGTTGATTCTAGGAACTTGAATTGTGAGAAGAGACAAGACGTTGGGAAATGAGTGACAAACGGTTACTCACCAGTGACTCACGGCCTACCATTACCCGTACCCAGCCGCACCAGGGTCGCAAACGGGTACCCGTACCCGGTCGGGTACGGGTAGCCGGGTATCGGGTAGGGTACAGGTATCGGGTACCCGATTGCGACCTCTGCTACTGGGCAGTCGGAGGCAGTCACCTTCCAATGACAGCAGAGGGCAGAGGAGTGATGCTCACAGAGTGTAAAGATGAAAGTTAAGACCACGGAGGACGTGACCCATGTGAGCGAGTGATGGAGCGAGGAGCACCTGCGGAAAAGCCGTTACGCGATTGCGACGTTCCAGAGAGCGTCCTTCTCCTCTGGGTCTCACCGGCACCTCCACCCGACGCCATCTCCGCAATCTCTCGAAGGTGAGCTGGGACAACCCGCGCTCAAGAGCCTCTTCCCTGCGACAAACACGGCACACGAAGGACGTAGCTATTTAAAACAAAATGCCCACTTGTAATTTGGCCGCGCAACTTGCTTTGCACCAAACCACAGATTCTGGTAGGGCTGCGTGTGTAGGCACAAAGTCCGCAATGGCGTGGTGAGGTTCATGGTGCTAACCCACAAACCAAAGTGCAGTGCTGTCACCGGTCACGCAGCGTGTGTGGTGTGCGTGTGGAGGATTTCACTTTGCAAGCACATTTGTTATCCACACTATTAAAATATAACAGTCCTCCGTGTGTTAATTATTGTTTCACAATCACGGCTGCATGAGCTCTTACAAAAACCATGTGCAGTTTATACAAGCGTGCTTACACGTACAGCAAGGGTTGATGCTCTGATGCATGAGGGTCTCCCCAAACCGTGCAAGTTATGGAGGTTATTTTCACGATACATTATTACACTGGTCAGTGTGGGTTGGTGAAAACAGGGAGCATAGAGTAGAATATATGAGTGTGTTAAACTGCCCATCACATAAAGTGATAGCAGCCCATTACGTGCTGTGCACGATGGTCCCCATCAAAGCACTATCCAGGCTCAAATCTGCTTAGCTCCCAATATCTGATGGAAGCAGGCACATTGTAGCTGATTTGGTCCAGACTATACGTGAATGGATCTGCACATAAATACATTAACATTCACCGAGCAACTGCCCAACAGTGTATTGGGTAAATGAGTGGCTTATGAGCGTGTGAAATGGGGAAAAGGATAGTTTAAGACTGTATGTGAGCACAGTGTGTCGATAGGTTTGCGACTTTTTGAAAAGAGGTAGAACTCGTTTAAAAGAAAACATCCATCAAGCTCAACGGCACAAAGCCTTTTCACTCAACTTGTTATATAACCGGCCTACGCATACCAGGATCGGCCCTTCGACACACAAAGTGAAACTGGACAGTTCCGCCACTTGCCAAGACATGCCGAGTGGACGGAAGTGTGGCGGTCGCACATAACTCCCTCGGGCTATAAGGAGGCCACCATACCAGAAAAAGCTCTACCCCTAAAGTTGGCACAGTGTTCACTCTTCTAGCGAATTAGAGTCCAGAGTAACAGGAGCTCCCCACCTCACATGACAGTTCCGTTCCCAGATTAACTCTCACTTGCCGATGAGCTGACCAGAAACACCCAAAAGTTTCACAACATCCCAAAGTGGGGGCTCCCTAACGCTCCCACTCGTATAATTACGGTACAATGCCCGTATTGAAACTTTCTTTGTACAGTGGTGCTATAGCACAGTTCCCTATGTTTGGGAGATCTAATCTGCCCAAAATTTGCATGACCTTTTAAAATAATTTTGAGTATAATAATACGCGGAAGGTGATTTATAGACAGCAAAAGACAATCAATTGATTGTTTCTCCCAAAACGCCTGACCATGATGCACTTTTTTGTTTGAGGAGTTTGTCACCATTTACAGAAAGTATTAGAATGGGTTTACTTTCAATCACTTTGTCTTCCTGTCAACGGAACAGTGCTTGTTTCTTGAGTGAGTTGACATGGGTTCAAATCGTTGTGCCAGCCAATAACCACCTACAGCAAGTTACAAAAGTGCGCGTTCTGTTGTGAAGACGATGTTAGAAGATCCTGCGACATCCCTTTTCTATACCACAGCCCAAATATCACAAATAAAAAAAACCCCGTAATAATTGTAACTATATAACCACGGTTACAGAGGTCCTACTTGTTCGAAAAGTAATGATTCTAGCGAACATGTTTCAATTTTCCCAGATCAATAGTCGGTACAGCAATGATGACAAGGAGATGTCATCGAAGCGGCATCAACACTTAAAAAGCGCAGATGTGACCCCTCCAGCCGTATTACTCAGCCTCCTTGGCACTCTAGACAAGAGCTCTACCACAACCACATCCGCATTATAACTTCGCCGATTCAAGCCTTCCCGTCTCATCTCACCGCAGCAACCAAGTCTGGTTCACCCCAGGAAACTGGTCTCCTCCTTGATTGGAGTCAACTGTGGGATGGAATTGAAAACAGAAAACAGCAGCTCCCAGGGTCCTTCGACCAGACCTGGGGTCAATTACAATGGTAATTGTGTTATTCATATTTCGATTTATAGCTTTCGTGACTGCAGGGATTCATCTTCTTGGTTCTTTCGGTAAAGTCACGTAGAAGGGAAGTAATAAAATAATAAAAACAAAACATAATAAAATAATATAATTCTCACGACGTTTCGGCTACAACGCAAGCAGCCGTCCTCAGGTGAAGAATGAAACACCACCTGAGGACGGCTGCTTGCGTTGTAGCCGAAACGTCGTGAGAATTATATTATTTTATTATGTTTTGTTTTTATTATTTTATTACTTCCCTTCTACGTGACTTTACCGATAGAACCAAGAAGGTGTTATTCATAATGAATTGCAATCACGGTCTAATTTGTATTTCATCTCACAAAGCTGTTGCGTTTGCAATTACGAAAATTAACCCAAGTCTGACACAAGCGTGAAGAAAAAGCTTGGAGACACCACCAGTGAATGTCAGCATCAGTCTATCTGGGGCTCCACTAGCCCAGAGGGACCAACTAAGATGGTTGAACTCTTGATTGTAGATTAACTCAAGAGCCTAGGGCCCTACAAGCTGCAGGTAAATCGCCTGAATATGTCTGACCTTGTTAAATGTCAGAAAATAAAGAGGGTTGAGCCTGGCTATTGCTTAGGATGGGAGACTAACTGGGAAGACCAGGTGTAGATTTGGGCTGTCAAGTGACCAGAAGCTGGCAGTAGATCAATGGATTGTTGAATCTATTTGTGCAGATCCTAGAGCGTTATCTCCTCGTATGTGTTTCTTTTTCACACTCATTAAGTTGAACCGGTTAAACATGCGAGTGGAAGACCCTCCTGAAAACAAGTATTCAAACTCAATTGGGGCTCTCCTGATAATTTTACTGAAAAGATTTCGGGGAACCACTATCTCGGAGCAATCACTTGCCCTTGTGAATAAACCAAATGAACTGTCAGAACAACAGCTTTGATGAGCTCCCAGAATCCCCCACCAGGTAAATCCCACAGGTGTATTCCTTGGGATTCCAATTAAGCAAATTCAGAATATTAATTTGTAACGGAGTCATCGGGATGAGTTTTAAAGCTCCTTTTCACAAACGTCCAGTAGGGGGTGTCTGACAAGAGGATTGACACTTCGTTTGAGACAAAAAAAAGATAACATTTCATCAATAGTCATGATCAATCCACTGCTGAATGGGTCGTTCCCAAGCCATCGACATCCCAAAATCATCGCGGATGTCACCGCTCCAAATCCACCGTCCAATTGGACGCGCGCAGTCCCCTTTGGCTGTCGCGGTGCCACAATTCCTGACGACCGGCTATTAGGCATAGCCTAGGCATAGCCTGTGCCGTTCAAGCCGACTTTCCTCATACGTTTGAATGAATAAACTTAACCTTTTTATACAGATATATATATTTTTTATAATTCACGAGATAAGTCTTCCCCGTCTCATACATTCATTTACAGAGCAGTCGTGGACCGTATCCCTGGAATGACAAAACGCTCCGGCGAGCAAAATGCACGAGTAGTCACACGCGCTCATACACCCACCGAATAATAAGACTTACCCCGTGACAACTTTAAAACATGGTGAGAACAAGCGCATCGTACAATCCGGAGAGAGACGGTAACATCATCACATCAAGTCACCGCGTGCCCACCGCAGCGGCCACATCGACGGGGTTATTGACAGACTCGTCTCATACTCACTCGGTTGCTCTCTCTCTCTCTCCTCGCTCTTGTCTGCTGTACGAGGAAGATGTCAAAGGAGACAAGGTAGGTGAGGAGGTGAGGGAGGGAGGTTTAGAGGAAGAAGTGAGGAGGTTTCCACGGCCACCACTCCGCTCGGAGTATCCCCGGCTCCGCGTCCACCCCCCCCAGCCGGTTTGCCGGAAGTGGCGTGACCGGAAACGAAGCTGGCGCGAGCGTGGAACCTAACCGGACGTGACGTGAGGAGGGACGACGAGGTGAGCCGCCGGACGTGGCGGGAAATGTTTGGGGGAGGGGGTGTAGACGAAGGGGTGTGTGGGGTGGGGGGGTTGTGGGGGGAGGGGTTGTGGGGTTAGCGGACGTGACGTAACGATGAGAGCCGTCGAATCTGGCGGGAAATGTCTGGAGGCAGACGAGGGGTGCGGGGAGGGAGGGGTTGTGGGGAGTGGGGGGAGGGAGGGGGAGTGGGGGGAGGGAGGGGGAGTCGGGGGAGGGGTTGTGGGGAGTGGGATTGTGGGGTGGGAGGGTTTGTGGGGATTGGGGGAGGGGTTGTGGGGAGGGAGGGGTTGTGGGGAGTGGGGGGAGGGGTGCGGTGGAGTGGGAGGGTTTGTGGAGAGTGGGAAGGGGTTGTGGGGAGTGGGGGAGGGTTTGTGGGGAGTGGGGGAGTGGGGAGTGGGGGGAGGGGTTGTGGGGAGTGGGATTGTGGGGTTGGAGGGTTTGTGGGGATTGGGGGAGGGGTTGTGGGGAGTGGGGGGAGGGGTGCGGTGGAGTGGGAGGGTTTGTGGAGAGTGGGAAGGGGTTGTGGGGAGTGGGGGAGTGGGGAGTGGGGGGAGGGGTTGTGGGGAGTGGGATTGTGGGGTTGGAGGGTTTGTGGGGATTGGGGGAGGGGTTGTGGGGAGTGGGGGGAGGGGTGCGGTGGGGTGGGAGGGTTTGTGGAGAGTGGGAAGGGGTTGTGGGGAGTGGGGGGAGGGTTTGTGGGGAGTGGGGGGAGGGGGAGTGGGGGGAGGGGTTGTGAGGAGTGGGGGTTGTGGAGGGAGGGGTTGTGGGGGGAGCTGACGTGACCTGGCGGGAAATGTCTGGAGGCAGACGAGGGGGCGGGGTTGGTGGGGAGTGCGGGTGGTGTGAGCGGACGTGACGTAACCAATTATCAGAAATTTTTACTTTAAACTTTCGTGACCCCAGGAATTCATATTCTTTGATTCTTTCGGTAAAGTCACGTAGATAGAAACATAATAATAATTTTAAAAAAGTAAATGAAAATAATAAAAATTAAATGAAGATAATAAAAAACAATAAAAACACTAATGTAGACTGTAGCCTGGTTATTAAGCTGAGTGAGTGTACTGGCAGTCTATAATGTAGACTGTAGCCTGGTTGTTAAGTTTGCTGAGTGTACTGACAGTCTATAATGTAGACTGTAGCCTGGTTATTAAGCTGGGTGAGTGTACTGGCAGTCTATAATGTAGACTGTAGCCTGGTTGTTAAGTTTGCTGAGTGTACTGGCAGTCTATAATGTAGACTGTAGCCTGGTTATTAAGCTGGGTAAGTGTACTGGCAGTCTATAATGTGTGTGCGGTGGAGGAGGGGCCCAATGAAGGGCCATTGCCCGAAACGTCACCTGTTGAGGTCTTGCTTGATAAAGGATAAGGTTAAATTTCGATTTAAAGCGTTCGTGACTGCAGGGATTCATCTTCTTGGCTCTTTCGGTAAAGTCACGTAGAATGGAAATAATACAATAATAAAAATAAAACATAATAAAATAATTCTCACGATGTTTCGGCCACAATGCAAGCAGCCGTCCTCAGGTGAAGAACAGGTCTGTCGAGAAGACAGAGTCTGAATGAAACACTCCAGGCTTGGAGCAACTATTTAAGCTGGGATGGAGGGGGGAAGGGCGCCTTGACAAAAGAATGTGCATATCAAGAGGAATTTTGCATATTTATGGGAAATGCAGATATGCGATTAGTACTACTTGTGAAATGCGTAGGAGGTTTGGCGGGGGGTTTAAAGTAATTATGCCCGTGCATTATGCAGGATTAGCAGCATGAAAGGGAGGGGATAGGGGTAGCATTAATAAAGGGAAGGAATGTTAATAGTATGTAGCTGCAGTAATTAGGTTATCGTCGTGGCAAGAATACGTGTGAGCATCTCCCTTGCATTGTGTGGCCCACGAGAGCCCCCTACGACTGCCGGTTAAACATGACCTCACTCACTAGAGGGCGCTGTACGACAGCGGCTCTGTGTTACAACATTCTCCACCACACGCTTATTATGTTGTGTTGTGTGTTTCTCTGTATCAAGGCCGTAGCCATGGAGTCAACATTGGGGGGGACCAAATCTTCCAGAGGGGGTCTGGGGGTCCCTCCCAAGAAAAAAAAAAAAATCTAAATTTGAAAACTCATTTCCTGCCTAAAATATTAAAAAAATTCCCTAACACATGGGATGGACTTTTTATTTACCGTATTTTTTACAATAATGTCTAATAGTGTATTGTATTACATTGCGCTGTTTTTTTCTTTTTTTACCTTTTCTTGTTTCATTGTATGTAATGGCAGAGATTAGGGATTAATAAAGTACAACCATAAACACAATCATATGAACAGAAATCTATTTTATAGCAATATATTGGGGGGGGGGGGCATTTGGAGCATATTTTAATATTGGGGGGGATGTGTCACCCCCAATATATATTATAATTATGGCCTTGCTGTATATATAGTGTGTACGTCGAAATCGGACCCATATCTTACGAAAAGGGTTGTTGGTCCAAGCGATTCGGACTCTGCTGAAGAGTTTGCGCTTGCGTTGAACCAATGCTTCTAAGATAGAGGTGTAGGTCTTATTGTGATTGCTTCTTTACAGCAATCGTGTTACTTTCCGACGTGATGTGCAGTTAAGTGGACACCGAGTCACTGGCCCTCGATGGGCAAGGAGACTTTTTTTTTACTTTCAAAAACGTTTATAGCCGCCAGCAGCAAAAGCACTGGAGGCGATTTCGATATGAAATACACAGTCACCAGCGAACAAATGAAAATAAACGCTACAAATCCACGCGCTGTGGCGCTAAAAGCACCGCACACTACACGAAAGAAAAGCCACGTGGTGGTGGTGGTGATTGTGGTGGTGGTCATCGCGCACGCCACGGTGACGAGCGAGCACTTCAGAAGGTGAACACCACGAGGGTGCCGTCCACGCTGGTACAGAGAGGGGCTTTTCCGGCTCCCCAGCGTTCGAAGAAGACGTGCACATCACCGACATGTGTGTGGTTGACCAGCGCGTGTAAACAAAACAAAAATTCGCTAGCACAGTTAATCTGAAACTCGGGCAATATTCCCACGTGTAATGGAGAGTCAACTGAAGCAACATTGGACTGTTGTACTGACCCGCTTCAGAACAGCCTACTCCACAAGTGGGGGATTAAAGACAACCCAAAGTGTGACTGGGGCAACCCGAAGCAGACGATGCAAGCCACGTCGCCAACAACCGCATTTCTACGCCCGCTCTCCGGCGGGACTGATCAGTATCAGTGGCGCTACTTCTGAAGCTATCGCGTGGCTCACAGACTTAAACTTGGACGTGTGTATGAAATAAAAATAAATCACGACGTTTCGATCGCAACACAAGCGGTCGTCCGCAGGCGGCAAAAAATATAATCCGGCAGTGGAACGGCTGAACCATGTTGTGATTTATTTTATTTTCTACCTACGTGACTTTACCGAAAGAACCAAAGAGTATGGATTACGAAAGCTTCAAATCAAGATTGGACGTGTGATTTGCACATACTTGGCATACGCTAGAGAGAGAGAGGCTGGCCGGTCTCGCTTGTATTGTATTACTGTATATTGTAATTGTTGCACACTCGAAATGAAGGACGTTGGGCAGGTGCTCCAAATCGAGGGCAAACACATTTATTGTGGTTAATCTGTAGAATGCAACAGCACGTGTGTCACACACAGCAATTCTTGAACCGAGTCGCCATTAACCGTGTGGCTGGTGTACACGTGCGGTTATTCAATAACCCTGCCAGCCACCTACAGGCCCGACTCAGTCATCACATGCTGGTGTACACACATGCATTGATGCAGTGCACATCAGGACTTTCACAGAACCACACTTTACTCCCTTGCTGCACAAGGAAATAATTAAAAGATTGGTCCCTTCCTAATGTGCCACGTAATGTCTCGTTCTGTCTCATGAGAATACATTACTACCTGTGCTGTATTCCCATTTGTATTGTCAGGTCTCCAATTGTGTTGTCTTGTTTGTGCTGTCTCCTGTTGTTCCATGTGTATTGTCCCATTGGTGATGTCCCATGTTCTCTTCGGTTCAAATCAGTTCTCCAATCAGGAAAAACATTGCACAACATTTAAATGTGGATTAAACACGCACAGCAAACACTTCGGAGTTTGTCGTATCAACAATTTATTTGCGTACAAAACATACAAAACGCAAACATATCAATTTACAACAACAATAAACCACGTACATTATCAGGTACTGTAGTCTAAATTTACCGAAAGTATACATATATGATCGATCTTGAAATAGCTTAAAGAGTGTGACAACCAACATGGAGAATGAAGCTAGGAGATCAGCTCATGTGCAAAGAGCAATAGATCCAGTAGGACTTGGCCCACGACGTCGGGAGGCCTTCATTCAGCAGTGGATAGATCATGGCTGATTATGTGACACATTGGGTACGATGTGAGTGTGGACACGCGTTGGATCTGGCAGATTCAAGGAAGGAAGCGATGATGGCGAGGTGTGGTGGCTTCAGTGTCATCGCTTAGGATCGAACCTTCATATTAAATAGACACGTGAGGCGTTTCCCTATATTGTTTATTTTGTGTTGTGTAAAGCGTTTAGTATATATAAAAATTGTGATTTCTAAAATGTGTTTGCAACCCTTTGTAAACCCACTGCTGAATCAGGACCTCGCTCCACCAAGTCACTGCGTGTATAGTGAGGGGTAATGTTACCATACTTCACCACGCTGGTCAGTGCGGATTCTTGAAGGGGGCACGTGTCCGTGACCTGTTGAGATACCACTTGCCTCTGATGATGTTAGCCGTGGCCAGGAATCAAACTTGGGGCCGGATTCACAGCCAAGTCTGGTAATTATAATCAGTGCCCTGAAACTGTGCCACCAAAAATACCCCGAGGTGGTAAGTTCAACAAAAGTCGGGGATTTAGGAAGGTGTGGAGTGGTAGCGGATTGCCAAGACCACCGCATTATGAACCTACGACAAAGGTTCGATTCCTGGCTAAAGCTAACGGCACCCGCTTAAATGTAAAACACATTTCTTTAGAACTGCTTTTTGTGTTTAGTTTCTTGTTTTCCCCCACCGCCCGCACCTCTGATTAGCACGGTTGGCTACGTATGGTGCGAAAAAAGCTCAACATACATACCCCACCCACATTCCCTGAAGATAACTTCATCCAGCAGTGGATTGACAAAGTGCTGTAAATAATTACTATTGTTAATTTAAAGAAATTAACTATATTTTTGTACAATTTTTTTTAGTTTATCAGGCGATGCCTACTGAGCTATATAGCTCTTTCAGACGTGACCTGGCCACAAATTATATCTCGACGAAGTGGTTTATCACGTGGAAATGTATAGTGGCCCAATACTCTAAACGCGTGTTGTTGATTCTAAATGTGGAGGGAAAAACCGGAGGACCCGGAGAAAAATCCATGCGATCACGGGAAGAACATGTACACTCCAAATATACAATAGGCGTCAGAGTTGGGATTGAACCCACGACGTCCTGTATACCAGGTGAGGGAGTTAACATCTCGCCAGTGAAAGTTTTTCAGTTTTACATCTCAAATTGCTTTGAGGGTCACTGGGAGCCATGCAAGCCTCATCATCATCATCGATGTCTGGTTGTCTCCTACACAGCAGCATCATATCAAGCTGTAGTTGGGTTTCAACGCGGGGGAGCAGAAGAAGACAAACGGATTATTGTTCCAGCAAGACATTTCATGCGATGTAGCTTCCTCTTGATAAAAAAAAAACATTGAAAGTTCTCTTTCGTGGGAACCTTGAAATTTCCGGAATTTAAGCCATATGCACAACCCAGAGGACAGTGCCTATGTTGTAATAGGGTTTTACCCTTTCAACTGGTACAAAAACTGACACCTTTATACAAGGCATCATGTTTGCAATAACCACAACACAAGCAGTCAAAATGCAAACAAAAAGAAACAACTCTGATGATGATAATGATATGCACTGTCCTTGAAGTTGATTGGTCCACACCCGAGACAGATTTTCTTAGAGCCTAGTCTCCATTGGTGTTGGACCAGATGACGCCAAAAGGCGTACAACTAAAAAACAGCGCACTATCAGAGTATTGAGAGCTCGGGGCAAGCATTTACTCATGACTGGATGTGGTGGAAAACGAATCTGTTGTATCAGACTTGTGAAATTCAAACACATTGTCTTTTACATGGTGAAATATATTGTAGAATGTGTATGCGTGTGTGTGTAGCGGTGGTGAGTTCAGAAACACTCCCGATTCCCGCTCATGGCCAACACCAGTGACGATTATCTGAACCAGTCCTGCGCCTCCCCTAGGTCAACTCAGCCTCAACTGAGTACCTGGTGTGATGTGTAAACATCGCCACTGGGGAGACAAAGGCGGCCGGGCGTGGTTCTGGCCACCCACCTCCTCGTGTGCTTTGCCGGCCTTCATAGGTGCTCACTAAGAGCACTTGCCCCAACAGTCTGTTAAGGCTATTCGGGGGATCTTTGTGTTTGTTGTTATGATCGCTAAAAAAATATCCACGTGTACAAATACATGCGGTTTATTTAAAAACCGTGAAAGAGTTGATAGTATAGACTTTGGGGTTGGAGTCGTGGAGCAGCAGTGCACTGCGCTGTGAACCTGGTGGCTTGAATTTTGATTCCTGGCCAAGGCTAATTGAGCTTGAACTGGTCTTGCCTCCATCCCACCATGGCCGTAATTATAATATTTAAATATGCTCACAATGTCCCCCCCCAATATATCGCTATAAAATAGATTTCTGTTTATATGATTGTGGTTATGGTTGTACTTTATTAATCCCTCATCTCTGCCATTACATACAATGAAACAAGAAAAGGTAAAATAAAAAAAACAGAGCAATGTAATACGATACACTATTAGACATTATTGTAAAACATAAATAAAAAGTCCATCCCATGTGTTAGTGAATTTAGTAATATTTTAGGCAGGAAATTAGTTTTCAAATTTAGACTTCTTTCTGGGGGGGGGGGGGCCCAGACCCCCCTGGAAGATTTGCCCCCCTCCCCCCCCCCAATGTTGACTCCATGGCTACGGCCTTGCAAAGTATGGTTAAATAACGTCCACGACCATCGTGGGTAGGCATTCATCCATCAGTGGATTGACAAAACGATTGCAACGTCTGACTGTAAGTTATATGTACTGTATACACACATATATAATAACATACATTCTTAGCTGCTGTCAACAGTGGCGTGAGAAACTAATTGCATGGCTGTGCCTTTACCATTTTTTTACATTATCAGCCGTGCAGAGTCGCATCTTGAAAAAAATAAAACTGAAATGCATTCCATCGCCTCGTTGATTTTTTTGATTGTTGGTGGTAAACACATCGGTCCGTTTTTTGGAAAGTAAACAAAACTGTTGGAAGGGAACGTTAGTCAACAGCATGCGAATTGGGCCATTATGCGGTGGTATTTCTCAACGTTGGCTTTTTAACGCCACACCCATTTGACCATTAATTTTTTCCATCTCAAGTGCGCCGCGCGATTTGCAACCCGCGGACGCAAGCTTTGATACCCAGCTACGGCCAACATTAGTGGCCAGTGAAATCAGAACCGATGTTAACCTCCCCCCATGCCCCACCACTTTCACCAACCTGCACTGAGAAGCGTGGTGAAAAATGGTGAAAGAAAAACAACCATGTCCGACATGGCATGAAGACGGCTTCGCCCGTTGGCGGATTGAGATTGCGGGAATTGTATAACCCTCGTTATCGTTACAGTATTATAATAATCCTCTACACCGGTGTTTCTCCCCCAAAGCCAATTCTCGCAACCCCCCCGCCACATCAGAGATTTCTGTGGTTACCAAACCATCAAATGCGTGCAGTGTTTGCAGTGGCCTCATTTTTACATCAGTCAATGAGGCTGGCAAGCAAAGAAGGCAAACTGTGTGGGTTTACGACTCCTGGAGTTGAGAAACACTCTTTGGAGGACTAATTCCTCCAAGGAGCTAGTTTCACTAAACTTATCACATGCCCTTTCTTGGGAAATCATTAAGAACCGCATGCCGCAAACATTACACGGAGCGAGCAATGTGCACTTCGCACGGCAATAATTATTGACCATCGTAACTTTCAAACTATGGGGCCAAAAATCGTGTGTGCAGTACAATTTCCCAGTTCTGATTTTCACATATGCAGCACTGCCCAATAAACTTCCCCCAACACCCAGTGCAGCATTTGTACACGGTGGCGTCATGCTAAATATATTTTGACGTTCGTATATCTTTTTACACATCCATCCTCAGGGCTCAGTTCCCATCGAATTGGATATATACTCTATACACGTTCGCCATCGTGCGAATCTAGCCATCCTTGTTTGTGGAAACCCACGAAAATGTAATGTCTTAAAAGTGTAACGAGCATAAAGGTACGATTAACACGGTTGGCTACGTATTGTACGAAAGAGGTTCAACATACATACACATATAAGGTTAGTACACATGGCCTCATTAATGAGCGGAGAGGTGAATTTGGGTGAAAAGCCTTGGGTAGGAAATAAGAGGGTAACAAATACATTTAAAGGAAATGTTTTTTAATCGTGAAATTTGTTACAAGCTCTTTCATACATTTTGCCTAAGGCTTCACAATCACTAAGACTGGAGCTGTTACTCTCGTTGTATGTGATGATAGACACGGCCAAGTGGCTCAGGGGTCAGAGAGCTGAGACGGCACCACAGGCAGCCGAGGTTCGCATCCAGACAGCCGTCTGTGATTAAACCGGATTCTGATGTGTTGTGAGATCATGGTCTCATCTCGGCCACCAATTACTGCACAATACATTTGGTACTGCAAACGTTTCGTCAAAATCCCAGCTCTGATAATTAACTTGTCGGGTTGACTACCGTGCAGTGAACATTTCTGGCTTATACAAAGCAGGTGGGAAAGTGCTGCTCTGTACTGCATTGTGTGGACTAGAGTTCACTTTATATCTTAAAGGTAGCTCTGTGACATTCACTTCCGTGGGCCATTCTCTAACACAAAGGGGTAAACTGCGATGCGGAAGATCCGGATAAATGCATAGATGTATGATGCGATGCTGATAGCATAATCAAGATCCAATTGGAGAAAAATAAAAAGTTATTTTGTTCACCGACTCAGTAATAAGTACCAATGTAAGCACACATCAGTCGTAAAGTTAATTGTGGCAAGAGTTAATTCAATAATTCATGACTACTGATATGTGCTAATTCCAATACGCCTGTAATTAAAGATCCATTTAAATCAGATCAACTTTGGCTGGAGTTGAAGCATTAGAAGTGGCATGCCACTTCTGCAATTGTCGTTGATTAAGATCATCATTGATTAACGTGCTCATCTCCTGATTGTAAAGGATACCATGATTCAAATAGTTGTCGTCATATTGCAGCCACACTCTTAAATATGTTTGAAATTGTCTCTATACCCTTGGAGGACGGTAAATGACGGCTCGCTGCTCTTCTAATGTGCAAGTTATGTAAGAGTGCAGCCATCTTTTACCACGTGACACCTCTGCCACCTTGTGGCAAAATAGGAAGGGAAAAACATATTGCACATGAGTACAGTACCAAAGGCATTCCTCATTCACCACTCAATTTTTACCGATGCTAAATCGACATAGATTATTAATTGAAACAAAATGTGAATGTAAACTTCATCGTACAATGTATATGAAAACGAACGATTTAATTCTTTTTTTTGGTCATAACATTGGCAGTGAATAAATGGAGTAAAGTTTTATAAACAAGAAATCTGAAGTAAAAAAAATAAACAAAAGATGCACTATGCACATGTAAAAATAATCTGTGGCAACAGGCTTCGGCGAAGGTTCTGGAAAGATGAGTCGAATGCTCAAGACTGATGTGGCAGACCACGCATCGGCTGGTAAAGCAACGTAACAGAGAGTGCCAAAGAAGGAGTAGAAACAGATTGGAGAAGGCGCGCAGAACATACAGACTTGGAGACAGCATCGCATTGAGGCATTAAGAGCAGGAGAAGAAAACGAATGACTCATTTACATTGGCACATCCGTATGTATCTATGTTGAACTTCTTTCTCCCCGTTCGAGCCAGCCGTGGTTAATCGGAGGTGGGGGGGGGGGAAGGACAACAAGCTAAACACAAAAAGCAGTTCTAAAGAAATTAGTTTTCAATCTAGATTTAAAAGTGCATAGCTGGCAGTGGCTATCTAAATATCGGAAGGGAACAGCGTTCCAGACGGCCGCAGAAGCGCGCCTGAAAGCACGCGATGCAGTGGCCGTCTTTGTTTGATGGTTAGCCAAAAGCTGCTTGCGAGGATGACCGAAGTTTGCGTGATGGTTTATGCTGCTTGACTAAATCAGCAAGGTATTGTGGTTTAATGTACTGGCGATAAACCGGTGGTGCGCGGTATAAAATAAGCAGAAAATCTCGCGGGATGCGCCAAAATCAGTTCCCGTGATGTCAAAGCAGTTGGAAGATGGATGTGTATAGCACCCAGCCTAATGACGTGTTCCAAAGCCAGATTTGACTCGCGCCCTAGATTTGGTCGGACGATTCCTCGATTCAGTTCTGAAATTATTTATTTGGCAGACGGTAGCATCAAAAGATTATGACTCGTGTCACACGTTCTAATGGGAAAGCAGCTTCTGAATCTAAGGGAACTTTTGATGGAGAATCTGCAGGTCACCCAAGGGCAACGGCGACATCATCAGACTGTTTTATGAGGACCGGTGTATTACGCTGCGATGGTGTGCCGCGAATTCATCCAATTACCAACTTTTTTTTTTACTCAAAACAATATTGGGCAGCACGTGAATCTGGCCCAAGAAATTCACGGCAGCGTGCGGGAGACACCACGGTTATGAGAGGATTGGGAGGGATGGTGGCTAGCGTGGAGTGGCAGAGCAGGTGGGGGGGGGGGGGGAACCTCACAACTGATGCACCTGGGACATCTGCCCTGAATCCGAGCTGCTCTTGGTGCCCTGCTGAGACAAGGCAGAGCCGCCGGACGCCTCTTCGCCGAGGGCCGCTTCGAGCTGTCGCAGGATTGGCGAGGACCTGAGCAAGGTCTTGCGGAATTCGCGTCCCACAAACACGTAGAGGAACGGGTTGACGCAGCTGTTGGTGATGGCTATTCCCACCGCGAGAGGCTGCAAAAAGTTCATGGTATCCATTAAGTGGTGGAACGCCTCTTCGCTTTCGATCGGCACAAGTTTCACGACGACCAATATGTGGTAGGGAAACCAGCAGACGAAGAAGGCCGCCACCACGGCGGCGATGAGGCGCACGGAGCGGGCTCTCCGTGATGTGTGCACGCGCGACATGGAGCGCATCTTGTGCACGACGCACATGTAGCAGAAGCAGATGGCGACCAGCGGCAGCAGGAATCCAGCCAGAAGGGTGAAGACCCCCACGGCTACCATGATCACGTCTTCTTCTTCGCCGTAATTCACCATGCACCACGACAGGCCGATATCGTCTTCGATGACCTCGCGGTACAGGAAGCTGGGCAGAGTGCTGAGCGCGGCGGCGCAGAGCGAGACGGCGCACACCACCCACGCCACGCCGGTCGAGCGAATCCGGAGCGCCAAAATTGGCTGCACCACCGCGAAATAGCGGTCGAGGCTGATGGCAGAGAGCAGGTACACGCTGGCGTACATGTTGAAGATGATGAAGGAGGGCAGGACCTTGCAGGCGGTGTGGTCAAAGGGCCAGTGGTGGTGGACGAGCAGCGTTATCAAGAGGGGCAGAGTGGCCACGAATGTGAAGTCCACGGCGGCGAGCGACAGAAAGTAGACGGTGACCGGGGAGCGCTTCATGCGGAACCCCGCGACCCACACGACGGCCCCGTTCCCCAGGGTGCCGCAGACGAACACGGCGCTGTACAGCAAGATGTTGATCACCGTCATGGCCTTGTTGCCGGCCGTACCTATGCGGTCGTCATCCTCGTGGTCCGTGTGATTACGCAGCACGGTGCAGTTGTTGAAGCTCGGGTCCGTGCAGTTGTCAGCCTGGATGCCGAATGGGCCCGCAAGCGTCGTTGGGGTTGGTTCCATTGCCTGACGCTGGAATGGGAACGGATGGCAAAAAGTAAACTTATTATTATAAAACGATACAAATATTTATTTGTTTAAATCAGGTAAGGCCCACTGAGCTATTTAGCTCTTTTTGAGAGGCGACCTGGCCACAAATGATAGAACACACCGAGCACAATGGACACACAGAGTACTTGAACACCGTACATGGACACACTAAGAACTTGAACACACTAAGTACTTGAACACACTAAGTACTTGAACACACCGAGTACTTGAACATACAGAGTACTTGAACACACTGAGCACATGGACACACCGAGTACTTGCACACACCGAGTACTTGAACACACTGAGTACAATGGACACACTAAGTACTTGAACACACAGAGTACATGGACACACTAAGAACTTGAACACGCTAAGTACTTGAACACACCGAGTACTTGAACACACAGAGTACTTGAACACACCGAGTACATGGACACACCGAGTACTAGAACACACCGAGTACTTGAACACACAGAGTACTTGAACACACCGAGTACTTGAACACACAGAGTGCTTGAACACACCGAGTACTTGAACACACAGAGTACTTGAACACACCGAGTACTTGAACACACCGAGTACTTGAACACACTAAGTACTTGAACACACTAAGTACTTGAACACACAGAGTGCTTGAACACACCGAGTACTTGAACACACCGAGTACTTGAACACACAGAGTACTTGAACACACCGAGTACTTGAACACACAGAGTACTTGAACACACCGAGTACATGAACACGCTAAGTACTTGAACACACCGAGTACTTGAACACACAGAGTACTTGAACACACAGAGTACTTGAACACACAGAGTACTTGAACACGCAGAGTGCTTGAACACACTAAGTACTTGAACACACAGAGTACTTGAACACACCGAGTACTTGAACACACAGAGTACTTGAACACACTAAGTACTTGAACACACAGAGTGCTTGAACACACCGAGTACTTGAACACACCGAGTACTTGAACACACAGAGTACTTGAACACACCGAGTACTTGAACACACCGAGTACTTGAACACACAGAGTGCTTGAACACACCGAGTACTTGAACACACAGAGTACTTGAACACACAGAGTACTTGAACACACTAAGTACTTGAACACACAGAGTGCTTGAACACACCGAGTACTTGAACACACAGAGTACTTGAACACACCGAGTACTTGAACACACAGAGTGCTTGAACACACAGAGTACTTGAACACACTAAGTACTTGAACACACAGAGTGCTTGAACACACTAAGTACTTGAACACACAGAGTACTTGAACACACCGAGTACTTGAACACACCGAGTACTTGAACACGCAGAGTACTTGAACACACAGAGTACTTGAACACACCGAGTACATGAACACGCTAAGTACTTGAACACACCGAGTACTTGAACACACAGAGTACTTGAACACACCGAGTACTTGAACACACAGAGTACTTGAACACACCGAGTACTTGAACACACAGAGTGCTTGAACAC
Source organism: Lampetra planeri (assembly GCF_965212315.1). Classification (NCBI taxonomy): domain Eukaryota; kingdom Metazoa; phylum Chordata; class Hyperoartia; order Petromyzontiformes; family Petromyzontidae; genus Lampetra; species Lampetra planeri. The sequence continues at coordinate 7,027,470 of NC_136143.1, forward strand.
ACAGAGTACTTGAACACACTAAGTACTTGAACACACAGAGTGCTTGAACACACTAAGTACTTGAACACACAGAGTACTTGAACACACCGAGTACTTGAACACACCGAGTACTTGAACACGCAGAGTACTTGAACACACAGAGTACTTGAACACACCGAGTACATGAACACGCTAAGTACTTGAACACACCGAGTACTTGAACACACAGAGTACTTGAACACACCGAGTACTTGAACACACAGAGTACTTGAACATACTGAGCACATGGACACACCGAGTACTTGCACACACCGAGTACTTGAACACATTATGTACTTGAACACACAGAGTACTTGAACACACCGAGTACATGAACACACTTTGCACTTGAACACACCGAGTACTTGAACACACCGAGTACTTGAACACATTAAGTACTTGAACACACTAAGTACTTGAACACACAGAGTACTTGAACACACCCAGTACTTGAACACACTAAGTACTTGAACACACAGAGTACTTGAACATTCTGAGCACATGAACACACCGAGTACTTGCACACACCGAGTACTTGCACACACCGAGTACATGAACACACTAAGTACTTGAACACACAGAGTACTTGAACACACAGAGTACTTGAACACATCGAGTACATGAGATATATTGTACACGTCAAAGTAATGGAGTGCACAAACACATGATTGTCTGCAGCACAATCATCAGCTGGTGACCCACCAACCCCAGGCCGCATGCGCTTTTCACAGGGCTGTTGATGAGTAAGCCCCCAGAACATTGTTTTTATAGCTTTTGTTTTCATAGCTTTATTTTGGTGATTTTGAAAACGTTTTGGTTTAGCCATGTGTGTTTGTTGTAGTACAGAGTTAGCCTGATAACTTTAATCTAAATTGTCTCATGGTTATATAAGACAATTTATATTTGTATTATTTTATTGTTTCCCTTCTACGTGACTTTACCGAAAGAACCAAGAATATGAATCCCTGCAGTCACGAAAGCTTTAAATCAAAATTGTCTTATGCTTGTTATTGTTTGACTTGCATCCCACTGGGATCTTTGCACACAGCTTTGAAATGCGGTGTTTTTTTTCTGGAAGACTTTGCTGATTTTTTCCTGGATTTTTCTGTTGCGTGTAGTCACTTTAAGATGTTTTCTTGTTCATGTTTTTGTTTTGTTGCGGTTGCACCCGGGTCAAGAGCCGCATGGCTCACAGGGCTACACCTAATACATGAAACTGAACTGGAAACTGAAACATGGGGTTTATATAGGTAAAAAAATGATAATAATAATAAAATCATAAATGAAAATAAATCAATTAAATCACGACGTTTCGGAGGCAACACAAGTCTCCGTCTTCAGGTGGGACCGTCACAGCAAAATGTTCATTTATTATTATTTTATTTATTATTATTTTTTACCTACGTGACTTTATCGAAAAAACCTAAGAGTATGAATCCTTGCAGTCACGATAGCTTCAAATCTAGAATCTTTTAAGCGTGTTTTTTTTTATACCGAATTCGAACAAAAATAAAATTTACTTATGCGGTGTTTTTTTTGGGTTGCCCATCCCTGCCACAGCACTGCTGGGGGGGGGGTGCAAAGGCGCAATGCAGAACGAGTCACGCACTTCCACGTGCGATCTGAAGCCAGCGGTGACTCACACACCCGCTTTGTAATAAACTTGGGAGCGCATTTTGAAATCAGATGGTATCCTTCGCCCGCTGCCAATGCAATCCCGGGCCGATTTTAATATTACACAACTCACCGCCTTCATCTCACTAAGCTCCCCTCCACGCTCTCCCCTCTCATCTCACTCCACTTTCATCTCACTCCCCTCCACGCTCTCCACTACATCTCCCCTCTCATCTCACTCCACTCCCCTCCACACCCTCCCCTCTCATCTCACTCTACTCCCTTCCACGCTCTACACTACATCTCCCCTCTCATCTCACTAAGCTCCCCTCCACGCCCTCCCCTCTCATCTCACTCTACTCCACACACTCGCCTCTAATCTCACTGCACTCCCCACCAAGCTCTCCCCTCTCATCTCACTCCCCTCCACGCTCTCCACTACATCTCCCCTCTCATCTCACTCTACTCCCCTCCACGCTCTCCCCTCATCTCACTCATCTCCCCTCCGCGTCCTCTCCTCTCATCTCACTCTACTCCACTCCACGCTCACCCCTCTCATCTCACTCCACTCCCCTCCACGCTCTCCCCTCATCTCACTCATCTCCCCTCCGCGTCCTCTCCTCTCATCTCACTCTACTCCACTCCACGCTCACCCCTCTCATCTCACTCTACTCCCCTCCACGCTCACCCCTCTCATCTCACTCATCTCCCCTCCGCGCCCTTCCCTCTCATCTCACTCTACTCCCCTCCACGCTCTCCCTCTCATCTCACTCAGCTCCCCTCCGCGCACTCTGCGTTCCAGTAACCAAGGCGCTCCGTCAGAGCCCCCAGTCAACATTGGCTCAGTGCTCGGTAGGTCGCGTATTCTCCTCTGCTCCCCTAATAGTCCTGGCACCACCCCCGCTCCGCCATCCGTGCTGTCGACTCCCTATCCAGGTCCAGTTCCAGGCTCAATCGCGAATTCTTTTGCCCGTGGCTGACTGCCGCTTTCTATAAAATAGAGGGTGCTTCAAAAAAAATGTTCACACTACTGAGAATTTGCAACAATACCACAAGAAAAGTGCCGACCGAGCTCTGGAGACCACGTGGAGAAGATTCCAGGCACGTGTTGACAATGATGGCGAATAAGTGGAGACTCTTTGACTTTTTGAAGCTATTAACATTACATTTGTCATCATTTTAAATTATTATCCGTTCTATTTTGATTAAAAACGACAGTCCCATATAAGTGTTAACATTTTTTGAAGCATCCTGTACAAGTCCACTGGTTCGGTGCAGCGTATGGATATGGGCAGCATTTAGACGCCATATGAAATACAAAGGTCATTATTAGTGTGTGCCACTCGCATTCACCATCCCGCTGTAATAAATAGAAGGCCCTCTCGCTGTAAACATAAGTTCATGAAATAGGCCACCCAGTTGAAACGTCGATTAAGCTTAGTCAACCTCTTACTCATGTCAACGCTCATTAAGTGGCTGAAAGACGTTGATATTTAGAGGCCTGGCAACCCTTGGGCAATTGTGGGTGGCGCCGGCTCTGCCGCCTGACTACTGCCGAGTCAACATCTCGCCACCACGAGATGTTAACTACCTCGCCTGGTATACAGGACGCCGTGGGTTCGATCCCGACCCTGACGCCAGCTGCTGTATATTTGGAGTTTGCGTGTCTCTCTCTTTCCCCGTGGTCGCGTGGATTTTTTTTAATCTCCGGGCCCTCCGGATTTTTCCCTCCACATTTATAATCAACGCGCGTTTCATGTATTTCACTGCGATACATTTCCACACGATAAGCCACTTCGTTGAGTTATCATTTGTGGCCAGGTCCGTTCTAAAAAAATAGCTATATAGCTCAGTGGGCCTTACCTCGTAAAATAAAATAAAACTGTTTAGTTTTTAGTTTCTCCACTCGTATGTGGTTCCTCTTCGACCCTCTGAGTCGTCCTCTCTCTCTCTCTTCGAGAGCAATCAAATACGTTGGGAGCGGTGGCGCAGTGGTTAGCACACTGCGCTATGAAACTGGTGTCCCTAATTGAATTCCCGACCACGGCTAACATCAGTGGCGGGGTGCTGATATCAACCGGCCCTTGGTCTTCCCTCCCCTCGTACCAACGCATACTGCGAGAGTTTGCGTACGAGCGTTTAATCTGTCCACATATGTAACTTCCCTCTGTAAATTTCCACGATGTCTTATCCCAGGTTTAAGGCTGGACACACCTGCGAAAGAGAGTTCCATGGCTCATCGGGTCCTCCAGCTTGAACCAAATTTCCGTGGCTATGACCAGCGCAGTGAAGTATGGTCAAACAACCCCATCTTGACCGACAAGGCGTGTGAGAACACGACACCCAGCACTGGATTCATAAATGAGCTGTGCATGATTATTATTATGATTTGTCGTACGTGTTACTAATAACACATCGCAATAATACTGTATGAAGACACGACACTTGGAAGGAATGATGATAGATGGGCAATAATAATAATAATACTGACGGACTGTGTTGCCAAGGTAGAGGCACGCGTCCGAGGCAAAGCAACGTTCATCGTAAGAGATGGAGCGATTAAAGCAATCATCTCGTGCGTAGTAGGTGGTAGCCGGATAGGGTGTTGTGCGAATTATGAACACGCATGATCGTGAGAGTTTGCGTATAGGCTGGGGGGAAGCCTTCATCCAGCAGTGGATTGACCCTGACTGCTGTCGATTCTGATGATGCTGATGATGAATTGCACGCAAACGCATACATTTACCTGCTCGGGTGCTTTGCTTCGCTTCGCTGTGCTCGTCACGAGTGAATTAGTCCACGTCGTCCTCGCGCGAACTCGTGCAAGAATTCACGAGTTAAACGCACGCGCTCAAGAAAAAGCCTCCCCCGCCCCACCACCACCACCACCACTCTCCTTCCCTCCCCCCCAAAAAAACCCACAAGAACTCTTGTGAATATTCCGCAACGTGAATGCAAGTCAGGAGCGGTGGCTTTCACAGCCGCGATGGGACCTTCAGGGGAGTCTTGCCTTGCGTTGGCGAGTCGCGGTTTTTTTAATATAAAGCGGTCGGTCAGTAGTAAGTGGTTGGTGGTGGGGTTGTGTGACGCAAGGGAGAGAAGGGAGGGACCAACGTTAGACTTGACGCCAATGGCTTCTGCCATGGTGATGTGTGGGGGGGGGTTTACACATCAAGCGAACGAGGAATACGTTCATTATACAGGGTGTTTCAAACAGATGGACCCAATTTCAAAGCAGTGTATTTCACGATGGCAACATGTCACAATTACACAAAAAGATACAAACGGCTTAATGAGTTAGCAAGTTTTACTATCCATTTTCTAAATGCTCTATGTGCCCTCCAACTGCTGTACAGACAACACCGAGACGATAGTTGAATTCGTCCCAAACGCCTCTCAAAATGTCTTATTTCACTGAAGTCACCGCCGCCGTGATTCTGTTTTTGAGGTCATCCAGATTAGTCGCTAATGGTGGCACAAAAACAACACGGTCTTTGACGCGTATCCCCACAAGCAAAAGTCGCAGGGTGCGGTGATGTCTGGGGGGGATCTTGGGGGCCAAGAGTGTAGCGCCAAGTCTTGGGGTCCCGTGCGACCCATCCAACGTTGAGGCAGCGTGTCATTTATAAAACGAGGCTAGGGACTTGTTGGTGCGCTGGGAGAGGCATCGAGCGGTAATGATTTGAAACTCTATGCCCCGCCCTCTCTATGCCCCGCCCTCCCTATGCCCCGCCCTCCCTATGCCCCGCCCTCCCTATGCCCCGCCCTTTCAAGTGGTAAGAGATTCATTCATGGGCGGTTCGTGGTTGCAGAGATATAGCGATTTCAAATCGGGTCCATATTTTTAAAACACCCGGTATATCGAAACACATTCTTCCGAAACACTGGGGTCTTAAAATAAATACATATTTTATAATAGGCGCCGTTTCAGGCAATGGCTTCTTAGCAAATATAGAACATTTTAAATAAAATTATTTTACGTGCTATAATGATGGACCATTGCCCGAAACGTCGCCTATAATATATATGTTTTATTCCAATGCCACAGTGCTTATTGAGGAATGTATTTAGTTAATGTTTTTGTTCATTGTGCTTGTGTTACCGTTCGCTGCCAACGCAGCAGCATCACCAAATGGCACCGCTGTCAACCCACACGGTTTACCCCACATTCTTGTGCAGGGACATCTTGTTTTCAGGCCCATACGGCGTACAGCCGTTTCAATACGGGCAAAACATTTATTTTTGTATATTTATTTGTGCTCCCCCCTTGTGATGGGACTTTGTAGGACGAACGTTGAGATTTATAAGGGCACGGGGTGACCAGTAAGGTCTGAATTGCTCTGTAACAAGGTAGGGCACTGATAAGGGGTTGACAGGTGTGAAATATCTATATTTTTTTAAATCGGAGAACCACGCGCAGGTTTTATGGCACCATTCGATCTGTCGAGAAAATCAAGTTGGTTTTGGCAGGACAAGTCGTTGGATGGGATGAATGGCCGATAATAATAATAATAACAACGGAGTGGCATTTCGATTTAAAGCTTTCGTGACTGCAGGGATTCATCTTCTTGGTTCTTTCGGTAAAGTCACGTAGAATGGAAATAATAAAATAATAAAAATAAAACATAATAAAATAATTCTCACGACGTTTCGGCCACAACGCAAGCAGCCGTTCTCAGGTGGAGAGCAGGTCTGTTGGGAAGACAGTCTGAATGACACACTCCAGGCTTGGAGCGACTATTTAAGCTGGGTGTGTCATTCAGACTCTGTCTTCTCGACAGACCTGCTATCCACCTGAGGACGGCTGCTTGCGTTATGGCCGAAACGTCGTGAGAATTATTTTATTATGTTTTACTTTTATTATTTTATTATTTCCATTCTACGTGACTTTACCGAAAGAACCAAGAAAACGGAGTGGCAGCCAAGCAATCGGATGCGTCTGGGGAGCACGCGAGCCGAGGAGATGGAACGATTAATTCAGTTCACATGCTGGCGCCACTAGATCGATTGTTTGCCAAACCGCAGGATCGTGAGAGGAGGCAGTGGCTTGGTCAATACCTCTATCCAGCAGGGGATTGACCACGGCTGATATCCAATAAATATTGCAACGTTGGTCCAACGCTCCATATTCACTGGGTAATACTCTTAGTTTTTTTTAGTAAAGTCACGTAGGTGAAAAATAATAAAATCAAATAATAATAAATGACAATAAATCAATTAAATCACGACGTTTCGGAGGCAACACAAGTCTCCGTCTTTAGGTGGGACCGTCACAGCTAAATTTACTGTATCAAGTGAGTAGAAATCCAAGAGACAAGATCTTAAATACAAGTTAAGGGGAGGGGGGGAGGGGCTTATCTAAATGTGGTAGTCAGGGACTGGAACGGTGGGGGGCGGGGCTAGAAGGGAGGGTGGGCGGGGCTAGAAGGGAAGGTGGGCGGGGCTACAAGGGAAGGTGGGCGGGGCTAGAAGGGAGAGTAAAATTGGAAAACCTCACGAGGTTACGGCGGATGTTGGCTGCCAAATCCAAAATAGCAGCACTGTTAAACGCTGGGGATGTCAACACTGGGAAAAATAGACTAGTACCTGTCAAATAAGATGGGACAAATATTCGTAGTCAAAGCTTCAAATCTAGAATTCACTGGGTAATTCATTTTAAATATTCTTAGGTTTTTTCGGCAAAGTCACGTAGGTAAAAAATTAAAATTAATAAAAGTAAAATAAAATAAAAATCACGACGTTTCGGAGGCAACACAAGCTTCCGTCTTCAGGTGGAACCTTGTGTTGCCTCCGAAACGTCGTGATTTTTATTTTATTTTACTTTTATTAATTTTAATTTTTTACCTACGTGACTTTACCGAAAAAACCTAAGAATATGAATCCTTGCAGTCACGAAAGCTTCAAATCTAGAATTCATTTTAAATCTCTTCTCCCATTCTCATAAGACGTGATGCCAATGCACTATTCCCCTCGTGTCGGCGCCGGTCCCGTTAGATCTCTGACATGATCCTCAGCAGACTGGAGCCTGGCTGGACACGTGCGTTTGTTGTGCCGCACTTGTACGCTTCTCGCAGAATCTGCTCAACACCCCCCCCCCCCCCTTCGAGCCTTCACCAACCCAAGACACCACGCTGACCAGCGTGGTGAAGTATGCTGAGCACGGCATCACGAGCCGCGCGACGAGGCGGAGGGAGGCCCTCATCCAGCAGTGGAGTGACAAGCTGATACAGGGTGCACACACCACGCGTACACGGGGGGGGGGGGGGGGGGCGGTGATAGGAACTCCGTGCACTGTATTCTCCCACGCACACCTCTTGCTCCAAAATAATCAAATACATCGCGTTTAAAAAAAAACGAATTACTGAAGCATTTCCTTTGCACGGGTATCTTGACATGTGTCCCTTTTTCGATTTAAAGCTTTCATGACTGCAGGGATTCATCTTCTTGGTTCTTTCGGTAAAGTCACGTAGAAGGGAAGTAATAAAATAATAAAAATAAAACATAATAAAATAATTCTCACTATTTTATAAAATAATTCTCACTATTTTATTATGTTTTATTTTTATTGTTTTATTACTTCCCTTCTACGTGACTTTACCGAAAGAACAAAGAAGTGTCCATTTTGTTCCAGCACGTGCCTCGAGAGCCGATGGTTGCCTTTAGTGCGGCCCCCGACGATACACAACACGTGACCCCCCCCCCTCCCCCATCATCATCGTGCTACTGTCAAACCCCCCAATGGTTTCAAATGAGTAGGTTTGCACTTTCCAAAAAAAATGAATGCTTGCACAGCTTGCAAAGCCGGTCCAACCACAACACCCTTGCATCGAGGATTGCATTGCTTTGTCGTGCAGGTGGCGTGGCGGCTCTGACATTGATTTCAGTTTTCAGTTTCATTGATTTGGTATAGCCCTGTGAGCCATTCGGCTCTTGAATCGGGTGCAACCGCAACACACAAAAAACAAAAACATGAACAAGAAAACATTTTAAAGGGACGTTGCGCAAACAGAAAAATCCAGGAAAAAACTGCAAAGTCTTCCTGAAAAAGCACCGTCCACCAACGCTGCGTGCAAACATCCCAGTGGGATGCAAGTCAAACAACAACAACAACCACAAGACAACTTAGATTAAAGCCATCATTCTAACTCCGTACTACAACAAACAAACCCAAACACTTTTCGAAATCACCAAAAATGAAGCCATAAGCAATGTAACAGTGGTGATGTTTTACCCCCCCCCCTCTTAAAATGTAGTGAAGAACACTGCTCGAGCGGCCTTGATCCGTTTGTATCGACTTCTCCTCTCTCCCTGCCTCCCTTCGCCTTCCTGAAATGTTTTTAAAGGTAAAAGCGTAGACCCGCAACTGTTCGCTTACGCCCCTGCTGGCGGAAGGGCTTCCACTGGGAGGAGATCTTAAACGAGAGCTCATCTCTCACTGCCAGGTGGCACTTCGGCCTCCAGTACACTTCCACGCTGGGCAGACGGTCTTGCAAGTGTAGTAGTACCGAATTAGGTGCACACACACGCAACTTGGAGGCAACACTATTTATTAAACGGTAAATAACATAACACTCTACATGAGGTGGTGACCACCTTCCTCAACTCACTAACACTCTGGAACACGACACAGACTGGACCAGGCAGGCAACGGCCTGCCTGGCCCAGGACGACGACTCGGGACTTGACGACCGAAGATGTCTTCACCTTGGAGTACAGTACAACAGCAGCCTCGCTCTGCGTTCACACCACGCTTATATTTGGTTTGGCGTGGCTGGCTCCGCCCCGGCGTGGCTGGCTCTCTTCAGGCCACGCCTCCCTTCCCAGGACACGCCTCACTTCCCCCACCTCTGGGAGGGTCCGGATCCCTCCACCACGTGACCCCCCAGGCACCCCCTTGGGGCCCCCAGCCTTCGTACGGGCCGACACAGTAGTGACCTTTCTCTGTCACTACATCACCCCCCCCTGTATAAACACACAGCCGTCCCCGGCTGTAACACAACTGTGAAACATCGAAAAGGTGTGCCTCCGAACCAACAACATCAATAAATGACCGGCGACCGATAAGAAATACAATCACGTAATATATACAGAATCGACGAGGGTAAGAGGGAACCGCATAGAAAACGGGGAATTAACAACAAATATACATGAACACTGGCTAACCCACTTACGCTCCAGCACAGACCCCCCCCCCGTTAGAATCACGCATGCAATGACAGTCACCCGTTAGCACCCCCCCGCCTTTCCAACGTGGCGTCACAACTAGTAGCACGCGTCGGCCATATCGGGGGGGGAATTTCCATGTTACCACCCCACCGCCTTTCCGACGCGGCGTCACAACCAGTAGCACGCGTCGGCCATATCGGGGGGGGGAATTTCCATGTTACCACCCCACCGCCTTTCCGACACGGCGTCACAACCAGTAGCACACGTCGGCCATATCGGTGGGATTTTAACCCAGTCTCTCTCCAAGACTCGCATCGCAGCATATAGCTGTACCGACCGAGCTGAGACCCAGTCTCTCTCCAAGACTCGCATCGCAGCATATAGCTGTACCGACTGAGCTGAGACGACCCAGTCTCTCTCCAAGACTCGCATCGCAGCATATAGCTGTACCGACCGAGCTGAGACGACCCAGTCTCTCTCCAAGACTCGCATCGCAGCATATAGCTGTACCGACCGAGCTGAGACGAGCCGGTCTCTCTCGAAGACTCGCATCGCAGCATATAACTGTACCGACCGAGCTGAGACGACCCATCGTTCACTCATTGCACAACATGCACCCTAACAACTGAGGGATACAGTCCCAACGTAACAGGACAACTCCACCTGAACCTTACGAATCTCCAGCCCACTGTTTCAACGCGCCTCCGAGTGTCTCACTCTCCGGGCCGTCAGGTCAAGCTGTCAGACAGCATGACGGGACCACACTCTGAGCCATGTGAGCGCACAGCCCACTAGGCTAGACAAGCCACGGAGTGTCTCGATCTCCGGGCTGTCAGGTCAAGCTGTCAGACAGCATGACGGGACCACACTCTGAGCCATGTGAGTGCACAGCCCACTAGGCTAGACAAGCCACGGAGTGTCTCGATCTCCGGGCTGTCAGGTCAAGCCATCAGCCATTGCATGACGGGACCACACTCTCCGAGCCATGTGAGCGCACAGCCCACTAGGCTAGACATGCCACGGAGTGTTTCAATCTCCGGGCTGTCAGGTCAAGCCGTCAGCCATTGCATGACGGGACCACACTCTCCGAGCCATGTGAGCGCACAGCCCACTAGGCTAGACATGCCACGGAGTGTTTCAATCTCCGGGCTGTCAGGTCAAGCCGTCAGCCATTGCATGACGGGACCACAACGTTCATGTTAGACACGCAACACTCACTGGGCCATCCTGGTCAGGACCTGCGCCCCAAGATAGGTGACAGCCAGCAGCACAATTACAAATCCCTGGCAGCATGTCACCATCGCAATTTAACACCATCACAACACATACAATTTGAATTATGATCCCCCACTGAACTGATCCAATGCCGAACAGGTACGCACAATTTGTGACGATCCCGAATATTCAATGGTCACAACAATACACCTCACATCCCGTATCCGTACACATCATCTCCGAGACTCGCATTGCAGCATGCAGCTGTACCAACCGAGTGGAGAGAGCAACGCAATTTGACGGCAATTAACGGAAACGCACCCCCGATCCATATAGAACACAAGGAGCATTCCCGCACAAAAGACATCATCTGTGCAACAACGGACAGGAACCAACCAGTGAGTTTGAAACAAACCGAACCTGTCATTTCAAAATCCCCTTCAACATTAACCATGGGACTCAGGGCATTCGAATTTTGAGAGCAAAAAAACTATACACAAACCCCAAGAATCGCCGAATTGATTAATACAGTATATGCAGTATACGAAGTTCGTACAGTAAATCGTTTGGCGCAATGCTCCATCCAGTCCCCACATGGCAACACACACAATCAATACTCCAGACAATCCGTACATAGTAAATAATCACAAGCAAGTACCCAACAGTCCCTACACTGTTAACAATTCCAAGCAAAGCTCCATACGGTCTGTACCTTGGCAACAATGACGATCAAAGTTTCCTACAGTTACACGTGACAATCACGAGCGAAACTCCATACAGTATACACAATAACAATGGCGATTTCGCAACAAAACGATGTAACAACACGAGTCATTATCACGGCAACATACAGGATATCAACGGAGCTCGGGACACTAACAACGAATTAATCATTAACTACACCCAGAAGATACCGATCTCGACGCCGTATTTAACCGTCCGCGAGGAACACAAAACCGGAGAGTCAAACTGAAAAAGTCCCTCCCAGCAGTGTCTCCAACGTCGAAACCCTCTCTTCAATCACGGGCCCCTCTCGCTCTCACCACCGATGCCCTCCCCCGCTCTTCTTACTTCAATGTGGGGAGGGAGGCCCGTAATCACAGGGCTGCAGCGGCGCGCCGCCAGGCCGGCGCAGCACACAAGGCGCAAAAGGCGGGAACGCCAACACGTTGAAATGGCGGGAACCGCCGGCATGGTGCAAATGGCGAGAACGCCGCCGCAGTGAAATGGCAGGAACGCCGGCACCGCCGAAATGGCGCGAACGCCACAGCTCCGTCATCTTGCAATTTCGCCATCACTCACCAACACCCGGCCACTCCCTTGCCACCAGCAGCTGGTCGAGTTGACGAGCGACGTCGCTCCAACTCGCCGTCGATGGCGACCAGCCCGGGCTCGCAGCCTCCTCCCATGCAGGCTGCAGTCGCCCATCCCCCGGGGCACATCACCGGGGCCCCAGACTCCGTGGTCGTCGCAGGGAGAGGCCAGGTGCAACCCACACCGTCCATCCGCACCTCCGGTTGGGTCTTGCACTCCACTGCCAGCTTTTACACCATGGCAGCGAAGGGTACAGCTTCTTCAAATTAATCAGCGAAAGTTCGATGACCACTTCTACACCAAATGTAGTAGTACCGAATTAGGTGCACACACACGCAACTTGGAGGCAACACTATTTATTAAACGGTAAATAACATAACACTCTACATGAGGTGGTGACCACCTTCCTCAACTCACTAACACTCTGGAACACGACACAGACTGGACCAGGCAGGCAACGGCCTGCCTGGCCCAGGACGACGACTCGGGACTTGACGACCGAAGATGTCTTCACCTTGGAGTACAGTACAACAGCAGCCTCGCTCTGCGTTCACACCACGCTTATATTTGGTTTGGCGTGGCTGGCTCCGCCCCGGCGTGGCTGGCTCTCTTCAGGCCACGCCTCCCTTCCCAGGACACGCCTCACTTCCCCCACCTCTGGGAGGGTCCGGATCCCTCCACCACGTGACCCCCCAGGCACCCCCTTGGGGCCCCCAGCCTTCGTACGGGCCGACACAGTAGTGACCTTTCTCTGTCACTACACAAGGATTGAAGGGTGCCCCACGATCTACCCCAACACACGCGCGTGCTTGTCAATCTACTGCCCGGACTGCTGGGTTGACAAAGAGGCGCAGGAGATTAAATACACTTGCCCTGTGCCTCAAGACGCCCCTTTATTCGTTGCCCTGTAGTTCCACCAAGGCGATAATTATAACATATATAACGTGTTTGGAATCGGCAGGAGTAAAGTTGGACTTACGAACAAATCGACTTATGAGCAGACCTCTGGGAGCGAACTCGTTCGCAAGTAGAAGAGTCCCTGTACTTTGCATGCCCCCTCCCCGCGACCCCCCCCCCCCGCGACCCCCCCCCGCTCCCTCCTACAGAACCACGCCCTATATACCAATTGAGTCATCAAAGCCCGCCCATTACCTCCCGTTCAGCGGCACACGTGGGGAACAGACGTGAGACTTTACTCCTGCCCCACCCATGATTGCGTGTAATCATCCAATGAGTCGAAGTAATCGAACCGATCATTGGTGAAGCAGATCAAATACTTGAATCGTCGGATAGCAAGCATAACTTTGCAGCCTCATGATGATTGTCGGGAGGGGTCCCCGCGTTGGTAAGTATTTATTTTTTACCAAGAAGTGATTTTCTTGTGGGAGGAAACTGGAATGGCTGAAGAAAACTCACCGCAGATACGAGATCATGTTCAAAAGGTCCGCACATACGAGTTCCATACCTGTAAACCCCTTATCAGTGCCCTACCTTATTGCAGACCAATTCAGACCTTATTGGTCACCCCGTGCCCCTTATGAATCTCAACGTTCATCCTACAACGTCCCATCACAAGGGAGAAACACAAACAAACAGACACACTTTTTTTGCCCGTGCAGTTGCACCGCCTGCACACTCCATATGAGCTACACTGCTGTCTCCGCGTGATCCGCCAACCCCTACCTCCAACGCGCTTGCTCGCCGGCGCGCGTCATCGCGTCACGCGTCGTCGTTATTCCGACGGTAACGATTGTAAATTGTGTGATTGTTGTCAAACACATGTCATCCGCAGTCTAAAGGTCTCGCAGCGTCGGGGGCTGTATTTACGCCCGGGCTGCGTTTACCCGCGCGCCTTGTTTGGGCCGATCGTGGCACCGCACAAACAATTCCGCGTCTCCTCCTGCTACTCCGTTGGTCGTCGCATCGCCGTTGTTGATGAGACTCATTTCTGACACTCCTTTCCTTTCTTCATCCATGGCAGTCGCTCGAGTACAACGCGTTTTTTTCTTTGTCTTCTTTCGTACCGATATTAATTGAGTACCAGCTATAACAGAGACTCATTGGTTCAAACAGAGACCCGTAGACTCACAGACTCCTATACTCACGCAGAGACCCATAGGTTCACACACAGAATCCCAAAACTTACGCAGATACCCATAGGCTCACACAAAACTTTAGACTCACACAGAGACTATTAGGCTCTCACACAGACCCATAGACTCACAGAGAGACCCTTAGACTCACACAGAGACTCCTAAGACCTCATACAGTTATATAGACTCACAGAGAGACCCATAGGATCACACAGAGACCCATAGCTTCACACAGAGACCCGTAGACTCACGCAGAGACCCATAGGTTCACACAGAGACCCGTAGACTCACACACAGAGACACCTAGGCTCACACACAGAATCCCAAAACTCACGCAGACATCCATAGGCTCACACAGACCCTTAGACTCACACAGAAACTCTTAGGCTCTCACACAGACCTATAGACTAACAGAGAGACCCATAAACTCACATAGAGACCCATTGGGTCACACAGCGACCCATAGGCTCACACAGAGACCTATAGACTCGCACGAAGACCCACACAATCACACGTAGACTCATAGGCTCACATAGGCCCACATACTCGCAAAGCTCCATAGACTCGTAGTGGTCATGACCTCACGATGTGTTCCACTGGCAGTTATGGAACGTTGCGGTTGCATTTTGGTGATTTTCTTTCCTCCTCCCACTCGTGGCGACTGCACCTGGCGTGGCCAGGTCGGATTAAATGTCAGATAGCCCACTGATTGGGAGCGGGCAGTGAACGTCGTGCTGGCTGGGTAGTGGTGGTAGTGGTGCAGGTGGGATCATTGGTAGTACTTGCCTCAACAGTCTATTAAAGGCGATACGGGGGGTGTCTTTGTCTTTGAGATCCTCGGTGAGCTGCTTATTCGTGATTATGGCGTTCACCCAATTGTTCCTCCACCTGTTATAGCATCAATCCGCCTGAGAAAATACTTTAAGACGCAGTGTGTGAGTCTGAACAGGTGAGAGCTTGGACAGGTGACATTCTGAACAAGTGAGAGCCTAGACAGGTGAGAGCTTGGACACGTGACCGTTGAGCTGCTGCTTTAATGGAGATATGATGGTGCTTGGATGCTGCTGCTGGTGCGTAGCTGCAGTGGGAGAGAATTACAGATGGCCACCAGTACAGCCACGGAGAAAGGCCGCTCGGTCGATACATTTATTTGACTGTGTAACAAAAATTTTTATTTATTTTTTTGTTACTGGGTAGTGTTATTTCCTAATTGCTTATGCCTCAAAAGTACAGAAAATTGATATTATTCCCCACAAACTTTGCTTTTGTGACCAGGATCGTGATATTTTGAAATTTACCTATTTTCAATGAGAAAACGATCGAATTTGTGTATTTTTCGTTCACATGTATTTATATACTAAAGTAATACAGAATGACTACAAAAGATTTAGAAGTGAGTAGTTTTTCGAGATTTACTTTCTAGGCATAAGCAATTACGAAAGAACACTTACTATCCAGGAACCAAAATTGTGTTACATAGTGTTGTCACAGTCAAGTTGCTTTACTCGTAAGGACTTTGTCTCGAGAAAAGCGACCACATTGATAATTTCCCGCAATCATTCAGGCTTGCCTAAATCCATCTGTACACAGAAACCCTCTTGTT
Source organism: Lampetra planeri (assembly GCF_965212315.1). NCBI lineage: Eukaryota > Metazoa > Chordata > Hyperoartia > Petromyzontiformes > Petromyzontidae > Lampetra > Lampetra planeri. The sequence goes on from NC_136143.1 coordinate 7,043,493, forward strand.
ACGCCCACACATCACGAGTCCTACCCAGGGCCAGACTAAGATAGTGCGGAGCCTGTAGCATATATTATAAAGGGGCTCTATATTAAAAAAAACACAACACGTAAATATTAAAACACACATTTGTTTTACTTGCATAGTAAAGTACCGTAATCGTATTTTTTCATTTGTATACAGCCAGATAATACGACAAATCGATAACCTTAAACACCCAGTCGTTCATAAAAGTTCAAGGCAGTATAGTACTATGGTAATAGAGCAAGTGCAGAATCACTGAACCGGAATTTATAGCTTGAAAGCATTTAGCGTGGGGCCAGTAGCATGTGCAGCTACTTTTGCTACTCGGATTATCCGGCACTGGTCCTACCAATGACATCGAACCCAAGGTACCGTTGGCTATCACCAATTAAAATTCTTCAGAGGCATGAACGCCACATTGAAAAGCGCCACGTCTATCCGTGCACGCCCATTAGTCGCAACAGAAAAGCCCAGAGCAGGATATTGCTTCAACATGTTGGTACAAAAGTTGGGTTAGGGCTGTTGGGAGGGGTGGCTGCTAGCTCCTATGTGTGTGCTTGTTTGAAATCTGGGATGTACTACTACTGTGTAGCTTGGTGTGCCTTGAACAGTTGCGGTACGTGCTTGCACTACCATCCCTGCACTCTCACTCCCCACTGGGCACTACCCACGACTGTACACTACCTGACCATCCATTACCCACGTGGGACTATCCTCCTTGCACTATCAACACTGCCCTACCCTCTCTGCAGTACCAACACTGCCCTACCCTCGGTGCGCTACCCGCCCTGAACTACCATGCACCAGCCTCTGTGTATTACTACCAACACTGCACTACCCAAAATTCACTATTTATTACGCACGCTGCAATGTCCTTCCCGCACTTACCTTTGAACTACCACAAGATGCACTACCACAGATGCACTACCATTCCTGCACTAACACAACACGCACTACCATTCCTGCATTACCCCATGATGCACTGCCATTCCTGTACTACCACAACATGCACCACTATCATTCCTATACTACCACAACATGCACTACCAGTTCTACACTACCCCTCTATGCACTACCAGTTCTACACTACCCCACTATGCACTACCAGTTCTACACTACCCCACTATGCACTACAATTCCTGCACTACCACAACATGCACTACTATTTCAACACTATCACAAAAATGCACTTCCATGTCTGCACTACCACAAGATGCACCAACACCTCCTTGCACCCCCCCTTCCCCGCACTACCGCATGCTGGTGCTGAATGAATAATTTTACAATAAAATAGCCACCCCCCAACTCTCCCCATCCCTCCATCACAACAATAATGAGGCTGGAGCAGCTGCACAGCGCAGTGCGTTAGCGAGGCACACAAAGGCCGCACGGATTGCTGCTCCATTAGCTTGTGGTTACGAATGAATAATAATTAATTAATAATAATAATAATTATTAAAATAATTATTCTAATATTATTCATTCATAATAATTATTAATAATAATTTTTAATGGTTATTCTGAATGAATAATAATTATATAATGAGTAATTATTAATATTTGTTTATAATACTATTCGTTCATAATAATAATAATTATTATTATTATTCTGAATGAATAATAAATATATAATGAATAATAATTATTAATATTTTTTCTAATTTTTTTTATTATTATTATGAATTAATTAATTCGGACAGAGCGAGTACTCTACGGCCAATTTGGCGAGCCCGGGCGAGTGCTAAATGAATGAATCAGACAAAGCAATGAGCGGCGAAGGCTTTCCTCGCGAACGACTGGAAGAATGATGTAATAATAACAAGATGAATGACTTCATTGATGAACGATTCGGCGACCAGTAGAATTGCTTAACAAAATAAAACAAAAAAATATTAAATTACCGAATGAACGCTCGAATAATTAAGCGCGTCGGTAAATGAACGACCTTGAGAACGAACGAACGAATGAAATCAACTGAATGAGTGCTGCGTGACGTAGGCAGTGACGCGCACCAAACGCGGAAGCGGCCGGCGGTGACATCCTCCTGTAAACACGAGGAGCCGGCTCCTCCGCCTCCACCTCCTCCGTCTCCACCACCTCCACCTCCTCCGTCTCCACCACCTCCACCTCCTCCGCCTCCACCACCTCCACCTCCTCCGTCTCCACCACCTCCACCTCCTCCGTCTCCACCACCTCCACCTCCTCCGTCTCCATCACCTCTTCTCATAGCCACAGCAACAACACCACCACCATCACGTTCTCTCATAGCCACAGTAACACCACCACCTCTTCGCATAGCCACAACAACAACACCACCACCTCTTCGCATAGCCACAATAACAACGCCACCGCTAACCACCTCATCCTTCTCACGTAGCCACACCACCCACCACCACCAAACAAACACCACCACCAACCAAACACCACCAAACACCACCAAACACATCATCATCAGCATCATCATCAGCAGCGATGTCCACCGCGGTGGTGGTGCTGTCGGCGCTGGGCGGCTACGTCCTCACGTCCGCGTTGCTGCTGCGGCTGCCGGGGTTGCTGCACCAGAGGAAGAGGCCGCGCTTCACCTGCAGACACATCTCGCACCGGGGCGGTGAGTGAGATGTCTGCTTGCTCCATCTCACTCTCATCTCACTCTCATCTCATCTCACTCACTCCATCTCGTTCCATCTCCCTCTCATCTCTCTCTCATCTCGCACAGGGGCGGTGAGTGAGATGCTCCCTCGCTCCATCTCACTCGCTCCATCTCCCTCTCATCTCTCTCTCATCTCGCACCGGGGCGGTGAGTGAGATGTCTCCTTGCTCCATCTCACTCTCATCTCACTCTCATCTCATCTCACTCACTCCATCTCGTTCCATCTCCCTCTCATCTCTCTCTCATCTCGCACCGGGGCGGTGAGTGAGATGCTCCCTCGCTCCATCTCACTCTCATCTCACTCTCATCTCATCTCACTCACTCCATCTCGCTCCATCTCACTCTCATCTCTCCCGCTCCATCTCCCTCTCATCTCACTCTCATCTCATCTCACTCACTCCATCTCGCTCCATCTCCCTCTCATCTCTCTCTCTCTCATCTCGCACCGGGGCGGTGAGTGAGATGCTCCCTCGCTCCATCTCCCTCTCATCTCCCTCTCATCTCTCTCGTCTGCCTCAAGGGTTGGTGAGATGTCTTGTCACTCTATCTCCCTCACTCCATCTCCCCATCATCTCACTCTTCTCCCACAGAGGCGGTGATATGCTTCCTCACGCTATCTCTCGCTCACGTCTCTCATCTCCCACGGGAGTGGTGAGATGCTAATACTGTCTGCAATTGCCGTTTTGTGTGTGTCCAGCGGGACGCGGATTTGCCGTGCGGTTTCAGAATCATTGCGGAGTCTCTTTTTAAATCCTTTATATTAAGTTCACTTGCTTGCTTGCGTGCTTGCGTGCTTGCTTGCTTACGACCGTGCAAATCTTTCGGTCGTTTTTTAACCCACTTCCCGTGATCCAATCGAGCTGACATTTTGCACACAGACTCGTTGTGCGTGACAATGAATTTTCGTGAAAAAAATTCCCAAAAGTTACACTGTTTAGGGATTTTTTTTTTAAATATTTAATTACCAATTGCTTAATGGTGGCAGACAATCATCTGACCCATAGGTGGCAGCCATCTCAAGCCAGAGGACGAGAGGACTCTAGCCGCCCCGATGCCACGCATATAAAGGATTTATAGTGAAAAACTTTGATTTTACGGGTTAATTTTTCTTTTTTCCATTGAAGAAAATCGCTTCGGAATATATCTGTCGAGGAACAAACATTGCCGGCTTGCGACGCTCCGATTCCAACCAAAGTGTATACACTTATACGGCGCAGACTGTGATGGAACATGATCGTTGAAATGTCACCTTCGCCTCCTAGCGCCACGGTGGCTAAGAGATGTCAACTACATCGCCTGGTGTGCAGGAGGTCGTGGGTTCAATGCCCAACCCCTGACCCCTGCTGCTGTATATTTGGAGTTTTCGGTGTCTCATTCTCTCCCCCCGTGGTCGCGTGGATTTTTCTTCTCCGGGTCCTTCGGTTTTTCCCTCCACATTTAGAATCAACGCGCATTTAGATTATTTGGCAGCTATAAATATCCACATGATAAGCCACCTAATCGTGTCTCCTCCCACTATTGGAATACGTTCCACTGCATCCGCCTCATAAATTGTGGAATTTGAATAAATTTAAAACGAAACTATTCTTTATTTCACCAGGTAAGGCCCACCGAGCTAAAGAGCTATTTTTCAGATCCGACCTGGCCACAAACGATAGCTCAACGAAGTGGCTTATCACGTGAAAGTTTACAGCAGCCAAATACTCTAAGGAGTCTAAGCCCATGTTTATGAGTGTGGAGGGAAAAACCCGGGGAACCCGGAGAAGAAAAATCCACGCGCCCACGGGAAGAACACGCAAACTCCAAATATACAGGCGTCGAGATCGAACCCACGATCTCCTGCATACCAGGGGAGGTAGTTAACATCTTGCTACGGTGGAAGTGGACCCCCAGATGATCTAACAGAACACACACGATCTGACGAGACTTTCTGGACAAATAATTTTGTATACGTTGCCGAACAAGTCACGCTCCGACGGCTGGATTATTTTGTCTTTGGTGGAATCTGGATTATGACCAACGTGTTGTTTCTTATGGTTTCACACTGTTAATTTACCTCTTGTTCTGTAGTGTTTCCCCGTGAGTAATATTAACGAGAGCGAGAGTAGATTGATTCCCACTGCTCCGAACAGGACTTCTTTGATGGTGGGGAAATTTTGCCTCCAAAAGTTGTATCGAGTTGAGAGGGGGTTGATCTCTGTGGTAACTGGAAGACACAGCACCAGCTAAACGACACTTCGTGTGCGCGCGCGCGTGTGTGTGTGTGTAAAGCGATATGAGTGTAATCGATCGCTCACAGCACTTTCCCCAAGAAGTCTGTTACGGTTGTACGTGGGGATATTTGTCTTTTGGGATAATTCCTCTCGCACCTTAATGGAGTCACGAAGGGCAACGTGACCTTTCAGCGGTCCCCCTCTTATCACCGCGTGCGGCTGACGTGCAAACGTCGGTTGAAATCGGAGCTTCGTGCACACGCTGCGTGAATGTTCCCCGCGAGTGCTGGAGAGAGATCGTTGCGAGTTTGGCCTTCGTGCCGAAAGTCTCGTGTTGGATTTCAGCACCGCCGCCATCATCATCATTATTTTGTTGTTGTATCCTCTCCGCTGTATTTTCGGGTCATGCTTCTGCGCGTTGTTGTTGTTCAGCACGATGTCCGAAGTTTCGCTCCACGTGCTGCTGGGAGCTTCCTCCTCGGGAATTGATAGAATGCAAATTTTTATCCCCCCCCCAACTCCCTCTTCCCGCCACCAGCACGGCACGTGGAATGGAACGTCGGACAAACGTCACACGACCCGAGAGAGATAATTAACATTTTGTATAATCATCTTCGTCACCATCATTGACGTCGGCCTACAATATGAACGGGTCGTATATAATTGGCCATGGTCTATCCACTGCTGGATATAGGACTCCCCAAATCTGGTGGCGTATCTCGCAGTCCTGCGGAGATTTATGGGATTAATAGGATTTGCTACACACAGTGTGTCTCGCAAACTCCACAAAAGCACGATTCGTTATAAAAAACAACAAGAACAATGTTCTTTCCCAAAGTGGAATATTAATTCGCACAGGTATGAGTATCCGCTTCTGAATTTGAGATCCAAATGTGGTCGGATGAGATGGTGAAATGCATCAAATACGTGTGATACAGAAACATGTGACACAGCCGATGTGTAAAAAAACACATTTTTGTAAAAAAAAATATGAATGGTTTATGCCGAATGTTGACGCAGATTTACGTTTACGTCCACATTTTGTGGTGGTAAGACGTTAACTACTTCGCCTGGTTTGCATGAGGTTGGGGGTTCGATCCCTGATGCCTGCTGTATATTTGGAGTTTGCATGTCCTCCTCGTGATCGCGTGGATTTTTCTCCGGGTCCTCCGGTTTTTCCCACCACATTTATTTCGAATCAACATGCGTTTAGAGTATTTGGCTGCGATCACTTTCCACATGATAAGCCACTTCGTTGAGCTATCATTGGTGGCCAGATCCATTAAAAAAAAGAGCTATATAACTCTGGGCCTTACCTGGTAAAATAAAAATAAAATAGTTTGAATGCTTTTAATACAGAAGAGTGAACAATGGGGATTTTCCTGAACTCAATTCCCTTTTCGAACTGGCACTTGCCAGTACAGTATTGGTGAAGTATGGTCAAGCAACCCCCTTGATGGAAGAGGCCAACAGAGTGACAGCCAAGGGGAGGGAGTGGCGCCTCAGGTGAGGATGTCCCTTTACAGAGATGGAGTCATGAAATCGGCTGCTGTGCAGATTGCACGGCGCAGGACTGCGAGAGACGGTGCCTTGCTTGTTTGGGAGGTCCTTATCCACAAGTGGATTGACCAATGCTGATGCTGATGATGGAAAGACGCAGGGAGGACAATGTCTAGCAGCAGTGGATCGATAAAGTTGCTGTACATTATGACGGTTTTTACACGTTTAAAATAAAGCGCAGAATCTTGTTATTAATGGTGACGGTGCTATTTTGGTGTGTGCTGTGTTTATTTGGAAAATGTTATTGAAATTACGTTTGTTTTCTTCTCCTTTAGGAGCCGGAGAGAATTTAGAAAACACCATGACAGCGTTCAAGCAGTGAGTATTTCTTCTCCTCAACTATTTTGCTCAGGGAGGCTAAGACGCAGCGTCATTATACACAGATGAAGACAAAGAGCCCCCGTACAGCCTGTTCAGGCTATGCCGAAGATCTTTGAGAATAAGTCGACCTAGCGGAGGCCCAGGACCGATTCAGATGATCGTCACTGGTGTTGGCCATGAGCGGGAATCGATCTTGGGTCGGTGGGTTCGTAGTGCTGCGCGCTGACCGCTCCACCACCGCTCCCCACACACGCAGCCACAACACTTTTATTGGTCTTCAAAATCTCTCGTTAAAACAATGTTTTCGCTACTAATCCCAAAGTCAACTCCTCTTCCCTCTCATTTCACTCTACTCCCCTCTATGTACTCCATTACCTCTCCATGCACTCTCCTTTCTATCTCTTCCCATCTCACTACCCTCCACGCAATGTCTGGCCTCGCAACCTCTGAACCCGGCGACGCCACGGCTAACACCGGTGGCGAGTAATGTCTGAAATGGTCTTATACCCCTCCCCCACCTCCCCCACCCACCCAAAACCTCTTCCAACTCACACCGAACGAAGCGGTAAAGCACCGAGATGTATTATTATTATTGCAGTAACTAAGTCTGTACGACCTCACAGGGCATCTGTAGCGAGATTAGTGGTGGTACTAGACTTTGGAATGCGCGTCACCTGGCTCTACTGCTGATGAGGTGTCATGCAATCTGGTTTATGGCAATTAATTGGGTGTGTACAGCTTTCTATATCAACTGGTTTGCATTAAATGTTTTTTTTAGCCTGCAGTGAGGTTAATTATGCACCTTAGCAACAGTTTCCATCTTTATGACATGCCAACATGGCACCGGACCGACTCTTGTGTAGGTGTTACTGGTGGGACGTGGGTGGCGCTGTGGGTGGCTCTGGTGGGGCATGGGTTACACTGGTGGGACATGGGTGTGATCTGGCCACGGTGATTAAGCGGCAGTCTCTTCATTCAATCCCAGGAAATCTCGACAGTTGCACGAGGCACGGGCGCTACGGCGAAACCCTCGGTCCCTCCGTGTTAGTCATTGCATTGGAGGTTAGGTTACCGGGTAGGACAAGATTAGGCAAAAGGGGAGAGCTGGCGTACAGAGCGTCTCTGTTCTCGGAGAAAGCCAGCCCTCTGCTCAAGATTTAATTGAAACATAAAATCCCCAATTAACGTGGGGGTGGTGGTCACGTGACTAATTTTGTTTGATGGGTGAAAACCCAAATATGCTTACAGCTGTAGTGTGGATGTATGTGGCATGCTGCCAACTCTTGCTTCCTGTGAACCTATTGCCCTAATAATACACGCAGAGCCTGCACAACTGTCTGGGCTCTATAATTGACTTTGGGTCTTGAGATTGCATCTTAGATTTCTCATCTGGAGTTGTGCTCATGTGCCACACATATCTGTGACGTCTGTTTTCTTTCTGCGTGTGCTGCACAAGTTATTTGCGCGCGCTGTCTGCTGCATTCATGCCGTGTGCATGTTGCGTGCTGTGTGCTTACTGTGTGTGCGCTTGCGTCCTGTGTGTGTGTGGTTGTTGCGCGCTGCTTGTGAGGAGCGGTAGTTTAGCGTTTAGCGTGCTGCGCTACAAACCTGGCACCCGAGTTCGATTCCCGCTCACGGCCAACACCAGTGACGATTATCTGAACCGGTCTTGGGCCTCCCCTAGGTCGACTCGGCCTCAAATGAGTACCCGGTGCAATGTGTAAACATTGCCACTAGGGAGACAAAGGCGGCCGGGCATGGTGTTGGCCACCCACCCCCTCATGTGCTGTGCTGGCCTTCATAGGCGCTCGCTGCATGTGCGTTCATGTTGTGTGTGCGCGAGCGTGTGCAATTGCGCCAATTGAGAAATTCACACGCGTGCCACGTGTCTGCCCGAGTGCAATTTCATGCCGTGTGAGTGATCGCATGCCACTTATGTGCAATTGTGAGTGTGCTTTTCTGAGTATGCGATTGTGTATGCAACTTTGTATACGCCGTGTGTATGCTTTTTTGCGGTAGCAAATGTGCGATTGCGTGCCACATATGCGTTTGTGTGTATGTCCGTGCGCAATTGTGTGCGTGTTAATTAATCCATGCATGTGACACGCGATTGCGTGCCACCTGCATGTCACGTGCGTAATACACGTGTACGGTTTTGTTTGTGTGCGCGCGAATGTGTGCCACGTGTGTGCGGCTGTGCGTACCGTGCCGGCCTTCATAGGCGCTTACTCGCAAACAGCACTTGACCCAACAGTCTGTTAATGCTATACGGGGGATCTTTGTCTTTGCTTGCGTGTGCCCTGTGTGCTTTAGCGCGGTGGCGCTGGGCACGGACATGCTGGAGCTCGACTGCCACCTGACCCGGGACGACGAGGTGGTGGTCGTCCACGACCAGCGCCTCAAGCGTCTCTGCGGTTTGGACGCCAAAATCTCCGACCTCCGTTACGCCGTGAGCACCGCCTACATTTCATAGACCTTACAAGATTTTTGTTGCGTTTTTCATCTGCGCGTTGCTTCGTCGTGTTCTTTGGTGAAGGTGGGGGGAGGGGGTGAGGGTGGGATCAGGGCAGATAAAGGGAAGGGGGGGCCCCCCCTGTCAGAGCGCGACTTGACAAACCTCGTTGTTTCTGCAACGTCTTTTGAAAACATCAAACATTGTTGTTCTGCTGTCTTTGTACCCGATCTGGTCTTGCTCTCCGAAACAAAGCAAACATTTGGGGTGTCCCGTAATTCAGGGCCACCCTGTGTTCGCAGCGTAGATGTATTTGTGTATCTTGAGATTCTTTAGCACCGTACGTAGCCAACCGTGCTAATCGGAGGTGCGGGGGAAGGACAACAAACTTAAATACGAAAAGCAGTTCTAAGGAAATTCGTTTTCAATTTCGATAAAAAAATGCAAAGCTCCAGTGATTTCCTAATATCGGAAGGAAGAGCGTTCCAGACGGCCTCAGAAGCGCATCTGAAAGCGTGCGATACGGTGATCGTCTTTGTTCGATGGCCAGCCAAAAGTTGGTGTATGTTGAACTTCTTTCTCACCGTACGTAGCCAATTGTGCTAATCGGAGGTGCGGGGGAAGGACAACAAACTAAATACAAAAGTAGTTCTAAAGAAATTAGGTTTCAATTTCGGTGATAAAATGCAAAGTTCCAGTGGCTTCCTAATATTGTAAGGAAGAGTGTTCCAGACGGCCACAGAAGCGCATCTGGAAGCACGCGATACAGTGACCGTCTTTGTTCGGAGCAAGTGGGTGGCCGGACGGTCGGCCCGTGGTCCTGGTGCCCTGCCCGTGACCTAACGCTGAGGCTACGGAATTGCTGACCTATTGCTGACCCATTGCTTTGTAAGCGAGTGAAGGTTTGACTTCGAACCAAACACACGGTCGCGTCTACGACGACACCAGCAGCGACGTGTACGCCACCAAACGTGTACTGTCCCATCGTCATCATGCGGGGTCGTGGGGGGGCTGGTAATCGTCATTTGGTGAAGGCAAGGAGCATAGACATGGGGGGCACGGGAGTACAGTACAAGAATCCCTCGTTCAGCGCGGCAGATGATGCGTTCCTGAAATGTGCCATGTCAAGCGAGGAATTACCGTATTTTCCCGCATATAACCCGCGGGGTATACCACTTTTTACAAACAAAACAAGACCCTGCGGGTATATGGAGGTGCGGGCTATCTGAAATTTGTTTTACACAAAACGCTATTTTTGCGGGGTATTTGCGTCTGCGGGTTATATGCGGGAAAATACGGTACTGTATATATGCATATATTACAGGGCATAAATACATCTTTTTTTATAAATATTGAACCACATTTGCACTATAAAATCAGCCTGCAGCTGTACCACTCAGTCACGCAGCTCAAGAAAGTAGTTCGTCGTCGACCGCTCAGAAAGCCGCGTTAGAACGGCGCGTTCCACGTTGCGCGGAAAGTGTTCCCGGGTAGAAGAAACCGTGTTGTTGCGAAAACGCGTCATATGACAACGCGAGGAATTTCCGCACAAGCTGCCTCGCAGAGCTGCTCGGAGCTGCTTGGCATCCGAAATTCTGATGGGAGCAGGTGCATTCGGGGTGGTTGGCTCATAATGAAATTCGGCGCGTAGCACAGCAGCTCAAGGGGATACGAAGGGGGGGATGCGGTTCTGTCGGGGCAACAGAATTGGGGGCGAGTGTCGGCACGCAGAAGTTCCGCCGCACGGTTCAAGAGAGGTAGGAAGTGATTCTGTCCGGTCATTTTCCGAGGGATTTGTTCCGCGTCGTGATGATGATGAAAAGCAAGGATCCGTTATCTGTTGCAAGTCAACAGGAATGGACATTTCTTTCTTCACCGTGTGGTTTTTCTGTGTGTCACAAGTTGGGAAATTAGTGGTGGTGAAAACTCAGTCCCCATCCGTTGCTGGAGCGGTGGTGCTGCGGTTAGCTTACCGCGCTACGAATCCAGCCACGGCTAACAGACCTCAGATTTCCTTTCCAATGTGCGTGTCATTGACCGCTCTGTTTTGCAGACTTTAAGTGTTCTACATGTGTTCGGTTGTTGTATATGCAATGGTTTATTTTAGCCTCGTAAATAGTTTGTTCTGGTTGTACATTGTTGATGCACGGACCCTGCCATTCGGAACTTGACTTGTTTTGATTTATGGTTTGTTAGTTTTGTGTGTGCTGTAACCAGGTTTCTTTAACCAGTTCCCCCATCGAACATGAGTATTTGTTTCCCAATGAACTTTACCCGGGGCCGCAATAAAATGTACCTAACCCTGGACAGCAGCGGCGGCGCATGATATCCGAACCTGTGCCCCACCCCTCAACACTCGTTAGCCGATCCGGATTGGCCGGCTTGGTGAAGTATGGCCGAGAAGTCTCCCGTGACTGAAAGGCGTGGGGGGAGGCCTTCGTCCGTGCGGTGGATTGATATGTATTTTATGCACTTTTAAAATCTAGATTGGGTGGTTTTTCAGACGCATACCTGTGTGGGCGCTTGGAGGTGATGAGGAGGGAGAGGCGGGGAGGGGGGGTAGAGCGGGTGGGAGGCCGAGGTGGATCTCGTAAAATGGTTTATATCGCCAATTCGATGGTTATAAAAACTCGAATTACTGACCTTAACAAATCGTTCATTATCGTAAGCCATGGTCCATCTGCTGCTGGATGAAAGCTTTCTCAAGTCGCCGCCGTTCTAGAATGAAAACTCGTTTCTTTAGAACTGCTTTTTGTGTTTAGATTGCGGTCCTTCCCCTCTCCGTGTCTCCGATGAGCACGGTTGGCCACGTACGGTACGAAAGAAGTTCAAAATATATATGTAGTGACTGGCTCAGAGACACTCAGAGTAGGAGGCACTCTGTTTATTAAAACGGCCTTAACAGTTCACACTTGGTAACTACGGTTCCCAGTCAGGACAGCTGGTAGACTGCCTCTGACTGGCGACGCCGAGATGGTGAAGACGGAGACGACGGTGAAGACTCCGGCAGCAGCACGACGCTGATCCCACTCCACACGACAGCCCCGAGCTCCCCTCCCGGAGCCCCTCTTATACTGTCAGCGCGGCCTGGCTCCGCCCCCGGCCACGCCCCCTTCTGGAACCTACCAGCGGGTTCTCGATGTGCCCCTTCCATGACCTTTCCCCCTCTAGATCTCCTTCTGGTCTATCACGTGACCTGCTGTCAGTCAGGGCTGCTGTAAGCTGCATATCCCCTTCCCTGCCAGCAGCCAGCGCTGTGCTGCTACGTGGCCGATTCTATGTCACTACACACACATACATACGTGTACAGCTCATTTAAAAAAGAAAAGCAAATCGCATCACTGCTTGACGAGGATCTCACTGAGCCAGCCCCAGTCGTGGAGGTTATCCGAACATACTTCAGCGTGCTGGACAGTGCGAGTCGGTGAAGATGGGGAGCATAGACGTGAGCATAGCATAGACGTGAGCATAGCATAGTACAACAATGTCCGTGGCTGTGCTGCCCACTCTTACAACTCATTATTATTGGCACTACGTGGGTTGGCAAACTGGACAATAGTGAGATAGAGAAATCCCCCCCCCCCTCCTTGCCATGTCTACTCAGCGGCATGAATGGATGTACTACAGTTAGTCAATCGCAGGTAGTGGGGTAGAGTGTGGGTATTCCCAGCCCTTCCAAGACACTTGGCGCGCGTGGAAGAACCCTCTCGGGAGATTTTTCCCTCTCGTGGAGGGGGTAGACTTCCGTCTGTCGTGGAGGCCCTTCTGCCAGCAGTGACGTGAGCAAGCAATTGCAGGGCTGCGCCCTTAACCTTTATTGCTCCAGACTTGGCGAGAATTACCGAGGCGCAGGGGAGTGAAACGAAGATGAGTCTGAGGTTGAACCCTGATCCCACTGTGCTAGGCACGGGGGAGGATGCTAGGGAGCAGCAAGGTCCATGGGGAGGCTGTGATGATCTCTTGCACGGGACTCGCGGTTGATTAGGCCATGCCCACGTTGCAGTCACTCTAAATAAATGAAGCCGTAAATTGAGACCTGCGTTTTACGTGACGCACTTATATAAACGGTCTCTCGCGCGGCGTTGTGTAATTGCTCAATTTGGACGGCATAGCCAACTTTTTTGGAATGGACCGTCAAAGGGGCGCAATTTTAGGATTGTTATTTTAGGATTGTGTGCGGTCGCGAATGACTGTGATTGTACGCACACGCGTGTTTGCGTGCACACGCATGTTTGCGTGCACACGCGTGTTTGCGTGAATGCGTGTTGTTCACACTGGTTCGCATATGCATGTTTTGCCCCCGCTCATCTCCCCGTGTCTCTTCTCGCCTCTCCGTATGTTTAGGACCTGCCTTGCTACCACTCCAGCCTTGATGTCACCTTCCAACCAAGTAAGAAGCCGGCATCTTGGCTGCAGACTGGGCTTAATTCATAAATGTTTTTCTGGGGTTGCTGCTCGACTCGAGCAATGAGGCACGTGTATGTATGTTGAAATTCTTTCGCACTGTACGTAGCCAACCGTGCTAATCGGAGATGCGGGTGAAGGACATCAAAATAAACACAGAAACAAGTATAACCCGTAAAAACAAAGTTTTTCACTATAAATCCTTTATATGCGTGGCGGCTAGTCCTCTCGTCCTCTGGCTTGAGATGGCTGCCACCTATGGGTGAGATGATTGCATTGCACCATTAAGCAATTGGTAACTAAATATAATATTTTTGTCCTAAAAAGTGTAAAATTTTGGAAAACATTCACGAACATTAATTGTCACGCACAACGAGTCTGTGTGGAAAATGTCAGCTCGATTGGATCACGGGAAGTGGGTTAAAAAACGACTGAAAGATTTGCACGGTCCTAAGCAAGCAAGCGAACTTAATATAAAGGATTTAAAAAGAAACGAGCCTAGTAGCCACAGCCGCTCGCGAGAAGCGCAGTGGCTCAGTGGCGGTTACTTGTTCCAAGCAAAAGCCTAGGGGCCATTACGCAGCTGAAGGGGCGCCCCAGACATTCTAAGTCTAATTGAAGTGTGAAACTAATCAACGTGAAAACAATGAAATGAATCGCTCCTTATTCTTGCGATCTCACTCCATTGTCCGTTTTTGCATTTGTTTCACATCGCTTGCATCGTCGTCTCTCGTTTGATGAGATTTTAATAAGTTGAAGGCGGCGGGGGTGACGGGAGGGGGGAGAGACTCACCATATTGCCCGACCCCGTCGTGGTTTTTGCGCCCTGTTGCGTAAACGGATGCGAGCGGCATCTTTTTTTTTATGCTCTTAGGTTTTTTTGGTAAAGTCACGTAGGTAAAACATAAATAATACAAATAAAATAATATTAAAATAATATAAATAAAATTATAAATCACGACGTTTCGGAGGCAACACAAGTCTCCGTCATCAGGTGGGACCGTCACAGCTAAATTTACTGTATCAAGTGAGGCAAAATTCCAAGAAACAATTCTTTTTTTTTACCCAGCGGTTTCACCTGCCCCCCCCCGCGCGCCCCCATCCCCCGCCCCCCCACCCCCAGCCAGCCCCGCTCCCCGAGGAGACGCTGGCTGAAACGCGTGGCTGTACTGCGGAGATTTCGGCACCCAACCCCACCACCCCCCCCCTCCGGTCGGCAGCGGCATGTTCTCAAACCGGGCGTTTGTCGGCGAGGTTCGGGCTGGGGCGGCGGGGCAGGGGGGAGTGGTGAACTCTTACAACAACAACAACAGCGGCAGCAAACTGTGGCCCACCTCATCCTAGCTGCGCAGGATGAATTATTGAAAACGCAGTGTCTCCTTTTTCTGTTTAAGCGCTGCGTGCCGGCCGCGCTCGGTAACCAGACTCTGGTGGGAGAGCGGCGCGGTCAAATCGCCGAGCTCATTAAGCTAAACGGTAAAATATGAATAAAAAAAGTAGTTTTTACCAGGTCAGGCCCACTGAGCTGTACAGCGCTTTTTCAGAAGCGACCTGGCCATCGCAAATGATAGCTCGACGAAGTGGCTCATCGCGTGGAAATTTTTATTGCGGTAGCCACATACTCTAAACGCGCGATGTTGATTCTAAATGTGGAGGGCAAAACCGGGAGACCCGGAGAACATGCAAACTCCAAATATACAGCAGTCAGGGTCAGGATCGAAGCCATAACCTCCTGTATACCAGGCAAGGGAGTTAACATCTTGCCACCATGGGGGGGCGGGGCTGTGGGGGAGTTGGTTCATTTAAACGGTGACAACGCTCACGTTGGCGTGGAGCGGTGGCCCAGCGGTTGGCGCACCACGCTTTGGACGCGGCCGCCCGAGTTCTACGCTACAAACCCCGGCGAGCTGAGTTAATAGGTGCTCGCTAACAGTGCTCACCCCCAACAGTCTGGGTTGGCTATACAGGGCACCTTTGTCTTTTGTGTATTGGTGTGTTAAGTGAGGGATGGGGGGGGGGTCCTAGGGTAAGTGCAATGGTTAGCGAACCGTGCTATGAACCTAACAACCTGAGTTCGATTCCCAGCCATGGCTAACATCGGTTGAGAGTGATATCGAAACCGGTCCTGGACTTCCCCTCCTTCACCGCCATCCCAAACTGATAACCGTGGACGGAGTGTGGTAAACAATCCCCAGGACCGGCACCAGTAAGGGAGATGCCTTCCTTCAGCGGTCGATTGGCACAGAGCTATTTAAAAACGGTAATCCACAATTACGCACTTGCGCTTGTGCGTGTTTCATTAATCTTTCCGGAAACGGACACTGCCTCTCGGTGCCACGCAGAGTTTAACGGCGGAGGAAATTAAACGCACGCGATTCGTTCGAATCGCCGTTGTTGTCTCTCGTGTTGCCCTGCGTGACGTCCGACGTTTCGCTCCGCGTGAGCTCGGGAGGATGCTGCCACCGCGTGAAGCGAACCGAAGGGCAGCACCACGATAGCAACCCCCCTGCCAATGGTCCACGGTGACGAGATGTTATTTCCCTCGCCTGGTACGCAGGCTTTGATCCCGCGGTGTCTCCCCATAGTCGCGTGGATTTTTCTCCTGGTCCTCCGCTTTTTCCCCCTCCGCGTTTAGAATCGGCGTGCGTTTCGAGTTTTTGGCTTGCTGCGTTAAATGTCCACACGATGATGAGCCACTTCGTTGAGCTTTTATTTGTGGCCAGGTCGCTTCTGAAAAAGAGCCACACAGCTCAGTGGTGCGGCACAGCCACGATGACCCTACGCGGAGATTGAGATCGTCGTCGTCGTTATTGGACTTGCGAGAACGCACAGGCCGCCGGGTTATTTTCGGCTCGTGCAGCCGTTTATACTGCGCGACCTTGGAAAGAGCGCGGCCGGCTCCTGCGCTGTTCGCTAGCGCGCGACGGTGCAACGCTGTTTGGATTTACATATATTTATAGTCTTTTATAAATATAGCGCGCGACCGCGTCTCGAGACGGTGCACGGATAACGGTGGGGGTTCATTTATGGTGTAGGCCAGAAGGTCGGCAACCTGCAGCTGCGGAGCCGCATGCTGCTCTTTAAGGGCTCTTTATACAGGTAGGAAACAACAGGTTCCACACTGCCCACCAGGGATTATTTGTCTGTCTGTCATGCATATTTGTCTGTCGTGCACGAATGCGCTGTCCATCCAAGTTCCTACCTGCCCACTCCGAAGGAACGTGTTTAAGGCCCACCGTCTCGTATTCACGTGTATTGGCGGCTCCTGGAATCTGTACCGAGTTTTTTTTTTTACTGAATTCGAACACAAAAAAAATGTCTCCTCTTGTTATTTTGGTTGCCGACTCCCTGGTATAGACAGAGAGAGAGAGAGTGTGGCAGGCAGCTGTAGGCAGCGGTTAATTGGAAAAGGTCTTGGGCCTGGACTTGAACAGGGGGCAGGCAGTCGACAGCATGGATCACTGGGGGTTGGGGGGGAGGCAGCGAGTTCCAGACTGTGGGGCCAGCGGCGGAGAACCGTCAACGCGTGTGAATCATGCTGACGGCTGCTGTTTCAGTAGTTTTGTATTGAATTACTATCGTAAAAAAACATGTTCTGCACTGCCCATTGTCAATGCCATGTTGGGGTAGTTGTTTGATAATACTTCACCATGCTGATCACCATGGGATGGTGAAACTCGGTGGAGAGCAGCCAGACTGATTCAGATACGGGTGTCATTCGCCACTGATATTTAGCCGTGGCCAGGAATCAAAATCAGGTTTCCGGGTTCATAGCGCACTGCGCTAACCAAATGCATCACCACAACCCACCTACTTCTTAGTGTATCGCCATCATCACCGCCTTCATCACCGTCAATAACGATCCATTCACTGCTGGATGAAGTCCTTCACCAGATCGTCACCATGGTCTCGCGATGATGCAACGACCCGTCTGGCTCCTCGCACTTGAGCTCGTCAAGGGACATTACGAGTAAAGTGCCGGCATTGCAGATGTCGGCTGTCGTGCTGTCGTGCTGTTGTGCTGTCATTGTAGCGGGCGTGCTCACCCTGACCGACACGCAATAGCGCGTCTGTCATGCGCGGGGGACGCTTCAGCAGAGAGCGGCAGGAGTAGCTCCGATGATTTTAGCGCAATCGGGAGAAAACCAACGAGACGACTTTCACAAGACGTGCTGAATTTGTAGCGAAGGGACGCGTCCGTGAGGTTTTCCGCCGAGGAGATGGAGCGATGGGGGGTGCTGGTGGGGAGGGGGGGTGGGGGATGGAATGGGGGGATGGGGGATGGAGTGGGGGGGGTCAGTCGTTTTCGTGCGCAGGAGCTTGGGTGGACGGATGACTTTGCGGGGTGGTGAGAGGAGGAGGCCTTCATCCAGCAGTGGGTAGATAAAGTGACTGGAAATTATAATTATACATTGTGAAGTATTTTTCACCCCCTCCTAATTTTGCCATCTCGGATTTTAAACAATGCATTCAAGGCGGTTCGGGGGGGGCACCTCAGATTGAACTGCCCTTGGTTAGCCGCCTTGTTTACCCACCGAAGGAAGACACCTAGGGGACCTGAAACATCTCCCCAGTTTCGATTTAACTCTGCCCTGTTTGATCGCGGTTTGATTCCGGTGCTCGTGGGACGCGCGGTGCCAATGAAGCCGCCGTGCAAACGACACGAAGGACAAAATTAATATCTCGAGGGAACCCTGGAGGTCGTGTTGCGGGAATTCGTCAAAACGCTGCAGGGCTCGGTCGTTACCCCTTCGCGGAGCTCTCCAATCGCCCCCATCGCCCTCCCACTCATCACGCCAGTCACATCCCCGTCCACTTTTGTACCTCTGATGAGCACGGTTGGCTACGTACGGTGTTCGACACACGTACACACGCCCCCCTCTAATCACCACGTTTCACACCGACCCTCCTCCCCCCCCCCTCCCCCCCCCCCGTCGACCTTCTGCTCAGCACACCCGATGTCACTCCTCTACCCAAACGCTTTGTTCACTATTCCACCTCGGGTTCATCAGGGCTGGTGAGGGATAATGTCTCCCCCCCCTCACCCACCCTCTGGTCAACTCCCTGACTCTCGTCATCATTGTAAGCCATGGCCAGCCCGACCCACCGCGGTCTCTCGCGACCTTGCGATGCAACGATCCACCCAGCCCCCGGTGCACAACAGCTTCCCTCTGATTAGCGCGGTTGGCTACATGCTGCGCGAAAGAAGTTCCACATTCATACGTAATCCACGCGTTCCTCTTTTTGTCTCTAAGTGTAATTCCTTCTAATGCAAATCATATGACGTCAATCATTGCATCTCTCTCTTATCATCATCATCATAAAATAAGTACATTATTATTCGTATAATTCCAAGTGTGCATTTTTCCACGCTTTTCTCCGTGACCGCGATTCTAAGCTATCTGTTGTGGCAGGTCGTGCGCACTGAATCGTCTCCAATAATCTTACTCGACTACCTTGGTCGGCATCTTCATTGCGGTTCATTAATTTAATCTCGCGTGTGTGCGCCTGGTGTGTGTGTGTGCGTACGCATGTGTGCGCGCGTGTGTGTGTTCTCGCTCTGTGCCCGACAGAGTGCTGCTGCGTGGGGACAGGAGACACGCGCATCCCGCGCCTTCGGGAGGTGTTCGAGGCCTTCCCCGACACCGTCATCAACGTGGACATCAAAGTGGATGACGACAAACTCATAGACAAGGTGGGCAGAGAAATCCCCCTCCACCACTCCGGCCGTCGCTCAAGCCGCTCGCAATCACACGGACGGGGCGAGGGGGTGGAGGATGCTTTCCGCGGCTGTCTCGTGGTCAGCACACCGACTGCCCTTGCAACCCAGAGGTCGCCGGTTCGATCTTGCGGCGGCAGGAGGAGACGGGCAACTCGTAGCCACAGCCATGGCAAGAGGTGTACTGGATGTTGTGAGTGTTCCAGGTGTGGGAATATTTTCCCGGTCGCCAGCCCAGACAGACCCGGCTGAAATGAAGCCCCGTTTGCTCATGAACAGTCGATGGCTTCATAAGCAAAGGTTTATGTTTCGCGAGGATGCGCGCCAAGGTGCATTTGGTTCGTCCACTGGACCTGCAATCCAGAGGTCGCCAGTTCAACCTCCTGATGATGATTGCTTGTGTTGCAGTCGAAACGTCGTGATAATTTTTTGTTGTTTTATATTTTTATTATTTTATTATTTCCCTTCTACATGACTTTACCGAAAGAACCAAGAATATAAATGGATACATTATTGTATTTGTTACACAGAAGATTCCGTGTAGCCAGTTGCCCAGCTATTTTCGGTGGCAACGGCGAGGTCGCGCCTTATTGTTGGGGTGGTGGAGAGGAACTCGGCCAGCGTCCAGCCAGGAAACTGGAGGCATGGATTCATTAGAATGGTAGTACAATGATATGCAACAAACGCTTTTTGCAGGGCGTATAAAATGTATGGCCCTAGTGTGGCTTTTTGACCATTTCTCAGTGCGGTTCATTGAATGCGCGGAAGCATAGTTTCGGGGAACGTAGAAGTACAAAACAATGGCGAATTCTTCTTCATTGCTGTCTGCTGTTCAACCGCATAGCCCTGTCATCTCTAGCCCCCCATAACACCTGTCACTATGGTCATAGACAAAAAAAACCCCCAAAATGTAGAATAATAATAATACACGTTTAAACTTAACACGACGGTTTCATTTCTTGGCAGGTGTCGGAGCTGATCAGGACGCATAGTCGCGAGTCCCTCACCGTGTGGGGCAACGCGAGCGACGTCGTCATCAGGAAGTGCCACAAAGCGGTGCGCCCTGCCCTCTGACCCTGCGACCCCCGGCGGCCGTGCTGCCCGTTGTGTCCCGTGCGCGGTTATGTTCGCCGGTTTCATCCCAGCAGGCTTGCCCTGCTAAGCTTCCGAGATCCCACGAGATTGGGCGCCTCCAGTGAGAGTTTATCGTGTCGTTGTGGTTGTCGCTGTCGCAGAACCCGGACGTGGGCATCCTCTTCAGCATGAAGCGCGTGGTCGTGCTGCTGCTGCTCTTCTACACGGGGCTGCTGCCCTTTGTGCCGCTGTCCGAGGGCTTCCTGGAGATCCCCATGCCCTCCATGGTGCTCAGGTGCGACGGGAAATTGCGCGTCGTGAGCGGGGGTCGGCGAGGTCGCGAGCGGGGGTCGGCGAGGTCGCGAGCGGGGGTCGGCGAGGTCGCGAGCGGGGGTCGGCGAGGTCTCGAGCGGGGGTTGATCAATGTGCCATGTTGTTCCGCACTTAAAAAATCTGACTTCCGAATCGGCGACATAGCTCGTCCACCGTGGATACAGAGAAGGGGAGATCATTCAGCTCACGAGCATCGCAGCAGTGGGATAGACGATGGCCCGGTGATGTCGATGATGAAAAGTCACGTAGAGAATAAGGCAAATGGAATCCCCTTTGAGCTCAGAGTGATCCAGTGTTGTTTGTTTATTTGTCTCAGACACCGCGCCTACATTACGCCTCCCTCTATTCACCGACTTAAAACAAAGCCTCTGGCACTGTCAATCAAGCCTTGGTATTTGTCTTGGAATGCAATCGCTTTCTATGTAAATCTAGTTTGTATTGAGCCACAGGACTCGCATAGACACCCACAGGCTCGTACAGAGACTCTTAGACTCACGAAGAGATCCCTCTCCTTCCATATACCTCTGTTAATAAATACGCCCACGGTTTCTGCGCAGCGTCTTCAGATTGCTGCCTTACGGAGGGGTTACGTAATCCGCGTTGTATTGTGCATGTTGCCTCCGTGTGAGTCGAGGTAACGTTACTCTGCAAGTACGTGGGGATCTGCCTGTGCCGTATTTTCCTATTTTTCTGATTGACTGCCTGTTTCTCTCCCGTGAAACAGATCAGTTTCAGAATCTTTATTTAGACTGGAGGAATCCTAAGAGCCACAAAGCTCTTTTTCACCGATGCCCAGTAAATTACCCCGTTCCTCAAATCGCCGCTTTACGCCGCCACCCTCCCAACGGCAAATGGCATCTGGGGATGCGGTCACGTTTGCGGGGGGTGATGCAACTCCACGTTGCGTTTATATAATTGTGTCGGTAAGCGCAAGTTGCCACCGCGTGCGTGGCGCGGCGTCGTGGAGCGTTACGCAAGCGTCGCTGTCGCTGCAGCTCGCCCGACGTTGCGTCACGAGCTGCCGCTCCCATGGGAAATGGTGGTAGTTGTTGTTGTTGTTGTCTTGGTGTGGACTGGGACTGTGTTGTTGTTGCTGTTATTGTTGTCTTGGTATGGTCTGTGTTGTTGTTGTTGTTGTCTTGGTGTGGTATAGGACTGTGTGGTTGTTATTGTTTTGGTGTGGTCTGGGACTTGTTATTGTTGCCTTGGTGTGGTCTGGGTCTGTGTTGTTGTTGTTGTTGTTGTCTTGGTGTGGTCTAGGACTGTTGTTGTTATTTTGCTGCCTTGCCCCAAGCATGCATTTGGTGTTGACAAATCGGCAGAAATGTATAATTATGTATTGCGACACTCTTTACCTCTCCTCTATATGGCACTCACATCGTCTTTTTGTCTTGTTTGTTAATGCAACTCGCTGACCCCATTGCCCTACTGGACATCTGTGACAAAGAGCTCCAGAGCTCATCGGATTCTTCCAGGACAAATAAAAGATTAAAATTTTGATTCACTATATCGCGAATAAAGTCAAAGGTACTCTTTGATTTTTTTCGGTAAAGTCACGTAGGTAAAAAATAAAATAAATGAAAACAACTAAATTAAATCACGACGTTTCGGGCGCAACACAAGCATGCCTTCTTCAGGTGGGGACAACGTAGCGAAAGCGCAAACGCTTAAGTGTGTCTAAGAGATGGCTGTGACGAGGCATTACATAGTCGCGGGGGATGGAGGGAGGGGGGGGGCATGGTGAGTGTGCGGGCGCGCTGTGGACTGGGAGGCAACGATGTGAGGAACGGGGTGGGCGCAACGTACGGAGTTCAAACTGAAGCTTTGTGATGCCGGTGTCGCCCCCGCGACCTCGTGCCCACGCCGCGGCTGACCTCGAGCCTCCACTCAGCTGGAGCTCTGGAGAGAGCTGCTCTCCTCGAGCTGGTGTTTAACTAACCTAAACCACTGTTTTTTTTATTTTACCAGGTAAGGGCCCCCACTGAGCTTCCTTCATAGCTCTTTTTCAGAAGCGACCTGGGCCGCAAGTGATAGCTCAACGAAGTTGGCTTGCCACGTGGAAATTTACAGCAGCCGAATTCTCTAAACGCGCGTTGTTGATTCTAAATGTGGAGGAGAAAACTGGAGAATAACGGGGCAATACCGTTTTGTTGATAAAATGTATGCTGTATGTAATCTGCCCACGTAATTATCGACCGCGCTTTGATGACGATGAGCGTGCCGTCCCCCGCCCCCTGTTGCTGTGCCGCAGAATTGCCGACGAAAAGTCGACGTCCAAACTCCACTGCTGGGTGCTGAGGCTCGCGGACCGGTAAGTATCGTCACCCGGCACACGCTCGCCCGCAACCTTCACGCCGCACGACCAGCACCCCCCGGCCCATCGGCACCAACCGCCACGTCTCCAGCGATCGCCGACAAACGCTAAACAACGTCGTCCCGACCAGCCCAACCGACCGATGGGCGGCACGTGAAAATATTCCCGTGTTACGCGTTCGCTCGGCCACGGAAGGCGCACAGGGAGATGCGATCGTGTTGGCGGGAGACATTAAGGGGTTGTTTGGCGGCGCGCACGAGAGGCCTGTTGGCAACTCCTCTCTAACCGCTCGCTCGCTCGTGTGCTTGCTTTTCCGTTGCAGGATACTGATGAGCAAGATTTTGTTCAAACACCTGGAGCGCAGGGGCATACAGGTGAGGCCAGCGATCGCTTGCGGGAAGCCCACAACCCAACGGGCAAATCGCTTTCACTGCTGCGGAGGTGTTGCCAGCTGTGCTGCAAAGCCCTCCTCCCACGTTTGTTGCCCGTATTACCCAACAACAAACGATACGCACGAAGTTAAATAAGGGTAAATAATCATTGACAGCCCCTCCTCTGGATTACAAACGCCGTTCGCCGCTTGTCGTTGAAGAGGTTCGTGGTTCGAATCCAGCGGCCTCCCTTGGGTAATAGTGCGCTGCCTGCTTCGCAGTGGGCGTTAAAGATCCCGTGACGTAATTCGCAAGAGTAGGCCGTTGCATGCCGGCGTCATGGTTCCAGGTTGCAAAAGTCGCCCAGAAATCACTCGAATGGGATTATACACAGCATCGTTGCCCAACCCTGCTGCAAAAGCCTGGTAGCAGCCTCCTGAAAAAGAATCATGAGACTATGTGAGGCTCTCCCGGCTAGTTTAGTGTGTTGTCCTTACCCCCGCCCCTCCGATTAGCATGGTTGGCTACGTACGGCGCGAAAGAAGTTCAACGTAGGTACATTTCGCGCGTACGTAACTCCCGCTACCGCCCCGCCAGGTGTACCTCTGGGTCCTCAACGACGACGAGGACATTGAGCGAGCATTCCGCCTGGGCGCCACGGGGGTCATGACGGACTTCCCCACCAAACTCAAGCACTTCCTGGAGCAGCATCCCGAGTACTGCAAGTGATTAAGTGGGGGCGGGGGGGGGTGTGCAGCCTCGTGCCCTCCCTGCCCCCCCCCCCACCCGCAACACCCGGTTGGACTCCCAGCTCCACAGGTTGACCGGTGTCAATAGGGGGAGGGAGTAGGTGGCAGGGAGGTGGGGGGCGGTTCTTACATAGTCGGGCTTAATTCATGTTCTTGTTGTTGTTCCTGTTCACTGAACAATGTTCTCGGTTGCTTGGTTAAGATAGGAGTGGGTGGCACGTGACTGCCAGGATCCACGGCCGTAGTGAGTCGTCGTAATGTTCAATGTGGTGTGCCGGGTGCAGAAATATATTTTTTCCGGATATTGTAGGCTTGCGTAGAGACACACAGACCCATTGAGACCCATAAACACACACATAGAGACCCCCCCATGTACTCCCTGAGGAGGCCCACAGTCTCACGCAGAGGCTTAATTTCTCGCTCGATATTTTCTGTGTCGCTGGTAGACCGGTGGAGGTGGTGGTAACGTGACTCATAGTAACCACAGCCATAGCAAGAGGTGTTATTGGATGTGGCGTGCTGGGATGCAGAAATACCTGCCGGCTCGCCGACCCAAACACACCCAGCTGATATCCCTCCGATGCGTTTTCCGGATCGATCTGCGCGTCGTTCGGCACGATGTCCACGCGGAACGGAACGTTGGACAGCGCACGGTGCGCCGAACAAAACGCGAAACAACCCGGAGAACACATCTTAGAGCCTGCAGAGCACGACCGGCAAGACCCAGGTGAAACTAAGCCCAGGTGCCCGAGCGTCCGTGACCGCTGGTGTTCCGGTGGCCCATGCCGCTCTCCCGTCACGGCCGTCCGTCGTGACGTTAGCACCGTGTGTTGCGTCACGCTCGTTATTTATTCGTGCATCCAGCTCGGTAGCGCTGCGTTTGTCTCGGCCGTGGGTCCGAACCGCCTTTTTTTTGCAACCGTGGGTGGCGCTGTGCATTTAACGAGTCCTTAATCAAAACCTGATGAGTTGTTATGAGTCGGTTGTTGCTTCCGATTGACCTTTCCTGCCTCGTTTTTACCGTCTTGTTTGTATTGTCATAGGACCTCCTTTGCCAGTACCAAAATATAAGAAGAGGTTTTCCCCTATTTTCTGGCAACAAAACAGGTCTTAAAATGTTAAAACACCAAACTGAAACCTTTTACAAGGAATCATGTCTACATTAACCATTGTGGTTAATGCAGACATAATTCCTCGTTTGTATCAAAACTGTCGCGTTACGGGAAGGGGGGGGCGGGGAGAAAACCACACAACACAAAAACAACCAACGCAAGTATTTTTTAACGAATTTTATTCGGGCTATTCAACGGCCCCAATGTTGCAATTCTGCTTCACGGAATGAAATGGCGGTCGTGAAATGTGTGGTGCGTGTGGGACGGGTATAATGCCACTTGTAAAAATAATGTATTTGGATGTGATGAAGTACAGACGTCTCGAATTGTATCTGCCGTGTTTCATGACATACTTGAGTGGGGGCAGTTGAGTGTCTGCTCGCCCGCGATTTGATGCAACGCGTTTACCCGCTGCGAGGTTTTTGAGCGAAAATGAAAACTGACTTTTTTTTTACAGAACATGTTTTTAATGTTTTTTTAATTTACCCCTGGAAGGATTTTGGGCGACATTTTTTTTCTAATCAGCTGAAGGATTTACGTCGCTTGCCTGTTTGCTTGAACAACAAGAACAAAATAACAGTACATTTCACATCGCGTAGATTTGCTCGGAATTCCTTTCAGTGAACTATTTTGCACAATAGAGATGTCATTACGAATATACGCGTGCGCGCGCGCTCACTCATAGCTTGCACAGGTCGCATAGTAACGAAATGTTGGTATTTTATTGCGCACAAACATGTAAACGTTTTGGAGATGCAACATGTCCCTTAACCTTCGTTCGGGCGGTTGTTAACCATACTTATGATAACTTCAAGATAGTTTACAAACGCGCGTTTGTGTTTTACGTTTGTGCTTTAATTAAAAAATGAACAACGTAGTGCTCTCATTGTCTTTGGAATGTGTCGCCGTGTTGTAGGGTTAATATATTAATACTTTAATTTTAAAAAGTACACGAGAGGTGTTATTAGTATACGAGAGAGGGTGGTGTCAGTACACGAGAGTGGTGTGTTTATTATTTTGGAAAATTTATTTTGTACAGAACCAAGAGGCCATGTGCTCTACTGCTGCTCTATGCCTGTAACTTCCCACTGCTGGACAAATAACTCCCCCCCCCTCCGCCTTATTGTCATCCGTGATTCCTTCTTTTCCCCAGTTGCTTCTGTCTCGGCAGTGACCTCCGAACTCGTTAACCCGGCCAGGTGACTCAAGTCAGAAGGTCGCACGTCCAGTTCGTGCTGGCAGGTTGACTCGGCCCAACGTAACGCCGCGGTCGATTACAATTCCGTACCACTCTGTGGCGGTGGGTGGGGGGGGGGAGTTCAACAGTGATCATCCTATGGATTTATACTCGTCCCCGCCATAGGAATGTGGAATTGGCACCACTGGCTCGGAGCTGTGAACGAGAGATGAGCACCTCCTTGATGGCTCAATCGAGTGTGGCGTCAGTTTTTACTCTATTCACTTTAAAAAATATATAAGTTTCGTGACGTGCTCAGTACCACAGTAATGTATTTACCGTGTAACAGGAAACTACATCGCCTCTCAATACTGTACAGCAGAACCTGGATATAAGCACACCCCTTCTGAGCTAGGCCATGTGTGCTTATATCTGGCGTCATGGTCTTGTATCAGAAGTTTCCCTTTGCCCCCCCCCCCCACCAGTGTCATGTGTGTTGCTTATATCAGAGCTGTGCGTTTTACAAGGTGTGCTTTGTCTATTATATATACGTGGCTAATATGTGTTTTCGTATGTTTGTCCAGGTAATTAATCTTAGACCCTCCCCCACCAGTGTTAATTCAACGATGAGTCGTCTGAAGGTTTATGATGTGTAGTTTGTGTGAACAGGGTCAGAATTCCATAAAAATGTGTGACCTTTTGATGCGATTATTGAGTTTATTGGACCCGGTGCTGCTGTGTTTTTTCTTTCTGATCAACTAATTAAAATAGCATCGTGCCTTATGGCATCCGCATTTCAACATCCTCCAGCAGGCAGATATGTGCAGGAGCAAAGATACCCACAAATAAAACTGAACAAAAATTTTTATTTTACCAGATAAGGCTCACTGAGCTCTATAGCTGGGTTTTTTTCAGAAGCGACCTGGCCACACACGAATAGCTTAACGAAGTGGCTTATCACGTGGACATTATTTTATAGCAGCCAAATACTCTAAGCGCACGTTGATTCTAAATGCGGAGGGCAAGAGCCCTCAAAGGAAATTATTATTATTAGAACATGTTTGTCAATTTACATTTTAGCACGAGTACGTGTCCCTTATGTAGAACAATGATGCCTTGTAAATGTGTGTCTGTTTTGGTGTTTGGAAATCTTAACAAGCTGTATTTACGCTTTTCATGATAATAAATACTTGGTGAAATTGAGTCCATCGCTGAATTATCATCGTTGAGAATGTGACGGGCTTCTTCCCACTCGTTTAACACAAAGCAATCGTTGGGGCTTCTATACTTGTGTAATGTGAGGATATATCCGGCTCACTGACGTATCACAACTCGTCATGATGATTGGCTCTGCCGGTCCTGGTCTATAGCCAATGGGGGGAAGCCTAGGGGCGTGGCCCTGATGTAATGGTAAGGTGACAGCTGTAAGGATTGGTTCTGCTGGCTTTGGCCACAGCCAATGGGGAGATGAGTCAGGGGCGTGGTCCCGGGAGCTTACGAGGGAGCCTAGAATATTCCATGGAGGCTAACCAGGACTGGTGGAAACGTACCACGTGACCCGGGTATGAAATAGGGGTGGAGACGAACGACACGTGGTCAGAACAGGAACGAACAGAGGAAGGGGGCCACGCGGGAGCGGGGCTCCGGGTTGCCACGTGGCGGTGCGTCTATCTATCCCTCTCACGCTGCCTGTCAGCAGCGTGAAGGAAAGTTGTAATACAAGTTGAATAAAAGACGGATTCCAGAAGTCGCCTCAACGACCTTTATTACACTTGGTGAATGTCCTTTTGTACAGCTCAGGCTGTTGGCGTGAGAATAAAGGGACTCGTTCCAACGCCTTGTCACACGTCTGCATCATTAGTCTTATTACTCCGTTATATGTATGTACAGTATGTGTATGTCTGTCGAACTTATTTCGCACCGTACGTGGCCAACCGTGCCAATCGGAGGTGCCAGGTAAGGACAACAAACTCAACACCAAAAAGCATTTCTAAAGAAATGAGTACTGCACCAGGGAAGCGTCCATATGTAAACGGTGACAATGATTTGCCGCGTTGTTAATCAATTCAATACTCGATGGAGTTTCCTCCCCACGCCGCGTAAGTCACACCGTGGAGTCGTGCCGACGTTCCGAATTTCAAGCCTCATCGAGGGCACACCCACCCACTGCTCCGCATGGATTTGTCCTGCCAAGAAAACGGTGGTGGTAGTGGCTCCTCCATAAACCGCGACAGAAAAAGCGACTATTCGCCGCCGCCGCTGCTGCTGCTGCACGCACCTCTGTCCACACGTGGGACATTAGAGATGACCCCCACCACCCCCCCTGCCCCACACCGTGCAGAGACTGTGACCAGCCGAATCACACAGTGGAACCCCAATGCGTTCTCGACGGCGCGGTACTCGCCGCGCCGCTCCCCGAAGCTGTCGGCATCGCGCACAAATTAAAAAACGGGACGGCACGTTGAACTTCTTTCGCACCGTACGTAGCCAGCAGCGCTAATCGGAGGTGCGGACGAAGCACAGCCAACTTGGACCCAAGGCAGTTCAAGGCAGATCTAGATTTTAAAATGGGCACACGCGTGATTCGGAGTTATACGAAGAGTCATCGATTCGGTGATGGTCACAGAATTCCTCCACTGAAATGTGTGCTTTGTGTGTGTCTGTGTGTGTGTGGGGAGCGGTAGTGTAGC
Organism: Lampetra planeri; assembly: GCF_965212315.1. Taxonomy (NCBI): domain Eukaryota; kingdom Metazoa; phylum Chordata; class Hyperoartia; order Petromyzontiformes; family Petromyzontidae; genus Lampetra; species Lampetra planeri. The sequence goes on from NC_136143.1 coordinate 7,072,647, forward strand.
GGTTAGCGCACTGCGCTACAAACCCGAGGACCCAAGTTCTATACAGCCAACACCAGTGACGATTATTTTAACTGGTCTTGGGCCTCCCCTAGGTCAACTCAGCCTCAAATGAGTACCTGGTGTGGTGTGTAAACATCGTCACTGGGGAGACCAAGGCGGCCGGGGGTGGTGCTGGCCACCCACCCCCTCGTGTGCCGTACCGGCCTTCATAGGTGCTCGCTAACAACACTTGCCCCAACAGTCTGTTAAGGCTACACGGGTGAATCTTTGTCTTTTATTGTGTGTTTTGACATCGTTATACACCAAGGTTATTCCCGGCGCGTTCTTGTGCAGAACGAGAGGAATAGTCCATTCGGAAGTCATCTGACCGAGGCGTTACCCCCAAAGAATGTCTACGCAGAGCGATTTTCGCGGAGGAATTGATTTGCCGTGCCCAAGAGAGCAGCGCTTCTTATCCTGGGGGTGCGAGGCAGGGCCAGGTTGTTGTAGAAGGTAGATCGTCGAAAACGCAAATGTGAGGCACGGCCACGCGAGTACAACTTAGTTTGTTTATTCTCGATTTGAAGTGTTCGTGACTGCAAGGATCCATACTCTTTGGTTCTTTCGGTAAAGTCACGTAGATGAAAAATAAAATAAATATTTGTTTTTATATTATTATTTTGAGTTTTCATCTACGTGACTTTACTGTGTTTAATCAAACCCCACGTGTTTATTAAACGTGAGACCGTTTTTTTTACACGATCGAGAACGATCAAAGGGAGGGTCTCGCAAGGCTGCTGTCAAGGTTACGCAGCGCAGTGCCTGAGAAGAAGGTGCCGAGATGCCAATGTCGAGATCTCTGCCCGCCCACAACGAGGGGAATTCTGGAGAGTTTATCCGCCTGTAGTCTTTGTTGTTGTTGTTTTGTTGTTGCCGTGTTCCCACGTTGACGGAGCGCGCAGACTACGGCGGTTTGGCGCAACGTCGTGGGTCCCATCGTGAATGAATGGCGCTAAATGCGCGTCAATATCCCCACTGCTCTTCTGTGCGTGGGTTTTTTTGTGTTTTTAAAAGCAACTGCGGAGGAGGAAGATAGTGGTGGTGGGGGAAGTTGCTGAGATTGCGTTCGCAGAAGCACGCACAATGACTGTGCGTCGTGGGGCAGGCGTATCCACTGTCCACTTACTTCCCTAACTGGTCAACCGCGTGTTTTTACGGTGATGACAGCGACGGCAGCTGCAGTTGAACAGTAATCCTCAGTACCCTGTTCCGTACTGGGTGATGTGTGCCCCCCACCATCACCACCCGCGTGATTTGTTGCGAATTGTCGAGATCTGTGGGTTCAATTTTATTCAAGGAAGGGATCTTTGCCCATAAACTTCTGGGCGTTGGCCAGAATCGCTCCATTGCGTGCCGCCGCACGGGAGACTTGAGTGTCGAAACCGGTCGTAAGTGTGTCTCGTGTTGAACCAACGGTGGGTTGTATATGAAAACAACATTTGGGTAGACATGGCCTTTTTTTTACATTGGAGTGAATGTAGCGGGCCTTAGTAGGCTCACACGTACCAATTGCGTGCCACATGTATGAGGTTGGTTTAACACGCAGTAGGCATTCGCAAATAAATATCATCCATTTCATTCTTCACCTGAGGACGGCTGCTTGCGTTGTGGCCGAAACGTCGTGAGAATTATTTTATTATGTTTTATTTTTATTATTTTCCTTCTACGTGACTTTACCGAAAGAACCAAGAAGAGAAATATCATCCATAATACAGGTTTTTTTGTGTTGGGTTATATCGCGTAAATATATATGAATGTGTCGTTTAACCCGCCCGCCACCCAACACAGCCAATTAGTAAGGTTTGTCACGTAAACAGAGCGTGCCAATTCGTTACTAGTATAGCACTACACCGGTGTGTTGGAGAGTAAATCCACAACGTTTACAATCTGAGTACGACGTTCCGCCAATAATTACAACCAGCATCATCAGGCGGCAGGCAGATTTGTGTGGGGTAGATCTGGATCGTAAATGTTGTGGATTTACTCTCCAGCTATACTAGTAACGAATTGGCATGCTCTGTTTACGTGACAACCCTTACTAATTGGCTGTGTCGAATGGTGGCGGATTTAACGACACATTCATATTTACGTGATCTGACCCCATACAACGTGTAAAGATCGCCATTGAAGAGACAAAGGCAGCCGGGCATGTGTATGTCGAGTTCAATTCTTGCCTACGGCTAACTTTAGTGCCGAGCAGTTATGTTTAAATGCCCCTCTGCGGCCGTCTGGAACCCTCTTTCTTCCGATATTCGGACGCCGTTGACGCTACGAACTTTTAAATCACCTAGATTGAAACCTAATTTCTTCGGAACGGCTTTGTGTGTGCTTAGATGTGCCCCCCCCCTCCAGCGCCTCCGATTAGCACGGGTCGGACTACGTACGGCGCGAAAGAAGTTCAACGCACGTTCCATACACGCGAAGCACCCCCTCCCCGTCATCCACCAGGCAAACCGCCCGCTGCTCGCAAGCCCCTCGGTGCGGAGAAGCCGGGGGTGGAGTTTTCTGCGAACCAGAGCCTCCATCCCACGGCGTCCGTCCATCCCCCGAGATGGAATGACTCCGCGTGCTCTGCACGTTCTGCTCTCTCTGTCTCGCTCTGCGAGCCCTCTCTCTCTCTCTGTTTTGCAAGACTTCGTAAGAGGTTGGGGAGGGGTGGGGGGGAAGGAAACTCTGTCCTGCGGCAGTCTGCGCTTGTAGCAACAGTCGTTAAGTGAAGCTGCTGCTGCTGCTGCTGCCAAGTTGACGCGCGTATTTACGCGCGTGCGTGATTTACAGCCGTGTGCGTGCGTGGCTCGCGGAGTGGTTTGCGTGCTGCGCTACGAACCCAGCGTAAACGGGAGCTCGATGATTCTGGGCTCACGGCCACCAACACCGGTGACGATTATCTTAATCGGTCGTAGGCATCCCCTAGGTTGACTTAGTCTGAAATTGAAACCTGCTGCGGGGCGTTAACATCGATACTAAAAAGGCGGTCGGGCGTGGTGTTGGCCACCCACTCCCTCGTGTGCAGTGCAGGCAGTTCATAGGTGCGGCTCGCCAACAGCACTTTGCCCTGAGCGCCTCTCTTTGCTGTACGTACAGGCACACGGCTCATCGGACGCTTGTTGGGCACGGTGAAGAAGCTCCCGGCACGTGGAGCGAAACGTCGGACATCGTGCCAAACGACAACGCCGACACGAAGCAGAAGAAAAACAAGTATAACCCGTAAAAACAAAGTTTTTCACTATAAATCCTTTATATGCGTGTCGGCTAGAGTCCTCTCGTCCTCTGGCTTGGGATGGCTGCCACCTATGGGTCAGATGATTGCATTGCACCATTAAGCAATTGATAATTAAATATAATATTTTTGTCCTAAAAAGTGTAACATTTTCGAAAAAAATTTCACGAACATTAATTGTCACGCACAACGAGTCTGTGTGGAAAATATCAGCTCGATTGGATCACGGGAAGTGGGTTAAAAAACGACCGAAAGATTTGCACGGTCCTAAGCAAGCAAGTGAACTTAATATAAAGGATTTAATAAACACATTGGATTTCAAACTCGTGGTCAGGACCAAACGTTGCGAGCGAATTCAACATTCCATAAAAAAAATATAAGAGAATTTGCCTGGAAAATGTGGCGACCACGGAACACAAACAGAAATTCCTCCGGGGTTGTTGGCTGTGTGGGCTTCGTGCTTTCGCTCTGGATCTGCCACGACTGGGTCAGATGTTCCACTGAATTCTTCCCATCAAGCCCCCGTGAATCCAGTGGGGGTGTAGAGGGCTGGGCGTTGCCTCTGGCTGGATAATTACGGTCACAATTTTGCCTCGTACACGAAGTCCAGACGTGGGTGGATGATATAGCGGCCCCAGGGTAACTAAGTTGCCCTGGCTTTGTGCCAATGATGACCTCCGTCCTAGTCCATGCGTGCGAGTGGGAGTTTGTACGAGTGAGTGTGTGTGTGTCTGTGTGTGTCACTTGAGCCAGTGGCTGGCTGAAGTACCATCTGTTGAGGAAGTACGGAAGGCGATCCGGAATCTGAGACCAGGAAAAGTGCCGGGCAGAGATGATATCCCAAGCGAAATCCTGAGGGGTTCTGCAGGATTGGAAGGATTCCCTGGTGATCCCCCTCTTTGAGAAGGAGGAATGCACAGACTATAACAATTAGGGGGGCATCTCCCTCCTCAGTGTGTCGGGAAAGGTCCTGGCAAGGATTATATTTATTCAACATCGCCTTGCTAGACACGCTGAGGAGAGGCTTGCGGAGACCCAATGCGGTTTCAGGCCATGACGGTCCTGCACAGATGCAATATTTTTTGTCTATTTGCTACAGCAGAGGTGTAGGGAATTCCAACAGGACATACATCTCTGCTTTATTGACCTCATCAAGGCCTATTATATCATCAATAGGCCTGGGCTCTGTGTTGTCCGTGCTTGCGGAGTCCCTGACTGCTCATGATCATTAAGGATCTTCATGATGGTGGGCAGGCCCAGGTAAAGCTGCGTGGCCGGGAGTCGGAGCCATTCCCTGTTCACCTTGGGATGCGACAGGGATGTATTCTGGCTCCCACGTTATTTAACATCGTTTTCGACCACGTAGTTCGAGAAACCTACCATGGCTGTACCGGAAGAATTTCCATCTGGTACAGATACAATGGAAGACTGATCGATGCCCGGCTGGATTGTGTGAGGAGCTCACAAATCCTTGAAAGATCTGGACAAAGCCCTAACGGTGAGCTCCTCCAGCAGGCAAGGCTGCGTTGGCTGGGTCATGTAGCCCGCAGGCCCAGCCACCGCATGCCTAAACAGCTTTTGTTCGGCCGGATCGACGGAGATTAACGGCCGCGGCACGGGCTGAAGAAGAGATGGAGTGATGTGGTACTGGAGGATGTAGAGCAGAGTGGACTGCCGATGACTGGTACCAGCGGTGTCAAGATCGGCCTCTGTGGAGGAGGCTGGTGAAGGAGGCTACTGGGCAGAGGGAGGCAATCGCCCTCCAGCAAAAACAACAGAGGGCAGAGGAGCGACGCTCACAACAACGAGCCATGCGCCGGGTGGCTAAAACGCAGCGAGTTGGCACAGTAAGGGGCACAGGTGAGGCATCAGCCAGTCATCTCAGTCAGTCGACCCATGGCACCTGGGTCTGTCCCGTGACCTCCTGCCAGCGGGCGTTCGACACTTCACGTGGCCTTAACGTGCACCTAGCCTGGCACAAGCGCCGTAGTGATGTCACCGCCACTAAGTGGCGAATGGCGGCGGCGGCTGTTGTTATGTCTGTGAGATGGTGGGAAGCGCTCGCGCAGTGGTTGCGCAAATACGGCGAAACCGAGTTCGATTCGCGCTCACGAACAATAATCAGAGGTAAATATTAGACCCGGTCCTGGGTCTCTCCTAGGTCGACTCAGCCTCAAATGAGTAGCCTGGTGCGATGTGTAAACATCGCGGCTCGGGAGACAAAGGCGGCCGGGCCTTCATAGGTGCTATTCGCTAACAGCACTTGCCCCAACAGTCTGTTGAGGCTATCCGGTGATCTAGGCTTGAAGATGCGCAGCAGTGATAGTTGCATGTGTAACGTTGTCTTGTAACCAAACAACGATCATGATACTCGCGTATTTATATGCGGGTTTACTCGATCGGGTCTTTCACAAGGTGAGAGATCAAACGCAGAAGATCCCCTGGGGTTTGATCTTGCACGAAGCTCATGGTCCACCCTAAAGCGCATCCACCGCACACACCATGGCAGATGCGGATACCCTGACGGGCAAATGGACAATGTTGAACTCTCCCGTGGTGTGCGACTGTGGCCATCCAGAACAAGACCGTGCAACGACGCAATGCCCCGATCCACAAATACGTAAGTAGACATCACGACGATGATACACTCCTGACGCGGTTGAGCCGCCTGAATGTGAAATTATAATTATTGCTCTGCGTCTACATCACCGGCTGTGCGAAACAAAAAATCCGATCGTGTTGTATACAGGGTGCTTCAAAAATTGTTAACGCTTATATGAGACTATCGTTTTTAACGGACAAAGAACGAACCGTACACTGTAACATGATAACAGATGTAATGTTAATAGCTTACACAAGTCAAAGAGTCTACACTTGTTCGCCATCATTGTCAACACGTGCATCTGGGAGTCTTCTCCATGTGGTCTCCAGAGCCCGGAGGTACATTTCTTGTGGTTGTTGTTGTTGCCAATTCTCAGAAGCGTTAATATTGTTTTGGAAGCGCCCCGTGTATGTACCAATATTAAATTTCGATTTAAAGCTTTCGTGACTGCAGGGATTTATCTTCTTGGTTATTTCGGTAAAGTCACGTAGAAGGGAAATAATAAAATAATATTTTTTTCCTTTTATTTTTTTATTTCCCTTCTACGTGACTTTACCGAAAGAACCAAGAAGATGTACCAATATTCTCAAAGAGCTTGAGATGTGGGCGCCCCGTGACAAACTGGGGGAGGGGGGCGAGGTTGGGTGCGTGGAGGGACGGAGGGCCGATGAGGTTCTTGTGCCGGTTCCAGGAGGAGAGACGTCCCACTGAGAACGACCGAGAGCAAGGATGACGCACATCGCACGCGCACGTGCGATGTGCGGGTGTGGGGGAGATGGGATCTCGATGAAGGACATTCTGTGAGAAAGGGCGACGGTGGCACCTTGGGGTTGTGCTGCGTGGGAGGAGACGCGGCATGGATTAAGAAAGACGGTGGCGGTGGTTGGTGGTGGTGGTGATGGTGGTGCTGTTCAAGTGCAAGGGAAAGAAACACACAGATGCTGTTTTGACGACTGAGAGGAAGTGGGGCCGTGCAGTGGAACAAAGAAAGCTCAAGTTCGGACCGGCTGGAGCGAGTTCGAGCCAGAGTTTATATATATTTTTAATTATTTTAAAATGTTCTCCATTGGGCCGACGAGTAAAGACGACAACTTAACGCGCCTTGAGACATGAGTGGAAGGCGCCTTACAAATACATGTCAATTATCAATTGCTGTTGTTGTTAGTATTCGTCCTGGGCGAGTACGGCTGTTGGATGTCTCTCAAGCAGGGCCGCCCCCCCCCTCGTCTCGTCGCTCCCGTGCACCCATCGCGTCACCGTGGCCACCACAATCCAGGGATGGAAGCCAGAGCCAATCAATCAATCACTCGACACGCGGCCAAACTTGTGAATGTCAGCTCTGGCGAGCACGGTTGGCTACGTACGGTGTGAAAGAAGTTCAACATGCCGCGCTTGCAAACAGCTGCCGCTGAGTGATTTGAGTTGGGCTGCGTGAGCGGTCTTCTTCGTCGTCTTCTTTCGCATGGCTGATGATGTAGACGCAGAGAGCGAAAACTACAATTTCACATTCAGGTGGCCAAGCCAGATAAGCGCGTCGGTAGCAGCGGAGCGCATCGCCGTGATGTCTCATTCGCGTTTGTGCAATCGGGGCTTTGCGTTGCGTCGCTGTCCGTTGTTACGGTCTGTTCTGGGTGACCACAGAGGCAGAGGACTGGAGAGTTTTTTTTAATTCTCCATTTGCGCATCAGGTGTCCGCATCGGCTGCCCGTGGCTTCTGGTACACACTCGAGCAGCTTCCTGGAAGACCACGGCCGTGTGAGGACCGTGTTGTCGTCTTCTTGGTTCTTTCGGTAAAGTCACGTAGAAGGGAAGTAATAAAATAATAAAAATAAAACATAATAAAATAATTCTCACGACGTTTCGGCCACAACGCAAGCAGCCGTCCGCAGGTGATGACCAGGTCTGTCGGGGAGACACCGTGGGTCGGCTAATGGGGCCCGAGTCTGGTGACCCGGTCTATCCTTGGCGACCACCGCGGTGCCAGTTTCCCTGTTTTCAGGCCGTCTCACCGGGCTACTCATTGGAATGCGAAACACAAATAACCGAGATCGGATGATCGCTTGGAGGTGGCCCACGTGACTCATAAGACGGAGCACTGAGCCGGCCGCCACGGATGGCATTATTTTAACACGCGCTAGAGAGGGCTTTCACGGCCAATCGTATCCATAATAGAGGGTGTTTTTTTGGGTTAGATCGCGTAAATGTGTCCTTAAACTCGCCACCATCCCTCACAGTAAATTAGTAAGATGTGTCACGTAAACAGAACATGCCAATTCGTTACTAGTACAGCACACCCGTGTGTTGTAGAGTAAACCCACAATATTCACAATTCATGATGATTGTAAACATTTGGGTGGAGGAATAATGTGACCATCAACGAATCTATCACTCCACATCAGGCGTGGGTCCATTTTTTTAAAATCTAGATTTCAAACTCACTTCATTAGAACCGCTTTTTGTGTTTAAGTGTTGGTGTCCTTTCTCCACACGCTTGCCTACGTACGGTGCGAAGAAGATCAGTGGCGACTGATATTCACACATTTTCCTGGCCTTATCTCCCCCAGCGCGAACACGCACTAACCAGCATAGTGAAGTATGGTCAAACGTCCCCCCCGCATCTCCCCATGACTGGCACGGCATGCTGTGGTCTTCATCATCCAGCATTGCATTGACAGCGGGGAGTAAAGTATTTATTATTTGTTATAAAAATAACAAGCTTACCGAACGGTGCATGAGTAATCAAATAAACGGAACATGATTGGAACAGCTGCTCCACAGCTGCTCGGAAGCCTTACGGAGACTTCCCACAACATTGACAATCAAATTGCCAAACCCAGCACCCCCCTTGCCGTCCTTGAAAGGAGTCGTTGTGGTCGTCGTCGGGGATGACGTCCGTCACGTTTACGGGTGGCTTTTGAGGTGGCTGAGGAGTCAGATATTTATATTCTTAGGTTGTTTCGGTAAAGTCACGTAGGTAAAAAAATAATAAAAGTAAAATAAAATAAAAATCACGACCTTTCGGAGGCAACACAGGCTTCCGTCTTCAGGTGGAACCGTCACAGCCCGACAGCTGTATCTATTAAATGAGAGATTACAAGAGATACCACTCCGTATATTTAATGGTTGAGGGGGGGGGGCAGATATTTGGGCAATGAGGGCACGCGGTCGGTGATGTGATGTCGTGATGCTGTAGACACCCTGCTGGTCAACACGAGGCTTCGTTTACAGAACTCCCGCGTGCCACGTGGTGGAGGGCGCAGAGTTGTTCAGCGCCCGCACGCTTCGCTCGTGACTCAAGCGGAACTTGCCGCGTCGTTGTGCCCCCTTCCACCCCAAGAAGCGGCGCGGCTTTGCTGTCGCAGCGGCTGCTACCGCCGCCCCTCGCTGACTTGATGATCTCCGCCTGAGCTCGGCGTGGGACAGCACAGGCTGTCGATGCCCTGTATCGACAGCCGAGTTAAGCGGGGCGACACATTCAAAGGGAAACAATACAAATTTGAAAAAAAAACGACAAATAACACTGGTCAAGAATAAAAAGCATTTTTTTCTGGCCTGGACTTTTGCAGCTGCTTTAGACTAATTTCAGGGCGCTGATTCCAAATCTGATCTCAGATTTTCTCTATCACATCTCATTTTTATGCTATCGGCATACCCCATTTTCATTGATTTTACCCGAAATTAACTCTGTCACTTATGATTGCAAGTTGATGCGAGTCAGTGACTGCTTTAGTGTTAAAATATGGCGCTGTATTTTTAGGATAGTGTGTTTATAATATCATTTTATGTAGATATCCACATTTATTTAATATTTTTCTTCTGCAGTTTTTATTGAAAATGCAATATTTGATATCTCAAAAACCTGATGTGATATACAAAAAACTGATGCCAGATTTGGAATCAGCACCCCAAAATTACCTTAAAACCGTTACAATACCTTATGCCAGAAAAAGTGTGTTGACCAGTGTAATATAACGAAGATGTCATTATTTCAATTCCCGGGTGCGTACAGAGGACATATGAATTAGAATTCATTTCTCAACATTTATGATCATTAAACGGAAAATGTGGCAGCATAGCGTTTCCCAGTTTACCAAAAAAAAACTCGGCCTCGATTTGCCTTTGGAGTTTGGGGTTTGGGAGCCACCGATCGCGCAGCCCGCCCCGAGGGCACTGCCAGTCGCTGTCCAGGGCCCCCTCTGAGCGAACTTCCCCCCCCGGGACACGTTGCCACCTGTCCCGGTTTCCAACCCCTGTTGGGTCGTCCCCTTATTTCGGTGGCTAAGTCTCCGGCAAATGAGCGAGTCTCCCGCAATATATTAGAAGTCGCCGGCAATTCGTCAGTCGCGTGGCGATAATAACAGCAAATAATCCACCACTCCAGACAGTGCATTAGCAAGTAGCTCGACCGTCTGTTGTTGCCAGATATTGTGTCCACCCATGCTCTGTCCCAGATTTTGTGTTGTTGTCGTAGCTGCAGAGGTGGCAACCCGCGCTCGCTGAGCCGTGAGCTGATTACGAGCTCGCACACGCAATCTCAGTGGCTTGCAAGCGTCAGCTAGGGACGGCGATGTACATTCCTAGAATTGTTTACCTTAATTTTGCAATTCGCGCTGCGTTTGTTTTCCCCAAACATGTGCTGAGTGTAAGACGCGTAATAACGTTGATTTAAGTGCCAATTTTTATTTTGCTAATTATTACACGCTCCCGTTCAACCGCTCGTGTGTTGCTGTGTGGTGTTTCTCAATCGCCCCACGGGTGCATTGCTTGCGGCCATACCCACCCACAGCCCTCAGACTTTATTGCAGCCCCTAAAGGCGTTTGTCGCTTGTTGCCAGATGTTTTCGGCTCGAAACCAACCGGCCGGCCTGGTTAATACTGCGGGGTGCATTCGCGAAGCGTACGCGATGTCTGCTTCACAGCCACGTTGAAGATCCTGCGGAATTATTCGTAAACGACTTGATCATGTCCGTCGGCGTATATTTTCTTTAAAAAAAAATAACTAAACGGCAATACCATCCGCCCTGCTGGTGCGCCGTATATATTTGCAGTCATGTCCCAGGTGCCAGCTAGATGCGACGTGGCCACGGATGATACTCGGGGTCCCCTAGGGTGGACTGCCACAGGGTTCATGGATTAGCTGAGCTGTGATGTAAAGCGCTTTGGAGATGCTGGGGTATTTAAATCCACTGTGAATGCAAATCCCTATTCACAAGCAAATCCCTTACGACTAGAAACGGAACGAGCTGTGAAGTAGACCACCGAGGGGAGAACTGCGTTTTATTATAATAATAAATCTAATTTATAATGCGCATTCCATCCTAGAGTTGTAATAAAACAGAAAAATGTGCGTAGTGAAAAATATAAAACCGGTGCGAACGTGTTTTATTTGTATTGTATATTTTAAAAAAAATTGATTTACAAAGCGACCCAGAGACTTGAACAAAGATCCACAAAATTGCACAGAGGCTCACGAGCACCAACGAATTACGCAGAGACGCACAGAGTTACCAAGACACCCGCCGAACGACACAAAGAGACACAGACCTGCACAGACGTGCATGGAGACCCCTGATACACTCACAAAGAAGACATAAAGACCTACGTAGAGACGACAGCTGCCATTCGCCACTAAGTGGAGGGGACTCCACCACGGCGCTTGTGCCAGGCTAGGTGCACTTTGAAGCGACGTGAAGTGTCGAAGGCTCGCCAACAGGAGGTCACAGGACCGACCCAGGTGCTATGGGTTGACTGAGATGACTGGCAGATGCACCAGCTGTGCTCTCCCAACGGTTACAGCTCGCTTAGTTTTATCTGCCCGGCCCTCCGCTCGTTGTTGTGAGTTTCGCTCCTCCGCCCTCCGTTGTTGTTGGAAGGCGGCTGCCTTCAAATGCCCAGTATCGTCCTTCACGAGACTCCTCCACAGAGTCCGATCTTGACACAGCTAGTACCGGTCATCTGCTAGTCCGATCAGCTCCACATCCTTCTGTACCACATCAGTCCATCTCTCTACCCCCGTGCCGCGCCCGTTTAGCCCCCTCTATCCGGCCGAACAAAAGCTACTTGGATATGCGGTGGCTGGGCATGCGGGTTACATAATCCAGCCAAAGCAACCTCACCGAACCTGCCGGTGTAGCTCACAGATGGGACACGTGGATAGGTGTGTTCCTCGCACAATCCAGTCTGGCTAAACCCAGGATGGATCGTAGGCAGCTCATACGTTCGATTTAAAGGCTCCACGTTTCGCAAGCAGAGAGAGGAGAGGGCATGACTGTGGTCGAGAAGACCCGGCAGCTTAACGACAGACCGGGTAGCGTCCGCACAGCGTGACGCAGCCGATGACAAAGATAGTGCCGCTCACGACGATTCGAAATGGAACCTCCGCTACCAAAGCGAAGCGGATCGCGAGCACACGTTGACTCGCTACACCTTACGAGCCTCACGCATATGCGGCAAAGGCAGTTTTTTACGATTTTTTTTCTCCCAATGTGGTTACCAGTAATGAAAGAATAACGAACGAAACTTCACAACGCGATCGTGTCTTGATGTGTGGGTGGGTTGGTAGGTGGGAAATGTGACCGGGGTTTGTGGGTGTCAGTCGCTGTGGAGGTGTCGCGGTTTAGCGCTCCGCTGCGCTACGAACCCCGGTGACCCGAGTTCGATTCCCGTTCACGGCCACAACTAGTGACGATTATCTGAACCGGTCATGAGCCTCCCCTAGGTCGACTCAGCCTCAAATTATTGTTTGCTGCGGAGTGTGAACATCGCCACTGCGGAGACAAAGGCGGCCGGGCGTGATGCAGGCCACTCACCCCCCTCGTGTGCCGTGCCGGCCTTCATAGGCGCTACTCGCTAACGGCACTTGCCCCAACAGTCTGTTAAGGCTATACGGGGGATCTTTGTCTTTTGTCAGTAAGTGCATATGGAGTTTGGTGAGTGGGGGGAGTTTAAAATGGGGACTGTATGTGTCTGATACTGGTAGGAACCTCCTGGTTACACCAGCCCACAGGGGATTATTGTGTCCGTCCGTCGTTGCTGGGTGGGGAGGGAGGGGCTGGGTGGGGAGGGTGGGGCTGGGTGGGGGTGGAAGGGGTGGGGCTGGGTGGGGAGGGGCTGGTCGCCCCGTGGTGCCCTTATAAAACTCAACGTTTAACCTACTCACGCCGGCTTGTGCCCGCCCTCACAGTCGGGCATATTTGCGGAATACACCACGCCTTGGCCGTTGACCCTGGCCATTGACCGAGCAACCCAACGTTCCTACCAGCTCCCTCCACAGGAGGAATGTGTTGGGGATGGGTTGGAATCTGGGGATGAGGCTGGGTGTGTCTGTGAGTTGATAGGTGAGTATGTGGCTGGGCGCACTGGTGGCTTGGTGCATTGGGTACGCGGCTGGGGTAGTCATTAGTTCTGCTCCAAGGGTTCTAGGCTGTCGTTCCTGCAGAGCACGAGCTATTTCTGATTCAATGTCCCTGCCATCGAAGAGGTCAGCGAGACAAAGAGCGCACTCTAGCGGCCAATCCGCATTGATGCAGAGTGACCTCGATCCTTCATCAGTTTTCAATTCATCTTCTTGGTTCTTTCGGTAAAGTCACGTAGAATGGAAATAATAAAATAATAAAAATAAAACATTATTAAATAATTATCACGAAGTTTCGGCCACAACGCAAGCAGCCGTCCTCAGGTGAAGAACAAGTCTGTCTGAATGACACACCCCTCATTCAGACTCTGTCGTCTCGACAGACCTGGTCTTCACCTGAGGACGGCTGCTTGCGTTGTGGCCGAAACGTCGTGAGAATTATTTGTATTATGTTTTATTTTTATTATTTTATTATTTCCATTCTACGTGACTTTACCGAAAGAACCAAGAAGATGAATCCCTGCAGTCACGAAAGCTTTCAATCGAAAGTTTTCAATTCATTTATTTGGTATAGCCCTGTGAGCCATTCGACTCTTGAATCGGTTGCAACCGCAACAAACAAAAACATGAACAAGAAAACATCTTAAAGTGACTACGCGCAAACAGAAAAATCCAGGAAAAAACAGCAAAATCCTCCTTCTCTATCACCTGCCTGGCTCCACCCCCCCCCCCCCAGAAGTCGCAACCGGGTACCCGATACCCGTACCCTACCCGATACCCGGCTACCCGTACCCGGCCGGGTACGGGTACCCGTTTGCGACCCTGGTGCGGCCGAGTACGGGTACTGGTAGGCCGTGAGTCACTGGTGAGTCACCGTTTGTCACTCATTTCCCAACGTCTTGTCTCTTCTCACCCTTGAATCAACCCACCCGCGCCTGCAACATGGCTTCATCCCAGAGGTCGCAATCGGGTACTCGTACCTTACCCGATACCCGACCGGGTACGGGTAGCCGGGTATCGGGTAGGGTACGGGTACCCGTTTGCGACCCTGGTGCGGCCGGGTACGGGTAAGGAATCAAAACCCGTTTGCGACCTCTGACCCCCCCCCTCATCCTGCGTCCGTCCTGCTTGGCTCCTCCCCCTTCTCTGACCCTATGTAACAATGTCTCAACACAAATAACTCTCGCTACTAGTTATCTTGCTGTGCCTTTTTACACCTGATGAGGGAGGCTTGTGTTGCCTCCGAAACGTCGTGATTTAATTGAGTTGTTTTCATTTATTTTATTAATTGTTTCACCTACGTGACTTTACCGAAAAAAACAAAGAGTATGAATCCTTGCAGTCACGAAAGCTTCAAATCTAGAATCCCCTAGAGCAGTTTTGAGTGAAGATCTCACAGGTAGTGATCCAAGTTGCAGTTTATTGGCGATAGCATTCCAGACCCTGGGGGCATCAATAGCAAAGGCCCCTTCCTCCAGTATTCGTACGGCAATAGGGAATGTGAAGCTGGTAAATGAGGAAGACTTTAGGTCACATTTGTTCTTCGAAACAGAGAGGAGATCCAGCAGGTAGTCTGCGGATTTTCTCGTAAGTTAGTCAATTCACATCGGTGGCTCTGAGATGTTATCCTCCGCACCAGCTATGCAGAGTGGCGTGGGCTCGACCCCGAACCCTGACGCATGCTGTATATTTGGAGTTTGAATGTCTCTCTCTATCTCCCAGCGGTCGCGTGGATTTTTTTTTCTCCGGGTATTCCGATTTTTTTTCCCCTCCACATTTATTAACACGCATTGAGATGATTGAGATGATTTTGCTGCTGTAAATGTCCACATGATAAGCCACTTTGTTGACCCATCATTTGTGGCCGGGTCCCTTCTGAAAAACAAGTAAAAACCTCAGTGGGCTTTGCCTGGTAGGATGGGCATGGTTTACTTTTATTTTATTTGTATCCGTTTGGGTGATTTGTTTACCTTTCTTATACTTCACTTTAAGCTTTCGTGACTGCAGGAATGAATATTCTTTGGGTCTTTCGGTAAAGCCACGTAGATAAAAAAAAAACAATATATATACCGTATATTGTTCCTGCCTCAGCAGCTCTCCACGCTATTTTTTTTCACCTGATGACGATTGCTTGTGTTGCGATCGAAACGTCGTGATATTTTCTATTATTTTTCTATCTACGTGGCTTTACCGAAAGACCCAAAGAATATACTTTCTTATACTGTTTACTACTGTCGTGTGTTTTGCATTGTTTGTTGTTGTAACGTTACTGGACATCCGTGATTAAAAGAGCTTTACAGCTCATCGCATTCCACCAGTACAGACGCTCTGATGATGAGGCACTGGCTATATCCGAGATGCACGGCCGGGTTTTCACGCTGGCCGAGCAGCGCGCCTTTCATCACGCTTCGGGGATCCGTTTTACCAATGGGGCACTCCGTGCAGTGCAGGCATTCATTCATCCCCGTGCAGTGCATTGCATTCATTCATCCCACATTTCATACGCCCCGCCGACTCGACTCGCAAAGCATTGTGGGGTGGTGCGTGTGTGTGTGACGTGCACATGAGCCACCGCCTCCTCCGCTGACTTTTAGATTTGTATTATTCGCACAAAAGAGACAAGTGAAAGACAAGAAGTGCAAATAATAAAACCCAAGGTAAGGTTGGAAACCCAAGAGGGCTCAGATGAAAACCACACCCAAACAAAAAATAATAATTCGGTAAAGTCACGTAGGTATAAAGTTAAATGAATCACGACGTTTCGGGCGCAACACAAGCTTCCATAATCTACGTGACTTTACCGAAAGAACTAAAAAGTATGGATTCCTGCAGTCACGAAAGCTTCAAATCAAGATAAAAAAGAACAATGCACATACAAAACAGATTGTTCATTAAATTAAACAGGTATACTAATTACAATGAAACATGTTAAACTCAGTGTTAAAAAAAAATGTGGTGTGCGCACGTGTACTTATGTGTGTGGGAGTGACTAACTCCGGTTTGACAGCAGAGGTCTCACTCCGAAACAGTCGGGTGGCATATTTCATCGGCTGCGTAACGCTGTGTGAAAGTTACCTGATCTGTCGCGTCGCACGAAGCTTCGGGTCTTCTCGGCCACAGTCATGCCCTCCCTTCTCCATGCTTGTGAAACGTGGACCCTTCTAATGAAACATCTGCGCAGGTTAGAACCATTCAGGCTGGCGTGCCTACGATCCATCCTGGGTTTAACCAGCAGGCTGGATTGTGTGAGGAGCTCACAAATCGTTGAAAGATCTGGACACATTCCCATCAGTGAGCTCCTCCGGCAGGCATGGCTGCGTTGGTTGGGTCACGTAGCCCGCATGCCCACGACATGGGCTGGAGAAGAATTGTACTGGTGTGAGAGGATATGGAGATGAGTGGACTTGCCAAAGACTGGTACCAGCGGTGTCAAGATTGGCCTCTCTGGAGGAGGCTCGTAAAGGACGCTAACTGGGCAGTTGGAGGCAGTCGGAGGGCAAAGGAGCGACGCTCCCAACAACGAGTGGAGCGCCGGGTGGATAAAATCCAGCAAGTTGGCACAGTCGGGGGTACAGCTGGGTGCATCCACCAGTCATCTCAGTCAGCGAACCCATGGCACCTCCTGGGTCTGTCCCGTGACTTCCTGTCAGCCAGTCTTCGACACTTCACGTGGCCTCAAAGTGCACCTGGCACCTCGCTCAAGAAGGGCTCACAAGTGATGTCATCACATCTACCCCTCTATTTAACGAACGAAACAGGAGGATTTCTCCATAAATCTGGCCGTCGGCTGATGAAGCTAGTTGTAATTAGTGGCGAAACGTCGTACTCAGATTGTAAATGTTGTGGCTTTGCTCTCCAACACACCGGTGTGCTAGTAACGATTTGGCACGTTCTGTTGACGTGACAAACCTTACTAATTGGCTGTGTCGGGTGTGGCGGGTTTTACGACACATTTATATATTTACGCAATACAACCCCCCAAAAAAACCTGTATTATGGATGATATTGGTCGCGAAAGCTACTATGTGTTAAACTGAACTTCAATTTAGTTTTGAGTGCGTTTGAAACTGGAAGGCCGTAACACTGAAAAAACTCCATCTCTAAAAAAACACACATTTAGTGACTTAAAGAAAACCCAATTCCCTACAGAAGGAGTGCGTCAACCGTGAACTTCCCCCTATTGACTTCAAAAAGAATGTAAGCGTTGCATCAAATACAGTATAGGTGCACTACAAGGGCAGTAAAAAGATGCATTCACACAAATGCTGCCGCACGTCAACCTGGCCACGGGTTTATTTTTCTGGGTTATCCCCTCCGATCTGCGGATGGGTTTCCCCGCCCCACCTCGGAACTTTACTTTCCTCCCACGTGACCAACCCCCCCCATACTCTACCCCCCCCCCCCCCACAAAAAAAGCCTGTATTGTGGATGATATTGGTCGCGAAAGCCTACGTGTTACACGTTTTACAATCGGCCGAACGTCCCGTGGTTGTAAATAGGTAAAAGGTGCGGCCATGATGTTGCTGTGCAAAAGAAGTTGAACATTCGGGTACATACAGGAATCCCTCTACTTACGAACGAATTAGGTTCCAGAGGTACTGTTCGTAAGTCGATTTGTTCGTAAGTCCAACTTTACTCCCGTCGATTCCAAACGTGTTGTACGGCATCTACACTAAACACGGGGAATGGTTTTAAAAGTTGTATAATCTCAAGTAGATGTAGATGCCACTGGTTCTTCACGTTTTGTAGATGTAGATGCAACTGGTTCTTCACGTTCTGTAGATGTAGATGCTACCACTGCCATCTATTGCACGGCGGTTGAACTTACGACTCTCGGTCCGAACAGGCAATTGGACGTACGGACCAGGTTTGTTCGTGTCTCTGACAATTCGTATGTAGGATGTTCGTAAGTAGAGGAGTCCCTGTATTGTCAAGGTACTTAATTGCAGTCTTGTAAATACAGCACGCAACTCCTACAACGATTGCACAGAGCACAGATGAAGCACACGCGCGCGGTGATAGTAAGTTTAATTTTCATCGCGGTTTGCTGAGCGCAGGCCCAAAACACCAAGCGAACAGCAACAAACATCACGAATGAAGGTGTGGAGTAGTGAATAGCGAATGTGTCTTTTGTTTTAAATTGAGACCTTTTCGAGCCAAGGCCATGTGTGACACCTGCAGCCACTCGATACCGCTCTACATTCACCGCATAACACATGCAGGGCCCTCCAATTGTCACCCTAATGCTGGATGAAGGCCTCCAAGTACGGCCGCCGCGCGAGTTGTGAGCGACTATCGAAGCCACTGGCCGTTCAGTGAGCGTCAGCGGACGGCCTTTGGGGGGCCAGAGGGCGTGGGAGCAGGGTACAGGAACGACAATGGACGTGGTAATGCAACGCGGACGCCGTAATATCCCCGCCGTTTAACCACAGTGCTGTCACACACACGCGCACGTACGTACACACGATCAAATTTATCTGGTCAATTATCGAAGAGAGATCGCTTGGGGATCACAGACCGACAGCTGTCAGAGCTTTCGTCAGCTCAGGCAAGTTTATATTTTTTTGGGGGGAAAGTACGCGTGATGGTGGTGATAATTATGATTATGCCATCAATCACACGCTCACGTCACATCAAAAGCGCACCGGCTCAAAGGGTTCAGTTCTAAAACGGAGCGAGGGACAGACACCCAGAGTTGACTCACATAAAATTCACGGGAATTGCTGTTGACAAAGAATAAATATGATTCATATCCCGTGCGCCTATAAATAAAATTGCATCATATTTTGCCTAACTACTCGGCTTATGTCACGCTTATAATTCTCGTCGATGGTGTCACCTTGAGATCAGTCATTGGCATCTCTCGAATGGAATTGAAGTATTTCAAAATAAGCTGCGTGTCGCTCCCCCATTGCGCTCCATACCGGCCACCTGAGTTCGATTCCCGGTCCACGACTGCCATATCAGTGGTTAGTGATATCTGAACCCCCTGATGGATACCCCCCCACCCACCCCCGCAACTGCCCTTCGACAACCCCACACTGACAAAGAGTGGTGAAGTATGGTCAAACAACCCTTCCGCTCCCCCCAAAACCACCACACCCGACGTGACGTGTGGACATGCAGGGAGAGTTTCATGCTGCGGTGAGTGACGAAGCGCTGTAAATAATTATGATAAAGGCCTCGTGTCCCAGCCCAAACGGATATCGTCACCCAGGGAGGTTATTTTAGAGCAGTCCCACGCCCCCCCCCTGCTCCCCTCTCTTTCTCTCTCAATGGAATTTTTTTGTTAAGTGAAAATAAAAATAATGTATATTCTTGGTTCTTTCGGCAAAGTCGTTTTTATGATTGTGGTTTTTTTGCATTTGTTATTTTCAATTCATTTTAATTTTTAAAATTACATTTTATAATTTTATTTTCTATCTACGTGACTTTACCGAAAGAACCAAGAATAAAAATGATGAACAAGGACTAACAAAACAAATAACAACAAAAAACGACGACGTTTCTATCACAACACAAGCGATCGCCCTCCTTCCACTTGATGACGATCTCTTGTGTTGCGATCGAAACGTCGCAGTTTTGTATAATTATTTTCTTTGAACACATCTACGTGACTTTACCGAAAGAGCCAGACAATATGAATTCCTGCAGTCACGAAAGCTTTAAGTCAAGATGTAAGGACTAACCACAACAACAAAATCACGCGTTACGCATTGGATTCCGTCTCGATCTCAGCCAAACATGCGCTTGTCCCCGGCAACAAGCGTCGGCGTTCAGACATCACTCGCGAATTTAAATAGCTTGTAGATTTGAAGCTTTCGTGACTGCAAGGATTCATACTCTTAGTTCTTTCGGTAAAGTCACGTAGGTAAAAAATGAAATAAAAATCAATAAATTTATTATTTTATTTTTATTAATTTTAATTTCATTTTTTACCTACGTGACTTTACCGAAAGAACCAAGAGTATGAATTTAAATAACATCGCGTCGACGATTGCTATCGCAGCTCGCGACGTTCATCACGGTCGAGGTTACACGTGAGGTTCGGGCGTGAAGACGCCAAGGGGTGGTGACGGAGCCATCTCCGAGCGCTGCGAACGCGACACAAAAGGACGTCGACCAGAGGGAGACGGAGCGATGCGTGGCTGTCGGTGGAACCCACCCCCGTGGATTCGTGGCATCGCGTGGTCGCGAGGGAGACGGGTGCCGCGTGTGTGTGTGGTGTGTGTGTGTGGTGTGCCGTGTGTGTGTGGTGTGTGTGTGTGTGTGGTGTGATGTGTGGTGTGCCGTGTGTGGTGTGCCGTGTGTGGTGTGTGTGTGGTGTGTGTGTGGTGTGTGTGGTGTGGTGTGTGTGTGGTGTGTGTGTGGTGTGTGTGTGTGTGTGTGGTGTGCCCTGTGTGTGTGTGGTGTGTGTGTGGTGTGTGTGTGGTGTGTGTGTGGTGTGTGTGTGGTGTGTGGTGTGCCGTGTGTGTGTGTGTGGTGTGTGTGTGTGCCGTGTGTGTGTGGTGTGCCGTGTGTGTGTGTGGTGTGTGTGTGTGTGTGTGGTGTGTGGTGTGCCGTGTGTGTGTGTGGTGTGCCGTGTGTGTGTGTGTGTGGTGTGCCGTGATGTGTGGTGTGTGTGTGTGGTGTGTGTGTGTGGTGTGTGTGTGGTGTGTGTGTGGTGTGTGTGGTGTGTGTGTGGTGTGTGTGGGGTGTGTGTATGGTGTGTGTGTGTGGTGTGTGTGTGCGGTGTGTGTGTGTGGTGTGTGTGGTGTGTGTGTGGTGTGTGTGTGTGGTGTGGGTGTGTGTGTGTGTGGTGTGTGTGGTGTGTGTGTGTGGTGTGTGTGTGTGGTGTGGGTGTGTGTGGTGTGTGTGTGGTGTGTGTGTGTGTGTGGTGTGTGTGTGTGTGGTGTGTGTGTGGTGTGTGTGGTGTGTGTGTGGTGTGTGTGTATGGTGTGGGTGTGTGTGGTGTGTGTGTGTGTGGTGTGCCGTGTGTGTGTGTGGTGCACTTCTCGCGCGTCGCACGCAGGCAAATCGTGCGAATCGGAGGTGGGGGTGGTTAGGACAACAAACTAAACTCAACAAAACAAAACACACAATAGTCCCAAAGAAACGCGTTTTCAATCTGGAACGACGGCGGCTTGAGCACGCTTTCATCCAGCAGCGGATCGATCGTGACTTGTGATAACGAATAAATGATTCAACGTCAGTCATTCGAGTTTTGAAAACCACCCTATTGGTGATATCAATCACGCACTTCGCCCCCTCCCTCCTCTAGCCCTCCACGCCCCCGCAGAGGTATGTGAGTGAAACACCACCCACCTCCCACAGGTGTATGTGTGTGCGCGTGTGTGTGCGTGTATATATATAAACACGAGCTTACTCGCGTAGCCGTACACACACACACACTGCTGTACCGCACAAGTACTGTGAGCGACCACAGAACAAACACACACGCACACACGCACGCGCGCACACACTTAAAACGCACAACCAGGAACGCGTACCTGTCACACGTCAAGGCACGGCGCTCCTCGATCTCAAGGAGCGCGCCACGTTCGTCTCGGGCTGAAGGGCACACGGTCGAGCAGACGAGAAACCCGGCGAGCGAGCAGGCAGGCAGGCAGGTTGACGGTGCAGTTTGCGGGAGAGGGGAGACGGCATGTGTCTGCTACTGCTGCTGTACGTGGCCGTGCCGCTGCTGGTGGTCTACGCGCTCGCTTCGATCTTCCTCCTCAAGAACCCTGCCGTGCTGCACAGGAAGAAGAAGCTGCATTTCCCCTGCAGACACATCTCCCACCGTGGCGGTGAGCAAGCAGCCAGGGCAACCCGGCCACATGCGTACACCTGTACACCTTGAACACCTGAGTAGCTTTCGATTGAAAGCTTTCGTGACTGCAGGGATTCATCTTCTTGGTTCTTTCGGTAAAGTCACGTAGAAGGGAAATAATAAAAATAAAACATAATAAAATACAATTCTCACGACGTTTCGGCCACAACGCAATCAGCCGTCCTCAGGTGAAGAACAGGTCTGTCGGAAAGACAGCGTCTGAATGAATGATTGAGACGCTTCATTCAGACGCTGTCTTTCCGACAGACCTGTTCTTCACCTGAGGACGGCTGCTTGCGTTGTGGCCGAAACGTCGTGAGAATTATTGTATTATGTTTTATTTTATTTATTTTATTATTTCCCTTCTACGTGACTTTACCGAAAGAACCAAGAAGATGACCTGAGTAGCTCTGCACCTATGCACACGAGTACGCAAACACATACCTCTGCGCATGAACACCTGGGTAGCTCTACACCTGCACAACGCACACCTATGCACATGGACACCCGAGTAAACGCTACGCCTGTGCATCTGAGCACGTGGACACCTGCCGGAAATGAACACTTGCAAAAACGTGAACACTTGCGTAATCTCAACGCGTGTGCACCTGAGCACCTGGGCAGGTGGCCACCACCTGTAAGTACACACACGCGTGTACACATCAACACCGGCGCGTCTGAACACTCCACACATGACGGTCGAGTGAAATCGATCTCAAGATAGGCAGCACGGTTGAGACAGCACAGTAACGAACTGGGCAGTACGAACTTGGCAGTAGAGATAGGACCGCACAAACGACACAGCACAGACAGCACAAACTGGGCAGTGCGTGTCAGGCAAACAGTACAGATGAGACGCAGTGCAGATCAGACAAACTAGGAAGTACACGAGACTCACAGTCCAAACGAGACACTACAAACTGGGCCGTACATACGAGACTGGAAGTATAAACGAGACGCACGATACAGCACATACGAGGCAGTACACATCGGACAGAGCAAACGATGCCGAGAGTCCAGACGGGACAGGCGAAAGAGCGAGTTTATATTACAAAAAGCATCGATTATTCTAAACGACAGTAACCCAGATTCGTGAACCGTGGGGAGTATCGAACAGAAACCATCTCAAGCCTCCCGTCAACCACGTGACTCGTTCTCAGCGCCGCCGCTGTGAAAACAGACGCCGCTCCGCGACGCAGCAGCGCCGAGGCTCTGATGCAGCCACCATCCACCTCATCCTCCCCATCCACCACATCCTCCCATCCTCCCCATCCTCCCCATCCACCTCATCCACCCCATCCACCACATCCTCCCCACCCACCCCATCCTCTCCATCCTCCCCATCCACCACATCCTCCCATCCTCCCCATTCACCCCACCCACCCCATCCTCTCCATCCTCCCCATCCTCCCCATCCACCTCATCCACCCCATCCACCCCATCCTCCCATCCACCACATCCTCCCATCCTCCCCATCCTCCCCATCCACCCCATCCACCTCATCCTCCCATCATCCCATCCACCCCATCCACCCATCCTCCCATCCTCCTCATCCTCCTCATCCACCTCATCCTCCCCATCCACCACATCCTCCCCATCCTCCCCATCCACCCCATCCTCCCCATCCACCTCATCCTCCCATCCTGCCCCGTTATTTCTCAGCTCTCTCGCTCTCTTTCCAGCTCCCCCTCTCTTTCTTCGTACGCGCGTGTCCCCCCCCACCCCCCCGTTGTGACTCGTTACCAACCTCCTCGTGGCGGCGTTGATCCGCGGGCAATAAGTCGGGCTGCTATAGTAAGTTTGACAGCGAGACTTCCTGAGCGACATTGACCGAATCTCGACCGCAGACCGCAACCGCGATCCCATCCATGCCCGCGTGGGTGGCAGAGCCAAAAGTGTTTTTTTTCTGTGCCTAGTCCGGGTTCGAGTAGGGTGGGGGGTGGGGGTGTGTGTGTACGTCACACGCACGCGTGCGGTAGGTAACGACGGTCAACGCGAATGGCAAACACATCAAACATATGAAACATATCGGCAACGACAAAAAGCTAAACATACAAAAAAGTATGCGGGATCACGCTCGGCTTCCGTGCAGCCGAGCGGGGAGCGTTGGCGCGGCGGGGTCAACCCCCCCCCATCCGCCCCCCCCCCCCCCCCGAGTTCAACATCCAGCGGTGGAGAAAGTGATGTCCGACACGGGTCCTGGGGGTCAACGAGAGTTGTCCGACCCGTACACTTCACCGCCCCGGTCAGCGTTGGGCTGGCGACGGGCAGAGAGAATTTCACTCGTTCAAGGTGCCGGACTTGAGCGGTTTTTGGAGGTCACCGTACGACCGATTGGGCCGCGGCTCCGCGACTCCTGGGGGGGCCGTCCATAAATGACGTCACGCACCTAGGGGTTGGGGGGGGGTCAGACATTTGTGACGATGTGTGACGAGGAGGAGGGGGGGTTTGAGAAATGTGACGTCACATCAAAATGCGCAACTTTAAATAAATATAGACAACACGTTTTACTTAATTAAATAGAAGTTGTAATAAATGTTTTCTCCTACAACATCAGAGTGCAGCGCCACATTAAATACGCACTACAATGACAATAGTTTAAAGCGATTTGAAGCATGTTTTTTTGGGGGGGGGGGGGGGGCAGAGCTTTGTGACATCATATTTGAGGGGGGGGGGGGGGAGTCAAAAATCGTCCAAAATCGCGTAACGTCTCGATATAAAGCTTTCGTAACTGCAGGGATTCATCTTCTCGGTTCTTTCGGTAAAGTCACGTAGAAGGGAAGTAATAAAATACTAAAAAATAAAACATAATAAAATAATTCTCACGACGCTTCGGCCACAACGCAAGCAGCCGTCCTCAGGTGAGCAGCCGTCCTCAGGTGAGGACGGCTGCTTGCGTTGTGGCCGAAACGTCGTGAGAATTATTTTAGCAAGTTTTATTTTTATTATTTGATTACTTCCCTTCTGCGTGACTTTACCGGAAGAACCAAGAAGAAGAAGATCCCGTAACGTCATTTATGGACGGCCCCTGTTGGGAAATCGGTGGGGGACACCCAACAGGCTCATCGCAGGCTCAACCCCGCGTTGAGCTGCCGAGATGGGACAGGTCAGGCCGCATTCCGGGTGACTGGGTCCGTCGTGGGGAATGCTTTTGTTATCCGAATACGTTCGCTTTAAGTGACGACACCCTTGTACATTTCAACACGCAGTAGGCTTTCGCGACCAAATGTTATCCATGATACAGGGTTTTTTTTGTTTTGGAGTTCCCGTTGAACAATAACAGGGAATGCTCTTTTAGTGCACACAATCGACAGTAGGTACACGAACAAACGGGCATGCATAATGCGCATGCATAACGTACGCTGATTATTCTATTATTTAATTTAATTTATTATTTTATCTTTAGACGTGACTTAACCGAAAGAAACAAATAATAATTCCTGCAGTCACGAAAGTTCTAAAATTAAGATTGATTACCATATAAATAGTCGAACCGGCAATGGATACCCACAGCCGTTTAAATGCGTAATCATTAATCCCCTCCCCAACTTCGCGCAAGATCAGCAAAACAAGTGACGTCACTCTTCTATTTAAGTAACGAAACAGGAGGATTTCTCCACATACTCTGGCGGTCGCCTGATGAAGCTGGTTGTAATTACCGACGAATCGTCGTACTCGGATTGTAAATGTTGTGGCTTGGCTCTCCAACACACCGGTTAGTGCTGTACTAGTGACGAATTGGCACGTTCTTATTCTTAGGTTTTTTCGGTAAAGTCACGTAGGTAAAAAATAAAAATTAATAAAAGTAAAATAAAATAAAAATCACGACGTTTCGGAGGCAACACAAGCTTCCGTCTTCAGGTGGAACCGTCACAGCCACGACAGCTGTATCAAGTAAATGAGAGATTACAAGAGCTACCACTCCGTATATACAGTATAATGGTTGAAGATGGGAAGGGCCAAGTACGGCACACTTTTATTAATATGGTAAGGTGAGGACTAAGAATAGACTGCATAACAAAAGGCTGAGCCTTTGTTATGGAGAGGTACTGTTTGTGACTACGCCTAGCCTACTAATCTAGAATTAATTAGCACGTTCTGTTTACGTGGCAAACCTTACTAATTGGCTGTGTCGGGTGGTGGCGGGTTTAACGACACATCGATATATCTAAGCGATCTAACACAACAACAACAACGTAGTTATTATGGACCCTTGTCATGGGCAACACGGCCATTGGAGCTAGAGATATTGCTTTCAAACGTTGCGACCCCACACGCTTTGCCAACAGTTGGCACGTTCACGTGGCCTCGCCCTCCGGGCGTGCACCTAGCCTGGCACGGTCGCCGCGGTGACGTCACCGCCACTTGGTGAAGAACAGAGGCTGTTGGGGTGCTGTAGTTAGTAGTCGCTGGATTGTTGTTGTGTGTGTGTGGAGGATTTATATCGTAACTTAGCAAATGCCCCCGAGTGAGTTGACCGCACGAAGTGTGGATTCATCTTCTTGGTTTTTTCGGTAAAGTCGTCACGTAGAAGGGAAGTAATAAAATAATAAAAATAAAACATAATAAAATAATTCTCACGACGTTTCGGCCACAACGCAAGCAGCCGTCCTCAGGTGAAGAAACAGGTCTGTCGAGAAGACAGCGTCTGACAGACCTGTTTCTTCACCCGAGGACGGCTGCTTGCGTTGTGGCCGAAACGTCGTGATAATTATTTTATAATGTTTTATTTTTATTATTTTATTACTTCTCTTCTACGTGACTTTACCGAAAGAACCAAGAAGATGAATCCCTGCAGTCACGAAAGCTTTAAATCGAAGTGTGGGTTGTTCATGTTAATTATTACATGCCCTGCCAATGAGGGCAGGGGTTGTTACCGCTGTGTGGACTTCTCAGCCACGGTTTAAAAGCCAACTCCTGTAACTTTTAACTCGTCCGTTAGTGATTAAATTGCCAGGGTGATCGGGTTTTAGTGCCATGTGAATTCGACTATCTAAGTTCGACTCCCGGCCGTGGAGAACGTGAATGCGGGCAGAGTGATATTTGAACCGGTGATGCATGGAGCCTTCACCACCAGCCTGCGCTGGCCAGCGTGGTGAAGTATGGTTAAACATCTTCTTGGTTCTTTCGGTAAAGTCACGTAGAAGGGAAGGCTGCTTGCGTTGTAGCCGAAACGTCGTGAGAATTATTTTATGTTTTATTTTAATTATTGTATTACTTCCCTTCTACGTGACTTTACCGAAAGAACCAAGAAGATGAATCCCTGCAGTCACGAAAGCTTTAAATCGAAATATGGTTAAACAATCAGCGCGAGGGTTGACAGCGGTGGATTGACAAAGACTACATTAAGATTATTATTACGAATATTACGTTCATGAATAGGGCGCTGATGGCATGACGGCGATTATACAATCGGATCATTTTGCGCGGGAACCGACTCAAATGTGGCAGTGGTTATGTAATGGATGTCAGTGGTGCTGATCATGGAACAACAGCACTTGCCCCAACAGGTTGCTAATGTTTAGATTTAAAGCTTTCGTGACTGCAGGGATTCATCTTGTTGGTTATTTCGGTAAAGTCACGTAGAAGGGAAATAATAAAATAAGAATATATAATTTTATTAGGTTTAATTTTTTTTATTTTATTATTTCCCTTCTACGTGACTTTACCGAAAGAACCAAGAAGAGGTTGCTAATGCTATACGCGGATGAGAGGGAGATCTTCGTGTTTGGTAATGATCGTAGAGTGAGTTGTTTATGGATTGAGAATGGTGACGGTGGTGGTAGTAATGTTGTAATGGAGGTGGTGGTTTCATGGTGGCGTTGATGAGACGATGTGGTTTTATAATTACTGGTGATTGTTTGGCGATAGTGGTGGTTATGTACTGGAGGTGATGGTCAGACTCAGAATATCTATTTATACTGGAGGAATCCGATAAGCTATAAAGCTCTTTTTCACAAACGTCCAGTAGGGGGGGGGGTCAGAAAGTTACAACAACAAACACGATAAGAGTGGTTGTATCGGTTATCAGAGTACATACTGTAATCAACAACACACACAACCTTGCACCGAGTGTCCAATAGCGCTCAGCCTAAGCATTTTGCAAAACCACCAGTTCCTGAAGAACTGAATTGTTGCCATCTTGCCTTCAGTCACCATCAATGCACTGAGCAAAATGTGAACCTACGAAAGTTTAAATAATGCATCACACGGAGAGCTTTTGTAATAAGCAGTGCACATTGTTGTGTATTGTTGGAACTATTTGGTTTTACCGGTCTGCAATAATATTTTTGTACAGTGTATATTACTTTTTTGCTCCTCGTTTACAGGTTAAATTATTGTAATCGTGGTGCTGCTGTTGCTGAATATGGAAAAGTGTGACGCTTACAACGGTGGGCTTTAGATTATTTGGCTGCTATAAATTTCCACATGATGAGCCACTTCATTGAGATATCATTTGTGGCCAGGTCGCTTTTTAAACAGAAGCTAATAGCTCTGTGGGCTTTACCCGATAAAAAAAAAACACATTCTTCCTGCGGAGGGAGCTGGTAGGAACGTTGGGTTGCTCGGTCAATGGCCTGCAGGGTCAACGGCGGCGTGGTGTATTCCGCAAATATGGCCGACTGTGAGGGCGGGCACAAGCCGGCGTGAGTAGGTTAAACGTTGAGTTTTATAAGGGCACCACGGGGTGACCAGCCCCTCCCCACCCAGCCCCACCCCTCCCACCCCCCACCCAGCCCCACCCTCCCTCCCCACCCAGCCCCTCTCCACCCAGCCCCACCCTCCCCACCCAGCCCCTCCCCACCCTCCCCTCCCCACGCAGCCCCTCCCACCCCACCCAGCCCCTCCTTGCACGACGGACAGACGGACACAATAATCCCCTGTGGGCTGGTGTAACCAGAAGGTTCCTACCACTAAAAACAGTTTAGTTTTAATAGTATTTTTGTGATTGTCTTACCTGTCCTATACTTTGCACTCCTATCGTTTTTTTTCAATAACCTGATTCTGAGGTGACAGCAAAAAGTGATGAATGCTTTGTGGTGACGCTGCTGCGACTGTTACTCGTGACTGTATCGATGTTAGGTAACATGGGTCTGGGATTGTGACCGCCCTTAAATTCCACACAGGTTTAACGAGTTGGTAGTGACTCATTCCTTCTCCACGTGGCGACGTCTCCACGATCTCTTAAGTTCAAAACCTCAGTGCTGCTTAGCTACTGCCCGCGGCATCTGTTACTCAAGGACCCAGGAACACTGGGAGGCAAAACGGGCTGCAAATGTTGGTGCTGCACGCCTTTGCTGGGACAATTTCACATCTCCTCCCCCTTAACTTGTATTTAAGTGCTTGCATCTTGGAATCCCTGCCTCACTTGATGCAGCAAATCTGGCTGTGACGGTCCCACCTGATGACGGAGACTTGTGTTGCCTCCGAAACGTCGTGATTTTATTATTTTTATATTTTATTAATTTTAATTTCATTTTTTACCTACGTGACTTTACCGAAATAACTAAGAGTATGAATCCTTGCAGTCACGAAAGCTTCAAACCTAGAATTCACATCACACACACACGTATTGTCCCCTCGTTGTGAAGTATTATGGGAAACAATATATACTGTATGTACAAATATTTCAATCGACCCAGATTCAACGTTTTAAAAGAACAACAACAAACGTCACGCTTTAATCTTGATTTGAAGCTTTCGTGACTGCAGGAATCCATACTCTTTGGTTCTTTCGGTAAAGTCACGTAGGTAGAAAAAAAAATAAAAAAAATTATATATCACGACGTTTCGATCACAACACAAGCGGTCGTCCTCAGGCGGAAAAAAATATCCAGCAGTGGAACTGCTGAACCAGCGAGAGAGCTGTCACAACAAGAGGTTATTTATGTGGCGAAGGGCAAGCAGGCGGGGTCTGAGCTGGAAAGGAATTCCATCCCCGGACGCAAGCACGTCAGTTGTGTTAATAAGGGAGATTAGGGAGAGAGAGATTAGCGTGAAATTAATGTAACTGCTGCCGCAGACACAACTTAGTTTGTAGACACCCAGGGTATTGCATGTCAGGATTGACATCCTTTACAGATGGGATCAAATCACGGATGTTGTGTACTGTATTGAATCGGACCTGGATCTTGTGTTTGTTTAAGAGTTTGGAAATATTTTTGGTAATACCTGCTATGAATGGCAAGGTGACGGTTTTAATTGGGTCCTCAGATGGTTGTCTCCCCATGGTTGGAGCTACAGCTTTGCGGATTGTGCGGTCTGAGTATCCATTCATCTTGAGGGCTTGGTGTACGTGCTCCAGTTCACTGGCAAGGTGGCGCTTGTCGGAGATGCAACGGGCCCTATGGTGTAGCGTTTTGATGAGGGAGTTCTTCTGGGCCGGATGGTGGTGGGAGTCAGGCTTTAGATAGGAATCCGTGTGGGTGGCTTTCCTGTAGACGGAATGTCCCAACGAGCCATCAGGCTTGCCATCATTTTCCACTTCCATGGTGCATTTTATGGATGGGTGTATGGAATTGATGTGGTTGGAAAACTGGTTCAGTGCTGGCTGGCCATGTGGCCAGATGACGAAAGTGTCATCTACGTTTCTCTTCCACAGGCAAGGACGTAGGGTGGATTTCAGGATGGCATCTGTTTCAAATTTCTCCATGAAAACATTCGCTACCACTGGTGATAAGGGAGAACCCATAGGGGTACCTTCATTTTGTTTGTAGAATGTACAATTCCAGATTAAGTAAGTGTTGGTAAGGCAGTGCCTCACCAAAGTTGGTACATCAGGATTCAGTCCCTGTTGGACCAAGTCTTCAATGATTGCTATGGTGTCAGATATAGGTACCTTGGTGAACAGAAAGCATACATCGAAGCTGACAAGCAAATCATCTGGAGACAGTGAAATGTCTTTGATTAGAGAAACCAAGTGAGCTGAATTAAGTACTGTTGAAGTTGTCTTGCCTATGAATGGAAGCAGGGTCTCAGACAGAAATCGGGCCAGTTTTTAGGTAGGTAAGTTGATGATAGAAACGATAAAACGGAGTGGTGTACCTTCTTTATGAATTTTTGGAAGACCATAAAATCTGAGTGGTCTCGCAGCCGAAGGTTTTAGAAAGAACTGCTTGGTCGGTTCGATTATAGAAGTCGAATTAGTGATGATATTATTGATTTTTGTAGCCAGGAGATTGGTAGGATCTTTGTTGATTTTAGTATGACTGCCATCATTAAGAAGGTCATGGATTTTGTTGTTGTATGTGGTTTTATCCATGATGACCATGGCATTGCCCTTGTCGGCTGAAAGGATGACAATGTCATCCCTCTTTTTCAATTGAACGAGTTCAGAGCGCTCGTCCCTGCTGATGTTACTAATGGGTTTCTTAGCGTTTTTGAGGATGGCGGCGATTTCAGATCTTGGCACGTCTGCTTGGATGTGACCTAAACCTTTGAGGGCTACATCATCCTGGGCAAGGATATCATCCACTGGGATGTGACCTAAACCTTTGAAGGCTACGTCAACCTGGGCAAGGATATCATCCACTGGGATGTGACCTAAACCTTTGAAGGCCACGTCAACCTGGGCAAGGATATCATCCACTGGGATGTGACCTAAACCTTTGAGGGCTACGTCAACCTGGGCAAGGATATCATCCACTGGGATGTGACCTAAACCTTTGAAGGCCACGTCAACCTGGGCAAGGATATCATCCACTGGGATGTGACCTAAACCTTTGAGGGCTACGTCAACCTGGGCAAGGATATCATCCACTGGGATGTGACCTAAACCTTTGAAGGCCACGTCACCCTGGGCAAGGATATCATCCACTGGGATGTGACCTAAACCTTTGAAGGCTACGTCAACCTGGGCAAGGATATCATCCACTGGGATGTGACCTAAACCTTTGAGGGCTACGTCAACCTGGGCAATGATATCATCCACTGGGATGTGACCTAAACCTTTGAAGGCCACGTCAACCTGGGCAATGATATCATCCACTGGGATGTGACCTAATCTTTGAAGGCCACGTCAACCTGGGCAATGATATCATCCACTGGGATGTGACCTAAACCTTTGAGGGCTACGTCAACCTGGGCAATGATATCATCCACTGGGATGTGACCTAAACCTTTGAGGGCTACGTCAACCTGGGCAATAATATCATCCACTGGGATGTGACCTAAACCTTTGAGGGCTACGTCAACCTGGGCAAGGATATCATCCACTGGGATGTGTTTGGGGGGTAACTGCAAAGTTCAGCCCTCGAGCTAGGACCGATTTTAGGCTATCGGAAACTGGGCTGTTACTCTGATTGATGACAATCTTGTTAGCATCTAACTTTTTAATGCGTGGATCTGGCTTATTTTTTGACAGGATGTTGAATTTAGCAATCAGGTTAACTTTACAGTTGGTTGACATTGTCGCGGCAGAAGAAACAGTCATGTTATCTACAAGGTCCCAATCAGATGTGGACATTTTTTCTGTTAAAGCTGAGTGTGATTGTAAAAGACGTTTAGTCATCGACCTTTTGGCTTTTTCCAAAAGCAAATTGAGCGGCAGCATTTATTTCAGCCAAGCAAACTCTTGGCCTGTTTAGACCTTCCGAGTCTTAAGGTTTGTCAGTGCTCATGCATCTAGACAGCCAGCGGCATTCGTTTAGCAAGCCTGACTGCGCTGATGAGACACAGAAGATGGAAACTCGATCTAGAGTCTGCTTCTTTACATCTCATATTGCTTGGTTGATATTGGTCGGGCAAGTCAATAAGATGTTGGCTTCAATTGCGTTACTTTCTTTTTAATGTAGAGACACGGTACAAATTTAGTTTGCCGGCTTAAGCTTTTAGACGTTGGATCTGTTTTAATTATTTCATATATACTGTACTGGCAAGGAAGGTACACAGTATACAATTCGGGTGGAGCGATGGTGCAGCAGTTAGCGCATGGCGCAATAAACTAAAAACGAAACTATTTTATTTAACCAGGTAAAGCCCACTGAGATACTTTTTGGTTATAAGTGCCTTTGGTCACAAATGACATCTCAACGAATTGACTTATCACGTGGACATTTTTAACAGCCAAATAGTCTAAACGCATGTTTTTGTAAATGTGGAGGGAAAAACCAGAGGACTTGGAAAAAAACCCCCACGGGACCACGGTGAAGGAGAGATAGACATTTAAACTCCAAATATACAACAGGAGTCAGGGTCGAGATCGAACCCACGACCTCCTTCATACCAGGCGAGGAAAATAACATCTCGCCACCATGGCAGCCCAATGAACCCGTTCGACCCAAATCTGATATCCCGCTCACGTACAACATTAGTGGCGAGTGATATCAGAGACCTGTCAAGCTCGAGTCTTGATGAGATCGGGCGCATCCCAATACGGTTTAATCATAGGATGGTAAACATTGCCTGCTACACTAGAGCAGGGAGAAAGAGAGAGAGAGAGCTCAGCCTAGATTGAGATGCGTAGTTGTAATTGCGGTCATTATCGCTATGAGCTCTCGAGCGTAATTGAAAACAAAATTTGCACTCACTTATTTAACCGACGCAGGTGTCTCAACCACGGCAATAACCGCACAGCGGATATTTAAATTTAATTGGGTTTAAATGTCAGCGGTACGCATCACGTGTACGTCCGTGTGTGTGTGTGTGCGCGCGCGCGGCTGTCGAGGTGCACCTAGCCTGGCACAAGCGCCGTTGTGACGTCACTGCCACGTTGTGGCGAACGGCGGTTGTTGTTGTTGTTGTTGATTGGCCGTCAAATCCAACGTGCTGGCATACGCAGGAGCACGACCACGACGAGACTGCGCACAGAAGTGGTACCCGATTTATTACAAGCACGGAAGAAATGACGGGCTGAGAAATTCCTCGACTGAAAACCACCGGCTTCTGAATGCGTAAGTCGAGCGCTCGAACTAACGTCAGCCTCTCGTCAATCCACTGCCGGCTACAGGCCTCTCCATCCCGTGTGGATCGTGTGGGTTGTTTGCGGTGCCCGGATTAAGCTTAGTGCGGGGCCTGTGGCATATGTTATAAAGGGGCCCTAAATTAAAAAAAAAACACGTAAATATTCAAACACTAATTTATCTACTTGCACAGTAAAGTAATTCCATTTTTTTATTTGCTATACAGTCAGATAATACGACAAATCGCTCACCTTAAACACCCAGTCGTTCATAAAAAAAAAAGTTGAAGGCAGTATAGTACTATAGTAATAGAGCAAGTGCAGAGTCACTGAACCGGAATTGATAGCTTGAAAGCATTTAGCGCGGGGCCCTTGAAAGTGCGGGGCCCGTAGCTACTACACATGTAGCTACTACACGTGTAGCTACTACACGTGTAGCTACTACACGTGTAGCTACTACACGTGTAGCTACTACACGTGTAGCTACTACACGTGTAGCTACTACACGTGTAGCTACTACACGTGTAGCTACTACACGTGTAGCTAGTACATATGCGGATACTTTTGCTACTAGGATAATCTGCCACTGCGTTTGGCCATACTTCACCACGCATTGTACGGGATTGGCGAAGTTGGAGCGGCTCAAGGAACTCGATTCAGAGGTCACCTCTCCCACCGACGTTAGCCGTGGCCTGGAATCGAACCGAGGATCAGCGGGTTCAAAGTGCACGATTGCGCGGCGACCCAGAACGCGATGGAGTGCCTGGCTCGAGATCTTGTTTATTGTTTATCATTCATGGGGAACTGTCGTGTCGTCGTTAGCGGGCGACGCTACGCTACGAAACCCAGCGACCCGAGTTCAATTCCCAGCTTACGACCAACACCAGTGATGGAATATCTGAAACCAGTCCTGCCCACTCCCACCTCACCCCTTAGGTCGACTCAGCCACAAATCAGTACCTGGTACGATGTGTAAAAACCATTGCAACGAGGGAAACAAACCGAGTGTGTGTGCCGTGCCGGCCTTCATTAGGTGATTTGGTGGAGGCTAAACGGGGAATCTTTGTAATGTGCGCGAATTATGTTCATCGAGGCGTTTACGCGTGAACCGCGCCAAACTTTCGCCCATCGCGATCATCACCACACGGGTTGCTCACAACTTAAATTAGCAAAGCTAATGACGCTGGCAAGCGAGACGCATTCGCACGACGTGTCTGTGTACGGTTTAAATTCTCGCACACGGAAATGCCGGTAGCACGTGCGTGTGTGTGCGTGTGTGTGCACATGTGTCTGTGTGTGTCTGAGTGGGGAGCGGTGGTGTAGCGGTTAGCGCGCTGCACTACGAACCCGGCGACCCGGGTTCGATTCCCGCTCTACGGCCAACAACGGTGACGAACATCTGAATCGGGTCCTGGGCTCAGCCTCAAATGAGTACCTGGTGCGGTGTGTAAAACATCGCCACTCGGGAGACAAAGGCGTCCGGGCGTGGTGCTGGCCACCCACCCCTTCGTGTGCCACGCCGGCCTTCATAGGTGCTCGCTAACAGCACTTGGCCCAACAGCCTGTTAAGGCTATACGGGGGGATCTTTGTCTTTGTATGTGTCTGAGTCAGTCAAATTGGCACAGCAAAGGGCACAACTGTTGCATCAGTCGGTCATCTCAGTCGGTCATCTCAGTCAGTCATCTCAGTCGGTCATCTCAGTCGGTCAACCCATGGAACCACCTGGGCCTGTCCCATGACCTCCTGTCAGCAGCGAGCCTTCGACACTTCACGTGGCCTAAAAGTGCACCTAGCCTGGCACAGGCGCCGTGGTGATGTCACCGCCACTTAGTGGTGGTGGCTGCTGTTGTTGCATACGTGTTTGGTTTCAATATAGGGTGCTAGCTAACAGCACTTGCCCCAACAATTTGTTAAGTCAAGACGGGGGATCTTTATATTTTGGTTGGTTTTGGTTGAGCCATGTTTGTTTGTTGTAGTACAGAGTTAGCCTGATAACTTTAATCTACGTTGTCTTATGCTTGTTATTGTTTCACTTGCATCCAACTGGGATCTTTGCACACAGCGTTGACATGCGGTGTTTTTTCTTGGATTTTTCTGTTGCGTGTAGTCACTTTAAGATGTTTCTTGTTCATTTTTTGTTTGTTGCGGTTGCACCCGAGTCAAGAGCCGCATGGCTCACAGGGTTATCTAACCTATAAAAGGTAAAATTTGCGAATATGTGTGTCTGTTCAAAATGTTTAGCGTACTTCCCGACATGCAACAAACTTTACATTTGCCATGTGGGTACTTTCCAGACTGTACACCATGCAAAAATTATAAAAATAGACTTTTGTATATTTTTTTGGGGGGGGGAGGATCAATAATGCATATATTTTGCACGGCAAGTGAGCTGTGACGTCACATCTGTCATGTGACCCGCGCGTGGGGAAGCGTCACGCAGTGTGCCTGCTCATGTCACGCATCGCTCCCCCCCCCCGCAACCCTCCGCTTAGCCCGTGTATTAATCCAAGACAAGAATCCAAGTCCCGGGCGAAGCCGGGTAGTAAAACTAGTACCTAATACATGAAACTGAAACTGGTTACTTCAGTACTGCAAGTGTCTTCCGTGTGAAGCTACCCAACATTTGCGGAAGGGTCAAGCAAGACACGTGGCAAGCCAACAGGCAGCCCTGCCTGCAGTCCGTCATCGCTGATTGCTCTTTGCATAAAACACTCAAGAGATTAAATCAACAACAGCGGCTTTGAAAGGGAACACACATAACACTGGTCAACAAAAAAAAAAGTTTTTTTCTGGCATGAACTTTTGCAGCTGTTTTAGACTAATTTCAGGGTGCTGATTCCAAATCTGATCTCAGATTTGCTCTATCACATCTCATTTTATGCTATCGGCATACCCCATTTTCAGTGATTTTACCCGAAATTAACTCTGTCACTTATGATTGCAAGTTGTTGCGAGTCAGTGACTGCTTTAGTGTTAAAATATGGTGCTATATTTTTAGGATAGTGTGTTTATAATATAATTTTATGTAGATATCCACATTTATTTAATATTTTTCTTCTGCAGTTTTTATTGAAAATTCAATATTTGATATCTCAAAAACCTGATGTGATAGACAAAAAACTGATGCCAGATTTGGAATCAGCACCCCAAAATTACCTTATGAACCGTTGGAATACCTCGTGCCAGAAAAAGTGTGTTGACCAGTGTATAATAATCGGCGTCGTTTCGGGAGATGAAGGAACACGCAATACTCGCTCAACTGACCCCTGACCACCTCGGCAGACACTGTGCGTTGTGTGTGTGTATATCTATCTCTGTCACAATCGTGCAATACTGATCTCATCTGTGTGTGCGTGTGTGCGTTTGCAGGCGCCGGAGAGAAAACCGAGAACACAATCGAGGCCTATGAGAAGTGAGTTACAATCGGGGTGGGAGCGCTGCGCTCAATTTTAAATCCTTTATATTAAGTTCACTTGCGCGCTTGCTTGCTTACGACCGTGCAAATCTTTCGGTCGTTTTTTAACCCACTTCCCGTGATCCAATCGAGCTGACATTTTCCACACAGACTCGTTGTGCGTGACAATTAATGTTCGTGAAAATTTTTTTTCAAAATTTTACACTTTTTAGGACAAAAATATTATATTTAATTACCAATTGCTTAATGGTGCCATGCAATCATCTGACCCATAGGTGGCAGCCATCTAAAGCCAGATGACGAGAGGACTCTAGCCGCCACGCATATAAAGGATTTATAGTGAAAAACTTTGTTTTTACGGGTTATACTTGTTACCAACTTGACTCACAATTGTAGCGAGGCTCCATCTGCGTTACCCGCAACGGCGGTGTGGGCGGGGCGATTCACACCGCATCACGTGACGACCTACTTGAGTGACGTCACAGGGATGACAATGACGACGACGATGACGATGCTGTTGTGGCAAAGTCAGCGGTAGGGCACGAGGCACAACGGGGTCGTGATTCAGCGACATTATGGACACGGTTGTGCACATGACTCGGACAGTCGGACGGGCTTCATGAAATGACTGCCCTGTACTTTATATGGGATGTGGATTGATGCCGCAGGAGTTCGTGGGGCTGCGTAATGAACTCGGCAAAATCGAAGTTCGATTCCCAGCCACGGCTCACATCAGTGGCGAGTGATATCTGAACTGCGAGGTGTTGACCTCCCCCCGCTCTGCTCTACTTCGCCATGCGTCGGTCAGCATGGTGAAGTATGACCAAATAACCTAGACGACGTGGGGACGGCCTTCATCCAGCGGTGGATTGGCAAAGGCGCTGTCATTTGTGACTATTATTATTAGCACACGTTACACATTACAACAAATATATATGAAATGTTCGTGCTGTTCTATATTTGAACATCACGGAAACTCAAATCCGTCAAAGACGAATTTAATTCCTGACATTTCCAGACCCAGCTTTTAGGACGGAGTTGGCATCAAAAGACAACTTCATTCTTATTTCTGCATGCCCTGGAGTTCTGTTTGAGGATGTTTGCGCGTGCAAATAAAAACGTTGTGAAGTGCAGACCGCGACGTGGTTACCGTGCCCCGTTTGGGGAGTACTCGCGCCTTTCTGTATTCGTAACACGTTTAGCATTTCGCAACAGCGGAACCGCGTTATCTTCTTCATCTTGACTTGAGCAACACACACATCGTTCTATTTATTTTTATTACATACAATTAACAATATAATGACGAAACGTAACATCGTCAATTTTATCATCATCATTAATCATCCACACACACGTTGCATCATACTACAATAACAAACTCAACACATTCGTCAATAACACTGTTGCCTTAAAGGAAACGCATACGGTATATAACAGGCGACGGTTCAACCAATGGCCTTCGAGAGCACCCTTTGCGCGTTTTCGGGAAATGGAATGTACGTTCACTACGAAGAGTGACCACATCCCTAAACTTTGCCACTTACACATTTTTCCTTTGAGGTCAACAGAGTTGCTATTTGGCGAACGTGTTCTGTTCTTGTTGCTAATTGCTGATTGTGCACCATCACTGCTATCGCAGCAGCAACATCATCGCCAACTGTCATTGTAAGATCACCATCGGCGTCATCATTCGATGCACCGACATCAGCACCACCATCATCATCAACGTCTCATATTCTTAGGTTTTTTCGGTAAAGTCACGTAGGTAAAAAATTAAAATT
This sequence comes from Lampetra planeri, assembly GCF_965212315.1. Taxonomy (NCBI): domain Eukaryota; kingdom Metazoa; phylum Chordata; class Hyperoartia; order Petromyzontiformes; family Petromyzontidae; genus Lampetra; species Lampetra planeri. The sequence continues at coordinate 7,111,770 of NC_136143.1, forward strand.
AAAATTAATAAAAGTAAAATACAAAATAAAATAAAAATCACGACGTTTCAGAGGCAACACAAGCTTCCGTCTTCAGGTGGAACCGTCACAGCACGATAGCTGTATCAAGTGATTTTACCTAAAAAAAACCTAAGAATGTGAATCCTTGCAGTCACGAAAGCTTCACATCTAGAATCATCAACGTCATCGTTTGCTGGGCACAATTCAGCCACCATCAGCTCGCACCGTGCACTCTGTGGATGCGCCGAGCAGCGTGCGGTGAGCGAGGTGTCAGCCCGGGGTGTGCAGTGTGTACATTGCGTATCTTCGCTGTCAACACGATGTCACTCACTTGCGTACGCTCACTAATCTACCGTGCTACTCTTTCTGTCTCTCACTATAAATCCAAGCTCCGCACATCTTCCGATATCGCTTGCCGCGGTGGCGAGATGTTAACTACCTCGCCTGGTATGCAGGGGGTCGTGGGTTCTATCCTGACCCTGACGCCTGCTGTATGTTTGTAGTTTGCGTGTTCTCCCCGTGTTCGCGTGGACTTTTCTCCGTGTGCTCCGGTTTTTCCCTCCACGTTCAGAAACATGCGTTTAAAGCAGGGGCGGGGAACCTGTCTTCTGCCAAGGGCCATTTGTATATGCATAACATCATTCGCGGGCCATACACAATTATCAACTTAAAAATTAGCCCGTTGTTATATTTGGTCAAACATTTAATTAACTCACCCCCAATGTGATGGCTGGAACTGCTTCTCTTTGGCGAGGCGTGTGATGTTAGCTGCTATTGATGATGTTGCTACTCGCAACTGCTTTTCCAGGTTTGCTCCTAAATTTATTGAAATTCGAGTCCCGCCTGCGGTTGCCTTGGCAGGGCCAGACTAATTGATTTCGCGGGCCGTACGGTGCCTAAAGATGCTGCAAATTCCGTACGGTGCCTAAACATGCTCAACATACATACAAACGAACTTTTTTTGCACCGTACGTAGCCAACTGTGCTAATCGGAGGCGTGAAGGCAGTACGACCTCGGCGCTATTATTAATGATTTCATTACGATGCTTGTTTTTTTTGCCCGGGAAAGCGTCACTGAGTCCCATGCCTCTTCTTCAGGAGAGTCCTGCCAACGTTTCACAGCGAGTGATAATTTGCCATGTTTCTGTATTATACATTCAGATTGAGTAAATGTGTCCTGGTTAAAGATTTTCAACATTTATCACCGTGACGCCGGCGCAGAATGGTCAAACCCTTGGGAACGCTGTCACGGGATTTCGAACGTCCACTGGGGATGCAGACTCCCGTCAGTGTCTTTTTTTTACGAAAAAAATATACCCGCGGTATTAACCAGGGCGGCCGTTGGACTCGAACCGTGAATCTCTGCAAACCGGGCAGCCAAGGCGTCGTCGCCGCCCCACCGCGTCATGTTTACGACCCGCTCAGGGGGTGTGTGTGCTGTGTGTATACATTACAGCTCTCTCTCTCTCTCCACGTGATTCATTTTAGTCATTACCCGAAACTACCACTGTGTGGTTTGTCGATCATGTGATGGGCAGTTGAACAATAACAACAACAGCAACAACAACGTAGTGTGTGTGCGTACGTCCGTGTCGAGGTTGGCGAGTGAGCGAGTCAGACGCGGCTTCCAGGGGTCACCGGGTGAACGTGTTGCCCAGTGAACGTGCGAAACGGGCCGCCAGCGAATGATCGAAAACGTGCGGTGATTGTTGGTTACTCTGTGTGCCCCCACGGTTTGCGACGCGGGCTCACATCACGAGACCCACGTAGGCGTGCATCGAGGCCTATCGGCTCACATGGGACACCCATCGGCTGAGCGTCGTTGCTATATGAGCTGAGCGCAGTCACTCTGTGGGCTATTCGTGAGCGCGCATCGGTGTAGCAGGAGATAGCTGCGTCTGCCATGGGATGTTCTCATGAGGTTAGGTACGAGGCCATTGTTTGCGGAGGTAAAAAGTGAAGCCGGGATGTTCTTCCGCTCGTGAAGGGCATCGTTGGTGTTGTCCCAGGTTCCTCTGCACTGTGACTCGGCTTTTGATGAGGATGGCGCGCTTTGAGGACCTGCGCTCGATCCCACCGTGCGTGGATTTCGGGTCTCTGGCGTTAACCGTATCGTCTGCGACGGACGCGGGGTTGGAAATGACAACTGTTTTCTACTCCCTACCTCAAATCACCAGTGACGAATGGAGCGTGGAGCGTTGTCCCTGCCTGCGAGGTCCATTGCGGCTCAGAGGGCAAATTCCACATCGCAGGAGATGAGCCGAACACTGCTGAGCAAGCTGGCCTCGAATCTTTTGAGTTGCATCCGCCCGGGATTAAACCGCGTCCTCAAGCTTAGCGAGGCGATGGCCTCAGCCCGGTCAATAATGATGAATGCACGCACGCACACACACACACAAAAACTACCCATCACGCTGAGTTTGGTTTTCACTTTGCCATCATCAGCAGCCATGCTCTATCAACTGCATCGATTCAAGCAAGGCCGACCATGCCGACGAGCCACTGAGTGTCCAAAAACCGCTCCAGAGGTTGCTTGTGTAGTGTTGTAAAGGACGGACTTCTAAACTTCTTTATGGCACACACTGTTTATTATCTTAATACGCAGTCCCTATCACACAAAGGGGGATATGGTCCCCTCACCCGTTACCCTGAGGAGGTACAGCTCCAGACCTTGTACAGCTCTCTAATCTCCCTGCTATCCCAGCGTCCTCTGGCTGGACCTAGGGGATCTCTCCCCGACCACTGGTTACACTGAGCCCTAGCCCTGATAAGGGCTGGAGGGCTTGGTCCAGGGTCCTAGATGTCTTCGGCCGACTTGGGTCTTTGTGTAGCAGAACTGGCCAAGAACTCTCAGCGCTCTGGCTTTTATACCTGTTCGTGGCCGGGTTGTCCAATCCCCGGCCACCTTGTGGGACCCTCCGATTGGTCCTTCCCAATCTGGCGTTTGGATCCTACCTCACCCCATTTGACCCTGAACGTTTGATTGAGCGGGAAAACCTTGTTAACGATCCACTCTCTCACAGCTTGCGAACAGCGAGTAGTTATCACCACTACACTTGTACTGAATCAATGCTGCTCAAATGATGCCCTCCCAGAAGGCCGTATGGCTAACGGAATGTGTCAAAAATACACTTTGATGTTTATTTTGTTTGTTATCGGGAGGGACGGGTACATGAAGAAGGCGCCCACTGTCTGCTCGTTTATTTTGTCACAGTTAGGACGGTAAAAGCGATGACACGACAAGAGCTGCCCTTGAAGGTCCCACCAACTGTGTCGCAAGTCAGACGGTGGTGGCGGCGGCGGTGATAATGATGGTGATGATTGTCACACCATAAGAGCTGTCCTCGTATTGTGACGGTCGGGTGGGTGGGGAATGAGCGTCCGGCCACGCCACAGCCTGCGGGGTCTGACAGAAGGAAGGAAGCGACGTGTGGCGATGTCTTCTGTGTCAGCGCGAGGCAGGCCGGTACGCACATGCTCGAGCTCGACGTCCAAATCACCAAGGACGGAGTGATCGTGGTGGCGCACGATGACGACCTCCGGCGGTCCACGGGCAGATCGCAGCGCATCCGTGATCTCAACTTCGATGTAAGGTCAAGGGTCATTTGTGGGGGGGGGGGGCAAAGGGAGGGAGGGGGGAAGGGGGAACAGTGGGGTGACACGAAGTCGTGTGCATTCATGCAGTTTGTTCTCTTCTTGGTTCTTTCGGTAAAGTCACGTAGAAGGGAAATAATAAAATAAAAACAATTTAACGTTGTCTTTCCGATAGACCTGTTCTTCACCTGAGGACGGCTGCTTGCGTTGTGGCCGAAACGTCGTGAGAATAATTTAATTATGTTTTATTTTTATTTTATTATTTCCCTTCTACGTGACTTTACCGAAAGAACCAAGAAGATGAATCCCTGCAGTCACGAAACCTTTGAATCGAAATCAGTTTGTTCTCCTCTAACGCGGTAGTCGCGTTCCTGAAGAACACCGCGTTATGGGACATTTGCGTGACAATAAATAATATTCTAACATAGGGTAAAGCACAGTCCGCGATATCACGTGAGATGCGTACGCAGGCTGAACGAAGACTGAGGCGTGTGGGTAGTATCTAGAAGCATCCAGCAGCATCCCACTGCCTTGTGCGATGCTACGCCGAGGCAGCCTACGACCGCTTATTCCGAGTCGCGCGACGTAGCGCTGTTCTCTCAGTCGCGTTATATCAAATTCGCATCCGCGTTATAACAAAAATGTGTTTCCTAATGCATTCATCGCGTTATATCCAATTCGCGCTATGAAAACCACACGCGTTGTAGGCGAACGGACTGTGTCACACAAGTGCAGCCCTTTTTGTCAATCCACCGCTGGATGAGGGCCTCACCCACGCTGCGCGGTTGTTTAACCGCGTATTTCTTCACCAAGCTGATCGGTGAAGACGGCGGGGCACCGATTTGGGAGTACCAGCTGTGCCGCGCACAGCAGTGGCCCGATAGCAGAGGCCTAAAGTAGCTGACGCACGGTGGGCACTCATCGAAGCACTAACCAGGCCCAAAACCTGCTTAGCTGTCCAGATGTGATGAGATTTGGCGAATTGCGACCGATCTGGCCGTTAACATATTCATGTTATAGGCACAAGTTGTTTGTAAGAGCAAAGTATTTCATGACCCACTGTGCGATGTGCCGTGTATGTTACGTGTATCGTAAAACACAAGTCTGCGTCTCTTTTTTTTCTTTCAGGAGCTGCCCATATACAAGGACAAACTCGAAATCACATTTGACCAAGGTGGACTGCGTTTAATTACTGCACAAACATTATTATCATTTGTCCTGCTGGGTCTCAACGCAATGGATTAACAATACATTTAAAGTGATTTCCTGCTTAAACGAGCATTGATGCCGTGTTCATCGCCCGTTTACAACCCTGAGCCACGTTCCTATGGCAGGGGCGAGTCTATCCCATAGGACAAACCACTGTTGGCTTGCCCGCAAAGTAGTACTAGTTTTTATCGGCCTCAGAGGGATGATGGGCTGCGTCATCCACCTTATAGAGTGTGAATTTCTCAATCTTCCGATTGTGAGCTGCTCGCTGGAGCACTGAGCCACCTGGCTGGATAAATACTCCCACGCGTAACGCCTCCTATATTTAAGCTCATACCGAAATATGAATTTTTCAGCATGCCACGGACACTTGGGCTGTCTTTCAAAATACTTTTACCCAACCCACGACCTCCTGTATAGCAAGCGATGTAGTCAACATCTCGCCACCGTGGCGCCCGCTGGAGTAGACAAGTAAACGCTCAAGTAAAGTGCACTTGTTAGAACTCGAATCGAGATAAAGATGATCTTCGTGGCCAAGTCGTTGGTGCCACCGAACCTCGCCTTTACCACGTGCCACATGCCGCCGTGGCTGCCCTGTTATAGCCACGTGACCTCCGAGATCGGCCCTAACAGTGTCCCACCGATTGTTCTTTGGTCTTCCCCCCACCTCACACACACACTCTGGTGAATTGCAAAACCAGTAACAGGATGAATAAAAATGAAACATTCAACGTATCGGGTTGCTTGCATAGTTCAGTATCAGGAGAGTCACAGACGGAATCTGTGTATAGACTGGAGGAATCCGATAAGCTATGAAGCTCTTTTTCACATATATCCAGTAGTTTTTGCGGTTCTTCACAGATGTCCAAATTAATTAACCGCGGACTGACGATGTTCAGGGCTCGAGTGCCGGTTCGGTTTGGTCACGTGTCTCTCTCCGGCGTCTCCCGCAGGCCACTACAACAAGGCATCCAAGGACCGTAGAATCCCAACGCTGCGCGAGGTTTTTGAGAAGTTCTCCGATCTGGCCATCAACGTTGAGATCAAGGAGGACAACGATGAGATCATCAACAAGGTGCCGCCCCTCTCTGGATACGCACAGAACACTCAGGTGTCACCCACATCAGCTGACCGGACACTAACCCTACCCATAACTCTAACCACAGTAAACAACCAGACACTAGCTCTACCCATAACTCTAACCATAGTAAACAACCAGACACTAGCCCTATCCATAATACTAACTACACTCGATAACCAGACGCTAGCCCTACGCCTAATATTAACAACAGCGGCAGTCACCGGGGGAGGGGGGGGAGGTCAGAATTACGTGCCCACAACGGACCTCGTGCGTGGGGCCCCTCTGCGCCACTGAGGGCTTCGATGTCCGTGCTCCGGGCTGCAGGTGGCCGAGTTGGTGGAGGAGTTCGGGCGGGAGGACCGCACGGTGTGGGCGAGCGCCATCTGGGAGGTGATGCTCAAGTGCCGGGTCGCGGTGAGTTCTCGTCGGCGTCCCCGCTCCGTGCGTTCGTGCGGTGGGGGGCCGGGGGCGGTCTTCTCTCGCTGCCGCTGTGGTCGCTGCTCCTGTGAACTTCACGCGCTGATCCCTACCACCCGTGTTGAGGAATCCGATTCACTACGAAGCTCTCTTTTTTTCCCCCCACAGATGGTCAGTAGGCCTACCAGACTTGTCTCGTTGTCCCAGCCATCATCCCACTGCGTTCGACCACGACCGCCGTGCAGGACTAAACGCTTCTCTTTCTGCTTTTTCCCCTCTCGCACACCGCTCGACTTTCAGATTCCCTTTCCGTCTTCTCTTCTCTTCTGCCCGAGTTGTTTAGAACAACAACATTCGGCTCAATTCCAAGGGGCGCGTTAATTTGATCTGTTACAGCTTCGCTCGGGGGGAGAGATGTGGCAGTGGCAGAGGCGAGCAGCTCGCCGTGACAAAGGTTTCAAAGTTCAAATCGTAGTTGGGGATTGACTCAGCCCATCATCCCACCGGGGTTGATAAAATCAGTACCACTTCATGGGGAAGTCAACAGTAGTTGCCCTACGTATAAAAACTAAGTTAAACTATTTTTATTTTACCAGGTAAGGCCCACTGAGCTATACAGCTGTTTTTTCGAAAGCGACCTGGCCACAAATGATAGCTCAACGAAGTGCCTCATCATGTGGAAATTTAGAGCAGCAAAATTATCTAAACGCGTGATGTGGATTCTAAATGTGGAGGAAAAATCGGAAGGACCCCGAGAAAAATCCAGGCGACCACAGGGAGAACACGCAAACTCAAATTTTACAGCGGACGTCAGGGTCGAGATCAAACCCACAATCTCCAGACTTGCCACCCGCCACGGGCGAGCGAAAGTTCCACCACTGCCTCGGGGCTGTAATCAGGCGATGAGCACTGCCTCAATGGCCATTTAAGCGTGAGATCACTTTTGGTTCGTACGCTTTCAATAGTGCTGCTTGTTTTGCTGGCCGCTCGTCGCTTTGAGCCTGTGGTCCTGTGAGTGCTTTCCACCCGTGCGCTTTCCGTTGAAAGCATCGACTTCGCAGGAGGAAAGCCAATGGATGGGGCAGCTTCCTGACAAAAAAATAAAAAATATATGTATTTGGTATGGATCAGATATGCTAATGTACCTGCCCTTTTGTTTTTGTTTACGTATCCAAGGTGTGAATTTATTTAGATAAATTTGACCAATAGAGGGCTCTACGGTGATCTGTCTTCGTGTGTGTGACTGTGCGTGTGTCTGTGCGTGCCTGTGCGTGTGTCTGTGTATGGGTAGCGGTAGTGTAGCGGTTAAGGTGCTGCGCTATGAACCCGGCGACCCGAGTTCGATTCCCGTTCACAGCCAAAATCACTGACGATTATCTGAACCGGTCTTTGGCCTCCCCACGGTCGACTCAGCCTCAAATGAGTACCTGGTGTGGTGTGTAAGCATCAGCACTGGGGAGCCAAAAGCGGCTGGGCGCCTTTTGTCCTTTCAGCCTTCATAGGTGCCTGCGAACAGCACTTGCCCCAACAGTCTGTGAAGGCTACATGGTGGATCTTTGTCTCTGTGTGTGTGTGACATAACAGAACCCTCGGATGCCCACCATGTTCAGCATGGGTCGCATCTACTGCCTGCTGCTGCTCTTCTACACGGGGCTGCTGCCCTTCACGCCCTTGCCCGAGTCGCTCTTTGAGATGATCATGCCCTCCATATGCTACAGGTGACGACCGCGCGGTAGCAGCTTGGCTTCGCCTGGGAAGCACAGCAAGACCATCATCGGTCTATAATAGAGAGGGGTTTTTGTTGTTGTTTTGGCTTAGTTCGCGTAAGGTTTGCCACGTAAAACTGACACAGTCATAATAGAGGGTTTTTTAAAAATCCTTTATATTAAGTTCGCTTGCTTGCTTAGGACCGTGCAAATCTTTCGGTCGTTTTTTATCCCACTTCCCGTGATCCAATCGAGCTGACATTTTCCACACAGACTCGTTGTGCGTGACAATTAATGTTCGTGAAACATTTTTTCCAAAATTTTACACTTTTTAGGACAAAAATATTATATTTAATTACCAATTGCTTAATGGTGCAATGCAATAATCTGACCCATAGGTGGCAGCCATCTCAAGCCAGAGGACGAGAGGACTCTAGCCGCCACGCATATAAAGGATTTATAGTGAAAAACTTTGTTTTTACGGGTTATACTTATTGTTGGGTTAGATCGCGTAAATATATAAATGTGTCGTTAAACCGGCCACCACCCGACACAGCCAATTAGTTTGGTTTGTAACGCAAACAGAACGTGCCAATTCGTTACTAGTACAGCACATCGGTGTGTTGAAGAGCAAATCCACAACATTTACAATCTGAGTACTTGGAATCGGATGTGTCAGATGGTGGCGGGTTTAACGACACATTTATATTTACGCGATCTAACCCCCCAAAAAAACCCTATATTATGGATGATATTGGTCGCGAAAGCCACTCCGTGTTAAACTGACAAAGCCAGCCTCAACCAGTATATACACAAATACTGTTTCTTGGAATTTCTCTCACTTGATACAGCTATCGTGCTGTGACGGTCCCACCTGAAGACAGAAACTTGTGTTGCCTCCGAAACGTCGTGATTTTTATTTTTTATTTATTTTATTTTTATTTTACTTTTAATAATTTTCATTTTTTACCTACGTAACTTTACCGAAAAAACCTAAGAATATGAATCCTTGCAGTCACGAAAGCTTCAAATCTAGAACCAGTTAGTAAGGTTTGTCACGTAAAACACAACGTGCCGATTAGTGAATCAGTTCAGCACACCGGCGTGGTGGAGCGTAAACCCACAAAGTGCACGATCCGAGTGCTACGTGCCCGCGTGCACAACAACATCGTTGCTATTGTGCACAAAAAAACCTATATTATGGATGATATTGGTCGCGAAAGCCACTGCGTGTTAAACTGAGCGTATTGTGCACACAACGCGATGCTGCCACGGTTGGTGTCACGCTGTGCGCAAGCTCGGCTTTCAGGCCAAAGCGAGCGTGGCCCCTTCGATGGCATCTTCCTTTGGCGGGCGCGAGGAGGTGACCCAACGTTGCCGGGCCCAACGTTCCACTTTGACAGGGAAAGGGCTGAGAAGTGCTAGTCATTTACTTTCTTCGTCGGTTGCGCGCGGGGGACGAGGCGGTGAAATCTGCGGCAGTGAGGAATGTGGACCGTCCGGGTTTCACGCGTGAAGAACCGGCTACGCGTTTGTCAAAGCTGTTCGGTTCGCCGCTGTGCACGGGCCCACGAATCGTGAGTGACTGGCGTGCGAGCTGCACCCTGCCCACTCCGCCCCCTCCTTGGGCATTGGCACTGAGCAGTGAGGCCAGCGTACGGGCAGGGGAGCAGTGGCGGGGGGGGGGATTCAGGTTTTTCAGCAAACGTGGCAGATCGCCTGATGAAGCTGATTGTTGTAATCACCAGATGAAATGTGGTGGCCTGCACCTAGCCTGGCATAAGCGCCGTGGTGACGTCGCCACCGCTAAGTGGTGAACGGCGGTTGTGGTTGTTGTGGTTGTTGTGGTTGTGTTGTTGTGACCTGCGGTGCTGGTGGTGGTGGTTGAGATGAAACGGTCAGTCTGTTAGAACCATTCCTCAACATGGGTGGCAGAATCAATGAGTCACAGGTTGATTCCGCCGCCCATGTTGGTAGTAGCGTTAGGAGAGTGATGAGGAGGCAACGAACCGTCAGCGAGCGAGCGAGGGGTCTCAAGTGAATTAGCGCTGGATCAAAGATCAATATGGCTGCTCTGCGTTGAATTACATCAGTGTATATATTTCACCAAGCCGCCAAATTTGAATATTCCGCTCACCGAGCCTCCGTGTTGTGTCTGACAGGACCTACATTCCCGAGAAAGGCGATGGCATGCTCAGGTACAGGTGGCTCGTGGGGATCCTGGACAGGTAAGCCTCCCATCTCACCTGTCACCCTGGCCGAATCGACGCAGGGGTTTTAGGGGTTGCATCCCAGGTGCTTCGGATGTTGAAGGGCTTCCCTCCCATAACATTCAAAGTCCTGTTTTACGTATCTAAATCAACTCAGGCCTCCCGTAAACCACGTGACTTCTATGTGGCCACCCCCACTCTGATTTCCTTCCCTTTCCCACGCCCCCTGTGAAAACAGACGCCACTGCATGCAGCTCACCCCTGCTCGCTCCTTCTTGCCTTCCTTCTCTCTCCATCTATTCCCTTTCCCCTCGTCGTCACCCTCTCATCCCTGACATCTCGGCATGGTCGTTCCTTTTCTACTTCCTTGCCTTCCTGCCCGGCGCTACCTATCTCTTGCTTCTCCTCGTATTGAGACGTGTGCCCTCTAAAAGTGATACGGTGAATAGGGATGGGGTATATGGGGAGAGAGATTTGTGGGTACGGGAATTATGGGGGTAGCTAGGGATGGAGGGATGGGCCAGGGAGAAGAGGTGGCTCTTGAGGGAAGAGCAGAAACTCGACAGGGGCGGTGCTTTAAATGCCACCGTGCTATTGACGAATGTGTTGAGTTTTTTGTTTGTTATGAAATAGCAATAGCGTGTTTGGCATTGGGCCTGTGTCGCACTCTTCACTGCAGCACAGACGGCGCCGTACAGACGAGGCAGGTGACGCTGAGGTTTTTTTGTGTTTGTTTTAGACTCACCATGAACAAGGCCCTCTTCAAGCACCTGACCGACCGTGGAATTCAGGTGAGCAATGGCGCCTACAATGTACATATTTACCCCACATTGCAGAGTTCACAGTGTGTAAGCCTTCGACCCAACACGTGTTTGACAAAGGGGAACCAAAACATACTTACGGTTTTGTTTTGCCCCATGATCGGCAGTCAAACCTGGCCCATGAGCAGTAGAGTCACGCCTGCCCCCACGATCTCGGTAGAGTTAAACCTACAGCGCCTTCAGGAGCCCCTGAGTGGCCGTGGATGGATCCCAACTAAGGGAAGCGAATGCTGAATGCCACGAGTGTTGCAAGTGATCTCACAAGTTTGTCTTTCGATTCAAAGCTTTCGTGACTGCAGGGATGTGTTGCAATCGAAACGTCGTGATAATTTTATTGCTTTATTTTTATTTTTTCCCTTCTACGTGACTTTACCGAAAGAACCAAGAATACGTTTCTCTTTGTTGCTGCCTGATTTGTATACAATGTCTGCCCCAGCAGTGGTGTATGTCTTTATAGTGCTGAGTGGACAGAGGCAGGGGGGTTTAAGACACTTGACTGCTTTCAACTGCCACGCTGCGTGATAACCGTCACCTCTCGGCGGCGTGATATTTCGATCGTCATTGATGTCTTCGGCTCCCGCTCCGGTGCGTGCGTCTCTTCGCTCCTAGGTCTGCCTGTTTGTACTCAACAACGACCGCGACTACAGGCGTGCATTTGAGCTGGGAGCTACCGGCGTGATGACCGATTACCCGCACAAGCTGGCCGCCTTCCTGCAGAGTACCACGCAAAACGCCCAGTAGAGACGGTGGCGGTGACGGCGAGGACGATGACCGCGACGATCATATGCACGGGGCGTCATTTCTCACCGAGTATTTTCTGTGTCGCTGGTAGACGGAAGTAAGTGGTATGTGGCTAGCAGTAGTAGCGCAATAGTGGCGCAGTACCACAGTGGGGGATTTACTCGGTGTGGTGTGTCGGGTCGGTGATCCAGACAGACCAGGGTGAAATTAAGCCATGATCGTAAGACATCGTTCCACAAATCCTCCGCAATTCTGCGCATCTCCTTGCGTAAATGAGCGTTGGGACGGCACACGTTTGCAGCATTGGTCCACCCTTACTCAGCCACCGGTTTGGATCTTCCACATTCTTGTGATTGCTTTAAGGACGAACTAGCCTCAGCCATAGGAATGTGGAATTTCCACCACCGGGTCACTCCTGCGGTCTTTTATATGCGGAGACGCCAAAACAACGGAGTGTTTTAATTATAGTATTTATGTTCGTATGTGTAGAACCACAGAGCGTTTAATGCATTTTGTACAAAAACTAATCATACTGTAATAGGCAATGACTCAAAAAGTAAAACAATTACATCTACTACAAAGATGACACCATATCAACAACACAATGTGTGATTGTATTGTGCGTTACAATGTGAAATTAGTGTGGGTGGGCGTACAATGTGCTGGGGCCTTCATCTACCAGTGAACGTGTTCATCGCTCAACTTGTTGTTGTTGTTAATTCCCTCCCATCGTCTTATAGTTGTGATAACCGGTTTGAATTACATCAATCTATTGAGCGAGCAAACTAAACTTTCAGTGGTACTCTGGTCGTTTCTGGCTGCTTGGCATTTTTTGGAGCGTTGGGGCATGAGCTCAGCAACTGTGATTTGATTTTTTTTTATTTCAAAGCAAATGTATTAACGTAGAGTTAGCTTGATCCATGCTGTGAAATGTTAAAAAGGAAAAAAAAAGGAACGTCTTTATATTTAATTTCAGATTATTATTTTTTTCATATGAGAAACGTTTCTGAAGTAAACCTTCATAAAGTAATGGGTTGCCAGCTTTAATGTTACTGCATTCGTTAGTTTCTCAGTCCGCTTGTCCTGGTGAGGGTCGCGGCGGCAGCGTGTTGAGTAGTGGCGGTCCACACCTCCCTTGCCCTGGCGACAGACACCAGCACTACTACACTACACTATACACTACTATACACTATACACTACTATACACTACACTATACACTACTATACACTATACACTACAGCAGCGTGTTGAGTCGTGGCGGTCCACGCCTCCCTTGCCCTGGCGACAGACTCCAGCACTACTACACTACACTATACACTACTATACACTATACACTACTATACACTATTATACACTATACACTACTATACACTACACTATACACTACTATACACTATACACTACACTACTATACACTACACTACTATACACTAGTATACACTATTATACACTACACTACTATACACTACTATACACTACACTACTATACACTACACTACTATACACTACTATACACTACTATACACAGACTCCAACTCTTCCTGGAGAACCCCCAGGCGTTCCCAGGCCAGCTGCACGGCAAAGTCCTGCCAGCATGTCCAAGGCCGGCCCCTTGGGGGGGTCTTCGCCCAGTTTCTGTACAAAAATTCTGAATAACTTATCAGGAACGTTAAACTGGAGTACATCTTACGTTGTTGACCCAAAACAATGAGACACAAACAACAAATTGAACAACGCATTTATGACGTACACCCAAACTGTTGCCCATCGCCGAGGGTTACGTTCTTGAAAATGGCTGCAATCGGCAACCCAAACATTGCAACACCATGTGAGACTAGGCTCTAAGAAAAGCTGTCTCGGGTGTGGACCAATCAATTTCAAGGACAGTGCATACATTATCAGAGTTGTGTTTTTTGTTTGCATTCTGACCGCAGGTATTGTGGTCAATGCAAACATGACTCCTTGTAAAAAAAAGGCGTCAGTTTTGTTGCACAGATAAAAGGGTAAAAAAACAATTATAATTTTTCTTAGTATAATATATGATATGAAAAATGTTACGTAATGTACAATACTGTACACAGAAACATAAACCTGAAAATAAAGATAAGGTTAATGACAAGTACAGTAAATATAATGCAGTTAAGAAAAATATTTTTACTTACTATGAATGATGTGTAGGTATTCTTCCGTTGTGGCATCATCGTCGGCAGAGTGCAGTGAAGAGTACAGCAGCAAGGTTGCTTCTTTACGAGGTACTCAGGAATCTCGCGGTCAACCGCGAATGGTCAAATTTCCATTTAAAGCTTTCGTGACTGCAGGGATTCATCTTCTTGGTTCTTTCGGTAAAGTCATCACGTAGAAGGGAAATAATAAAATAATAAAAATAAAACATAATACAATAATTCTCACGACGTTTCGGCCACAACGCAAGAACCAAGAACGTGAATGGTCAAATTCGCGATGGGGGAACCCGCGTTGGGCGAAGTTTGGGTGTACGTATTGCAAGTTGTGACTGAGCGAGACACTGATGTATGAAGTCGAATGATATTCTCGAAGGGCAAAAAAACAAACTGATATTGGGTACAAATAGAGTCGCGTCGAGTGTTATACCTCTGCGTAGGCGGTTGTGCTGTGCTGTAAATCTGTTAGGTTGTTGTTTTTTGGGGGGTTGTACCCCCTGCTGTTCTGGGTGAATCACGTGCTCGCTTAAATTCACTTGCCAAAGAAGGTCTCAGCACGCAATTTGTCACACTAAGTGCCTGAACAATGAGCTGTACAACGCTGAAGTGGGTTGCAGAGTCTGTGGCTGCAGCTTGAAGAGTGAGTATAATCAAACGTTTTAGCTTTAAAGGATGTTGAATTCACATGGATTCACATTTCAAATTGAGCTTTCTCCCCAAATGTAGGAGAGCGAATGTTTTATAACCTTGGCCTAGTTGCAGATTTTGAATGATAATTATATTGCTAATAACTATTTTATTTTTATTTTTGAAGAGTGTGACACTAAAGCCGATAGAAAACAAGTAAAACCTGTGAAACATGCTACCAGGTATTGCTTTTTTTATGTTGACCGAGGTCCCAAAGTTGATATGGAGTGCTTTTGCCAATAAAATCTGACAGTCCATACACATGTATTTAACAAACATGACTGTGGTGATGATAGCCAGAAGATGAAAACCGGTCCAGTTTGCTAGCTTCAACAATTGTTGCCAGTCTGATGGACTATTTGGGTGACACAGAATTGGATTTTGTTCTTATACGTTTTTATTTATGTTTTTACCAATCATTATATTGTGTACCAAGTGTGGTGATGCACACCTGTAACCCAAGGCATGGGGTTAGTGGGTCACATGGAGATTTGCGGAAATTTCAAATCCTCTGGTTTGCAAGGTGGTTAGGTGGATGTCAAAACATGGTGGATTCTTGAATTCATCTGTGTGGAGCTTTGTGAACTTGACCTTGTATTATTAATGTGCGCATGTTCTGTGTGTAGTCTTGCTTCTTTTAATAATCAAAACTTCCCTTTACAGATAATTCATTGATTGTTGATTTTATCATTCAAAACAAACTATATTTTAAACAAAAGTGTGCAAAGCATGTATGTATTGATCATGTTCATAACTAAAGTTTCTCAATGGGAATGTACTGGAATTGTTTTTTTTGTCTCTTAACTGGGGTAGCAGTGGTGCGGTGGTTAGCACACTGCGCTATGAGCTCGAGTTCAATTCTCGGGCCACGGCTATCAGCCCTGGGCATCCGCTCCACTTCACGAACCCACACTGATACACACGCATGGTCAAGTTTGGTAAAACAAACCTGTAACGAACTAAGGTGTGCTGAGCCCTTCCTCCAGCAGTGTACTGCCAAAGGAACTCTATTGTATAATATAATCTACATTCAAACCATTTTGAATGCAAAGCATCAGCATTCAGAAATCTGCACGCTGTGCTTAGTAAACATGTCAACAGCCATTATTTATGCGGGTGATACCAAAGCCAAGGGAAAAGGAAGCATGCCCGAGAAGACGTCAACCGTGGGGCTCGAGTGATTGAATCAGTTTGTGTGGATTGTTATATCGCACGACCACGAGAGATGGAGACCGATTGGGGAGGGGCTTCATCCAGCAGTGGATTGGCCATCGCCGACGAGATCCAAGTCAGGAATGTGAAAAGGTTTAATGACGTGTGAACACTCGATCGTGATAGATCGTAAGTGGGATGCCTTCGTTCAGCAGTGGATAGATAATGGCTGATGTATCATCAGTCTGACTTGCTGGAGGAGGCAGATATTGTCCGAAAGGTAATGATCTATTGGACATGTGAAGAAGAGCTTCATAGCTCATCGGATTCCTTCACTATAAATACGTATTCTGATTCTGGGGTGACAGCAAAAGTGTTTTATGCTTGTGGTGACTGATTATGATTCTTATTCTGATTCGTCCAGTTACTGCACGCGTGCCCCACTCATCGCAACCTCTTCACATTGGTGTCACTACAGGCTGTGGGGAGTGGGAGTGCAACGGTTAGTGCAGTGCTACGAACCTGGCGACCCGAGTTCGATTCCCACTCACGGCCAACGCCAGAGGCGATTATCTGCATCGGTCCTGGGCCTCCCCTAGGTCGACATTGCCTCAAATGAGTACCTTGTGCGATATATTAACATTGCCACTGGGGATTCAAAGGCGGCCGGGCATGGTGCTGGTCAACCACCCCCTCGTGTGTCGTGCTGGCCTTTAATAGGTTCTCGTTAATAGCACTTGCAACAACAGTCTGTACGGGGTAATCTTTGTCTCTGGTCTACATACTGGAGTCACTGCAAGACCACATTGCTTGTTCTGAAGACATAACTTCTTCATCATCATCGCACTGCAGGCTTACAACAATTTAAGGCGATGTCAGTGGAGATTTTTCCTGGGTTGATAAACGTTTTGAGGGCCACCTGTAACAACTGAGGTGTAGCCTCTTTCATACATAGTGCTGAACCTGGTGCTCACGAACTACATCAAATTACAATACAGATTCGCTTGCTACACGTGCACAGCTCTTGAATCCTATACAATCATAGATTTTGGCTTTTCGCTCGGCTTCCTAGCGTAGAGTTCTGGCTGGTGCCATAATTTGACGAAGTCACAATTCCATTGATAAACCTTAACTAAAAGCATTCCCAGCATAAACATGATTGAAATTATAATAAAACACCAGTACGTGGTTTTATATGTACATATTGTATTTATTCAAAAAGCCTCATTTGCAGAAAATACATTTACACAAACTCTTGTTTTGCATTTTTTGCACAAAGCATTTGTGAAGAGGAATTACAGCATTGTTGAGTATACGTAGGATAATTTAAAGCCATGCGCATTTGTTATAATAATGACGTATCACGATGTGTGTGTGTTTATGGGCAGTTCCACGAATCAGGAAACCTCACGGTCACCATTTCAAAATCCAAATAATTTACGTGGGCAGTCATTGAAGGTAATTATCCATTGCGTCAGAACATATGGTTGATTTTTGGAAAAAGTCAATGGTCTGACGCACATGTGAACCATCCACATCCTAGTGTGGGTGAAACAAAATCAGTTCCGTCCCAGTACATCTGACACCGTGGTAGTTTATGAAAATGTTTCCCTCATCAAGAAAGGTGGACAAATGATTTAAGTGAATTACAGCACAGTCCTTGATGGCTGACATACTATGCCAGATTGAAAAGGCCACTTCGCCACTATAATAGTAATAATTACCCACATCTGTAAATTCTAAATAGAATAAAATAGGAAGCGTCTCCAGCATTCGTCCGAAATCGTGGTACACGTTCTTCCCCGAGGACTTCATATGGGAGGCCATGTCGCCACCATCGCAACCGCATCCTCTGCTTCCCGCCTTCGTGCGTCTCTTCATTCGTGTTTCACTTTGTACTGTAAGACAAACGCCGCCGACGTCACAAGCTGCCCCAGAAGTAGCAACGTCTCGATGCACAGGCACTGCACATGGTCACCAACCAGAGGTGCACGCAAACATCCACGGATCTACGTATTTTTTTTCAAGCATGCTCGATTAACCATGCATGACTCTCAACCACACGGTTGCCGGTAGTAGCATTGAAGAGAAACGCAAAGGGGTCGGCTAACCGGCTCTTTTAAGGACTGTTTCGTGACATTAATTATTGAGACTGTCTTGTATTCACAGCCATTGCGGGGGAAAGGGGGGGCAATTAATTCAGTAACCACTTGGGTTCACCGTAGGTCCGGATCAAGGTTCTTGTAGGCACATGGCACTTCTGTTTCACCGCCCTTCAGTGATAACTCCCTATAGTTGCTACTGCTTCCTCATGTTACTACCACTGCCGTCATTCGCTTGTTTCACGCGTGCTTCATTCAGCCGCTGGACAGATGTCGTTACTGATACATTGACTATTAAAACATTTTTTATAATGTAGGATTTTTTTTCATACAAACAACAAAATCAACGGCAATTTTGTTTCGTAGTACCCTTTACTTTTATTTTTGGATAATAAGGCCCTGGTTCACCGTTGCTGGGAATCAAACTCATGTGGCCTGGTTCATTCGGCGCAGTAAGCTAACCACTGCGCCACCGCTCATGAATACAACATTTAAACAAAGGTTGACAACTGCAGCCGCTGTCTGAAAGTCAGGCACTTGGGTGGAGGGGGGGGGGGGGCGGGGGAGGTGGGGGAGACACAGGCACCGAGGGGGGGGGGGGGGGATGCGGACGCCGAGGGGGGGAGACGCGGGCACTGGGTGGAAGACGTGGGCGCCTAGGGGGGAGACGCGGGCACCGGGAGGGGAGAGGCGGACGCGGGCACCTTGTCGAGCAGCCAGTGCGCGTCCTGCAGAGCACGAGCAATGATCTGCTGCACCCGCTCTGGGTCCACCTCATCCGCATGGCTCCTGAAGCCCTGGTGCAAGAGACGGTCTTTCATGATGGGACAGCAAACTATTACGGGACGGGTTAACATTACAGGACAGCGTTCCATGAGCCAAGGGGGCCCATATAAACATTGCAGATTTAAACACGCGTGTGACCTTGTATTTTGTGTACGTATCACTTTACATCTTGGATAACCCCTTGCAAGTTAATATCCAGGTAAACTTTTTTTAAACATAAAGTGGAGTAACCACAGCAAGAAACAGCAATTGTTTCTTGCTGTGGTTGTCCCACCTGATGACGGGCACTTGTGTTGCGCCCGAAACGTCGTGATTTAATTTATTTTATACCTATGTGACTTTACCGAAAGAACCAAAGAGTATGGATCCCTGCAGTCACGAAAACTTAAAATCTAGATAAAGTGGAGTATCCAAACGGGGGGGGGGGGGGGGGAGTGTAAGCGTCACACAATTCATGGGCCCTCACTGAAGAGGGAATGCACTTTGTCCCCTCTGTCCCACACTTCAAGGGGCGAAGCTGGGCGCCCCCATTTCTCTACGTTCCCCGATATCCCTTGAACATTGGTGAAGGCGGCAAGGGCCGAGGGATACGGACTGTTAGGGCACCACTACGGCGGGATCTTAACTAACCCTGCCTAGTATGCAGGAGGTCGTGGGTTCGATCCAGACCCTGACGCCTGCTATATTTTTGAAGTTTGCAGTGTCTCTCCGTGGTCGCGTACATTTTTCTCCGGGTCCTCCGGTTTTCCCCACCACGCTTAGAATCAACATCACGCATTCATAGTGTTTGGCTGCTATAAATGTCCACATAAGCCACTTCATTGAGATATCATTTGTGGCCCAGGTCGCTTATGAAAAAGAGCTACATAGCTCAGTGGGCCTCTCTTGGTAAAATACTAAATAGTTTTTTAGCTTTGCTTTTTAATGCATTTTTGCCCACTTTCAGCTCTCGTTCCATTTATTGTGTTAACGTCATTGTTTTTGATCCATATGTCATAGCAGGTCACATAGACTTAATTATATAACTTAATTAGCTGTACATTCGGCTGTTTTACAGCTCTTGTTTTGAATCCATGTCATAAAAGGTCACATTGTCTTACTTATATCACTTAATTAGCTGTACATTCGACTGTTTTACAGCCCTTGTTTTGAATCCATATGTCATAGCAGGTCACATAGACGTGATTATATCACTTAATTAGCTGTACATTCGACTGTTTTACAGCTCTTGTTTTGAATCCATGTCATAACAGGTCACATAGACTTAATTATATCACTTAATTAGCTGTACATTCGACTGTTTTACAGCTCTTGCGCCGAAAACAAATCGTGTCCCTAGCCAGGCGATGAACGCCCGTTTCGGCAGTAGTTCTGCCACATCAACTTCCAGACGAAACAAACGAGCGAGGCGGACCTGCCGCACGGCGTGTTGGTAATGCTCCCGGGCGCCTCCTGTCGGTAGCTGCCTGCAGCAGCGCATAAGGTAGCGGTAGAGATGCACGGGAGAGCGAACCAGCTCGCCTCCTGCCAGCCGAGGCGGCATCGGGAGCAGAGGAGCTTGCGACCCGGGGTCCGGTTCCGGGGGTCTTGTGGCCCAGGCGACGTGGCCGGGCGAGGTGAATCGTAGGGCGGCGAGTCGCGCTAGGCAAGGCCGTAGGCTTCTTGAAGGGCGCGAGTAGGGCCGACGATGGGTGAACGCGGGCTGGAGGCGGTTGACGTCGGTGCGTGGTGACGTCACGGCGTGATGACGCAGCAACGTAAGGGGGGGGTGGGGGGAGTTGCCAACTCGAGAGACGTCGTGGTTTTTTTTTCAGGGAGAATCCGATGAGCTGTAAAGCTCTTCTTCTTGGTTCTTTCGGTAAAGTCACGTAGAAGGGAAATAATAAAAATGTAACAAAATAAAATACAATTTATTATGTTGTATTTTTATTATTGTATTATTTCCCTTCTACGTGACTTTATAATAAAAATAAAACATAATAAAATTGTATTTTATTTTGTTTTAGTTTTATTATTTCCCTTCTACGTGACTTTACCGAAAGAACCAAGAAGATGAATCCCTGCAGTCACGAAAGCTTTTAATCGAAATGTAAAGCTCATTTTCACAGATGTCCAGTGAGGGGCACGGGGTCAAAACTTTACAACGACAAACAATGCAAATACACGATAGGATTGCAAATTATAGGGGAGGTAAACACATAACTTTTAAAAATATACAAATAAAATTAAACAATTAAAAAAAAGATTACCTTTTAAAGCCCATTGAGATATTAGCGTCGGGGACAACAGCGATACAATTGCAAAGAAGACGCCACATTGTATACTGTAGACATACCTAAGTGGTTGTACTTTCGCTACGTCGTCCCCACCTGAAGGACGCTTGTGTTGCGCCCGAAACGTCGTGATTTAATTTGGTTGTTTCCATTTATTGATTTAATTTAGTTGTTTTCATTTATTGATTTAATTTAGTTGTTTTCATTAATTTTAGTTTTTTACCTACGTGACTTTACCGAAAAAAACAAAGAGTATGTACTGTATAGAGGACATCATTGTAATAAAGCACACGTGGTTATTCAATATGGGGGCCACGTGAGGCGCTGTTGCAAGTAGCGGGCACATTGCGGGGAGCGGTGGTGCAGCGGTTAGCGCACTGCGCTACGAACCCGGTGAAGCACAGTTCGATTCGCGCTGACGGTCAACGCCAGTGACGACTACCTGCACCGTTCCGGGGCCTCTCCGAAGGTCGACTCAGCCTCAAATGAGTTCCTGGTGTGTTGTGCAAAAAATAAACTCCATCACTGCTGGGAAGACAAAGGCGGCCGGGCTTGGTGCTGGCTACCCCCCCCCCCCAGCCTCTAAAAGGCTACATGGAGGAGGAGGGTTATATTTGGTCACGTTCACTGCATTGAAAACCAAACTATGCCCTTAATACAGTTTTTTTGGGGCGAGATCGCGTAAATATATTAATGTGTCGTTAAACCCGCCACCACCGCCATTTAATAAGGTTGGTCAAGTAAACAGAACGTGCCAATTCGTTGCTAGTACAGCACACCGGTGTGTTGGAGATCCAAGCCGCAACATTTACAATCTGAGTACGACGTTTCGCCAGTAATTACAACCAGCTTCATCAGGCTATGCACCATATAGTTGACCCACTGTGGTTTGCGCTCCTGAAACTGAGGAGGAACAGCACAAATCTCTCTCCTGAAGCTCTGTCGTAGTGGTCGACAGACTTCGCATTTATCTTCAGAACACATCGCTCTCATCATGCGCAACGAGCAAGGGGCCGTCCATAAATGGCGTCACGCGATTTTAGACGATTTTTGACCCCCCCCCCTCGTCACAAGGCGTCATAAAAAGTCAGACCCCCCCCCTCAAATATGACGTCACAAAGCTCTGCCCCCCCCAAAATAAAACATTGCTTCAAATCGCTTTAAACTATTGTCATTGTAGTGCGTATTTAATGTGGCGTTGCACTCTGATGTTGGAGAAAACATTTATGAAAAAGTGTATTTAATTAAGTAGAACGTGGTGTCTATATTTAT
The DNA here is from genome assembly GCF_965212315.1 of Lampetra planeri. Taxonomy (NCBI): domain Eukaryota; kingdom Metazoa; phylum Chordata; class Hyperoartia; order Petromyzontiformes; family Petromyzontidae; genus Lampetra; species Lampetra planeri. Next base: position 7,134,002 of record NC_136143.1, read on the forward strand.
TTAAAGTTGCGCATTTTTATGTGACGTCACATTTCTCAAACCCCCCCCCCCTCGTCACAAATGTCTGACCCCCCCCCCCCTAGGTGCGTGACGTCATTTATGGACGACCCCTAAAACAAACGCAGTGGACACGACTCTCACCCACCAGCCCACCACCCTCCTCTCCCTTCGCAGTTGGCGTGAGAGGCAGCGTGCGTGCCTTCTGACGTCACAACGCAACTCGGCGTGTGACGTCATCGCGGATCGATGCCCTCGTGAACGGCGAGACCGCATTGCGGACTTTCAGGATCATCATCTTACACCATTGGAACCTCATTTGCCAGTAAAAAACATGATAATTGGTTTTTTACCCTTTTATCTGGAAACAAAACTGACACCTTTTTTACGAGGAGTCATGTTTGCATAGACCACAATACCTGCAGTCATAATGCAAACAAAAAACATAACTCTGATAATGTATGCACTGTCCTTGAAGTTGATTGGTCCACACCCGAGACAGCTTTCCTTAGAGCCTAGTCTCACATGGGTTGGACCAGATGACGCCAAAAGGCGCACAACTCAAAGACAATGCACCATCAGAGTATGAGAGCTCGGGGTAAGCATTTACACCATTGGTACCTCATTTGCCAGTAAAAAAAACATGATAATTGTTTTTTTACCCTTTTATCTGGCAACAAAACTGACACCTTTTTACGAGGAGTCATGTTTGCATAGACCACAATACCTGCAGTCATAATGCAAACAAAAAACATAACACTGATAATGTATGCACTGTCCTTGAAGTTAATTGGTCCACACCCGAGACAGGAAAGCTGTCTCGCAGGAGGAATCCGATGAGCTATAAAGCGCTTTTCTATTCCACAGATGTCCTTGTTTGGGGCGGGTCAGAACGTTACAACAACACGCAGTGGAAAAAAACACGGCACGAGTGCAAAGTATATTGGGAAGGTAAAACAATCACTTAAAATATATACACAGATAAAACTAGACAATGTTTTTTTGTATCTTACCAGGTAAAGCCCACTGAGCGATTAGCAGTTTACCCAGGACTAATTCAAGCAAATCCTGACTATACTCTTAGGTTTTTTCGGTAAAGTCACGTAGGCAAAAAAAATAATAAATGAAAATAAATCAATTAAATCACGTTTCGGAGGCAATATTTTTTTTATTTTTACCTACGTGACTTAAAAAAACCTATGAGTATGAATCCTTGTAGTCACGAAAGCTTCAAATCTAGTACAAAGCCTGACTGTTGACGAGGCATTGAGTGTCGAAACTAGTCCATGCAGAGTGTTTTTGCTTGTCTTGAATCAATTATGCACTCAAATTATGCACTCCCAGAAGGACGGTCGTCAAGCTGATGGAATGTGTAATAATTTAGATAAATTTTGCTGTATATATTCTCCACTACGACCAGAATGGTTATTGTGTACGTTGAACTTCTTTCGCACCGTACCGTGCTAATCGGAGGTGCGGGGGAAAGACAACAAACTAAACACAAAACGCAGTTCTAAAGAAATTAGTTTTCAATTGAGATAATTTAGAGTTCAATTCAAATGAGTTTTAAATTATGGTGCCAGGTGTTTTGTGTCGCAATGCAAATGTGGTGTGTCTGCTCTGTTATGTGCATTACATGGCACGTGCCTCTCTATACCGCTCAAAACTCCGCACAAATGGATTTTGTGGTAAATACAAAGACAACTTGAATCGATTACAATTTACCACGAGGATGCCACGTGAGCAGTGGTGCACAGGCACAAAATTAACAAAACAACATTTGAAAAAAAATGTTCTTTTGTTAATTAAAAAAAAGTGCTATGGGGAAGAGCCATTGCTCGAAACGTCGCCCGTGAAAGTCGCGCGCAGTCCTCCCGACCAATGTGTTGAGACATTTACGAAAGATATCGATTTTTAGAATCGACTCGCGTGTTAAGAATTAAAATAGATTCTACACCATTGCCCCCGGGTAATGGAAGAATCGAATCGAGCTAGAATTGAATCGAGTTCGCTCTGGTGGTTGGGGGGTGGAACTCAAACAGCGGCAATCGATTCCTCCTACGCATAAATACAACGGTTACAGGGAATCGAATCGCTGGTTGCACCTTTTCCCCGTGAGGCGATGGCGGATCAGGCGGTGCACAGAGCCGGCGTCTTGAAGCAGAAGAACAAGACGCACAAGAACGGGCGGCACCGCACCAAGGGCGAGATCGACAGAGACCACAAGGGTACGCACGCTCTCGTCGGCGCTTCATCCCTGTAGAGTTGCGCGGTTGCTGCAACTTGCCGCTGCTGCGGCGGCGGCCACGTGTTCAGCCCGCGCCGCAGGCTTGCCTGGGCCTACACGTTGCCACCACGTGGTCGCTACATTCTTAAGTCTTTTATTAATTTTGTTTGTATTAAACACGCTTGTAAACTTTATTGTGATGTGTTTTATTTTACATGGCGTACGTTTGTAGTAATCGCTTTCGTGTATAATTTTTTTATTTGCAAGACGCTTGGTTTAAAAGGAGTTTGGCCCAACGGCCATGTTGCAGGAGCAAACGTGAAATAGTTGAATACGTAAGCTCGTGGGTTTTATACGCAGGCTTTCACGACCGACTTGATTGTTTTTATTTTGTCACGTTTGATTGACGCGATACTTTTATTCATTGTCTGTATCGGGTGGACGAGGGGTTTCTCACATTTTTTTGCACGACTTGGTTATTTTAACAAAAAACCTAACATGATTAATTAAATAGTTAAGACTTGAGAGGCGTTGCTTTCCTCGCACATTGAATGACTTTTAAATGTGTCCATAATTATCGTCGCCAGTCCTGCTAAATGAAACTCTCCACAACACGTGGCGGCTGTCGGCGAGCGTGACCGACCACGCCGTATCGCAGTGGCCTAGAACCGGTTCAGATAATCGCTCGCCACCGAAGTTGGTCACGGTCACGAATCGAGCACAGGTCGCTGGCTTTATATGTACTGTACTGTACCTACTGCAATGCGACTGTGCCATAGCAGATACTAAATAATATATTGCTCGGCATAGCTCCCCGGTATCGACTTAACATTGGTCGCAAGAATGCACACGAGCCGAATCTGCTCGTGCGCCGGTAGGGTCAGAATTATATTTATACTGAAGGAATCCGATGAGCTATAAAGCTATATTTCAGAGATGTCCAGTCGCAATGTTACCATCGCAGGATCGTGAAGTTGCAACGACATTGTCTGCCGGACGAGTCGCCCTTTTAAAAATAGCTGTTTAGCTCAGTGGGCTGACGCCTGCTTCGGGAGAGAGGAGGCCTTGATCCAGCAGCGAATTGACGATGATGGCTTATAGCCCTTTCCCAAGGTGGGGTTCGAGCGAGTGCACGTTGAGTAATTCTCGCCCGCCCCCATAAAACTCCTCGATGCAGAAACTCGGGGTGATTATGTTATTCCCTCCCCCTCCCCCAAGCAGCGTCCGCGTTCAAGTTTCTTGTGATCACAAGCCAATGATGCTTTGAGTTATCCCTGTCTGAAATACGTGTGGACAGAAACACGATCTGAGGCTTTGATCACTACTGCTTTGTCAAGCTAACGTGGAACTGTTCCAAGACAGTCAAGAATAAATCTCAGTTTGGCAGAGTGAAAATAATCCCAAGTAAAAATAGATGTATAAATAATTCCTCTGCTAAAATGAGAGTATCGGTGCTTGCTATTGGTGGCCCCGAGTCGGTTGTGTAAATGCCACACAGGCTTTTCACAGGGCCCAGTCCCTCCTGGGGCAAATCACGGTTGACTTACCACACCGTGATTTGATGCATATTTCCTCAACCCAAGTGGAGTGATGGGTATAGGCAAGCTCTGGATTTTTTTCTAGAAAATTTTACACTAAAACTAACGTTTACACCAACTAAAATTTTAATACAAACCGTGACGCTTGCTCGAGCACTAAATTTTACCCTAACACGAGGTTTCGCCTCAACATTGACCCAAACATATAAACACTCTTCCTGATACAAACACTAATGCTAACCACCATCACACCGACACTGACCAAAAACAAACACCAAGCATAAAATTAACACCAATCCGAACACAGAAACGCACTGACCTTAACATTAACCCGAACACACTGGATCTTTACGCAAACTTTCACCCAAACACTAAAACGGACTCTTGCACAAACCCTGAACACACCAAACCAAAACCAAACGGTAGCCCAAACAGGACCCTCAACGTTTGCAAGCCACGTGCAGTGACCATGGGAATCGTGTGGCAGTCACGTGGTAACGTGTATTCCTCTTGTGCAGGGCGTGTGACCGTCAAGGCCCTCACGAAGAAAGCGCGACGGGAGCTGAACCGGCAGGAACGGCGGAACAGATCTACGCAGATCAGAAAAAACAAGCGCGATGCTGTGAGTGATGGCAGCAGCTTCACCGTGGGTGCAGGACAATCTGCAAGTTCGTGAGTTAAAATAAATAAATCTGAGCTTAAATTTCGATTTAAAGCTTTCGTGACTGCAGGGATTAATCTTCTTGGTTCTTTCGGTAAAGTCACGTAGAATGGAAATAATAAAATAATAAAAATAAAACATTTAATTATTCTCACGACGTTTCGGCCACAACGCAAGCAGCCGTCCTCAGGTGTAGAACAGGTCTGTCGAGAAGACAGAGTCATTCACCCCGAGTTTTTGCATCTGAATGACTCTGTCTTCTCGACAGACCTGTTCTACACCTGAGGACGGCTGCTTGCGTTGTGGCCGAAACGTCGTGAGAATTATTTTATTATGTTTTATTTTTATTATTTCCATTCTGTGTGACTTGACCGAAAGAACCAAGAAGATAAATCTGAGCTAGTGAGATGGATGGGGTGACTCGGCAGTTTATGGTGCAGAATTGAGACCGTTGGGCTTCTGGTTTTCAAATTTGGTTTTCAGCCACTTGTGAGGAAACCGAGTTCACGAGCGTCGTGAGTTGATGGGCTCGGCCTGGTCACCCGATGACTTCCACCGAGATCTATATACTTGTAGAGACCGACTTACAGAATAGTATACTTACGCGGAGATGAATAGACTTGCATATTAAACTGGGATCTCAAGTGTAGCACGTTGATGGACTTGGTCACAATGACTGCTCATCAAAAATAATATTAATTTCAGCTGTGAGAATTACATTATTTGATTGAAGATTCCCCGAATAATGATGATAGAAATAATCGAATTCCTCTCCCTGAAAACATTTTGAGGGAAGCAATTCCACCAAGCAGGGATCCATGTTAACATTTCTTGTGATCTGAAGCCAATGATGCTTTGAGTTATCCCTGTCTGAAATGTGTGTGGACAGTAACACAATCTGAGGCTTGAATCACCACTGCTTGTTACTTCAATATCTTATTGAAAACAATGGTGGTTATCCTAATTCCTTTTCCTCTTGCTGGGTGAAAGCCTCCTCATGCCATTTTAGGCATGGGGGTTGTTTGACCATACTTCACCACTCTGATTGTTGCGGATTGGTGAAGGGGGAGGGGGGGGGCAAGAATTGGTTTAGATAACACTCGCCACTAATTCGTAAATATTTTTTTCACTTCATAAAAGTTGAGCTATTAGTGCTTAATAAACACAACACAATGCCACCAGGTCTTCAACAGCAAGCGGATGGTGGGTAGCAAGGACGGGCCGCCCCACCTGGTCGCCATCATCCCGCTGCATTCTGGGATAAGCACCGGAGAGGCCGTGCGGCTGCTGCGCTCGTGCGACGAGACGGTGCGCGTGGAGGATGGCCCCGCACCCGCCAGCGGCAGCGATCGCCGCGCCTTCGGCCTCGTGCTACCGAGGCACAAGCAGCGGCTTTCCTTCATCCATGTGGATCCTGGTGAGCCATGCGCTCCACCAACTTACCCCCCCTCCCCACCTCACCTCGGTCTCCTCACCCAGCCTCATCTGACCTCACCCGTCGTCAACTAGCCTCGCCCGGCCTCGCCTAAACTCACCCAGGCTCTTCCAGCCCTAATACTTATACTTGGCAACGGTCGCTCTCATTGATCTGCGTTCATGCCGTGGAACCCTCATGACCTCAGCTTGGCTAATCAATGCTGCCTCGTGTATGCAGTTACAATACAGCCTGGATTCATATGGAGTCTAAACAACCGACGACTCGACGGAAATAGTAGGCATTTATTTTATACGGAGGCAGAAAAAAACCCATAGACTCGCACAGAGGCCTACAGACCTGCAATAGACTAGTATGGAGACCCTTAAATTATAATGCAATTTGGATTCATGTAGGGTCTAAACGAGACCATGTCTTGTGTAGACGCTGTACGTAAAAAGTGCATTTTATATGGATAGGAAAAAGACGAACGGAAGGTCTTTAGAGCTGTCTATTTACGGGAGTGGCTTATATGTGGATTTAAGCTTAAGTCCTCGGTGATGTCGACTCATTACTTTTATTTGGGTGCTAGTCTGCCAAGCTTATCCAGCCATTGTGTAAGCGTGTCTGTGGGCCCATTTTCTGGCCGCTTAGCCCTGCGGCACCAGCTGCTGCGATGATGAAAACCCGTTTGTCTCGAGCTGTTCAGCGATGAGCGTCAATACATTTTCACCTCTAACGCGCTGAGCGGTGGCCAGGGTACGCTGCGTCACAACGCGACATCTGCACCGCAGGGGTGGGCAGAACAATAACCTAAATAAAAATTTTAACGACCCACGCCACGTCAGTCGTGTGGGATGCTTGACGATACGTCTCCACGCTGGTCAGTTGCAGGTTAGTCTAGGTAGAGAGGCCCAAAATCCGCTGAGTTGTCATTTGCTACTGAGGTTAGCTGTGATCAGAAATCGAAGTTCGGTCACCGGGTGCAATTACCTTTCGGCCACACGTTACAATACGCATGAGCTTTTGGGACATGTTGGGGTGTTTTTCACATTTATGTATTGCCAGGGGCCGCACTAAAGGTCACCAGGGGCTGGCTGCCAGTGGCCCATGGGCCTTGCAATGGAAAACACTGCATATTAGCGTTATCCAATAATAGTGCGAAAAATGAGTGCTCACCAAATGCAATGCCTATGCCTGCTTGCCTCTCACTAACACGTTAAGGATGGGTCGCGTTTCCGAAGTCGACACGCCGTTGTTACTTTGCGATGGGAATTCATGCTGTTCTTTTGGAATCTGATGTAATGCTGGTGATGTAATTTTGAGTTGGTTCCCAGATGTATTTCTGGGGTTGTGCCATCTCGTTTGGCATGGTGTCCGCAACGTTGCGCTCCATGTGCTAGGAGCACGGTTGGCTACATACGATGCAAAATAAGTTCAGCATCAATATAAAGCTCCCCAGCATGTAGAGTTAAATGACGGGCATCGTGCCAAACCTCACGCGGTACGACCGAAAAATATGTCGGAAAGCTCTACGGCACAATTGTGAAAATCTTCGCCATAATAAATCTAAATTGCCAACGCATATCTTGATTGGGTGGAACAACAGTCTCTCGGCGGCCCCAGTTCCTGTGCGGTGAGATGGGCGGGTGTTGTGGCAGCGTGTGGCTCACCATACTGACAAGCGTCCGCCGCGTTTGTCGTTGTTGCCCGTGCGGCCCTTGCAGGCGACGCCCACGCCTTGCTGGACGCAGCCAAGGTGGCCGACACGCTGCTGCTCTTGCTGGAGCCCAGTGACGGGTGGGACGCGTCCGGGGAGCACTGCCTCTCGTGTCTCTTCGCCCAGGGCCTGCCCAGCTGTGGTACGTGCGTGACCTCAGATTAGCACGGTTGGCAATGTACGGTGCGAAAGAAGTTGAACATACACGTTACCACCACGCCCCCCCCATCCTACGAAGCATCACTGCTGCCCTCTTCACTACACAGCCCCACCACCCCCCAATCACCACTGCCAGAACACTATATAGAGGGTATTTGGCCTACTCCTCCAGACATCTTGAAAGAGGTGAGAAAACCCACACTTTACCCCACCACATTAAACCTACCGATAAACGATCTTGTAACCATTCGTGCTTCTCGGTGGACAGGCATTGCAGATTTAAGAAACCTGTTTTTTGTTTCAACCACGGTGTCTTTAACACAATTACAACCCTTTTGTATCATTCAAAATAGTTACTTTCTTTTCGTCAGTCATGCTTCGGTGGGTAGCCGCAGTAACATCAACGCGTGACGATTTCCATCCACTCGTAATCATCGTCGACCGAAAAAATATCCTTCCTTAACGGTTGTTTCCCCCACATTTTCTTTAACAAAATGAACTCTCTTGCCCGCCCCCCCCCCTTCCCTGTGCCGCCACCACGCCACAGTATTCGGTGTAGTCGGAGCCTCAGAACTGCCGGCTAAGAGGCGCGCCGAAACGCGCACGAAGCTGTGCCGCCTGGTGGATCGGCGCGTGCCGGGCGCGCGCCCCCTGCCCCTCGACTCGGCGGGGGAGGCAGCCCTGCTGCTCCGCCAGGTGTGGTCCCAGCGGCGCGCGCGGGTGGCGTTCCGAGAGCGTCGCGCGCATATGTTGGCCGAGCACACGCAGCTGGTGCCAGGTGCCAGCGTGGACGGGGAGCCAGCCACGCTCCTCGGCACGCTCAAGGTCACCGGGTGAGCGGGGTGCGTTTGGCGAGCGGATGGGTGGGTAGGGGCGAGTTGGTTGGGGGTGGGTTAAACGAGGTTGGTGGTTGATTGCTGTTTTTATTTCCCGAGTAAAGCCCATTGAGCTAAGAAGCTCAGGAATTGACGAGTTTGGGGGGTGGCGGCACGAGTGAGAAAATGGGCGAGATTAAATGTAGGATGAGTGAGTTGATCGAGTGGGGGATGGTTGGATGAGCGAGTTTGGTGGGTGAGAGAGTAAAATGCCTGAGTAGTTTGGCGCGGGTATGGCGAGTTGTTGGATTTTGGCGAGTTTGATGAATGGGTGAGGTGAGAGTGACTTGGTGTGGGTAAGAGCATGCATGCATGGGTGGCTGAGAGAGTGATTGGGTGCTCCACTGGTTGGGTGAGTACGAGTGTGGAGGGTGTGTACGCCACCACGCTTGACCGACTTGGTTGTTGTCTCTGCGCATGCGGTAACGTCGCTCTCTTGGCCTGTGCAGCTACGTGCGCGGGCGTCCTCTCAACGTGAACGGCCTGATCCACCTCGCGGGCCTCGGCGACTTCCAAATGAGCCAGATCGACCTCGTCCCTGACCCGCTGACTTTGAACCCGCGAGTGCCGCGCCAGGCAAAGTCCTCCGCTGACGTGGAAATGCAGGTGACTCCCCCGCAGCGACCACTTCCAGGTGCCGCCGTCGCTCCCCTTCTCCTGAACCCCCTTGTGGTTCTGTCGCTTTAATTTGTTATTGCCAATGAAATTACTTTAGCGGTTGGACTGGTGGCTTTGCAGTTGGCACACTGCACTAATAACCCAGCGACCTGCATACGATTTCCAAAGTTAGTGACGAGTGGCATCTGAACCCGTCCTGGGTACCCCCCCACCCCACCACTCGACTGACCCGCTTGGTGAAGTATGGTCAAACAATATCTCGTCCAGGGGTTCTGTTTAAAGACCGTGTGTAGCACTGTGGCAACAGGTCTAAATATACAGAATGAAGTCACTGAACCTGTTTGTGTCACGTGGTCAAAAGCCAATGATGCTTTAAGTTATCCCTGTCTGAAACTTGTGTGGACAGCAACACGATCTGAGGCTTTGACCACAGCTGTTTTGCGTAAAGCTTCATGGAAATATCACCAGCGTCGTCCGTTCATTATTAGACCGGTTAGTTGATCGGTCACAGGAGCAGGAAGCCACATAGAAAATGTTGTGGCATTCAGGGAAGGTTTTGAAAAGTAATTGGATTACTGATTTCCCGAGTGATATAACGTAACTCCGGTGGACGTGCCCTGCTTGCCCCCCTGTACCCCCCTCCCACCCCCTTGCAGGAAGATGCGGATGAGGTGCGGGTCCTGATGCGGGCTGACCCCGCACGGCAGGTGCCCCTGGATTGCGAGGCCGTGCCCGACCCGATGGAGGGAGAGCAGACGTGGCCCACCGATGAGGAGCTCCGAGAGGCCGAGGGTGAGAAGGGAGGGGCTCGGAGCAATTTGGGGGGTGTGTGTATATGTATGTATGTATGTATGAACTTCTTTCGCACCGTACGTAGCCAACCGTTCTAATTGGAGGTGCAGGGGAACGACGGCAAAATATACAAAAAAAATCAGTTGTAAAGAAATTAAGTTTTCAATCTAGATTTAAAAGTGCATACCTCTAGTGGCTTCCTAATATTGAAAGGAAGAACGTTCTTAGACGGCTGCAGATGCGCATCTGAAAGCGCTTGATGCGATGACCATCTTTGTTCGCCGGTTAGCCAAAAGTCTCTGCAAAGATGACCGGGGCTCGCTTGATGGCGAATGCTCCTTGATGAGATCAGCAAGGTAATGCGGTTCATTTGTGGCAAGCACTTTGTGATCTGGTTGGGTGCATGGGTGGGTGAGAGGGAGGGATTCGATTTCCATGTTGATTTTGTTGAACCTGGTGAAAGCTTTAAGGGACCAGAATAGTCACTTCTTTTTTAAGAGTGACCTGGGTCCACCAGCATGATAAAAAAATCTACAATAAAGTACAGCAACGAAGTGAATAGAAAGTGGAAAAAAACAACTGCGTCATCATATGACAAATCTCTGTCAAATCATACATTTACTGGAGCGTAGCGTAATTCGGCTCGGGCAGACTATTTTTAGACTGATCATAGTACAATTACAATTAAGCTACATAAACGTGACATAGCTATGGGGTGACTTTTACTCAAATGTAAACAGGGGGGTTAGAGGGAGGTTGGGAAAGAATGATTGAGAATGCGTGGGGGGTAATTAATCTAGGGTTGAGTTGGTGGGAGGAGTGCGTGTTTTGCATGATTGAGGGTTTCGTGGTGGGAGCAAGGCTCCAAGTGGGTGGGAAAGAGTGAGGTTGGGTGGTAGGTGGGGGAGGGGTGCAGCTGAGAGCAATGTTGTAAGGGAAGATGTGGGAGATTTAGGTGGCGAGCTTAGAGGGTTAGTGCATCGGCGAGAGTGGCTGGGGTGTGTGGACCAGGTTACGTGGTAGGTTGTTGGGCGAGTGTGGATGGTAGATGTTCCACTATGGGAGTGCAATTTATAAACCTTCTCTTTTGCCCATCTGTGTCCCCTCTGTCTCTCCCTCCTGCCCATTCCTTCAACTACTTCGTCCTTTCTGCCTGTGTCATCCCCTCCCTTTTACCACCCGTTCCTCCTACCCTCTCTCTCCTGCGTGTCCTCTCCTCCCGACCGCCCGCGCCGCCCTGCAGAGTCCCTGGCTGCGAAGAAGCGAGAAGTCCGACGTGTGCCTCGCGGGACGTCCGACTACCAGGCGAGCTGGATCCTAGACGGGGGCGGCGGCGGCGAAGATGACGACGACGAAGATGATGACGATGATGAAGATGATGATGACGACGACGCCATGGAGGAGGTGGCCGAGTCCCAGGTTTGATATTTTTCCCGTCCCTGATGGTGCTTTCTTTGTGTGGTGGAGGTGACTAGTGGACATCGAGTAGATTCCATGTCCGACCACCCTAAACAAAGGGGCCGGTAGGGGAATGAGACAAGTTTCAGCAAAACGTGAACTTGTTATTCGTGTGTGTGTATATATAATTAGCATGGTTAAGTATGGTCAAATAACCTGCAAGATCTCACCCAGTAGTGGTTTAACAAAAGGGCTGTGCATATACACGTGGAGTATTTTTGAAAAAAATAGAAACTTTGTCTCAACATATTAAATAAATAATATTCTTCCAGTCCCTCTGGCTATTGCTCCACCAGACTACCGACATTGAACAGCATTTGTTTTGTCGGACATCGATCTACTCGGCACCATGAGCCCTCCATGGTCGATAACGTGAATACCACTGAGACATCCTTTACCAGTGGCAAAATATAGTAATAGGTTTTTACCCTTTCAACTGGTACAAAAACCGACACCTTTATACAAGGCATCATGTTTGCAATAACCACAACACAAGCAGTCAAAATGCAAATAAAAAGAAACAACTCTGATGATGATAATGATATGCACTGTCCTTGAAGTTGATTGGTCCACACAAGCTGTCTCGGGTGTGGACCAATTTTTTACTGGGGGAATCTGATGAGCTATTAAGCTCTTTTTCACAGATATCCAGTAGGGGTGGGTCAGAACATTGCAACAACAAACAAGACCAACATACAATGGCAATTCAAAGTATAGGAAAGGTAAGCAAATTACTTAAAAAAATATATACAAATAAAAAAATGTATCTTACCAGGTTCGGGCCCAATAAGCTATTAGCTTCTTTTACAGAGACGACCTGGCCACATGATAGCGCAACGAAGCGGCTTAATCACGTGCAAATTCATCGCAGCCAAATGCTCTTAAACGCACATCTCTTCAACAAGGCTGCCCGCGTGGTTTCCCTGCAGGAGGGCAGCATGGACGACGATGCCAGCTCCGACGGTCGCGACGATGACGACGGCGGCGGCGACGAGGATGGGGGCGAGAGCGTGGCGGGCACAGGCACGGTGTGCGACGAGGGCTACGACGCGAGGATGGATGAGGAGGAGGACCAGGTGGCACTGGAGAAGTACCGCGAGGAGAGGCTCGACCGCATGTTCCCCGACGAGGTCGACACGCCCAAGGACGTCAGCTGCCGCGTCAGGCAAGGGCCGCCCTCTCCTTCACGTCTCCCGGTCGCTCTGCGTGTCTGCTTCATCGGGGAGCGGTGGCGTGATGGTTAGCAAGCTGCGTTACGAACCCGGCGACCCGAGTACGATTCCCGTTCACGGTCAACACCAGTGACTTACCTGAACCCTGTCCTCTGCCTTGCTGAGATCGACTCGGCCTCAAATCAGTACCTCTTGTGATGTGTAAATGTCGCCACTAGGGAAACAAAGGCGGCCAGGCGTGATGATGGCCATCCCACCTCGTGTGCCGTTCTGGCCTTCATAGGTGCTTGCTATAACAGCACTTGCACAAAAAGTCAATTTAAGGCTCTACAGGGAATCTTCGTCTTTGTTAAGACTTTCCAACCAAGGTCGTCGAAAGCATTTGCACATCTCGTTTAATACGTAGGTGTTACATTTATCTTAGTATTTGGGTTTTTCAGTTTCAAGTTTGATAGCTAAAGGATGGGAAAATAAGACAAATGTTAAACCTCTTATTTTCAATTGGACGGTATCTCTACGTGTCTGCCTGTTCATGTGGGGGTGGCACGAAAACTCTCAGATGCTCCTGAGCTAACGCAAAAAGAGAATGGAATTTTTAGGTGATCAAAAGCCAATGATGATATCTTCGGTACCCAGATCTGAACATTCCGTGTGGAAAATGTTAAACTGAGGCTTTTGATCACTGAATCCTAAGGAAGTATTTGTTTTTTGTAAATGGAATCGCTGGGGAGATGTATTAATCAACTAGTCTACCCGCTAATCGGTTGAGTAACCGATTGCTTAACTAATCGGAGAGCCCAGCTTGAGTTTACATCACCAACTCTTCCAGTGTCATGCCCTCGCTACTTTACAACCCCGCTGTTTCCTTGCCCTCCCAACCCCAGCCTGGGGTCCAGAACGACCATGGACTCGACATCTTTTCTACTATTTCCACATCTGATTATTGGAGGAATATAACTGATAATCGGTTGCGTTAACCTGTCGCTCAAATAATCAGACCCGGCCCCACTTTCGTTTCCATTTGTGCGCCGATTTGTTGCATTGCAACGGTTCGCGGTACATCGCCGCGTGTCATCCTCGCGACGTTCTGACCCCGCTGTTGTTTTCCGGCCCCCGACCCAGGTTCCAGAAGTACCGCGGGCTCAAGAGCTTCCGCACGTCACCCTGGGACCCCAAGGAGAACCTCCCGCTGGAGTACGGGCGCATCTTCCAGTTCCAGAACTTTGCGGCGGCGCGCAAACGCGTGCTGCGCGACTCTCAGCAGGACGTGGAGGGAGCAGCGGTGAGCGACGCTCCCTTGAATGCGACGTGCACGAATAAACACAACTGGATTCAAGCACGCGTGATTTGATCGGTGTTTCGTGGGCTTAAGAATCAATGTCAATAGGCGATTCGATGCATCGTTGCACCATTAACAGTGATAATTCATGTCAACCCGGGGAAACCCGGAAGACGTCTGTGGGGGCGGCGTGGCCTGTGATGTTACCAAGTTATCCCTGTCCGAGACACTTGCGTGCGGACGTCCTTTCTTTACTGAGGTCATGCCGCCGTCACGAGATGTGATGGGGCAGTGGGCACTGAGATGCTTTGTGAAGTCGGTGTAGTTTGTGGTTGTTTGTGCTTTTAACTATCCACTGGAATTGGTGCTATGTCTTGCCACCTGTTAATATCAGCATTTGGAGACGACGTTTGTCAGGTGTAGTGCTAGCAGGTTGCTTGCTAACAGCACTGTTAGCCTGAGACTTAACGGGGAGAATCTGTGTGTGTGTGGCGTGCAGCTCGGCTTGTACGTGACGGTTCACATCCCCAACGTGCCCCTGGACTTGTTGGAGGGGCGCCAGCCAGACGCTCCGCTTGTCCTCTTTGGACTCCTACCACACGAGCACAAGGTGAAGCCACCACTCGCGCCACTGCTGGCACCAGCGCCCGACATCGTCAGTGGCCCTGTTCGTTGCCAACTTCTGCTTGACTGTTGACAGAATCGTGAATGCCATCGTCGCCGACGCCGTGACTTCACGTCAAAGCCACCGAAACTAGACGGCAATACCATCGCCGTCTGCCGCATCATCAATCATCGAGTCCCGCACCAGCACCGTCGGTAAAGCTAAAGCAATGTATGCCGCTGACCCCGCAGATGTCGGTGGTGCACTTTGCGGTGCGGAGGCACCCGGGCTGCACGGAGGTGGTGAAGGCCAAGGAGGAGCTGGTGTTCCACTGCGGATTCCGGCGGTTGCGAGCAAAGCCCATCTTCTCGCAGCACACTGGAGGTACCCCTCCACCAACTGCCACCGCACGTCACCAAGCAGCACCACACACGCGCACCCACACCATCACGCATCGTCGCACGCCAACAAACAAGCACCACAGCCACCCTCCTTTCACGGAAGGTCACACAACACACAGGTGCATGGTGGCGCTTAGAATGATGTAGTGCTTCGGGGTGGTTTGTGGTGGCCACGTGACGGTATGTGGTGGTTCTCGGTGTCGAGAGAACACGCATTTTATTCAATCGGTTTGTATTTATTATAGCTCCATATAAGGAGCAGGACAAAGATTCCACCATCAAGCGCCACCACCACACCATTGAACACGACCACATGGGCCCAAGCACTACAGCCATGGGTGGTGTTCCCATCCACTCTTCTATTACAAAGGGAAAGCGTAGTTTTAAAGAGCATCTCCAAATTTCCTGCGTCCCTTTAAATTGGAAAGGCTTATATATCTGTTTTCGCCTTGAGCAGTGCAGAAGTATATTGGCATCGCACAACGTAGTTTTTTCTATAAATGAACCAAAAATGAAATGGTGACTCAATGAACCTCATTCATCGCTTACAAAGTGTCACACTCCAAATAACACTGCAGTGTTTCAAAGTTTTCTCATTCCCCCCTTGGCCTGCTAAATCAAGCGTGTCCAATCTTCCCTGCTCAGCGGTGTCCTGCCATTCCTGGTTCACAAGCCTGTGATGTACATCAAGTTATCCCTGTCTGAGCTGACGATGCTGACAACTGAGTTATCTGAGGCTTGTACCACCAGACTGCTAACGTGGGGATGGGGGGGGTGGGGGAGGTGTTGGTCATTTAGGAGTCGAAACCGATAATTTAAATCCTGAAAACTGGAATTTTGTGAAATGAAGTGAATACCATAATTAATGGTGACTTTAATTGTGCAGTTACTGATGGACCAGGGCTGAAACCCACCTGCTTTTTTCCCATTAAAGTAAAAAAAAAATATTTTGTATTTGTTGCTGCTGTGTTCGCGCACCTCAGGGATTTCCATTGTAAAATAGCCAGGCAATTGACAACGGGTTCATCGTCCATGTAACAAATAAAATAAAAAACGTAATAATTTGAGAACCCTAGTCGAATCGCATGTGGATGGTGGAACCCACTATTGAACCCAGGATCTCAGCAGTGCCAGCTCTTCTGAGCACTGTGACTACCCCTGAACTGCCACCCAAATCCCGTGTAGTCAACAGCGGGCGCCGAAGTGCACCCTGCGATAAAACTGGGGTTGCTCAAATGGAGCGACCGTCGTGAGGATCACCATTGAGTCGGCAGAACGGTTTCGCACGACGCCGCCGAATAGACTTTCCCAAGATGCACGGCAAGGCCTTCACCTCTGCTGACCGCGTTCCCCCCGCAGGCGACAAGCACAAGATGGAGCGGTACCTGCGGAACGATGTGCCGGTCGTCGCCACGGTGTACGCACCCATCATGTTCCCGCCGGCTTCTGTGCTCGTCTTCAAGCAGCATCCCGGTGGTGAGGGGGTGGCGGGGGGGGAGGGACACGGGGCAGGGGGGGGGGGGAGAAGAGATGGAGCTGTGGAACGTTTGTCGAATGCCGCGTGGCCAGATTGCCTCAGGGGTTGGCTTGTAATGGCCATGTGGATTTATAGCCAGGTGACGGCGCATTGAGACTACAATTCCTTATTGACTTACGGAATTCGGCCTTAGCCCGTGAAGTGAAATGGGCCCAGAGAATTCATCCGATTTGAGTTGACAAAGAAATGAAACTGTGCTGCTAGTTAAGTCATTGCTCAAGCCTTGGGCTGGTAATGGCCCTATTGGAGCACATCGGACTGCGCAAATCATGGTTTCTCTCGGCCTAAGGGTTGGTTCTGCCAATTCTCATTCGAGTCGCATAATTGCCTTGTCGAAAGCACTGAGCCCGGCACTTGTTATCAAGAGCTCTGAAGCCCTAGGACTGGGCTTCTGTTGATACATTTTGGGGTCTAATCATGACCTTAGACAAGGTTATTGTTATCCTGGCCCCAGCCATTAAATTACCACGCAAGAATATTTGTACAGTTTTATTAAATTAATTTTGCTTCGCCCAGATGTTTTCATAAACGAATGTTCCTGTGCCCCCCGGATGTATGGGTTTACCGCACCACAGCGAATGCACTCTCTCGTCCGATTACACTTAAGTTAAAGTCGCTCGTACACGCTTGCGTCCCCCCGCACGTGCAGGCTCCCAGGAGCTGCTGGCGACGGGCTCGCTGCTGAAGCCGGACCCTAACCGCGTGGTGGTGAAGCGTCTGGTTCTCAGCGGGCACCCGTTCAAGATCAACAAGAAAGTCGCCACGCTGCGATACATGTTCTTCACCAGAGGTGGGTGCTCGCCAACGACACTGCTGGCGCGTTAGGGCACGGAACCTGCTTGTTTGCGGTGTCCGAGACGTGTACTTCCGACACGTGGAAGTACTCGCTGTGTGCCGAATGCAGCAGTGTTGATCTCTACACCACCCCTTCTCCCTGCCCCCCACCGTGTGTTCGGCGTGGCGGTACTTGCATCGTCTTGACGAGCCGTGGCGTGGGAGAGTCTAACCCGGTGACGCGTTCCGTGCCCCCTCTCGCCGCAGAGGACATCATGTGGTTCAAGCCGGTGGAGCTGAGGACGAAGTGGGGGCGCAGAGGTCACATCAAGGAACCCCTGGGTAAGTTGAATCACAAATGCACACACCTCGTGTGGTGGTGGAGGATGAGAACAGCCTTCCACGACTTTGGGGTTCAACAAGTCCAGAGGGGGTCACCAAATGCCACCAAATCTAAACTAAGACATTGACATTGGATGACAATTAATTTCACTTGTCCGAGATTAATGTGAACAAGCTATTGGTATTCTTGGTTCTTTCGGTAAAGTCACGTAGAAGGGAAATAATAAAAATAAAACAATATAAAATGATTACGACGTTTCGGCCACAACGCAAGCAGCTGTCCTTGCGTTGTGACCAAAACATCGTGATAATTTTATTATATAATGTTTTATTTTTATTATTTTATTATTTCCCTTCTACGTGACTTTACCGAAAGAACCAAGAATATGAAACCCTGCAGTCACGAAAGCTTTAAATCGAAATTTAAGCTATTGGTAATTCAAATGCTAATGGTCTCGGGAGAAACGACCCATGTCTCTCCCGCACTTGCAGCCTTGTTTAACGCTTCCTCTGGTGTTAATCTTCGTCGGTATTTTAAATTTTATACGAAGTTCACGGCAATCTTAGTAATTTGAATCAAGTCTTAGTCTCTGGATTTAATTGATTCATTCTCTTCGGGTAAGGTGGGTCAAGCAGTCACAAATGTAGTCTACTCTTAGTTGATGTAAGGGGTGTGTATCCAATTGGCGAATCCAATATTTGTCTGCACACAAATAGCCAATTATCTGCGTTCTCTTGTAACGCTCATGAATTATCGTAATCTGCGTCTGCAACTCGGATAAGTAAGTCTCGCCTTGTCAATAAAGCTGAGGTGCCTCTTTTAACTGTCGTTCCCGCACGGCGATTTTATACACTTGTCGCGATTGTTGACTGAATTAAAAGACATTGGGTTGATGAATCCTCATGGCTGGTGCGCTCCCCCCCCCCCCCACCTCATCTGTTCCTCACCGCAGGCACACACGGCCACATGAAGTGCGTTTTTGACGGGCAGCTCAAGTCGCAGGACACAGTGCTCATGAACCTGTACAAGCGCGTGTTCCCGCCCTGGTCCTACGACGCGCACGTTCCGCAGCCAGCGCCGTGGGAGCCCGGGCGGGAGGCAGAGCGTGTCTCCCAGCGCGAGGACGCCGACGAGGACGAGATGGAGTGAAGGGACCGTGACACAGACGGCCCATCGTGAGAATCAGCCAAATAAAAAAAATCCAATTGGTGGTGACGGGGGCCTGCTGATGCGACTGTTGAGCAGGGGGTGGAGGGGTGGAACGTGTGGCTCATGGGCTAGACGTGCCTCGTGACTTCGTTTTATCTGGCCTGACGACCTGCAGATGGAATGAACGGGACCATGATGAGAATGGCTGTCATCAGACTTGGCCGAATAAAGAACTAAACTGGCTACAGCCTGCTTATGAGATGGTAAAGTAGGGGAGGAGAACCTACAAGGGTGTTCATTTTTGGCCCTTCCACTTGAGTGCTGCCCACAAACGATTTATTCGGCACTGCAAGCATCTCTCGGCAGCACTACTCCGGTACTAAAGACCTCCAGAATAATTTTGAGCTGCCAACAATGGCTTCATAAATTTAGCGTGCTTCAGTCACTTGTTTGACTACGAGGGCCTCCTACAGAACAAACACGTTTGGACTCTCAGTACATGATAGTTTCTGTGGTCATTGTTTGTACAGTAACAGAATTGTTACCGAATCTTCTGGGAACAAAGCTTTTATAATTAAGTCTGCTTGCAATTTGCCTCTTATTTTGGATTTTCAAAAAATTCGAAAAACTAAATATATCAATCTTGCGAAGCCATTCTAAAGACCTACATTTTTTTTACCTCTGTGCGTGCCCTGTAAACACTAGAGTGGAGTTTGTTTACATTATTAGCAGACAATCGGCGAAGAGTTCGAGTCTTCCCTCAGACTAACGAAAAAAACTAAACTATATTTTATTTTACCAGGTAAGGCCCACTGAGCTATGTAGCTCTTTTTCAGAAGCGACCTGGCCACAAATGATTGCTCAACGATGTGGAAATGTATTGCAGCCAAATACTCTAAACACCACGCATTGATTCTAAATGTGGAGCGAAAAACCGGAGGACCCGGAGAAAAAAAACACGCGCCCACGGAAAGAACACGCAAACTCCAAATATACAGGTGTGAGGGTCTGGATCGAACCCACGACCTGCAGACCAGGCGAGGTAGTTTACATCTCACCACCGTGGCCCAACCAGCAGCGCATTTCGCCCATCTTCCATCTGCCATTGCTGAAGCTCCTCGTGTCGATAACATTTTGTGTTTCTGCAGTTGATAAAGTCACTTTATTTACCCCCATTATGTCATCCAAACGACCGTATAGTTCAGGGGTGGAGAACGTCCGGCCCGCGGGTCGTATGAGGCCCGCAAAATCATTTGGTCTGGCCCTGCCAAGGCAACCACAGGCGGGACACGACATTAAATAAATCTAGGAACAAACCTGGAAAAGCAGTTGCGAGTAGCAGCATCGTCGATACCAGCTCTAACATCACGCCTCGCAGTTCCAGCCATCACATTAGGGGTGAGTTAATTAAATGTTTGACCAAATATAACAGGCAAATTTTTAAGTTGATAATTTTGTATTGCCCGCGAATGATGTTATAAATATCCAAATGGCCCTTGGCAGAAAAAAGGTTCCCCCGCCCCTGGTCTAGTTGCTAGTGGCCTATTGGGCAGTGCAGCGTAAATCCACGTGTTTGGAAATTAAAACGCAGATCGTAAGGAAGGGGGGTAGAGGTGTGAGAGATGAAAAGTGAAGTGCCGCGTTCGTTAGGGTTGGCGCATTTCCACCTGAAAGGTCATTTTAAACTCGAGCGGACATGGTGAAGGTGACTTGTAGAAATGTTTTTCTATTGTGTACCCACCACCTTTGAAGTCCTGGAATGCATCCTCTATGCTATAGCTACCTTTGGTAACCATGTTTCTGACGGTGAAGTGACGTCACGGAACGCATCTACTTTGTTCACAGAGGCATTGCTGTACATGGTAGTTGCTGTGGTTAATCGCCTCCAAAACTCTGGTTTGCAGGTGTGCGTGCGTCGGTTTAGCCTGGTTGAAAAGGGTGTGTCGGTCAAGTAAAAACGGTGCATTGATAACGCACGCTGATTTCAGTTTGCGTCCGGTGGACTTTTTAGCTTAACGTGTTGGTAAACCTTAAGCATTTTAGAGCTTGGAAACTGCCCTCTTGTATTTTTATGTATATTTTTTTTATGAGAAGCACGATTGAGGACATGTGCAGCGCAGTTTCAATTCGCTTCTGGTCAAGGTCTCTCCCCACGTCATGCACGTCGTGGGGGTGGGGGTTTATTTGACCATTTGCTATGCTGGCCAGCGTTGGTTAGCGAAGACGGGAAGCATATATGCTGGAGCATAGAGGTACAGTACAACAATGGATTTTGTTGTACAGCCCTCTGCTGTCCATATTTCGCAAGTATGAAATTCCATCGGTTACGGGATGTAAGCGATGTGTGCGAAATGTTCATACGATTGTAAGATATTGTAATCATTTACATACGAGTACCTTGTACAAAATGTACTACTAAGTGCTGTGTTCTTAAATTAAAAGGCAAGTTTGGTTGATATTGCAAGCAGTGCATTGTTCTTTGTTTCCTAATGAAAGCCGTAAGTGTTACGACCTCGGAGTCCACCATTGGTTTGTTTGATCAATGATTTAATGAATGGGTCTACTGCCGTTGTCAATCCACAACTGGATGAAGGCCTCCCCAAAGCTGTGTGACCAATGAGCAGAGGTGGGACAAAGTCATTGTTATGCAAGTCCAAGTCGAGTCGCAAGTCATCAAATTCATGACTCGAGTCTGACTCGAGTCCAAGTCACATGACTCGAGTCCACATCTCATAGGTGGGACAAAGTCATTGTTATGCAAGTCCAAGTCGAGTCGCAAGTCATCAAATTCATGACTCGAGTCTGACTCGAGTCCAAGTCACATGACTCGAGTCCACACCTCTGCCAATGAGGGTTGGGGAATATGGGGTTTCAAGAGCGGTTCGGATATCACGCGTGGAAATTTCGTATCTTGATGTGAAAACGTTGGCAGTGATGATGCTGGTCGTAAGTAAACCAAGCAAAAGCTTAGGTCCCCAAGTAGATCAAGGTGCCCCGGAATATAAAAAAAAAATTGGATACGGCAAATGTCAGCTGAAAATTCAATCCTAATGAACATTAATTAACAAGCCAATGTGTTGCTCGTCTCTATCGTCCACATTTATCGCCTCACTACAGTTCTCTTCGTTTACATTAATCCATTTATCTCTCGATTTCTTATGTTCATCTCACGGTGATTGTATAACTTAAGGGTGCTCGCTCCATAAAAAAAAAATCTGCTTCAGACCCCCAAAGGGCCAGCACCACCCATGGTCATGACCACAGTTGGATATATAATTGGTGTTTTAAAAACAAACTCCCTCTTGCTGAGAAAGTGTTGCAAATTAAACTTCAGCAGAGATGTATCATAAACATAACTAGCAAACCCCGCACGTGCTTTGAATGTGACTCCAACAGTCCGTCCGTCCATTCGATCTGTCCAACCTTCCGTCCAGCAAAGCATCTGTCCATTATGTCTGCCCAGCTGTCTGTCCGCCCAGCCGTCCGTTTTGTCCGTCCATCCACAGTATTAAAAACAAACTTGCACTCTCTTGGGTTAATTGCACAAAGTCCCCCGAGTTGGAGGAGCGGGTAATGAGCATCTCGATGGAATGTGACCTCTAATTAGACGCTGCTAATTACCTGCTAACGTCTGCGTTAAGGAGGCATGCGGTGCATGAATGTAATCTATTATTAAATTATACCGTAAGCGATTAATTTTTCTTTTGGTGCACGCTTCGTTAAGGTGAATTTTTAAATAAATTGGGCAAAAGGCAATTGAGGCAAAGGCGTAGCCCTGCAATTGCTTGAATCACTGCTGGCTGAAAGTGCCTCCCAACTCCAAGTCTTGGAAGGTGGCACCTACCCACACTTTACCCAACCAAACGAGCTGATGAGCAAACTACCTTTCATGTTAAATTTTGATTTAAAGCTTTCGTGACTGCAGGGATTCATATTCTCGGTTCTTTCGGTAAAGTCACGTAGAAGGGAAATAATAAAATAATATTAATATACAAATTGTATTGTTTTATATTTATATAATTTTATTATTTCCCTTCTACGTGACTTTACCGAAAGAACCAAGAATATATATACCTTTCGTGTTACCCATTTATACTGCTGGGTGGAAATACGTGCTCGCTTGTTTCAACCCGGCAACCTCTGGGAACGGACGTCGAATGGAAACAGCCGATTGTCAGACGCACGAAGCGTTTGTATTGCTCGCGAATGGAATCTATAATTGTAATCGATGAATCTATCGGCAACAACACCCGCCATTCGCCACTAAGTGACAGTGACCTCACTACGGCGCCTGTGCCAGGCTAGGTGCACTTTGAGGCCACGTGCAGTGTCCAAAGGCTCGCTGCAGACATGAGATCACTGGACAGACCCAGGTGGTTGTCATTGATTGACCGAGATGACTGACAATATGCACACCAACAGTGCTCGAACTTGCTGCATTTTAGGCCACCCGGCGCTCCGCTCGTTGTTGTGAGCGTCGCTCCTTGCCAAGTTGGGGAGGCGGGGACCGCCTTTTCGACTGTAGTGACCTTTTAACACGTAGGCTTTCACATAAACAGGACATGCCAATTCGTTACGAATACAGCAACACCGGTTGCGCGTTGGAGAGCAAATCCACAACATTTACAATCCGAGTACGACGTTTCGCCAGTAATTACAACCTGCATCATCAGGCGGGACATCCAGATCTGAGCAAAGGGGGGTGGTGGGGAGTTCTAAAAGTAATCAACAATTAAATATTGTGGATTTGCTCCAACACAACCGGTGTTGCTGTACTAGTAACGAATCTGCATGTTCTATTCACGTGACAAACCTTACCAATTGGCTGTGTCGGGTGGTGGCGGGTTTAAGGACACATTTACGCGATCTAAGACATTCAAAAACCCGGTATTATGGATGTAGCGTCCTTCACGAACATCCCTCCATAGAGGCCGATCTCTCGTTCATCACTGCGCCAAGAAAATCGTGACCGATGACGTAACCAGCTGTTTGTGGTGGGGGCTGGTTACCTGGCCCCACCCACATCCATTGTAGCCCCACCCACATCCCCTGTAGCCCCGCCCACGCCCCTTGTAGCCCCACTACCGCTACCCTTGACCCCTTTTCCCAAAGACAAAGGTCCCACGTATAGGCTCAACAGACATTAAGGGCAAGTGCTGTCTAAGCGAGTATCACCTATGAAGTCTGGCACGGGCACACGAGTTGGGGGTGGCCAATATCACGCCCGACCGCCTTTATATCCCCCAGTGGCAATGTGTTCTTTTTACATCGAAGTTCAACATGCATGCATATGTAAAATTAACTCCTTGGAGACGTTCATTCCAAACAAAAAAACCGTCTCTATTTCTTAAGTAATAATGTCGATACAGTCCCACGGACAGTCAGCCCCGATGTCTAGTTGCTGGTCTCCGGGCAAGCGGCCAGACTGGGGGCCTCGTTCTGGCTTATCTACCCTCTAAGCCCGCCCTTAATTGGACAGTGCCCTCCACCCTGACTGTGGCGCGTGCCTTTAATTATCTCAACTTGTACATTTCGCTGCCCCCCTGCAACAGCACCCCACGGGCAGCTGTTCACAATCATCTCAACGCCTGTATTATTTGACGAACTTATCTATCCAGTACCGTACGACCACCTTTTCTTAATTATCTGAACGCGAACACTTTTAGAATTTATTTTGACAGTCCCCTCCCTACACGTGCATGGCACTAGGTGCTAATTTGAGGCTGGGTCGACCTAAGGGAGGCCCAGGAACGGTTCGGATAATCGTCACTGACGGTAGCGTAACTAGCGTGGGGGCAAGGGGGGCTCCTGGGGCCCCCCCTGGTTGTCAAAGTTACGAGTTGGGGCCCCCTTGACAACCACACATGACATACGTTTCCACCAACAGTGTAAAAAATAAACTTCAGCAACGATAATTATGTGATGAGGGCAAGAGGAGCCGCGCTATATAACAGCCTAGGTACGACCGTGCGATACAAATCAAATATTGGGGGGCTCCACCTCACCGATTGCCTCAACCCGCCCCCCCCCCCCCTAGCCGATAATGTATAGGTCGCGACGCCACACCGGTCACTGATGTTGGCCCTGAGCGCGAATCGAATTTTGGAATCGCCGGGTTTGACTGACGGTGAGGGCAGCCGCGCTAACCACTGTGCCACCGCTCCCCCCCCAACCGCCCCCCCCAATCACCCCCCCCAACCGCCCCCACAATCACCCCCCCCCCCAATCACCCTCCCCCAATCGCTCCCCCCTCCAATCAACCCCCCCCAACCGCCCCCACAATCACCCCCCCCAATCGCCCCCCCCAATCGCCCCCCCCCCAATCGCCCCCCGCCCCCAATCACCCCCCCCCCAACCGCCCCCACAATCGCCCCCCCCCCAATCGCCCCCCCCAATCGCCCCCCCTAATCGCCCCCCCCCCCAATCACCCCCCCCCACAATCACCCCCCCAACCACCCCCCCCCAAACACCCTCCCCAATCACCCCCCCCCCCTCCACAACGTGTTGACCAATCGCAAAGCCGGATCCCATCACCGCGCGGGCGTGGCCTAGAGCGGAAGTGGGCGGTGGCCTAGAGCGGAAGTGTCACGCGCGAGCTGCCAGAGGAACGAAGACAACAGCAGGCGGAGGTCGCAGTTGCTGCTGCTGCTCCTGCTGGCGCCGATTGTCTTCGTCGTCGCCTCTGTTTACAACTTACACAACACAAAAAATACACACATACGCTAGCAATCACAAGAATAGTATCTATAGCATTGACGCACGGTAATATATGATGGCGGCGGCGGGGGCCGTGGTGCTGCTACCTCCTCCTCCGCCGGCTGGCTCGGGCTTGGTCGTCGTATGGGAGTGGCTGAGCGAGCAGCAGCGCTGGAGGCCGTACAGCTCCCGCGTGTGCAGGCACATCGAGACGGCTATCGGGACCCGCGGGGCAGGTAACGTGGGCGGGGGGGTGGGGGAGAGACGCCGTTGCCTTTTATGGTGGGTTTTGACTGATGTGGTGGTGGATGTGGTGGTGGTTTTTTTGGGTGGGTGATGATTGTGGTGGTTGGTGATGAAGGGTTCGTGGTAGTGGTGTTGGAGGTCGTACTGTGATGGTTGTAGCGGTGGGAGTGGTGGTGTAGTGACATTTGAGGCTGGTGGGAGATGATGATGGTTGTGCAGGTGGTGGTGATGTGGGAAGCGATAATGTAGCGCGCAACGCTACGAACCTGGCAACACGAGTTCGATTCCTGCTCACGGCCAACTCTGACGAGTATCTGAACCGATCCCGGGCCTCCCCTAGGTCGACTCGGCCTCAAATGAGTACCTGGTGCGATGTGTAAACATCGCCGCTCGAGAGACACAAAGTTGGCCGGGCATAGTGCTGGCCACCCACCCCAACCCCCTAATAGGTGCTCGCTAACTTCATTTGGCCCAACATTCTGGTAGCCGAGTGTGCAAGCACATCAAGGCGGCGATTGCGAATCCTCTAGTAGGTAATTGGAGGGGGTGAGGGGGGGTCATGATGGTTGTGCGGCGGTGACAGTGGAGGTGGTGGAGGAGGCGATGATTGGTTGAGGTTGGTGGAGGCGATATTGGTAGTGGAGATTTTTGGTGGCGTGTGTAGTAGGCACATCGGAGTGAGAGGGGAAGTGAATTATGGAGGAGCCGGGGATTGGTGGTGATGGTGGTGGAGATGGGAGTTCATCTTAATCGAGGGTGGCGGTAATGAGAATAATCTATGAAGAGGTGGCGGGGAGGGCATTGCGATGATGGTCGTGATTGCGGATATTGTTGGTGGTGGTGTTGATGGGAGTGAGGGAGGTGGTGTAGGGAGGGTATTTGCAGGCACATCGAGGCTGCTAGAGGTGATAATGACTGGTGGCGGTTTGGTGGTGCTGGTGGTCATGATTGTGATGGAGTAGATGATGGTTGCGGTGGCGAATTTAATGATGGTAAAGGGTGGCTGTGGAGGTAATGGTAATGATGGTCGTGGTTTTTTTTTGCCGGCGTCGGTGGAGGAGGTGGTGGAGGAGGAAGCTCCCGTGGCGGTGGCAGCGTGGTGCTCGGGCAGGCTGAGCCTCTCCTCGCCTCCTACATCATTGATCTGCAATCCATGTGCCAGTTCCGCCAGGATACAGGTAGGCGACACACATGCTGCACAACTGACACATGTCAAAACATCACACACAGACATGGGTCTATTGCAGCAATGTTACAACAACAACTGCATTTTTTTTCGTCGGCATATAAAACCTTTTCCGACAGCGTTAAAGCAGACATTCTCCATCGGTCTTGACTTTTTTTAAGTCGCATCAGCAGTGTGGTCTGTTTTTTTTCGTACACCCTTTATATGTGCAGGGTGACTGATATTTGATCATTTATTATTAGAGGATTACAATTTGGCAAAATGTTAAGCCTGGTCGATAAAACTATACAGTCGTATGAATATTTTATCATACGAGTTTTATCCTTCTAAACCTCAATGTCCTCCATGGCATTGGCAACACGCATCATATCGATCTCAGAGGTTCGGGTGTTCGCCAACTTTTCGGCGGTGATTGTGTGCAGATCCTTCTGTTATGCGCAGGTGAAGACCACTCAAACTTTCTGGCAACAAAAACGAAAACTGAATTGTACAAGGAATATATTGCCAAGATTATAATCATCCAGGTCAAGACAGCTGTATCATAATTCTTAAATAATTATTGGTGAAGCTTTATTGACACTTGTATTATGTAAAAGTTAATCAGTTAGGATGTCCGTATTCATTTGGTGGCCCTGATCCAGAGCTTCTTCATAGGGCTCATCGCAAAGTGGGACATATTTTATTGACCCTGCACTCTTGTGGTGCGTTGACTTGGTTTATTCACCATGCATTGCATAACTCGCCATGGGAGCTTTTACAAAGTTTAATTAATGTGAGCAGGGTTGACACTTTGTGTGAAAGCCGGTGGATAAACTGACCCCCACCATGGGAACGTGGACATATCATGGACTCAAGTGGTGCCAGCATAGATGAGCATGATCCCATTGCTCATTTCAACAGGGAGACGATTTATTTGGGAACCTTAATTTTGGCAAAGCACAGTGCAGCAATGTCCATTGTCGTACAGTACTTGGACAAACTTTTATGTTCTTTGGGTCTTTCGGTAAAGTCACGTAGATAGGTTCAACGAAAATTACAAAAAAAATTAAAACTACCACGTTTCGATCGCAACACAAGCGTTCGTTTTTTCTTCCTGATGACGAACGCTTGTGTTGCGATCGAAACGTTGTAGTTTTTATTTTTTTCTTTGAACCTATCTACGTGACTTTACCGAAAGACCCAAAGAATATGAAGTCAAGCTTCAGACTTTTATGCTTACACATCTATGCTACCCACCTTCACCAGCCCACACTGGTATTGCTAAAATAACCGCCGTGACTCGCACCGCAGGGGAGGGAGCCCTTATCCAGCAGTGTATTGATACAAGTGTAATACACGTACCGCATTCATTTGAATAATGGCCCAAAAGGGCCATCGTTTAAACGTAATTTCCTTTCTGCATTAAAGCACTTGTGACGTCATTTATTTTATTTGCGGAACGCAACTGAAACATTAACCCATTCAAGTGGCATTGCTGTGGTTCCTTTAGTTATGTAATATACACTTAGCAGCACTTCTTAGCCTTATATTTTAAGCTCTATAAACTACAAAATATAGGTACTGTCCTCGAGATAGCCGCATTACTAATTAATTTTATATATTGGAAAGAAACTGAACTTCTTTACCTTCCGTTTAGAGCACTTCCCTGTTATAGTAAAATTCTTGGATGGCCTTCATACCATGTGAGAGTCCATTAACGGTGTAACATTAATGTGTTTGTGGACTTTATGGTAGTGTGGCGCGGTTGCCTGACATACAAATGGTGACCGCACTTTACAGTGTGGTGTATTCATAGTTTTACTTCTACCTTTTCATACTTAAACAAGAAAGTAAATACCACTGTGTATTTTTAAACGTTTTTTTGATACCTCTGGTGTGTTTTGACGGAAAACATTTGCATTGGATTTCACAGTCTCGGGGGGCGGGTTATTTTAGCAAAGGGAAACTTTTCCTTCAGTACTTTAAACTTATGGCGTGATTCCATGGTCCCGAATAAACGGAAGTCAAAAGCATAATTAATCAATTTGCTTTTGGCGACTCTGTCCCACCGCACACATAAACGCCGTGACCCACCTGGTGCGGATCATTCTGTTGTCATGTCGTCCAAGCGCAGCGAGGACGAATGCGCAGAAGAAACAAAACCTTGATTGGCGCATCCGTGTACAGCTCGTCGACATCAAATGACGTCGCAGCGCAGTGTATGCGAGAGCCGGGGGCTTATGGGACGCCGGGGTCCTGCCATAAGATTCACTTGTTCTAATTTTGCAAGCCCACAGCTTGTTTCGTTTCAGAATTCCAGTAAAACATTACTTGTGGAATTGGTGAAACATTCGAAAAATCCAGGGACCCTCCAGCAAAAGTCTGGATCCAGGGAGGCTTTCCTGGGTATAGATCTACATAATTCTTCTTCACCTTTAATCACGAATGGCCCCATTGTAATTTATTTCACAAACTTTGCAAGGCAGACTTGATTCCTTGCAAAAGGTTTATGTTTGGTGTTTGAACATCTTAACACCAGAAAGGGTAAAACCTATTCTTATTTTTTCATACTTTGATACTGAAAAAAAGGTCCCATTTTGTAGCTGCTCACCCCAAGCTATAAATGCTTTGATCGTGCATCGTCTTTGTACTGTTCGCCTTTTAGCGTTCTCTGCTCTGACACTGGTGGGACTAGGCCCTAAAGAAGGCTGTCTCTGGTGTAGGCCAATCAGCTTCAAAGACAATGTATATATTATCAGAGCATGTTTTTTTTCATGTTCACAACAAGTACGTGTGGCTTATGCTTACTTGATTCCTTGCAAAAGGTATTTATTTGGTGTTTGAACATCTTAACACCTGTTTTATTGCCAGAAAGGGTAAACCTCTTCTTATTCTTTCATACTTTGATACTGACAAAAAGGTCCCATTTTGTTTGCAAGGCTTATTTACGAGTGACTTTCATTTGACTACACGAGAGCCCAATGATATTTATTATTTTTGTGCTCGAGGCCTGGTTGGTAATATCGTGTTGAATCAATGTGCATTATTTTTTCTGTCTGTGATGGTTTGGTTTCCATGGTCACCTGTCAAGGGGGTAGGCTGTCCGTAAGGAGAGACAATATCAATGGTGTTTTGTTTTTATACAATTTTCGTGAGATGTGAGTTACGACGTTTGTGCAACTTTTCCTGCTCTCTCTCTCTTGTAAATGCCGCCACAGGGCGTTTAACGCCCACCTCGCATCGAGCGGGTAACAGATGATAAATCCTCAAATCTCATTAGGCTGTCATGACACTCCTTAACTGGAGGACATCGTATTCCTGGGGCCGTGCGCTGCAGCAAGGTTAATCAGAATACAGTGGAGCGGTTCTCTACAGCAGCGTCTGTGTAATTGCTGTGCAGGTACTATCTCTCTGATGTGTTTGGGGCACGTGTTGACCGTGATGCCCCAGAAAGGCTCCAGTAAAACGTCGGACATCGTGCCGCACGCCATGTGCTACAACTTAAAATGCACATCTTCGAGCTGTGGAGAGAGCATCGTCGATCTTACAGCTGTATATATAGCACGACCGCGGATAACCTACGCAGTAGTACTGCAGGTAACACCGTGAGTGTTTTGTTGACAGATGCTGGAGGGTCTCAACTCGGGTAGCATGATGCGGTTTGTGTGCCGACCAGCTCAGCTGGTGTTTAGCGTCTCCAGATTAGTGTGTGCATGTGTCGTTTGTTGCCATGGTGCCCGGAATAAGGTTGCTGCCTTCAAGGCAGCCAAATGGAAAAAAGGGGCATGTTGTGAAGTGCATTTCTCAAGACATTTCGATGGTTGAAAATGCGATGGGCCATTGCATTAAAACATTGGCCCATTAACTATATTACTTCCTACTATGGGGTTATTGACGAATATCTTGAGCTTTTGTTATGTGTGCATATGCACCACCACCAGTGTTTTATCGCAAAAACGTACGTTTGTCTCCATTGCATGTACTGCATTTTCGGCTCTGGCTTCTGGTCGCCAACAGAGATGCAATCGCTAGATTGCTCGTTTGGGTGCGGAGAGCGACATTGAATTTTGACCTTTCGTACATCGTTGTGAGTGTGCAAATGACTATACTATTTGTTTGTACAAGGGATGTATAATTCATTAGTCTTTTAAAGAGCTTCACGTGGTAGCTTCTACCCAAAATTTTCTTGTAAATGTTGGCAGTGGGCCTCAAGAACAAAAAAGAATAAAAAAAACAACTCGACACTTAGAGATCATCTTGCCTCTCTTGGCCAAAATATAATCTATAATATATTATTTTCCTTATAGATTGCTGCTATTGACGAATGTGCAGAGATAAATACATTTTCAGTTGCATTGTTATTATTAAGTGCAAAGTGGTATACAAAGATCACCCGTATAGGCTCATTTGAGGCCGAGTCGACCTTGCGGAGGCCCAGAATCGATTCAGATATTCATCACCGACATTGGCCATGAGCGGGAATCGAACTCGGGTCACCGGGTTCGGAGCGCAGCACGCTAACCACCCGGCCGCCTTGTATTCCTTGTGATGATGTTTACACCGCACCAGGTACTCAAGGACCGGTTCAATTATTCACCACTGTTATTGGTCGTGAGCAGGAATTGAACTCGGGTCGCCGGGTTAGTAGTGCTAACTACTGCACTACCGCTCCCCCCACTCGCACAAACACACACCATGCCCTCGCTCACAAATCTGCACACGCAGGCGTTTATCGCAGACTGAGAACTTTCCGTGTTCAAGGTTCGAACGAAAGAAGGCTCTGAATCTGTTCCACACGTGTTATTTATAAAAATGACTGAGTTTATGTTCGCAGGGTTGGCCCATCAGCATTCATGGTGGTACAAGCACACCCATTAGCATGGCAGAATGCTGCTAACAACACCCTTACCGACGTTCAAAAATAAAGCGGAATATTAGGTGTCTTCAGCACGCGCGTACATGTTCGTGATGGATGATTACAGCCGTACAAGGGTGGGTGATAACTCTGCAGGATTTGAGAGGCATGAGTGAAGCAGTGGCTGTAGTATTGCTTGCGTGCAATTACACAAACAGTTGTGACAAGTTGTATGTTCACTCGGGCATGTAGATACGTTAATTTTTGTGCGTATTATTATACGATATTAATTTATTTTACTTTGCAAAACACTCGATACAGATTTGGCACAACGGGCAGTTGTAGCACCCTACTGAAAGCACGTTAAGAGTTGATAAGGCTATTGTTGTTGAGTCGCAGTACAGCCTTGCTCAAATCAGCGTTGACGCTTTGCTCGTTTCCCACTGATAGCCACTAGCCAGTGGTGGAAACGTCGCATTCCTATGACGGGGGTTGAGTCTAACAATAAAGCAACCAATATTTACCTTCCCACAAAGTGGTATATATTTTATTGACCCCAGAGGGACAGTGGGCTGAGTCAATGCCCCCACTCCCAACCTGGCTTTGAACTCGCAGCCTTCCGATAGCGAGCCGCTCGCTCTACCACTGAGCCACCAGGCCGGACACGCACATAAGATGACACGAACGATTGTTGCAAGGTGTCTGGTGGCTTTGGTACGTAGTTCGTTGCGCGCGACGTATGTTTTACAGGATTTCTTGTTTAATTGCTTTCGTTTGTAAAACACCCAAGTGCAGAATGGCCCAGCATGTGCAGTTGTAGGACCCAACTGAAAGAGTCTTGAGGTTTTTTGCGGATATTTAATAAAAAAAAAGGTTTGAGTCACGGTGCCTCTCTGCTCAGGAGTTTTGGGTGGTTATCATCTAACGTTTGCAGCCCTGAAGCAGAGCTGGAAATTCTACATTACCATGGCCAGGGGGGCTAGTCGTACCATAGTGGCTACTCAATTCTATCAGCTCATAAAGGGGTGAAGTATTGAGTTGACCACCGACCAGCCTATTTTCCCCTCAAACCCTCCTGCTTGCCGTGTCACTTGGGCCCTCGGATCGCGGCGTGAATCGTGCATCACTGGCCGCGATCAGTCGAGTGCTGGATGAAGATCTCGTCAAGCCCGTTTGCCTTTGACATTTACGTGGAGTAACGATCCACCTAGCAGCACCATCACACAGTCCTCATCTCATCACTCCTCCTCCTCCTCTGTGCAAGTCCTTTTTCCGCCGCGTTGCATTCTTTGGCTGCCACTCGGTCACTATCGCCGGACCGTTGGACGCCATTCCCTTCTGGCGACACGTCCTGCCCAACGAATAGAACAAAATTAGTATTGTTATTATTTTTCACACCACGTGTTGTGACTTCCCCGTGTCAATAGCGGTTCAATGTTTTTGCAATTCCTTAACGCCCGACGTGCGTGCACGATTCTGTAATTGCAGCCACCGAAATGTAACACTGTTTGTGTGCGAGGTGTGAATTGCATTGGGTTTAAATGGCTCTGGTCAGCCACCTCCCCTTCCCCCCTCATCAGAAAACACTAATGAGTTTCTCTCCACAGAAAAAAAAAACTGCACACAAATGCCCACCGACCAAAACGGCTGCATTCATCACCAAATGCCGATTGGGGGGGGGGCGGGGTAGGTGGAGGTTGTGGGGATTGTGTGCGCACGTTTATCTGGGCAAGCCCAGGCGCCGCGAACCTCTATGGTGGATGTTTAAACGACGGGCGGCTCGCTGGCGCAAACGCCGCACGTCACGGCAGGTGTTGCCCGCCAGATATGCTTGTGTACGCGTGCGCAACGTGGCAATTGAATATTCCACTCAACTGCGCCGGGAAGCACCGGCATATGGTGTGCGGTGCGATGGGGATTTACTTTCGAGAAGTAATCGGTCCCTGGTCCTGCCGATGACGCAATTGTGTTTTTCAAGTTTTGTGTTGTGTGGCGCTTTGGTCAGACCGCTGCTGGATGATAAGGACCCTCACCTATGCCGTGCAGGTCGCCGGGGTTATTTGGCTGGGCTTCACCATGCCTATCGGTGTCTGGGGGTGGGGTTGATGGGGCGGGAGCATAGATGTGTCAGCATAGAAGCACAGTACAACAATAGGTTGTGGTGCACTGTTGTTGCTGACAACGTCACGAGGACCCGCAGCAGTTTATAAGACCTGTCGTGCATGGTGGTCACTCATCCGCGCAATTATCTCGGCTCAACCACGCTTGGCTTCTGAGATGAGATGTGGTCAGGCGCACTTGTGGTGATTCAGTCATAAGCATTTTACAAGTAACACAACTGGTACTTGTAACTGTGGTATCACTGTAATTTAGTCTGATTATGGTGGCTTTCCTAAAGGGAAGTAATTGTTGGCTTGACTTAACTCTGGAAATAGAGAGCACTTTGAAACCATTGTAGGCTTTGTGCCATTCATGACCCGTACGCATTGGCTGCAGCTGTCCTCTCTTTAACCCAAGCTGCAGCCTCCCACCATTTCCCCTTTTTTAGTTTCAAAATCGTTTCTTTTAAAGGTTGTAAACAAAAAATAGTCTTAAGTCTTCATCTGGCTGTACGTGCAAAACAACGGTAATCCCATTACAACCTGAAAACAGTGATAGTAATCCAGGATCACTATCGCGCTAACACCCCAACACCGTGCGCGCATCAGATAGTGCTCGTTATCATTTTAATAACGAAGCGTTTCCTCCGCAGCAGACGTGGTTGAATCCTTGATGCTGATGCGTCGCCCTTCAGCGCCAGCAGGTTAGACTCTTCCCAGTCGTGCGCTTCGTGTTTCTCTTGCTTCTCCCCCACCCCCCGCCCACCCTTGCCTGCAGCTGTGGCCACGATGAGTGGAGGGAGCCTTGTTTTCGAGAGCCGCGTCGATAAGGGAAAAGGTTTCGCGGCGGCGTACGGAGGGAGCCACCGGGTTACCTCGACACTGCGCGCAACTAGCGAGGTGTCTTGTAAATAATCTCTAAAAATGATTGTGGGCTCTCAGAAAGAAAAAACATCAGCCCTGCCCTCCCCTCCCTGGGCTTTTTGTGGCGAGAAAACGATCGGAATCTCCGGTTGCATTTTTTCACCTGCGTAATTTGAACTTGATGTTCAGTATGGATTCGGCTGAACGGAAACCAAGTGGCGATTTTTATTTTTAGTTTGATGTGACCCGTGAATAGATCATAGCCACGAGTTCGCGGTTCGTTTCGGGGGCTTGTAGCCTCCGCGCCCCCATCCCTCGCGGAGCAGCAGCGAGCCCAGCTCCTTGGCCTTTTCCGATGTTCTCTATCCGACGGCGCTTGCGAGTAATTCCTCCGCCTGAATAGCCCGTCTGCCACTTTCTGTGCATGCAGCGTTAGGGTCCTGGGGGAGGTGACGGGCCAGAAACCCAAAGGATGGCGTTCGAATAGCTTTTCCGTCGTTATAGAAGTGGCTGGGGGGGGGGGCAGGGTTAGGGGGTGAGTTGTGGGGGGGTAGGGGTGGTTTTCAGGGGGTGTGGTGCAGTAGCCTTCGAAGAGGCACCATTGTGGTTGGGCGCTGGAATTCGTCTCTGAAAAGCGCGTCTGCTGCGCAGTGCGCGCGTGCGAGCATGGAGCGAGCGAGGCGAGCCGCCACCGAATAAAAGGGCCCCTGTGTTCCGGCA
This sequence comes from Lampetra planeri, assembly GCF_965212315.1. Classification (NCBI taxonomy): domain Eukaryota; kingdom Metazoa; phylum Chordata; class Hyperoartia; order Petromyzontiformes; family Petromyzontidae; genus Lampetra; species Lampetra planeri. The sequence continues at coordinate 7,169,365 of NC_136143.1, forward strand.
TCAGAACCCCCTACTCCCTTTGCTGTGGACCCTGCCCATTGTCCCCAGAGGCAAGCGGCACAATGGAGCCGTTGACCCTGGGATAAATAGCGTAAGTGGCAGCAGCGAGCGGTGGTGTTCAGCGTGCACGCGCGTGTGTGGGGTGGGGGGAGGGCAGGACGTTGTTACTGGATGGAAGGAAAGGCGGTCGGTCGCTTGTTGCGAGGGCTTTTCGAAGGGGGGTGCCACGGTGGTTTCCCGGCGTGTATGAGAAAGCGGGCTTCCATTGCGAGCAGGGGGCCCGGCAAGGCGGACATCTGTGAAGCGATTGAGGCGGCGTGTGTGCGTGTGTGCGCGTGCGGAGGGGGCGGCGCCGGCGGCGCATTCCGCCGCGCTCCTGTACACAATGAGCCCCCCGGCGTCTTCGCGCCGTCGCGTCAGAAAAAGGGCATCGCGCCGTTTGGCTCGGGACCCCCCCCCCCCGGCGACGCCGCGCAGCACGGACGATTTTTGCACGGCGGGTCTCACGTTTGGCACGTTTGAATCGTTCGTTTGTAGCCGGAGGCCGCTCATGTAAGATCATTGTTCTGGCAAAAAATGTTCCATTGTTATGGTTGACCAGGCACACGGTGGTGCGTGTCTGTCGTGTGCTCCTAAACAGTCGGTAGATCGCACAGAAACTACCGTGTGCTGAGATTTCTGACCTCCCTGGCCCCCCAACAGTAGCTCGGCTACGCATGCGGCCAGTGCGATAGTAGTACAGCAAATTGGTTCATGACCCATCCACGTGTCGGCTTTCTCTGGCCAATACAGTTTCCATGTCATACAAATGAGTTGGCCAAACATTCCAATGCAGAGCCCTAATGAAACTAAAGAATCCAGATTCTCAGTGAGGAAATACTGGATAAGTAAATGGACGAAAATAAGAAAAAAAAGAGGAACATTCAGACATTTGTCAAATCCAATGCTGAATGAAGGTTTCCAGCTGTGTCAGTCATGGGGTTTTTTTGACCATTTTTAATCATGCTGCCGATGTGTGTTCAGTAATCGAACTCGGGTCAGTGAGTTTGTAGCGCAGTGCTCGGTAATGTTGCATCATCACTCTATCCCAAAGTAAATATGTAATTCTTACATTATTTTTTGATAAAAGGGTCCTGCAGCTTTTAATAGAATCTGTCAGATGTGCCCACTCGTCGAATGCGGAGTTTCTTGTGTTGAGGGCACTGCATGCAGAAAAGGCCGGTGGGCGTCTCTATTTATCGCAGCGCCCTGCGGCGGGTGGCATGCGTTTTTATCTTGAGGTGAAGCTGCCGCAGCAACCGAGCCCTTGGATAAACTATGCCAAACGTCCCCCCCCCCCGCCGTTGAATTTTAACCTCGTGGGCGACGCTGTTTTCAATTTCTTCCCTTCCCGGCTCAACCCCCGCCGCACTCCAGCAGTCTCGCGCTCCGCTCTCGTTCCGCTCCCAAATAGCGGCGGCGGCGGCCCATTGTCGCGAGCCGATGCGGCAGAGAGCGCCCCTCGGAAGACGTAACGTCTGGAAATAAAAATGCAAATCGTCCCGGTGGCGTTGCGGCCTTCGCGCAACGGAGTTGCGGACAAAGGCTGTACATTGGCACTCGTGAAATAAGTAAAAATGGGAGCCTCCCCCCCACCCCAGCACCCGTTATTGATGAGCTGATTAAACACAGGGGTACCCACGGTGCCAGCATCGGACGTGTCATTATAAGTGACGATGCTAGGGCAGTATAAATAAAAATGTTGGAATCTGGCAAAGTTCATAAATAAGAGAACGGGAGTGGTGGGGGAGGGGATCACAATGACAATAACGGGCATTGGCAGAAATATGTGGATAGTCATTTGTTTGTTTGAGTCATTGAGGGGAGGCGGAGAGGATTGTTACAAGCCAAGGTCATTGAGGCCCATTTAAAGTTTCCACATGCCCATTCAGAAACGAAGCCATTATAACACAGATGATCATTAATTACTGCGGTATAATAAAGGGGAAACTCGGCCCATTAGAGCTGCATGGCCAAGCTGTGCATTATTCAGTGTGTGTGTGTGTTTGCAAGCGCGTTTTTTTCGTGCGCGCTCGCATTCTCAGCAGCGTGTTGACTGCTGGCTTGGAAAAACCTCAACATTCCGTCAGTGGCCTCGCCATTTCACGAAAGCCACATTCCAGGATCGTTAAAGCCAATCAATCAGGCCGCAGCAAACAGAGGATTTGTTTCACAAAGGGCCGAGAAGCCTATCTGTGCCGGGATGGACCTTGGGGTAAAGGGGGGCAGTGTCGCGTGGGTCAGGGATCGAAAGGTTAATTGGATATGTTTTAAGTACTGCCGTTCCAGTAATGGCACCGTTAAGTTTCGGTTGTTGCCGTCGTCTCTGCCTTTTTTTTGCCATGATTTAATTTACAGCGCGGCATTAAGGGTGCCATCCATTATTAAACAATCATAATTAAACGTCGGTTTGAACCGTGTGCTTGAAGTTTTGGAATTTTTGTTAGTAATTTTTTTAACAAAAAGCTTTGAGCATCAGGAACAATCACACCCAGGATGTGGGGTGGTCACATGGCAGTAGCGTTGTGTACCGCTTGTTGCAGAGGTTCACGGTTCGAACCCAGCAGGCCGCCCTGGTTATCATTGAGGGTGTATTACCCATAAAATATGCGCCTTCTGCTTCGCGGCAGATGTTCAATATTCCCTTGACGCCATTTTTAAGTGAGATTGCTACTGTGTGCCAGTGTCACGGTCCAAGTTTGGGAAATTAGCTGCAAACTACTCAGTTGGGATTACACAGCAACATCGCCCTCTACTTTCAAATTGGAGTGACACACACCTCCTTCGTGATAGCCTTCCGCGAAAGAATGGAGCAAATACCAACTACTAAGTTATTATATTGATGAATACCTCGGACCTTCTCAATTCTTGATGTGTAGAGTTTTCGAGGAATAAGATTCATCTTATCAAATCTTCACTACTCAAGTGTATTGTTGATATAAATCTAGCTGTGACTGGTGTATTAATATAATTCTTTAAAAATAAATGATAAAGGAGGCTGCCACGGGATAAGCGTTTAGCTCACTGGATTTGCAATCCAAAGGTCACGGTCCAAATTCTACACCCAAGAGTATTAATGGATACACCACAGTTGTATCAATCGGCAGATGGCGAGCATGTGGTGGGGTGAAGTGTGGGTATTCCCACCTATGCAGGACATCTTGCCCGAGTGGAAGAATAGGCCAAATACCATTGAGTATATCCCTCCACTTGAGATCGTTCTGCCAGCAGTGGCATGAGCAAGTCAATGCAGAGCTACAAATTTTTTTTTTAAAGGATGATAGCATTTTGGACATCCCGTAATATTTTATATCACGCGCGCTGCAATGCCCTCCCGGATGCATTGGCCGTGAAATGGAGTGTTTGGATTACTAAGTGCTATCGACACGCGTGATGCCACTCTAAAGGCTAATGAGTCGGTGCGAGGGCGCGCTCGTTATCGATCTCTATCAGCAACGCAGGAGTGTCTCCGTTGCTCGTGCGTTAACTCCGCGCATCGTGTTTGTGTGCCGATCCAGCTTGTCGGTGGTCAGCGTGACCCAACCGGTGCCAGCTTGGGTTCTAACGGCACTTGCCACGTTCTGCCCATGACCAAAAACCTCCCGGGATGCCACCAATCTTGTCAGATTCCTTTAGAAGCTAAGCAGAATTTGAGCCTGGATGTGTGTGCGGATGGACAACCACCATGCATTGACATAGTTTATTTAGGCTGCTGCGGTGCTACGTTGTCGGTAGGGGGCAATGCATTCCACTTGTACTGTACTATGCACCAAGGGCTATGCTTTACGCTTTCAGCCTGTGCTGACCAGTGCGTTGAAGTATGGTCAAATAACCCCCACAACTCACACGGCGTGAGGATATGCCCTCTTCCAGCAGTGGTTTGACAGAAGGGCTGTGAGTGTGCATGTTCTGTATTCTCTAAGTGCAACGTACAAACATCGATTTGTGGGAGAGTTGCCACCTCTGGTTTCCCGTAAAGGTGAACGAGTCGCATGGGTAGGGTTCTGCAAGGAAAGGATGCGGAAGATGCAGCATTGCAGTACGACCTGGATGAATGTGTTGTCCTACTGGTGCTAATCTAGCACGTCGTGAGTCAAAGACTCCAATCAGGCCATGTCATACAACGGCCCACGGAAGAGGATACCACGGAGTGACCTTTCCAGAATTTTTTACACATACACGGAATATATTTTGTTAACTATTCGGCAGTATTGCTCACTAGGAAAGTATGAAATAGGTGTACTGGTTTTCCTACAGCCATGGTAGGTGATATTTGGACACATCGGAGCTCTCTGTTGGAGAAATGCATCCTTGCGATGGGCATACAGAGCAGTGTAGGTATTAAGCCTTTAATCCAAATCAACTGTAGCTTTGGGGGCTTTGATCAGCCGCTCCGTCCCAGAGAGCAGAAAAATTATATTCGTTTTGCCACCGCCCCGAATCTTTCCGTGCGATTTAAAAAAACGCTGCTTTGATGTTAACATTTACGCTTAATGCATTGCATTCGTAACCGACATTCAAAAAGGCCAGTCTGCCAGTTCATGCCGCGCCATTGAGATTCGTAAAAGTGCTTTGTTGTTAAGCGAACCGTTGGATTTCGGGTTTCGCAGTGCTAGAGTAGCCGCTGTTAAACGCTTACCCCGAGAGCGGTGTAATTTGGTTCGACTCTAGAAAGGCTGCAAGCGTGAACACCAGAGTGGAGGCAGGCACCGTGCAGCAATAAACACAAATGATCGGCAGTGGTCTAATAACCACCACAGGCTGTTGCTGCGGGCAGTTACCACACTCCCCGCTATAACCACGCAGGGCAGTTTCCGTGCGTGTTTACCGTCGCCTGTGCGAGTGGTACCCAGTTGCCCAAACACCTGATGGCACGCTGTGAATACATACGTGCTTTAAGTCGGTGTCAACCCGAGTGTGTGTGTGTGTGGGGGTGACGGTGTCGGGGAGCTCTCGTGGAGTGAATGGTGAGCGCGCTGTGCATACCAACCCCCGGCGGTCGCAGCCAACAACAGTCGTGATTCATCTTCTTGGTTCTTTCGGTAAATTCACGTAGAAGGGAATAATAAAATAATAAAAATGAAACATAATCAAATACAATTCTCACGACGTTTCGGCCACAACTCAAGCAGCCGTTCTCAGGTGACAGCCCTGTTCTTCACCTGAGGACGGCTGCTTGCGTTTGGCCGAAACGTCGTGAGAATTGTATTTTATTGTTTTATTTTTATTAATTTATTATTTCCCTTCTACGTGACTTTACCGAAAGAACCAAGAAGATGAATCCCTGCAGTCACGAAAGCTTTAAATCGAAACAGTCGTGATTATCTGAACCAGCCCGATGTCTCCCCTAGGGTTGATTTAGCCTTAACATGGGCAGCTGGTGCAGTGAGCAAAACATTAGCGACTGGGGAGACAAAAGTGGTCAGCCTTGAGAATTTCCCTCCACTTGAGATCGTTCTGCCAAGCAGTAGCATGAGCAAGTTCATTGCAGGGCTGCAACTTTTTTTTTCAAGGATGATAGCTTTTTGGACATCCCGTAATATTTTATATCACTTGCACTGCCATGCCCTTCCAGATGCGTTGGCCGTGAAATGCGCTGTCTGGATTGCCAAGTGCTATCGACGCGCATAATGACACAAAAGACCAACGCGTCGGTGCTGTGTAGGCCTTAATCGTTGCTCGTTGGCAGCACTTGTCCTAACAGTCTTTCTAGGCTAGACTGGGTTCTTTGTCTTTGTAGTGGGCAGCAGTGACGCAGCAGTTAATACACTTCTGTAATCCGGGTGAACTGCATTCAGTTCCTGGCCATGCGCAAAGTCAGTGACAAATGGGCCTCTCGTAGGTTGACTCAGCTTCAAATGAGCAGCTGGTGTGGTGTAGAAAACATCGGCACTGGGGAGATAAAAACGGTCGGCTGCGGGGTGCCGGCCACAACGGCTTTTTGTGTGCACTGCAGTTCCTTACGAGGCGCTCGCAAGCATCGCTTTTACCCGTAGTCTATAAGGGTATATAGGTGTGTTTAATATAAGAGTATATTGTTGTTTATTTTCATCTTTTAAGGCCTCGTGAATCAACGTCACGTTCGAATTTCTCATCGCTGTTGTATGCGCCCATTCTTCTAGATGCAATAAAGCTTCAAATGTTGACGTTTATGTGTGTGTTTAACGAACAATGTTCCACTGTGTGCTAGCTGTTAGGCGCACTGAGCTTGCCACTTACAAAATAATTGTATTTTTGGTTTGGTGTTTTTCTAACACGTTTAATTTTAAACGTGCGAGTGCGTGTTTTTCACAAGCATGAAAGGCTTTTGTTTCCCGAATGAAAGATTAAACGCTCCGCCCGTCTTGGTGCATAATTTATTAGCAAGCGCGAGACCCACGCGGGGCCTGTTTCTTTTTTCCAACTTGTTTTTGTTGTTATAATTTATACTTTTCTTATTACAAAATCAAAACGTGAATGTCTGCACGCTCGATTGTTCAACTGCATCAATAACGGAGCCCTTGCATACCTTTTGGCTCTGTTGCGGATTTATAGTCGCGTGTAATACGCGGCATTTGTTTTTATTTTTGGTACGGGGAGGAGGTAGGAGGAGAATGAAAAATGCCAGCTCTGTCAAAAATCAAAAATCATTCCTTTATTTAAACACAGAGAGAGAGCTGTTCATGAATGAATGGCTGCAATGCCATCGCCAGGCCACACGAGTCGCAGTCCAAGCTTTCTTCATCAACCTCTATTTTTCCTCATGCAGTCAGTCCTCCAAGTAACTGTAATCTGCTAACCAGACTCAACCACACTTGGCTCCCACGGTCAGGATTGTACACGTCGGGGAGATTTTGTTGTGACGTTTGACCAACTGTAAGAAGGTATTCCGAGTCGACCCCTGACTTAGATTTGAACTCGCGACCTTCCGACAGTAATGCTTTGTCCTCTAACCACGGTGGCAATTAGCTCGGCAGAAAAATCCATGTGTTAACATCCAAACAAAACACAAGGGGCACTCGTTAAAGCCGATTAAACAAATACCCATATTTACCCGATGCATAATCCTTTCCAGTTCAACGTTACCTGCCATATTGACATATTTGTTTCGTTTATTTTTCTATATTGTACTCCAATCGTGATTTCCTTTATCGGCATCATGTCGTGAGATGGAAGAATCCGTTCAGATCTTCCGCAGAGCAGTGCAGCCCTTAGTGTTGGAGAACGGCCCACGGAAGTGGATGATGCAAAACTTCTTCTGAGATCTATTAAAGTAACCTCCGATCGACACGGGGCAGCAATTTTCCACCCACCCTGACACTAGGGCTAAATATCGTCATTTGGCAGGAAGACCATTCCTATTGCTGGAATTTAGCCAAATTAGGTGGAGAGCCATATTTTATTTGATGGGTTTTTTTGAGTGCAGTCTTTGTTGAATATATTTCTATAAAATATAATTGCTTCCACCATGTGTATTTAATCTCCTCTGTTTCCCACCTCCACCACCACCACTCCCATTTTATCCTCTCCTCCCTCACCACTATCACCACCACCACCACGACCACAACAAATCACCACGACCACAACAAACGACCACCATCCCCAACCTACCGTCACCGTGACCTCTGCGCTTGCCTTCGCCGATCATCATCTCCCCGCCGTTGCCGCACCGTTCAGGCACCATGCGCCCAATCCGCAAGCGTTACTTCCCGGTGGACTCGGCGCCAGGCCGCGGCATCGTGTGGAAGTGGGAGCAGGACGGTGGCGCGTGGACGTGCTACGAGGCGGACCTGTGCGCCGCGCTGCAGGACGCCTACGAGCGCCGGCGGCCGGGCCTCGACCTGACTGCGCTCTCGGGCCTCCCCTACTACGTCGACTTCTCCAACATGTGCCAGATCAACCCGCGCACCAACTTCCGCCGACGCATTCTCGTCACGTACGAGGCGCCGTACCCGCCCGCTTCAAGCCCGCCGCCGCCTCTTCCAATGCATCCGCAACCCCACTACCACCACCAGCCGCAGCACCACCAGCAGCAGCAACATCACCAGCAGCATCAGCAGCATCAGCAGGCGGGCGGTGCTGCGTTGGGACACATGCAGTTCGTGGCGCAGACGCTGCAGCCCGGACCGGGTGCGGGTCAGGGAAATGGTTCGTCGCACAGCAGCGGACCGCTGGTGACGGCCGCCTCCTCTACCTCGCCGGTGCCGACGCAGGCGGCGGCGGCGGCGTCGTCGTCGTCGCCGGGCAGCCCCGTGCCGCACGCGCAGTCGACCCAGGCGTGGCCGCTGTCGTGCGGCTGCCAGCAGTGCCAGGGCCGCCCTCCGACGCAGAAGCGCAAGGCGAGCCAGTCCGGCATGCCGGTGCCGGCGGCGGCCGCGCGCCCGGGGCCCCCGCCGCTGTCGCCGACGTCATCCGTCGCCGGTGTCGGGGTGCCGATGCCGCCGGGCCTGATGGGTCCGGTCGTACCCATCAGCCGGATGGGGCCAACGACCAGGGGTGGCCCAATGAGGCTTGCTGCTGCGCTGCCACCACCAGGGTGAGGGTTTGTACGCTTCGCGGGGAATGTTGGTGTCACCGTGGTCAGTGTAGCGGTGCACTACGAACCTGGGGAGCCGGGTTCGATTCCCGCTTCACGGCCAACACCAGTGGCGATTATCTGAACCGGTTCAGGGTTCTCCCCTAGGTCGACTCGGCCTCAAATGAGTACCTGGTGCGGTGTGTAAACATCGCCACTGTGGCGTGGTGTTGGCCACCCACCCCCTTGTGTGCCGTGCCGGCCTTCATAGGTGCTCGCTAACAGCACTTACCCCTACAGTCTGTTGTTTGTTATATTATCATAACTTTTAAAAGTGTATGTGTGTGTGTGTATATATAAAAAGACAAAGATCCCCCGTATAGCCTTAACAGACTGTGGGGGCAAGTGCTGTTAGCGAGCACCTATGAAGGCCGACACAGCACACAAGGGGGTGGGTGGTCAGCACCACGCCCGGCCGCCTTTGTCTCCCCAGTGGCGATGTTTACACACCACACCAGGTACTCGTTTGAGGCTGAGTCGACCTAGGGGAGGCACAGGACCGTTTCAGATAATCGTCACTGATGTTGGCCGTGAGTGGGAATCGAACTTGGTTCGCCAGGTTCGTTGCGTTGCGAGCTACATTATTGCTTTTGTACACCTCATGTAAACGTATAAATGCTAAATAACATTTTAGTCCATCCGCCTGCAACCTTTGTGGACAAGCATTTGGTTAAGCAGCAAACCCGGCACTGTTTTTTTTATGAGACTTGGCAGGATGAAGCCTCTAGGACAAATGGTGCTGGGTCGCTTTATTGCTATTGGGCAAGAACCGTCGACAGACACCTCTTGGTGTCTGTTCAGCACGGCGAACATTGTGCTCGGTTAATTGTATGCTGCTGTAGTGGATTGTGGTTAGTTTTAATATTATACAGACGAGGGTCTGCTTCGCTTGCTTCGTAACGGTGCCATAAACAAGCGTTTCAAAGCATGACATGATGATACATATTCAGCATGCTGTCAGGCCTTGAACAGAATGCAAATTTTTCTCGCTGACAACATCAGTCTAGCCACTTCCCACAAATCTCAACCAGAAAAGCTAATTATTCTGTCGGCTCGGTATTTTTCCTGTCATCTGTTTATCGCTCCTCGCCTGCCAAAGACTGCAGCAGAAGTTGCTTCCTTCACTTCACAGTTTGCACACGCGTGCTGCACTTTCCCCATCGTACGAACTGCCGTAACGGTTCTCCCAACTACCGATCGCCAGCGAACGTGCCCGAGATCTTGTAAGATCTGGGACGCAGCAGGGTTCTGCCCGCGTTGCGCTTTGCATGGGGGGAGGTCACCCTGCGCGAAACTGCTGTCTTCGCAGTGGCTTGCGGGGATAATGCGGTGGGCCAGAAGGGCAGTGCGGCTCAATCTGTTCTCATGCTTGACGCCTATATGCTTCCACGGCTGATGTCCCAGTCACTGAAGGACCCCGCACTGACCAGCGGGGCAAAGTATGCTCGAATAAATCCCTTATCTTGTAATTTTGAGGAACGTGTTGACTCTCATCTCTTACACCTTCAATCAAGGGTGTAGGCTGTTGCTGTCCGCTTGGCGTTTTTGTGCCTGTGCTCAGTGACCGTGACGCTGGGAAGGGGTGCGGAAAAGCCCTCATCCCGTCGTGGCTAGAAACAGGGGCTCTGCACGTGTACTTGTCGTGATTTTACGTCTTACAGTTGACCTTTTCTTTCTTTCTTTAAGGATGCCTTCACTTCCAGGAAATGCAATGAACCTTCCAATATCTCTGCAGTCTGCATTTGCAGGTAGGCCTAGTGATGTGATAGAAAAAAGACACATTTATAATGGGGACATAACTTATTTTCAACGCGTAATGGATTTGGAATGCCTTTGAACAGATCAGAAGATGTATTACGCGTCGATCTTGTGATCCCGTTTGCCGTCTGCTGCCTTCGGTTTTATGTCTATTGGAAACTTGGCACGCGCGCTAAGCCGAGTCACGCAATGGTCACTTCTTGAAAGAGAATCTTTCCCTCTGCTGTTGCAACTGCTGCTGCTGAATCGTAATATTAGTCTGACCTCCATAACTCGATACCGTCGCCCCGTCGAGTTTAGATTGCTTACGAACAACACGGAGGGATGCTGCCTCGGTGTGACAGGGTAGCACACTGGGGGAGTGGAGCGTGCGACGAGGGCGGATGGTGTAGGGGGGGACGGGGGGGTAGAGGATTGGCCAGGCACCAGGCTACGAAATGCAGGGAAATCAAGTCGGAAAGGGGGTAGTACGGGGGGTCTCATTTTAACCCATGCACCCAGGGCCCATTCTAGCCATGCTACACCACCACCATCTTGGAGCGGAAGATGGCAGCCTTCACGCGGGCCACTCTGTTAAGTGTGAAATCGCGATGAAAGCCATCAACGCGTCGATCACCACCAGCTTTAGACGCAATAGGATCTAGACGCTTTATAGATTAATAGGATGCTGCTGCCGTAGCATTACGGTGAGCAGCACACCAGACTTGCAATTCAGCGGTCGCCGGGTCAATCAGATCTCCCAGCGTGGCAATTTAATCCTTGGGCGAGTTTCTTCAGTTTCGTTCTCCCTCAGCCTCTGTCGCCACAGCTAGTTTGAACGACAGATCGCGTGTGATGGGGTAAAGTGTGGGTACTCCCGCTTCCAGAATGTCTGCCAGCGTCAAAGAGATGACAAATATCCTCTAGAGCAACTATGTAGCTCGTTCTTGTGGAGGCCCTTCCATCAGCAGTGATGTCAGCAAGCACTTGCAGCGCAGCACCTTTTTCCCTTCCTGCTCACAACACAGAAACATTCCCACACTACTTAGCCGTCCTCCGTCACTTTCTAACTCGCGTTCCTTGCTTGCTATGTTCTAATCCTGCCTCTCACCCTCTCCTTGTCTTTCCCTGCCCTTCTCTGCCTGCCACTTCATGCCCTCGATCTTCTCCTTCTCTACCCTGTTGTTGTTGCTCTCTCTGACCCTTACTACTCTACTGCACCTCCCCACCCACCACCCCCAACTCCCCCTTCCGCGTGCCATCGTTGGCCCGTGGCGGTCGGTCCCAGCCGGCGGGGGGCTGCTCCCCATGACTCGCGCCCTCCCTAAGCATCTCTTCCATCCTCCAGCCGTGAGCAAGGACGAGCTGCGACCCGTGCCCGGCGTCTCCGGCACCTGCCGCAAGATCAAGAAGTCCAAGGGCAAAAAAGGTGACGACGCCGCTCGCTCGGCCGTTCCCCACCCCCCCCATGCCACGCCACCGGCTGTGTCCTTGGAGTTGACCGAGCGAGGCTCATCTGGCAAAGCCAGCAGCAGCAATCATGTGAAAGACTCTCCCAGCAGCAGGAGACCCCGAAATTCTAAACGGGCTGAGAGAGTTTGTTTAAACAGTTGCCTCCTGCATTAATATTGTTTTTTGTGAAGGAAAGAGGATTTCAGAATAAACATGTTTAATTTGTGGGGAGGTGAAATCAGCTGTGTTGTGTTTCTTTTTTACTGGAGGATTGTTAAAGATTAACATTTTGGAAACCTCGCGTAAGCGTGTGATTTTGCCCATTCCCCTTACATCCGTCGGGAGAGAGTTGTTTAAACAGCATTAATTCTCGCCCAAGCATTGCGTCAAAGTGTTGTTATGAAGCTTCGCTCTGAGCAGCATGCGCTTTGTATGCTCAAGATGATTGTACATTTTTAGTGATCTCTTCGATAACCTCTCTCCTTTCTCATCTTTTTATTTTGCCTATCATGGGTTCAGTTCCGGATGGGGGGCGGGAGGTGGGGTTTCCAAAATGGGCATGTGCCTGTCCTTTTAAAGAAACAACCGTCCACGTCCATTTTGGCGGTTGTGCATGGATAATAGAAATAGCAATATTTAACTGATAGAGCTGTTTGTTTGATAATAGGAAAGAAATCACCTGAAGATGTGGTGAAGAAATACCTGCAAATGATGAAAAACCCACCAGACGAGGTGAGCTGACTGTGGGCAAACACCATCTTTTCCCCGTCTGTAAATAACTCTTTGCAAATAGGAATACTACTGGTTTCTACTGATTATATATTAATCCACCTCTACTGTGAGGTTGTCCTTACAATTCTGTCCAAAACATCTTTCCCTGTGTTGTCTTCTCTGTGTATGTATCTCTGCTTGTTGTAATTTTTCTTCGTTTTCGTTTACCGTGGTTGGTGTCTCCGTTTCCCCATTGTTTCCCACGATTTGTTGCCTGCATTGGACCTTCTCTCCGCCCCTTCCCTTCCCCCACCTCTACAGCCTATATAAGTCCCTATACGTTATTTCTCCGGGCGTCTTTCTGTGTGTGCCTCTCCATGTGTGTGTGTCTCTTGGTGTGGTGTTGCTCTGGTTGTCCCTCTGTGCTGCCCAAAACATATTTCCCTCTGTCTTCTCCGTGTATGTATCTCTGCTACCTCGTGTCTGTTCACGAGTCCTTGTCCTCTGTTTACGTTGGTATGTTCAGTACAGAAGATGAACACAAAATTTTGCAGTCTTTTGTAATAAGTGGTCAACCAGGTTAGTGTCTAACTGTGTTGTTGGCCGACTGGTTTGCATCGCATTGTGTTTCTAAGGTTTGTTGAGTTCTCGTCTCCCATCTTCTTGCTGTATTTGCCTCCGTGCAGTTTGCCATTCTCTGTCTGCTCTGTGTGTAATGTCCCTCTGTGTGTTCCCTCGCTCTGTGTTTTGCCCCATTTTCACCTGATGATGAGCGCTTGTGTTGCGTTCGCAACGTCGTGATTTGTTTAAATTTTATTTGTAATTTATTTAAATTGTATTTTATTTCTACATACGTGACTTTACCGAACGAACCAACGAGTATAATACTATTGGTATTTGGAACGGAACTTTCCCGAGGGGATGTCCACCAGCGAGATGGAGCGACGGCATTCAGTTAAAGTGAAAGTTCTTACATGGGTTATTACCTCTGCAGGATTGAGAGGCGGCGGCTGCTTTGCAAGGCCTTCGTCTGAAACAAACTAAACTCGTACGATTTTTATTTTACCCGTTAAGGCCCACTGAGCTATATGGCTCTTTTTCAGAAGCGACCTGGGCCACATGATAGCTCAACGAAGTGACTTGTCGTGTGGAAATTTATTGCAGCCAAATACTCTAAACGTGTGATGTTGATTCTAAATGTGGGAGGGAAAACCTGGAGGACTCAGAGAAAAATCCACACGGCCACGGGGAGGGCACGCAAACTCCAAATATGCATTTGTCAAGGTCGAGATCGAACCCACAACTTTCTGTTAACACGTCGACACCGTGAAGAAACCGCATCTGATGATGATGATTATTACTCTTATTCACATTCATTCTTTACTAATTGAAAACCTGACCCGATCATGGGCTCCCCTTCGGTTGGCTCGGCCTCAAAAGATCAAGTGAGCAAGTTTGAAGCTTTGCCGTGTAAACTCTCGCCCTGCTCCCGCCCACCCCCGTGTCCCCCTTGCGCGCCAGGACTGCACCATCTGCATGGAGCGCCTCGCCGTGCCCTCGGGCTACGAGGGCATGACGGGCTGTACGGGCGTGCGGGCCGACGGACTGGGCCAGCTGGGCCGCTGTGGCCACGCGTTCCACCTCCTCTGCCTCGTCGCCATGTACAGCAACGGCAACAAGGTGCGGGCGACACATCCTCGTCTGCTGTCCCGACGGAGGGGGGCGGCGGCAGGATGATTTTGTAATGAGCGTGGGGCGGTGTCATGTGATGATGTGATGTTTGTCGTGTGAGCTTGTTGTTGGCAATGTCCGGGAAACAAACTCAGTCTGCCCGGGTGAAAGACGGGAAGGACGACGGCAGATTTTATTTGAAAGGACGCTCGCGATCTGACGGGGTGGGGGGGCACGGACGTGGGAGCCCGTGAAAGTATGGAAACGGTGGTGACCTGAGTTCGACTCTCGGTCACGTCCCAACAGCAGTGGCAAGTGATGCCTGAATCGTTTCAAGGTGTCCTCTATGTCGGCCTCGGCTTCAAGCGAGTGCCTGGTGGGACGTTTAAACAATTTGCCGGGGAGACAAAGCGGTCGGGCATTGCGCCGGCCTCGCTAGGTGCTTACTCAACAGCACTTGGGCCAAATAGTCTGCGTAGGCCTACATGGGAGATCTTTTACCTTTGTTAATTCCTCTCCAGGATGGGAGTCTGCAGTGCCCGACGTGCAAGACGATCTACGGGGAGAAGACGGGAACTCAGCCGCCCGGCAAGATGGAGTTCCACGTCATTCCGTTCTCACTGCCCGGCCAGCCCGACTGCCACGCCATCCGCATCATTTACGACATCCCGTCCGGCACCCAGGTGCTCGCAAGTCCCCCTTCTGGCCTGTGCCCCCCCCCCCTCCTTTGATGGAAGATGCACTGCAGCAGCGTTACAAGATGCACTCTAGTCAAGTTACATTAATCTGTTGGTAGACCGTCATGAAATTTTTCAAATGCAATATTTGTTGGTTAGGAACAACGTCATACGAGCTTGAAACCTCTGATCACTGGTAGTTTTTGGGCCAACGTATTTTTCCAACGCAATGCGGCAGTTGAATTATACTTCCATGAATATCTTTTTTCAAACGAGTTAGGCAAGATATTGCGTACGCATTGGACAATACATCTACTCAGCAGTGCGGCAGCTGCCGGGTAGCTGTCGGTGCAAAAATGCGTTTGCTTGGGTGTGATAAATTTGGCCGGTTTTCAAGAGTGCAAGTCCCCCCCCACCCCGCCCAAAAGCAATGCAACTTTGTACTAAAAACTTTACGCAGAGGGTGGTATTAACCTCCCCGCACCATCCTTGACGTTTTGTTTTTTTGTGACATTGCTCTACCTTGCACCCCCTCCCCTACCCTGTACCCCCTTACGTATGCTGCGTGCCAACAGGGGCCAGAGCATCCAAACCCGGGCAAGAAATTCACGGCCCGCGGCTTCCCCCGCCACTGCTACCTGCCGGACAGCGAGGAGGGACGCAAGGTAAAGGGGGGGGGGGGGGTGGCTGCTGCTGCGATCGCCCACAAATCTGCCAATGGACTGCGGTGCGGCCGTTCGTACCGCTGGGTCGACAGCGCGAAGCCGGGGGCAATTAAGGAAATGAGCAGCGTCGTTTCGAAGGCCCTGGCACCACGATAGCATCCGCCGCAGAGAGAGGAGAGGCTGGGTCGTGAGAGTTCTCGAGGAAGTTATCGATTCGATGGGAAGTATAAGAGTGAAAGTAAACACGTTATCAATTGTTACAAATATTGAGTAGTATATTTAATTCCATTCAATTTCGTTACCCAGGTCTTCTCTTACCGTTTGCATGGTTAAAATATTGGCGATCCGGTGCGGCTGCTGCTACTGCTAACGCCGCCGCCCCCCCCCCCTCCCCCAGGTGCTGAAGCTGCTGATCGTGGCGTGGGAGCGGCGGCTCATCTTCACGGTGGGCACGTCAAGCACCACGGGCGAGGCGGACACCGTCGTGTGGAACGAGATCCACCACAAGACGGAGTTCGGCTCCAACGTGACGGGCCACGGATTCCCCGACCCCAACTACCTGCAGAATGTGCAGGCCGAGCTGGCCGCACAGGGCGTCACAGAGGCCTTGCTGCTCGACTAGCGTGCGTCCGGGCCCCGCCCTCCCGCCCCCCCTCCCGCCCCCCTCCTGCCCCCCTCCCCCCCTCCCGCCCTCCTGCCACGTTCGCTTCCAACTCGGGCCAGTGGCAGCGGCCAATTGACCGAGAGTCGATGGTCGAGACCACAGGGGGGAGTGAAGCTTTGCCCGCGTCCGTGGCCACCCCTCCCCCCCGGGGTTTGATCTCACGTTCCTCCCGTGCCGACTCTCTGTCGTCTTTACTTTCTTCCGAGTCATCGCTCGCCTTTTGCCGTAACCTCTCGAGGACCTGGCACTTATTAATCGATCAGTCATTAAGATCGTCCTTACCTTACAGCCTTGTACATGCGCTTCGCTGTTAAAATCGTACCTCCCCGCTGTGAACCCCACGTTCGACAACTGCGTTTGTGTGCAAGCGAAATCCGGAAGCCCCGGTGACTTTGCTTTTTGTTTGTGCTCTAAGGCTGCGATGGCGCAGACAGCGGTGGCTGCTGCTGCTTTGCACTGAAGCTTTCGGGGTGGGTGGGGGGGTGCGTGCGTGCATTGCATGATCACATCAGCAGAGAAGATTTGGTTTGGAGGGAGATGGCGAAGGGGGGGGGGGGGGCCCTTTTGTGTTTCAGGGCGGCGGCAAGCACTGTGTGAAATGGCCCGTGGTGGACAGGAGGGGGTGTGCGCTTGCGCGTGTTGCAGAGAAGGTTTCTACGCAAGCGCGATGGCACTGGGAACGAGGTGGTGCGGATCTGTCGAGCTGTCACACGCCACGCCATCGCACTGCAAGATGGTGGCGCGATGTGGTGTAATCATATCTGCTGTGTTTACATCTTCCGATGCCTCGCAATCCCCGCGCACGGCCGCAGGAGCAAAAGTAAACCTGGGTCTCGTTGCGATGAGGTCTTATGTCAGAAGTACGTCTCGTACCTCTGAGTTACTAGCAATGTTTTCTTTGTTGAGAAATGAATAGTTTAAAAGATTTGAGGAAGAGGTTAAGAAATACAATACCTTATGACGTATATGAGTATCCCTGACTGGGAAATATATTGTTCATCTTTGCAGATGGCGCACTGTGTACTATAAAGCGGAAAGTCCTTTGGCTGCAAGGGGCGTAACCTCATGCGAGCAAAGCGGCAGGGGCGTACAGAATTCTTCCCGCTCACAAGACGAGTCTCGTTTTTTTTTTAACTCGTCCGCCTGCCCTTCGCAGCAAACGCAGAATGTTCAGGCGGTCTCGTGTAATTCTTTTTGGTGTTGTACATTAATAATATTTTTGGTTTCGCTTTAATTTGCCGCTTTGTGTGCATGAAGCGCAATTCGCTGGCCTATTGAGGGCCACGTATGTTTTTTCTTGTTGTGGTGGACAACAAAGCCGGTGACGGTTGTGCGTCCTTATCCGTGTTTGGTGTTTGTGTTAACCTCAGTGCTCAGTTTGAACTATCTCCCAGCCTTAACGATAAATGTTGAAATCGCGTATAGTGTATTGTGCATAGTTATTCGTTGTCTGCCTGGCGACAGATTGTGACCACTCATCTGCCCTGGGACTTGTCATCACTTGTGTGTGTGTGTGTACAGCTGCGGCGTCACTCTCTGCATTTGCATATTATCCCAGAGCCAATTTTCCCCCGGCACGCCTTTTACAATTTGAGTGCGATGCGCCGTTAGCCCAAGATTGAAAGGTCAGGCATGTGCACAAGGCCCCACCTTCGTTCCAAAATGCATGATAGGGTGCCACTCAGAATTAATGTTTGTTATTTCCGTGGTCACGCTTCCTGGTTTTATTCGCTTGCCTGTTAAACCGAAGCGCTGCGAGTCTGAAGACAATCCCTTTGTATTTACTGGTTGCTCGACGGATTTGAATCGAGCATTCGCATCGTACATAGCCAGCCGTGCTAATCGGAGGTGCGTAGTAAGAGGAAACTATGCAGATCAAAGTGAATCCGGAGGAACCTTTAAATATTAACAGGTTAGAATGGCATTCAGCAGTAGACTTTTAACACCAAAGGTAACAAATGGAGAGGGTGTGATCGCAGAAAATGTAGACTTAACTTTTCCGTATGCATATTGAGTGGCACCCTAATGCATGGCTTCTAAAGAACGTGTCTTTGAGATGCGCGCCCTATACACCGACAGCAGGGTTAATGCAAGACGGACGGCTCGTCGCCTCTCCTCTGCGGAGGCGTCGGGGCGAGCTTGCGAGTCAGGGAAGGTGATGGCAATGGAGGCCGTGCTCCGTCAGCACTTGGGTGACGCTCGTAGGCGTCGGCGCGTGGGGAGGGAGGGCTGTCGACGGCGCTTTATTGACGGAGCCGCTCCACCTGTGGGACCACATGGATGGATTGGAGTGGAGATGTACATCTGACGAGATGCGACGTAAAAGACCGAGATTGACGCCGTCGCCGCGGTTGATTGTCCTCTAAGTGAAGCGCACTTGTGGTGGTTGGTGGTGGTTGTTGGTGGTGTTGACGGCCGTGATGTTTTCTGCGCTCGTGGTTACAACGACGCAGGAAAATTATCAGTTGTCACAATTTCGTGATAATGAGTTTGTGCTTCGAATCGTAATAATACAACTAAAATAAAAAGTTAGAAGATAATTGTAAAAAAAAAAAATTTGATATAGCAATAATACTAATAACGAGAACAAATTATATCGTAATACTAATGATTAACGTGTCTGTTGCGGCGGAGGAGAAAGATGACCAACATCTGCAGTGTGTCTGGGGCTGTGTGCGCACGGCCCGCTTGGCAGTAAACGTCCCTGCTGAATGTGAGATCACGGAAATCGCTCGCTCGCTCACGTGACTTTTTGAAAAAGTTAAGCACGAAACTCCCTTAGATTTCACCTGCACCGTCCGACGAACGCTACGCACAGATGTGCCATTGCATTGTTTAATGGACATGAATGTGACTTTTAACAGCACAATGTCGTGCGTGCGGTTAGAGGTGGCTCTTGTGTTTCTCTCCATTGGTCGCCCGCATTAACGACTTTCTTCCTGTAACCTTCCGACCGATGGAGGACTTGTTCCGCAGAGGAATGAACAGACTATTACTTTAAGCGGGATATGTTGAGCCTTAAAGGCAGCACAGTGGAGGAGGTTCATTTTTTTTATAATGTTTTTTCGCAAGATTGTACGAAAATGTTGAACGGGGGGGGGGGGGCGGGCACGTGGTAAAAATTACCCAGCAAACGCGGTACGCGATTTGTTGAGAGGCCTTGTGTTGCTGACTGGAGGTTTGCTCAGTGATTTCCTGAGAGCATGTTTCAGTTGCGTCTTTGTTGTTTCGCTTTGTTTTCCAATGGTTATCGGGAGTGCGAGAATGCCACTTTTGTGTGGAGGGGTGGCCGTGTGGCTCGAGGTGTCGTAGCAATTGAGCCCGGCACTGTTTTGTCTTCAGCCTGGTCAACCAATAATTGCACAAAAAAAGCCTCGATGTTTTTTTTGTAATAAAAAAAAAGTTCCCATTCGATGCCATGCGGGGTGACCGCTTTGCAGGACGTACGAGAATGCTCCACTTAGTGCCGGATAAGACAACTCGGGTGACTTTAAAAGTTGACGCGTTTCCTCTTCCCCCCCCCCCCCCCCGCTGCGCATCTAAACCGAGCCAAGGTAGCGCCGCGTGTATCAGGACAAGGCAGGTTGTTTTTCCACTGTAAAAAGCCGAGCCGCGCTGTTGACGTCACGATGAATGAGTCGTGCCGCGTGCGAAAGACGCGGTAACGTGTCCTTGGTGTATGTCGTTAGCCTTGCCCCCCCCCCATCCCCACCGCTGGGCCCAGAGCCAGATTAAGATGTCTTGTAAGGCCGGAATTTCACAGTTTGGTACCAGCTGAGCTCGGCAAATATTCAGCGTAAAGCCATCCCCGTACTGCATGCGGGACCCCGCGTTGGCACAGCTCGGATGTGCCAGTGGAAAACGAACGAAGGGTGGGGGGGGGTAATTGACGTCATCTTTCAGGGTTCTTACTTGAGGCTGCTAAGATTTCTCGCTTGCGAGCGATGTAACATTTACTGATGGAAAAAATGTGTTCATCTCATGGCGTGACGCCGATGTAAATTGGTTTGAAGAACACGTGGCTTCTGTGCCAGAGCAAATCCCGCGTGTCCGTCTCGGTCAGCTGGTAAACAATAACCTTCCTTCGCTGGTCGTGCGGTGAAACAATCGCCCTTCTGGAATTAATATTTTGTACATTTTCCTGTTGGTACTGCTATTTTGTTCCGTTGTGATTACATGCATTGTCGGACACTTTTTTTGTTTGTATTAATGTTGGTTTGCAGATTAACACGCCTAACTTATAAACATTTACCATGTAGTTCAAATGACAAAATGAGAGACAATAAAGGACACGGGGATGTTTATGTATACGTTGTTCTGAGACTACTGCGTGTAAATTATTTCTCGTGTCCCCCACCTCTGGAACGGTGCCCAGTACGAACACTTCCCAGTCTTCATGCCCACTGGCCACAGCCAAGATTGTTTTTATTTTTCGTATATATGTCCGGCTTATTAACACATTCCTGCGGAGGGAGCTGGTAGGAACGTTGGGTTGCTCGGTCAATGGCCAGGGTCAACGGCGGCGTGGTGTATTCCGCAAATATGCCCGACTGAGGGCGGGCACAAGCCGGCGTGAGTAGGTTAAACGTTGAGTTTTATAAGGGCACCACGGGGTGACCAGCCACTCCCCACCCCCCCACCCAGCCCCTCCCTGCACGACGGACGGACAATAATCCTCTGTGGGCTGGTGTAACCAGGAGGTTCCTACCAGTAATAGTCAGGCGTAGATGGATGTAATGCAGAAGAGGGCGTCTTTGGGAAACTGGGTTTTAACTCGTGACTGAGGACTTGCGAGAGATGATGGCCGAGTGACTCACGTGGGTGCGTCGTGGCCAAGGGGGTCTGCAACCTTTCGATGAAGAAGAGCCACCGGGGTTTTTGGTCTTTGACCAAAATAGTTCGAGAGCCGGCATCACAAGCAAGAGCCACTTGTACACAAACACAGCCAGGAGGCTTACAGCAGATGGCACACATTCTGACTTAACATAGGTGACGGAATAAACGTCGTCTTTAGGTGTTCCCCCATCCCCACTTAGTTATTATTTAACATTAGTTTGTTGTACATTTTATCGTCACCAAGACATTCCATAGTGACCCATTTCCTGCCATATTTAACAAATCATCTTTACGTAAAATCTTGTTTTAAGGTTTACGTTTCTTTTTTTTAAACGGCTGCCCACTAGGGGGCAGCCTAGTAGCCGCATGTTGCGGACCCATGATAATATAATGGATCATTGCAAATGTTGATATATTGCTCGCAAATTGTATTGTACGCAATTGGGAACAGCCACATAGCAGCATTGCCCCCAAACTGGAAGACTAAATTCGCACTTGCAGGCTCGAGTGTGTGTGTGCAGCATTGGGGGGTGGTTGCTGCTTTAACATTCAGTGGTGATGGTGTCCCGAGTACCGAGTTGCTGGATTGCGACTCTTGGGCTGCAAGCCACTGGCCTGCACGGTTGGGTTCTCAAATGTTGCTCCCGATGACTTGACAAACGAAACAAAGAAAAAAGCGATCGATTTTAGCTTTCACTTGAACTGGTTCTAATCCGTAAACCTTTGTTTGTGTGCAACGAACACTACTTTACAGGGCTTGACAGGGCACCATTACCACCCCCGTGGAGTTTCAGTGAAGTGACATCGGAAGTGGTTGTTTGGTCGCGTTCCAGGAGCCCGTCTGAAAAGGTTCGCCGTTCAATTGCTCGCTCCGAGCGGCGACTTCTTAAACTTGATGTCGTGACGTCGACGGTGTAGTTCGAGGATGCACGAGTTGAAAATAACGTCGGAGCACAATAATAGGGGAAACGAAAGTGAAAATACCTGTCCCTAGGTAAAAAAAACGAGGTTAGATGAGGCTAGAGGGGGGGCCCTCTTGGTCCAAAGGGTGAGGTCTCAGGATGAACTGAATGGTTTCCAGCTCTCTGAGGTACGCGTGCACTCGATCGGAGAGGACCGGTTCCTATCACCAGGGCTTCGTGTCAGCCGAGTTGGCGATGCGGGGATTTTTATTCACCCGGCGACACACCACGTTCAGTGTGCGTCTCGAATTTGGCCGTGGCTGCTGTGTCGCGTGCACGCTGCAGCCTGCTCGTGACCCAGACTCGATATTCGGTGAGATTTCATATCCTTCTTGGGGGGCGAATGCGCAATTGTTATTGAGCTCGGGGTTTCATTCGGTGGCCTTCAACACGCTTAATTCTAGATTTGAAGCTTTCGTGACTGCAAGGATTCATACTCTTAGGTTTTGTCGGTAAAGTCACGTAGGTAAAAAATAAATAAAAAATGTATTAAAATTAATAATATTATACTTTCATTAATTTAATTTTTTAATTTAATTTTTTACTTACGTGACCTTACCGAAAAAACCTAAGAGTATTCAACACGCTTCCCAATTGCTCGGAGAATCCCATTGAGGTGTAAGGGAAAAGCGTACGCTTGATTGGGTTCCACCGCGTGACCAGTTACGCTGGTGGCAGTTTTGCCTCGTACGGTAAAACAAAAATTGCAACGTGTACTTCGCTCCGACGTTTGCCAAACTCCAGACACCGACTGGAGAAACGTTGCCATGTGCCGCGGGAAAGTTGGCGGGGGCGGCAAACATCGCGTGGGGCTAGACGAGTTGGGGAGGGTGGGCAGCACGTTGTGACGGCCCCGCTTCCAGCAACATGTTTGCACTTCATTGTGGGCAGACGCGTTTCGGAGAATCGTCGGTAAGCAAATCGTTAGAGGGGGGGGGGGGACAAGCTTTATTCTGGCAAAGGCACCGCGTGGTGCGACAGAATTTCTGCAGATCAGTACTTTTATAAAATAGCAGTGGTAGCAATGTCAGCGCCTTCCTCTAAATAAATTACAACACTCGTGTTTTTGAATGAAGAAGATCAATGCGCGTGCTTCCTCTCAGCAGCTGCGGTTATTTAAGCTCATCACCTCTGTGTGTGGGGGGGGGGGTGTGCGTGGGAGCGGTGGTGCAGTGATTAGCGCTCTACTTTATGAGCCCAGCAACCCAGTGATGGATGTATAAATGTTCGTGGATTGTTTTCGACTGGGATTCCTCATGTGGCCGCTGGGTCATAGGTAATGAAGTCAAGGAATGTGTTCGGCTAGTGGGTCATTAGGTTCCCCGCCCACGATGTGTTCTCGCTCACACTCGCTCCACACAGCTTTGTTCAATGAGTGGACCACCACGTGACTATCTCGAGGTCACACGTACGGGATTTCTCTGGGGCGAGCTTGCAGCAAAGGGAAGCTGTCGGCAAGCGAAAGGCGATTTGTGCAGCAGAGGCGGTTAAAATCCGGGTGACCCAGCAACTGGGCTCCAGGTTTAAAGGGCTAGCGGGCTTCTACGCGACCGGCTGACTCGGCTGAGTGGCTATGAGGCTATCGGGCTACCAGGTGGTCACGCTACTGGGCTACCAGTCGACTGGGGTGCCAGGCTACCTTGCTATCAGGCTACTGGGCAATTGGGCTGTCAAGATAACGGGGGTACCAGGCGACTGAGGTGCCAGGCTGTCGGGCCGTGAGGCTACTGGGGTACCAGGGTCACAGGCTACCCAGCTGCTGGGTAATCGGGCTGTCGGGTCGTCAGGCTCCCGTGCTTTTCGACTTCCAGGCTACGCGGCAGCGGGATCCACGATTCGTCCCACCAAAGGCAGGGCGCCCGTGGCGTCGTGTCGCACGATGAAGATGAAGGGGCGGTCCACGGAGAACTCCATGCGGTGGACGTGCCCGTCCTCGGCGCGGCCCCGGGCCGCCGCGTCGAGGGCCCCGCCGCCGCCACCGCCGCCGCCGCCGCCCTCCTCGGCCAGCTCCAGCAGCGCCGCGTGGCGCACGGCCGACACGGCGAGGCCGACGCGCGCCTCCGACATCGCGGAGAGGTCCGCGTCGCTCGAGAAGAGCGACTCGAGCTCTGTGGGTGATAGGGGAGGCGCGACGCGGCCGTGGTGAACGTGGCGAGGATGCGTTAAGGGGGCAGAGCCACAGCCCAGCGATTGTTCGCTGGCGCCACTGACGGGCGGACGTCAGAGGTCGCAAACGGGTTTTGATTCCTTACCCGTACCCGGCCGCACCAGGGTCGCAAACGGGTACCTGTACCCGTACCCGGCCGGGTACGGGTATCGGGTACCTGATGGCGACGTCTGGGATGAAGCCACGTTGCAGGCGCGGGTGGGTTGATTCTAGGAACTTGAATTGTGAGAAGAGACAAGACGTTGGGAAATGAGTGACAAACAGTTACTCATCAGTGACTCACGGCCTACCCGTACCCGGCCGCACCAGGGTCGCAAACGGGTACCCGTACCCGGCCGGGTACGGGTAGCCGGGTATCGGGTAGGGTATGGGTATCGGGTACCCGGTTGCGACCTCTGGCGGACGGGCCTCGGCTCGGGCGAGCTCTGGAAGAGAGCTCCCTCCCGGAGGTCATTTGTTGGTCAACTTTCTCGCGCTGGCTCAGACGGCTTGGGGAGAGGGGGGGGGGAGAAAAACAAAAGTTGGCTGTGGAAACACCGCCACTCGAATGAACTCAGGTTTTTTTTCTCTCTAGAGCGCTTTGCGTGAAGCTGGAGTTTCGGAGAAAGGCTGTTAAAACAAGGTGAGTTTTTTTTACGACGAGATTTTACTAAAGTGCAACAGACTCGAGATTCCCGAATGGACCGGGCACGACTGAATCTCGAGCGAGCACCCCGGGGCGGGGCGCAATAGAAACATCGCCACTGCGGGGACACAGAGCGGTGGGCGCGGTGCTGGCCACCCACCCCCTCGTCACTCGTCGTCCGCTAACAGCACTTGCCCCAACGGGCTGATAACGCTATACGGGGGATATTTGTCTTTTGTGTGTGTGTGGGAGGGGGGAGGTGAACGGTAGTGTAGCGTTTAGCGCGCTGCGCTACGAACCCGGCCACCCGAGTTGACGGCCAATTCCAGCGACGATTATCTGAATCGGTCCTGGGCCTCCCCTAGATCGACTCAGCCTCAATTGAGTACCTGGTGCGTTGTGGTAAACATCGCCACTCGGGAGACAAATTCGGCCGGGCGTGGTGCTGCTGGCCACCCACCCCCTCGTGTGCCGTGCCGGCTTTCATAGGTGCTCGCTAACAGCACTTGCCCCACTACGGGGGTGGGGGTCTCTGTGTGTGCGTGTCGTACTGAGCTGCTTGACGGCTCCTGCCAGGTCCCCCGCGTCGCGCAGCGCGAGCCGCGGCACGGAGAGCCGCGCCCGCACCGAGTGCAGCGCGCGCACGATGTCGGCCACGAACTCGGACGTGAGGCTCTCCTCCACCACCGTCAGGTTGCCCGTCATCTCCACGGGCACGAACAGCAGCAGGCTGCAGCCGCCCTGCAGCGGCAGCTGGGCCACCTGTCACGGTCAGGGGTCAGAGTCGAGGTCAGGATCGGGAAGCAGGGCAGGGAGGGGAGCAGGGCAGGGCAGGGGGGGAAGTAGGGGGGGAGCAGGACAGGGGGGGGGGGCAGGTCAGGGGGGGTGAGCAGGACAGGGGGGGGGGCAGGGGGGGGGGGAGCAGGACAGGGGGGGGGCAGGGCAGGGGGGGGAGCAGGACAGGGGGGGGCAGGGCAGGGGGGGGGGAGCAGGACAGGGGGGGGCAGGGCAGGGGGGGGAGCAGGGGGGGGAGCAGGACAGGGGGGGGGCAGGGCAGGGGGGGGGAGCAGGACAGGGGGGGGCAGGGGGGGGGGGAAGCAGGGGGGGGAGCAGGACAGGGGGGGCAGCAGGGCAGGGGGGGGCAGGGGGGGTGCAGGACAGGGGGGGGCAGGCGGGGGGGGGGAGTTGCCGACGGCGTTACCTGGCAACCGAGCTCGGTGTCGAGGCCGTAGCGGATGGGCACGTCGTCACGGTGCATCGTGGCCACGCGGAGCGCCACGGGGCCCCGCTGCTTCCCGCCGCCCGCGTGGAAGACGCCCTGCGCCGTCTCCTCCGGCGGGAACTGCAGCGCCCACTTGGCTGTGGTTGGTGGTGGTGGTGACAGCAGCAGAGCGAGAGAGAAGTCACGGGTCATCGTGGTCATGCAACATCAATACCGTCGGTAGCTTATTGATGTTGAACAGAGGAGAACATGCGTCGATCGTTGTTTTGTATAATCATTGTCGATTATAGGGCCCTGTTTATTGAGCTTCACTTTTCGGCATTGCCCTCTTGCGACGATGGTTAAAGTAACGGTCCAACTCAGCGGCTTCAGTTTCGTCTGCTTTGACGTGCGGCTACAGCTTTGGCGAAAGTGTCTCCCCGTTTATCGCGGGACAAGGAATTTGGCCCACGATTCGCCTTGCTCTGACCGCGGCCCTCCACCAATGGCGCAGCTGTCGAGTGTTCACGCGGCGCGACTCCAACGAGGGGCATTGGCGGGCCGGAGGGGCCCAGGGCTCTGGGCTACGAAAGCAAGCAACATTGAGCAGAGGGGAGGGCATTGTAACCCTTGCACCCAGGGCCCATCCATACCAGTCGCGCTACGCCACGGCCTTGAGACGGCGGTGGCATTTTGAGACGCCGCAGCGATGAACGGGGTCTTGAAATTGTAGAGGATGTTTCGGCAAATCCTCACACGCAAATACGCCCCCTTCAAATAGGTGTTATGATTACACTGTATTAATATATTTGGGCGCTGTGGTGGCGAGATATTAACTACCTCGCCTGGTATACAGGAGGTAGTGGGTTCGATCCCGACACTGACGCCTGCTGCTGTATATTTGGAGTTTAAATGTCTCTGTCCCCGTGGTCCCGTGGATTTATCTCCGGGTCCTCCGGTTTTTCCTTCCGCATTTAGAATGAACGTCGTGCGTTTAGAGTATTTGGCTGCTATACCTTGCCACGTGATTATGATAAGCCACTTCGTTGAACCATTATTTGTGATAACCAGGTCGCAACTGAAAAAAAGAGTCTATATAGCTCAGTGGGCCTTACCTAGTAAAATAAAAATAATATCGTAACAAGTATAACCCGTAAAAACAAAGTTTTTCACTATAAATCCTTTATATGCGTGGCGGCTAGAGTCCTCTCGTCATCTGGCTTGATATGGCTGCCACCTATGGGTCAGATGATTGCATTGCACCATTAAGCAATTGGTATTAAAATATAATATTTTTGTCCTAAAAAGTGTAAAATTTTGGGAAAAAATTTCTCACGAACATTAATTGTCACGCACAACGAGTCTGTGTGCAAAATGTCAACTCGATTGGATCACGGGAAGTGGGTTAAAAAACGACCGAAAGATTTGCACGGTCCTAAGCAAGCAAGCAAGTGAACTTAATATAAAGGATTTAAAAATAGTAAATAATTGTTTTTCGAGCTGCTGGCCATGGTGCTGCAGTGTCGAGTCGGACCCTTGACGTGCATCGCGGACACGAGCAGTAGCGAGAGGTCGGCGGGCAGAGCCGGCACGGCGTCGCGCAGCACGCCGCTAGTCCGCTGGGAGAGCCAGCCGTTGATGTCCTGCAGGTCCCGGCCCGTGGAGCCGCTCAGCACTTTGGGCTCCGTGCCGTAGAACTTGAGAACGTCGGCGACGTACGCCTCCTTCGGGGGAAGCCCTGTGCGCGGTGGCGGAGGAGGACGAGGAGGAGGAGTGAGCGAGGAAGAAGGGGGAGGAGGTGCAGACGACTTCAGCATGAGTCCAGCGCGCGCGCACACGCGTGGGTTTGCACGGACACCCATTTCACTCGAAGCGTTCCGAATGCAAGGTAAATTATGTTGGTGGTGATGCTGCTGCTGCTGCAATGGCCAGTGCTGCATAAGCACAATTAACAACAAACGCTCAACACACGCGCTAATAACAGTGGCCTTAAAATGGAAGTATTTAAATATAATAGACGACGTTTTGAGCGAACCACTGTGCCACTGCTACCCATCCACCGTTCTACGCACAAACGCATGCGCGCATACATAGCGCAGTGCGCTAACTACCGCACCGCCGCTTCCCCCACTGTTCTCCACACACACACGTGCACACCTGGCGCAGTGCGCTAACCACTGCACCGCCGCTCCTCGCCCACACTTCTGCACACACACATGCACGCGTAACGCAGTGCGCTAACCACTGCACCACCGCTCCTCGCTCACGCTTCTGTACACACGGGCGCGCGCAAGTCATCGCGCACGCACCTCTCCGCAGGTAAACTCGCGCCGCGTGCTGCTGCTGCCCCTTCGCCTCGGAGCCGAGTGTCGCCAGGAGCTGCCGCTGCAGGTCGTGCACGTCCCCCTGCTGCACGGTGTCGTAGTTGAGCGCCTTGCTCAGCCGCTTCCACGAGCTCGAGCCCGGGGCCGCTCCTGCCGCACCGAGGGGTGGGGGGGCGGACGCAACCACAGCCGTGAGACGCGACCGGCACTCGCTCATGGACACACCGCCTCTACCCCCCCCCCAGTCCTCACCTACTCCCTGGCCACCCTTGAGCGCCGTCCCGGCCTGAACGAATCGACCCCCCACGGGGACGATGGGTTGAAGTCAGTCCCCCCCGAAACAGGAATTGAGCTAGCAACCTGCTGATTCCGAGCCATTTTGGGTAAACAAGCAAAATAAATGTATAAACAAAATAACCATTAACTTTGGAGTTCAAAAGGTCATCACGGCCAGTGCTGCTGATGCAACCACTTCCCCCGTCCTGCCAGGTCCTTAACTGTTGCACGGATGACATCTGACTCGAACATCCATCATTGCAGGCTGATCCACCATTGATTGTCTGAGTTTAATTATTTTCCTTCTTGGTCAATGCTTGGCTCACTCCGACGCCACACGAGCGTGATCGGGTACCGTGGAGCCAAGCTTTCGTGGATCAGTTAAAACTTCCAACCCGCTTGGGCTTTCTGTACAAATGTAGTATGTGGAACTTCGTTTGCACCGTACGTAGCCACCCGTGCTAATCGGAGGTGCGGGGGAAGGACAACAAACTAAAAACACAAAAGGCAGTTCTAAATAAATGAATTTGTCAATCCAGATTATTTAAATGTGGATAGCTTCAGTGGCTTTCTGATATCGGAAGGAAGCGCGTTCCAGACGGCCACAAAAGCGCATCTGAAGCGCCCAATGCAGTGACCGTCTTTGTTCGATGGCTGCGAGGATGAGCGGAGTTCGCGTGATGATGGTTTATGCTCCTTGACGAAATCAGCAAGGCATTGTGGTTCATTTGTGGCAAGCACTTTGTGTGTAACGAGTGCGACCTTTTTCGTTATTAGCCAGGATATGGCAGTACAGCAAGTGGGTTTATGGACCCGTTCGTGCGTACCTCTGAGTGCTGGCATCTCCCTCGTATGCGT
This sequence comes from Lampetra planeri, assembly GCF_965212315.1. Classification (NCBI taxonomy): domain Eukaryota; kingdom Metazoa; phylum Chordata; class Hyperoartia; order Petromyzontiformes; family Petromyzontidae; genus Lampetra; species Lampetra planeri. The sequence continues at coordinate 7,198,784 of NC_136143.1, forward strand.
GGGGGGTTTTCTCCAGGCACTTCAGTTTCCTCCCACACGAAGTTAAACGCTCCTTATTTAAACGCGAATTGGGGTGGCAGGACCCTCCTGTAAAAAAGAGTCTTGAGACTCTGCGAGGCTTTTCAGGAATAAAGGGCATTATAGTTATTATTTAGTAATTTTTTAAATCAAAATGAGTAATGATCTTCTTGGTTCTTTCGGTAAAGTCACGTAGAATGGAAATAATAAAATAATAAAAATTAAACATAATAAAATAATTCTCACGACGTTTCGGCCACAACGCAAGCAGCCGTCCTCAGGTGGAGAACAGGTCTGTCGAAAAGACAGAATTATTTTATTATGTTTTATTTTTATTATTTTATTATTTCCATTCTACGTGACTTTACCGAAAGAACCAAGAAGACGAATCCCTGCAGTCACGAAAGCTTGAAATCGAAATGAGTATTGAATTCACCAAACAATATTTCTATATATCCACGTGTATACGGAAGCGCAGAGAGCTCGCTCACCGGTGGCCGGTCACCTCCTGATCACTCTTCTACCGCTACTACCGTGGCCACTCGCGCGCGCGACCCCCAACACCGGCGTCTGACGACGCGCGCGCACGGCGGTAGGGGCCTCACCCAGCAGCAGCATAGACAGCGAGGTGGACAGCGCGATGGGCGACAGCAGGACGTTGCTGCGCTCGTCAGCCGCCGCCGCCGCTCGCCGGAAGACCTCGAGGCCGAAGTTGGCGTGGGCGCGCGCCAGCATCTTGTCGGGGAACGGAGTGAGGTCCTCCTCGGCGTCGCCGGCGCCGTCTTCGTTGGGAGCCGCCGCCGCCGCGGTTGCTGCAGGAGGAGGTGGAGGAGGCGGCTGGGTCACCCGCGGCTTGGCCGGCCTCTTGGGTGGACGCTTGGGTTTGGGGGGCGGCCGGGGTTTCCTCACCTTGCGAGGGAGAGGTTGAGCCGGGTGGGGGGCATGGCGTGGCAGAGGGGGGGGGGGGGGCACGGTCAGGACTCGCTCACCGGTGGTCAGTCGCCTGCTGATCACTCTTCTATCACGACGACCCCACGTGGCTGCTGTTTTCTCGTGGAAATTTCACCCGTTGGTTTCTTCGCTCGCGCGCTGCGGACTTGGCCTATCAGATTGACTGCTCCATCTCGTCCACACCGCGTTCTACTAACGCACGGGAGGCCGCACGCAAACACTGCTCTCCCCTTCTGCCTCTTCCGTCACACTGCTCGACTTTGGAATTGCCTCCCGTCGTCTATTTTCCACAAGTCCTCATCATTACGTCGTTCAATTCAAGAAACGCGTTACGCGTTTCTTACGACTTTGACGGTGCTGTTTGTTACTGGCCGCATAACCTTTTGGCCCTTTGGACCGGACTAATGCAGAAGGCTGCAGCTTAGAACCTCCGATTTTGAGGGTCCTCCAAAAGGATATCCAGGACTACTTTAAAAAATATTGAAATGCGATACAGGAGGCACTATGATCAACTCTGTACCTACTCGTAGCTTCGCTCTCTATATTACCACCAGCTTTGTGCCCAAATTGAATAACTTCTTCTTAAAGCAGCATTCTCATTAAGACTTTAACTTAAACCAGCGACTTGAAAAACCACCGTTGTAGAATTCAACTATAAGAACTACCCAATCACAATAAAAAACATTGTTTTATTGTAATAAAAAAAATAATTGTAATAAAAAAAATTGCCTTTTTTTTTTATAAACACCGAGTCGAGACACACGTGGCCACGCGGTGACGCCGTGTCCCCACAGCGATGAAAGCGTCATTAGCCCCGCGCCTGGCCCTGCTTGGCCCCAAGCCAGTTTCCGATGTCTTGTGAGGCCTGAGTAGCACGGTGTGGTTCTGGCCCGGCACGGAAAATCCACCCGTAAAGTGAGGGCCCCACGCTGGCTTGGCTCGGATGTACCAGTGATAAAGAGTTGTGTGTGTGTGTGTGTCTTTAAGACTCTGTGTGCGTGTGTATGTAACTTAGTGAGTGTCTTTGAGGCTCTGTGTGTGTTTGTCTTTGTGGGGAGCGGTAGTGTGTCGGTTAGCGCGCTGTGCTACGAATCCAGCGACCCGAGTTCGATTCCCGCTCATGGCCAACACCAGTGACGATTACCTGAACTAATCCTGGGCCTCCCCTCGCTCGATTCACCCTCAATGAGTATGTGGTGCTGTGTGTAAACATCGCCAATGGGGATACAAAGGCGGCCGGGCGTGGTGCTGGTCACCCACCCCCCTCGTGTGCCATGCCGGCCTTCAAAGGATGCTCGCTAACAGCACTTGCCCCAACAGTATTTAAGGACTTACGGGGGGTCTTTGTTGTGTGTGTGTGTAGATTAGTGTGTGTGTAGATTAGTGTGTGTGTGTGGCATTGAGATACGCACTCTCGGTGGGTCCTGGGCCGTGGCCAGATCCAGCAGCAGCGAGACAAAGAGGAGCAGCACCAGCAGCTTCCTCATCTTCACCTGCAAGAAGCCATCCTCGCCATCATCAGCATCAACATCGGCGTTCAATATTCGCCTCTCATCGTGAATTGTTTTAGGTATCCTGGAAATATATATATTTTTTTTACGACGCTAACCCACGCCCGCCTAATTGAAAACGTATTACAATCCGCTGCCGAACGGTTGCCACTGTGTCATCTCCCCACAGATGAACTGAATTCACTTTTCATTTCATTCATTAATCAGCAATCGCGTAGCTATCGAGTGTGCAGGCGGTGCAGCTGCACGGGGGTCTGTGGCTCGAAGGCGAACAGACGCCAGTCCGTGAATAGGGGGCAGGGGGCGTTGTGCCTTGCATCAGGACTCAAGCCAACCACGCTTAGCCACAGGTGACGCTGATCGTCGCAGAGATCGGAGCATACTCACACACGCAAAAAACACAAAGATCCCCCGTGTAGCCTTAATATACTGTTGGGGCAAGTGCTGTTCGCGAGCACATGTGAAGGCCGGCACGACACACGAGGGGGTCGGTGGCCAACACCACGCCCGGCCACCTTTGTCTCCCTAGTGGCGAAACTCACACATCGCATCGGGTACTCATTTGAGGCTGAGTCGACTTAGGGGAGGCCCAGGACCGATTCAGATAATCGTCACTGGGTGTTGGCCGTGAGCGGGGTATCGAACTCAGATCGCCAGGTTCGCAGCGCAGCGCGCTAACCGCTGCACTACCGCTCCCCACCAGGTCTGCACACACACAGGCACACACGTATCGGCGAGGTCTCCCAAGCAAGCGAGAATGGTGAAATTCCCCCCCTCCGGCTTTCAGTTTTGTGCTGTTTGTTAAACTTCAGTCCGCGGGTGAGCTCTGTTGTTCAGAGAAAACTCTTCCTGACCGCATTTCCTCATCCGCATCCCGACCACCAGCCCCTTAGACTTTCCCCACCCCCTCCTCCTAATGTAACGCAAGGATTGAGTCCTTGCTCAATCCACTGCTGGATGAATTGTCCTCCCCATACCGTTTCGGTCGTTCGGGCTATTTGACCATACTTCACCAGGATGGTCGGTGCGAGTTGGGGCAGGGGGGCAGCGGGGGGTGTAGTAGGACCGGTTCCGATTCATCACTCACCACTGATATCAGCCGCGGCCGGAGCTTTAAAGGCAGGTCGCTTGGTTCGTAGCGCAGTGAGCTAACCACTGCGCCACCGCTCCCCGCCTAAAAAACCCCAGCGTTAAACAAACGTCCCCCCGTGCCTGTCATTGACCTTTGGTAGGGGCTGCCCTGTCAGAGCCTATCTCAGATGGCCGATACGCGTATCTGCCAAGCTTATTCTGCAAATACCAACAACGTTTTTTTATTTTATTTTAAATCTCTGCTGATCTTGCTGCAAAAAAAAGCAAACGTATTCATAATACGATACGTACACGCCATTCATTGTTACGATTATCGCGACGTGAATCCCCGCACATTTGTAACGATGTTTCACGTCGCAACGTCGTCGCATCGTGATGTTGCGTCGTTGTGCTTTGAGTTGCGAACGAGGGTGCACTTGAAAGTGATTCAAACTGCGGTTCGCTCAAACGTAAACCTGCCACGGGCCTTATAACCACTGCAATTGATGTCGTGTATGATGCACCAGAAAGTCATTCAATAATGAAATGAACTACTCAGGTGGTGAGCGTCATATCACCACCTTGTTGATTATTACTCCGGAAAACATTTGGCTTCAACTATAATTATTTTGCATGGATAAATAAGCTGTTGATTTATTTACAACTTTCATTTATTGAGGTTGTTGATTTCATATTTTGTGAGTAGAAATATAATATTTAAAAAAGCAATAAACAAGATAATAGGGTTTTTCCCCTTTTTTCTGGCAACAAAACAGGTGTTAAGATGTTAAAACACCAAACTGAAACCTTTTACAAGGAATTATGTCACTGCATTAACCACAAAAGCTAAGTATCGATAATCACGATACGATACTAAGATAAACAGACGGTAATCGTGGCTCTTATGCATCGTGAATCTTACACCGTACAAATACATCGTAGTCCAGTATCGCCATACTGCAGAAACCCTAGTCATGTTCCGGTGAAAAATCAGTGTTGCGTCGACTTCCCCCGTCACCGACAATGGGATACATTGCCAGAGCAAAAAAACACGTTTCAGACACTGACTCAGTGTGTCCGACTGACACAGTGTGTCCAATTAGATTCCCCAGGACATTGCCTTTAAATCGAGGACGATCCTGGGAAAAACCAGGACGGGTGGCAGTCGGAATGCAGAGGCCTTCATCCAGCAGTGGATTTTGACAAAGGACCGTACAGTTACTACATCACATAGCAACAATTTGGAAAGTCAAACGAAAGTAAATATGAATTGCCATACGGTACCTTGTCAGTGATTGCTCTCGGAGCCAGGAAGAAGAGAGGATCTGTGCAGACTCGCAGCAGAGGACTGTGTGTGTTTGTACGAAAGAGGGCCAACTGCGGAAAGCCGTTCATTTATTTATATTATCATTCTTTTTTCTCTCTCTCTCTCTGCTTGCACGGGGGAAGGGGGGATAAATATTTGTCTCGGACACGGCAAATATTTGCTCGAGAGAGAGAGAGAGAATCGCCACCCTGGCTCTTCCCTCGTCGGGGCCCCCGAGACTTCAAACCCGAACCCCTGTCAAAGTGGTTCCGATGGTGTGCGCACGAGGTCAATGCAAACCCAAGCGAAAGCTTCGGAGCCTCAGGGAGCTCAAGAAGTCGTGGATTAATGAGAGAAAAATTAATGGGTGTGCGTCAAATATCAGCTCAAATACTTAATTCTAGAGAGAAAAAAAAAACAAATCCAGTTGTGGGATTTTATGTGATGGCGTTTTTTGTTGCGTGCATTAAATTTATGGCTGGGCAGAGACCTTGAATTTGTTACAACCGAGAAGGAAATTCAATTATTGGCGGTGAAACCCAGAATCGACAAACCTGGCTTGCATAGTGGTCACTCGTCCAAGCACGCTTGGATCCACGCTCACCCCCTGCTCGGCTGCTGAGTTGAAACCAAACAACCCGGAATGCCTCCAATTAATACGGAGGCTTTAAATATTTCCTCAAGCGAGGCTCGCCTGAGTGATGATGTGGCACCACCGTAACGCGTCAAGTCGCCGGGCAGATCCCACTCGTCACGGGCGCGCTAAGATGTGGGCTGAGTATTTGGCATGAAGGTGACAATGACATTTTTTGTTTCTCAGACCGCGATGATTTCTTTTTTTTCTCTCTCTCTCTCTCTCCTTCCTGAAAGGCACTGATCCCAGAGTTGCAGCAGCGTTCAGAACGGTCCCCCTTTTACAAATGCAACTTTTGTGAGTGCACATGTGCATGTACAGTCCGTCCGTCGATCCACTGCTGCTGGATCGAGGCTACTCCACGCGGCGTGGGTCGTGCTGGTTATGATTATGATAATTTATTAGTTTTTTTTATAGCGGCATTCATGCAGATTGCATCTCACAACGTTTAACAATTGGTAACGCACGGATATGGTTTTAGACAATAAGTGTTTATACATTTTCGAAGAAAACCCGAGCACTCTATCCCATACAGATGGAACAGATGTCGATAAGTGCACACTTGTTGTGCCACCATCTACTGGCAAGCCAGGGTAAGGCCACGTGCATTGACACCACCGCTCTGCAATAGCTGCCTTAGTGGTGATGACTGGTGATGCTGATGGTAAAAAAAATAACAAATTGACCGCCAATTTAATCATCTACAAGGCGACGCAGTGTCATTTTTTTGCTTCTAAATTGGTTCTCATTTTAAGTCACAGGAGACAAAGGTGGCATCCACCTCTTATTGGCGGGTAGCCAGATGTAGTAAACACGCGGTTAGGGATTGCGTCGTCGATTCTTGGATTGATCTTGAGGAAGAAGAAAAAAACACACAGAAAATGGTGCACGGACGCGACATTTCGGATCGGTCCGAGGAAGGAATTGTTTCGGATCGGTCCGAAAACGTGACGTCAAAGATCGCGAAAGCCATCTGCCATGGACACCATCACTCTCAGTGATTGAGGAGGGCACGAGATGTTGGAGAGGGGGGTGGGGAAGACGCCAAGAAAAATAAAACTCGTGATCCCAGGGCCGCAGTGGCATTTTTGTTTCTCGAACCACGATGCCGACGATTCCACGAAACGCGTCCCTGGTGAATTAATCCTTTCGTGCCCCAACTCTCTGTGCTGGCGTTGAGATGTAAACAGCGCCCTCTGCTGGTACCCCCGGGATCGAGATTCCTTCTTCCCAGGTGGGTACACACGGGATGTTGGGGTGCCTTGCTCTGTGTGTGTCAATGCGTGTTGTGTGTGTGTGGGGAGCGGTGGTGGAGCGGTTAGCGCGCTGCGCTGCGAACGCGGCGACCCGAGTTCAATTCCCGCTCACGGTCAACACCAGTGACGATTATCTGAACCGGTCCTGGGCCTCCCCTAGGTCGACTCAGCCTCAAATGAGTACCTAGTGCGATGTGTATGTAGTTACTACATGTAGTAGCTACTACATATGTAGTTACTACATATGTAGTAGCTACTACATGTGTAGCTACTACATATCTAGCTACTTTTGCTACTAGGATAATCCGGCACTGATGAGAGAGGGTGTCAGCATATATCAACATCCCCGATACGTCGCACGATATAAATTCTCACGATAATCGTTTTGTCCGTTTTCAACTATCTCACGGTTATCGTTGCTCACTTAATTTGTTTCAAAAATATTTGTGTTACTTGCTCGTGAAGTACTTAATACAAGGTGCTTCAAAAAAATGTTCACACTTCTGAGAATTTGCAATGATGCCATGTGAAATGTGCCTCCGGGGCTCTAGAGACCACCTGGAGAAGATTCCAGCCGTGCGTTGACAATGATGGCGAACAAGTGAGAGACGCTTTGCCTTTTTGAAGCTATGAACGTACTTTTGTTATCATGTTTCAGTGTATTATCCGTTCTTTTTCCATGAAAAACGACAGTCCCATATAAGTGTTACAATTTTTTAAAAAAACACTGTATATATATCGGCTAGGTAATTTAAAAAATGCAATTACCAAATAAATTCCTCCCCCCTTCCCCTCTCACCATCCCCCCCTCCCCTTATTTGAGCGTCTTGGTCCCCTGCTGTAGATGCCATCCATAATCCTGGACTGGCTGTCTTGTAGCCACCGCTTCGCCGATTGACAATAACTCACTCATGGGCGTTCAAACCACCGTCGGTTTGTTTTTATTTTTTTATTAATATCATGAACATCAACAACGACATCATCATGATCATCATCGTCGACATCGCTAGAATTCACGTCGCTGACATGTTCACGGCACCGCCTCTCGCGGTGAAGCCCAAATTTGGGAGCAGGTCGGATTCGGCTCCCAGGATTGAAAAACGAAACAAACACTTCAGCCAGCCTCTGCATCTGCCCTAAGGGCACTGCTCGGCAGCAGTCAAGCACGTGGGCGATACGTGTGCGGTGTCCTTGGGATTCTCACGTTGATGGTAAGCGAACGAGGTTAAACCGTAATCACGTTTGAAGTGCTGTTACATTGTAGTTACGTATCAGTTTGGGGTCTAGTTAACAGGGGGAGAGAGTAATATCGTTTTCCAGGACAACTTCTGGTTTGAAATCAAGGCCCGCTAAGTGGCGCCACCACCGTCGCCTTTTGTTAGCCCAAAGCTACCCAGCCCAGAGGGGCCCACCGCCTTGCACGAGGAGTTCTCCACAAATCTGGCTGTCGTCTGATGATGCCAGTTGTAATTACTGGCGAAACGTCGTACTCGCATTGTAAAAGTGGTGGATTTGCTCTCCAACACACACCCGGTGTTGCTGTACTCGTAACGAATTGGCACGTTCTGTTTACGTGACAAACCTTACTAACTGGCTGTGTTCAGTGTGGTGGCGGGGTTTAACGACACATTCATATATCTACGCGATCAAACCCAACCAAAAAAAACTGTATTATGTTGTACTCGTAACGATTTGGCATGTTCTGTTTACGTGACAAACTAACTGGCTGTGTTCTTGGTGGCGGCGGGGTTTTAACGACACGTTGATATATTTACGCGATCAAACCCAACCAAAAAAAAACCTGTATTATGCTGTACTCGTAACGATTTGGCACGTTCTGTTCACGTGACAAACCTTACTAACTGGCTGTGTTCTTGGTGGCGGCGGGGTTTTAACGACACATTGATATATTTACGACCCAAAAAAAAACCATCCCTATATTTTGATGCTGCTAATCCTGCATAATGCACGGGCATAAGTAGTACTAATCACATACCTGCATTTCCCATAAATATGCTAAATTCCTCTTGATATGCAAATTCTATTGTCAAGGCGCCCTTTCCCCCCCTTCCAACCCAGCTTAAATATATGCTCCAAGCACGTGTGCTGTTTCATTCAGACGCTGTCGCCTCGATAGACCTGTTCTTCACCTGAGGACGGCTGCTTGCGTTGTGGCCGAAACGTCGTGAGAATTATTTTATGTTTTATTTTTATTATTTTATTGCTTCCCTTCTACGTGACTTTACCGAAAGAACCAAGAAGATGAATCCCTGCAGTCAGGAAAGCTTTAAATCGAAACCCATCCCTGTATTATGAAAGTCAATTCCATCCGCGCCAGGCGTACGACGCGAGTAGTCCCATGGTCTGTCGCTCACGCCGAGGAAGGATCCTCATCGCGTCGGGAGCGCGCTGAGACGCTCCCTGGCTGAGCCGCGCCGTCAACGCCTCCAGCTGCTCGGGCTCAAGGTGCCTTGGAGCCCGGTGGGAGAGGCTCTTTCTTGTGGTGGTGGTGGCACCGTCTCGCGGTCTACGTTGAGGGTGGAGAGGGGAGGGGTGACAAGCCGGGAGAGAGATTGTTCGTTTTATGGAAGCCGCCTTAGCTATCCATTTATTTTCTATATTTGAAGCTCTCGTGACTTGCAAGGATTCATACTCTTAGTTCTTTCGGTAAAGTCACCATGTAGGTAAAAAATGAAATTACAATTAATGCATTGTTTTATTGTTATTAATTTTTATTTCATTTTTTTACCTACGTGACTTTACCGAAAGAACTAAGAGTACTTAGCTATCCACTTTTGAAATCTAGAATTGAGAACGCATTTCTTTGCGGTTGCTTTTTGCGTGCGTTTAGTTCGACGTCCCCTTGCTTCCCGCGCCTTCGATTAGCATGGTTGGTTGCGTAGGGTGCGAAAGAAGTTCAACGTGCAGTACATACATAATCAGCTGATATTTAAGGGAAACTTCATGGAGGTGGCCGGCTGGCTGAGGGGCGATCATTGAGATGCAGAGTACAAGTTCAAGCCCCGCCTGTGATTTCACTGGGTTCTGAAGTGCGGGGAGTAGGTGGTCTCTGTCCGGGTCACCAAAGACTGTGCAACGTACATGTACAGTGTACATTCATTTGGTTACGCACTTAATTTGTATTATTCTGAATATTAAAATATTGATTAAACTACCTTGCAACGAACCTTACAGTGCTCTCGTATAACAGGACAGCTGGGACATTATTTTCCCTCTACTGTGTTGTCCAGTGGCCACTTGAAGGTAGCTCAAGGTGTAGTTCTGTGAGATCCTATTCCGTGGGCCACTCTCTACTAACACGAGGTGTTGCCCTTCTGTGCGAGACTTTTTTTCGGGGGGGGGGGGGGGGTAAATACTAAATAAAACTCCTGCAAACTTAATTTGGCTCGAGTGTGAAGTTGCCAATCACCACCTACCCCAGTCAACCCCGAGTCGGCGCTGTCCATGGTAGCAACTCGAAGTTACACATTTCTAACGCGCGCAGTTGCCTTGCATTTCAGAGACGCGGAAAATCCGCAGACACGCGGCAACGTTAACCAGCCTGTGAGCACCCTCCAGCCATGCAGTCCTCTGTATGTCCACGTGTTATCGGTCAATTAAACGTGTGGGAGGAGACCGGACGAGTACACAGATGGAACATACGGGGATTAGTCCACACGCTGGCCGCGACATTTGAACCTTAAGGCGGGACCCCGGGGTCCCATAAGCCCCCGGCTCTCGCATAAACTGCGTTGCGACGTCATTTTATGTCTGTTGAAAGCGAACGATACGGCAATCTATTCCTCTCGACGAGCTCTACACGATGCGCAAATCAAAGTTTTAAAGTTTTGTTTCTTTCATCGTATTCGTCCTCGCTGCTGAGCTTGGACGACGGAACGATCCGCGCCAGGTGGGTCGCGGCGTTAATGTGCGCGGTGGGACGGAGTCGCCAAAGGTAAATAAATCGATTACGATTTTGACTTCCGTTTATTCTGGACCCCGGGGTCCCCGCCATAAGGTTCAATTTGTACGATCCGCAAACCCTCGCCTCCGCGGTGTAGGGGAATTGCTCTCAATTCTAGATTGGAAGCTTTCGTGACTGCAAGGATTCATATTTTTACGTTTTTTTCGGTAAAGTCACGTAGGTACAAAATTAAAATTCATAAAAGTAAAATACTTTACAGCTGTCGGGTTGTGACGGTTACACCTGAAGACGGAAGCTTGTGTTGCCTCCGAAACGTCGTGATTTTAATTTTACTTTTTTTAATTTTAATTTTTTACCTACGTGACTTTACCGAAAAAACCTAAGAATATGAATTGCTGTGAGCCACACGTGCGTGCCCAACCGCGACCTTTGCATCTCGGCGCGACGACACTCACCCACGTGCTGCCCGTGGCTGGGTCAGCCTCTGCACCAGCTGCTCGATCTCGTACTCGGTGAGGCGCTGGCTCCCGCGAGCTCTCCCGGTAGACATAGCTGATGCTCGGCACACAAAGACACACACACACAAAGATACACACACACACACAAAGACACACACACAAAGATTCACACACACAAAGACACACACACACAAAGACACACACACACAAAGACACACAAACAACGACACACACACAAAGATACACACACAAAGATATACACACACAAAGACACAAAGACGCACACAAAGATACACACACACAAAGATACACACACACAAACAAAGACACACACACAAACAAATACACAAACAAATACACACACACAAAGACACACACACAAAGACACACACACAAAGACACACACACAAAGACACACACACAAAGACACACACACAAAGACACACAAAGACACGCAAACACACAAACAAAGACACACACACAAACAAATACACAAACAAATACACACACACAAAGACACACACACAAAGACACACACACAAAGACACACACACAAAGACACACACACAAAGACACACACACAAAGACACACAAAGACACGCAAACACACAAACAAAGACACACACACAGATCCCCCCTCCCCGTATGGCATGAAGCAAGTGCTGTAAGCGAGCAGCCGTCAAGACGGGTGAAGAAGATATCACTCGCCACTCCTTATTCTTTGGTTCTTTCGCTAAAGTCACGTCGGTAGAAAAATTAAACAAAAAATAAAATATCACGACGCTTCGATCGCAACACGAGCGGTCGTCCTCAGGCGGAAAAAATAATCTACCACTCCTGTTCACACAAATAAAACGATTCACCTTAAAGCCTCGCCACAAGTCACCCCCCATACAAAAAATACAAAGGTAAAGATCCCTCGTATAGCCTTTAACAGACTGTTGGGGCAAGTGCCGTTCGCGAGCACCTATAAAGGGCAGCATGGCACACAAGGGGGTTGGTGACCAACACCATGCCCGACCGCCTTTGTCTCCCCAGTGACGATGTTTACATACCTCACCGTGTACTTATTTGAGGCTGAGTCGACCTAGGGGAGGCCCAGGACCGGTTGAGATCATCCTTAGTGGTCTTGGCCTTGAGCGGGAATTGAACTCCGCTATTACACATAGCACTAGGTACTAATTTGAGGCTGAGTCGACCTAGGAGAGGCCCGGGACCGGTTCAGGTAATCGTCACCGGTGTTGGCTGTGAGCAGGAATCGAACTCGGGTCTCCGGGTTCGTAGCGCAGCGCGCTAACCGCTCCACCACCGCTCCCCATTGTGCTCCCCACACACACACACCGCTGCATGTTCACGCGAGTATATTCCATGAGAGAATATAACATTTTAAAAAGCCTCACCTTCTGCCGGTGCGTGAAGATAGATGTGAGCCTTCCCTCGGCCTCAACCCCAGTTCCTATCACAACGCGTGACGTTTCGGTGGCTGTTTCTATGGCAGTGGTGTCAACATTCGGTGCACTCACTCCAAGGACATTACAGACTCAGCCTTGTTTGCGTTTCACCCACAGAGGCAGCTGCATGATGTGCAGAGGGTCATGACGTGGGGTCAGAACGCCTGAGTTCGAATCCTGGCTTGAACCGTCCAACCCTCATTAAACCGGGTTCTGAAATGTGGCGAATTGATGGCCTCAGCCTGGTCATCGGTGACTTGCATAGAGACCCATAGATTTTCACACAGACCCATAGACTCGTGCAGTTGCGTGCAAAGATGTGAGGAGAGACAGATATGGGGGGGGGGGGGGGAGTTTGGGGAGAGACACGGAGAACGAGGAGGAGAGAGATGCAGAGAGAGACATGGAAAGAGACTGAGAAACATTTTGAAACAAACACAGATGCAGAGACATGGAAGCCAGACACACACACAGGTATAGGATGAAGAGAGATAGACGCGGAGAGACAGAGAGATGGAGAGACATGGAGACAGAGAGAGAGAAAGCGACAGATACACGGAGAACAACACAGTGACACACAGACACGGAGAGTCAGAGCAATACATCCTCTACACAGGAAGATTATATCATAGACGACGTTTTGGGCAGTGGCCTTCTTCATGTCACCACTGACAACACAGTATCACAAAACGCGTTTCATTACAATTCGAGTATTAGATTTATGATGCTTAAGACTGTATCATTAAATGTATTTTATATTATGAACTTACGGGACTGCAAAGTCAAATCCTGAACATGGGCAGTTTTACTGTAATAATTCCACTGTTGATTTAAATTGATACATACTTCCTCGATAATTATGCCTGAAAATTATAAACTGTGTACGCTGGTTTAAGCACATCGGCTAAATATTTTTAAAATAACTTCGCTGCCATGGTAATTTTATTAAATAGCTTGCAAGTATGACCGGATTTTTAAATCCTTTATATTAAGTTCACTTGCTTGCTTAGGACAGTGCAAATCTTTCGGTCGTTTTTTAACCCACTTCCCGTGATCCAATCGAGCTGACATTTTGCACACAGACTCGTTGTGCGTGACAATGCATTTTCGTGAAAAAAATTTCCAAAATTTTACACTGTTTAGGTAAATTTTTTCAAATATTTAATTACCAATTGTTTAATGCTGCCAGACAATCATCTGACCCATAGGTGGCAGCCATCTCAATCCAGAGGACGAGAGGACTCTAGCCGCCCCGATGCCACGCATATAAAGGATTTATAGTGAACAACTTTGTTTTTACGGGTTAATTTTTTACTCTACTCGTTCATCAGATTATTTCTTTAACACACAAATATAAATTCTTCAAGCCCATCAGAAAATCTCCCTTGCCCCTCCAACTTGATTGGTGATGGAAAGTGACTAGAAAAAAACTTTATCGTGGCACTGTTTGAAATGTCACTTCAGTGTAAATATGGCATTGTAAATACCTTCGGCGTTTATTCCTTGTAAAAGTAATCAAAATGTTAATTGTCAATGTACATCTTGCATTTTGCAAATACGTCGTCACTTTATTAATTAGACTACCTGATTAGCGTCGCCTCAACCTCACACTTACGTCGCTGACAGGGTCATCATCCGTCCTCTCTCCTTCGCCTCCACCTACCCTGTAAATCGCTTTCATTGACATCGTTTCGATATTCGTTGTCGCACCTTGTCAGGAACGCATCCCCGACGTTAACCGAGGGTATTACTGTACCACATTATTGTTGAATGCATTCATTCATTCCTGACAGGAAAACTTCAGCTTTCTCCAGTGTATTTTATTTATCCAAGTTTATCAATTGCTCCAGCAAATAAAAAATCAGCACGCCCAATTTAAAAAAAGTGAAAACTTTACACGCTATGATAAAAAAAATTACATCGAGGCCAAACAAATCACGTGAAAACCTTTAAAGTGTTGTATAAAATTGGTTATAGAATTAAAATACAGTTGTTATTTTTAGTTTGCAGTTATATAGTATTATTAAATACACATTAGCATAAACACATTTTTTTAAAGTTATTACCTATTTTTTTGGGTGGTAATTTATTAAGATAGTAATACAAATAATGGACAACCCATCCTCAATCGACTCGCCAGATATAAGTTTCATAATAAACGTTTTTGGGTTAGATCGCGTTATTTATAAATGTGTCGTAACCCTCCACCACCCGACACGGCCAATCAGTAAAAAAGTGTCACGTTGACAAAAGACAAATAGTTCACAACTTTATCCCACCGGTGTGTTGAAGAGTGAATCCACAACATTTATATCGGGAAATGTGCCAGAATAGTTATCTTGGGTCGATTATGCTGGATGTAATTACCAGCGAAACGTCGTACTCACAAATTGTAAATGCTGTGGATCCACTCTTTAACACACCGGTGGGCTAAAGTAGTGAACTATTTGTCTTTTGTCAACGTGACACTTTTTTACTGATTGGCCGTGTCGGGTGGTGGAGGGTTACGACACATTTATAAATAACGTGATCTAAGCCAAAAACGTTTATTATTAATAACATTGATCGCGAAAGCCTACGTGTTAAACAGATATAGGTTTCCCCACGCCATGGTGATTGTGTGACCATACTTCACCACACTGGTCAGTTAGGATCAGGAAAGGAGATGGCCCAGGAACAGTTACGATATAACTCGCTATTGATGCTTTTCCACAGCCAGGAATTTATCTTGGGTCGCCGAGTTCACAGTGCAATGCGCTTGCTGCAATGCAAACCACTCCCTCCATGATTAATATACAAAGTTAATGTGGTCTGTTGAGCATTGTGGCTGACATCAGTGATGAAATCCCACGTTTTTACAAGACTTATTGCATGCACCTCCAATTAGCACGGTTTGAAAGAAGTTCAACGTACATATATGAATGCACATACAACTTTGATGGATATGAAATTACAGGAAAAGTAATCACGTTACAATATTCAATGTCTTTTCACCTAAATCCAACTTTGATAAATGACGATGTGACCTTTACCAACTCTGCTTGTTCAATTCCGACACGAGGGCTGCGGTGAATGGTAATTCTTCTTTTCCAATACACAACTGGGCTTTTAGGAGGCATCGGGTCGTGTTTTTTTTCCACTGCAGAAGCCGAGCCCGTGCCATTGACTTCATACGCAATGAATGAGTCCCAGACGCATTTAGATGACACGGTGATGCTGCGTTGACACGACCTCATGGCGCACTCAGTGACGTTGTGCAATGGACGCCAGGCCCTGCTTGGCCCCGAGCGCGATTCAGCCGCCTTGTGAGGTCACCGTATCGTGGTTTGGTTCTGTCTTTGCTTGCCAGTCGAAAACCATCCATCCACGCGCCGGCTCGGCTCGGATATGCCAATGGAAAAGGGGTACAATGTGGCTGTTCAGGTGCCGCAGCATTCTCCTACACCTAGCACTGCCGTATTTCCCTGTGACGATAAAATCAAGTTCCACCCACATTGTGTGTGGGGGGGGGGCACACGGTGTATATGGGGAAAGAGAAAGGTCCCATCCCCTTAGTCATCTTTTTTATTTTATCTTCACAAATTGAATAAAATGTGAAAATGTTTAATCTCTCGTATCCTTTTCCACTGGCACACCCAAGCTGAGCTAGCATGGAGCCCTCACAGCTTGGTTTACTTTTCCACTGGCTATTTGCCGAGCCTGGCCAGAACCAAACCTTGCTCCGCTGGCTTCAATGGACATCTGACTCAGGCTCGAGGCCTCAGCAAGGCCAGGGGTGGGACAAAACTAGATGCGTTCATTGGACGTGACATCAAACGCAGCTTCTGAATGTTTAGACTCGTTCGCTACGTGTGTGGTTGCTGCAATATGCTGACAGTCACGGCTTCTGCGTTGGGGATAAAAAAAACATATGCTCTGATGACTCCTGAGCTTCACCGGGCTGGCCCGGCACGGCCCTGACCCGGCTCGGTTCTGCAGTGGAAAAAAAAAAGGCGTCGTCCTTATGACGTTTGGTAACTCAGTTTTAATAGTAGTTTATGATGTACTCTGGGTAGATCTGATCAGAGTAAAATATCGCGAAGATCAATGGATTGTTCAGGTCGTCGACGGCACTGTCGTAGACGTTCACCAGGGATGCATCTTTGGAGGGCGTGTGAAGGAAACATGGGTGCATCCTGTCCGGGGGACAGCTCTCCCCAACAAGGACCCGGGCCAAGAACATGCTGTCATGCCCCACTGTGGAATTGCGGTGTCTTTCGAAATACTTGTGAGAATAGTAGGGATTCCACGAAAAATAAACAGCTGTGGATGACAAGAGAAGTAGCATTCGTGTGACACACACACATACACGTGGAACAAACATTACGTTTATGTTACATGTACAGGGTGGCCACGCAGTTCCTTGCCATTAAATATTGTTATATTCGGAACGTTATGCCCTCACAATTTGGGATTTGTTGAATCAGGAATTCAGTGGACGATGGATTGGGAGAGGATCTAAGATGATGTGACCCAAGGCCGTAATGATAATATATATTGGGGGGGGACACATTCCCCCCCCAAAATATTTAAATATGCTCAAAATGTCCCCCCCCCCAATATATTGCTATGAAATAGAATTCTGTTTATACGATTGTGGTTATGGTTGTACTAAATTAATCCCTAATCTCTGCCATTACATACAATAAAACTAAAAAAAGGTAAAAAAAAAACAGAGCAATGTAATACAATACACTATTAGACATTATTGTAAAAAAAAGTCCATCCGATGTGTTAGTGATCTTTTTAATATTTTAGGCAGGAAATTCGTTTTCAAATTTAGATATTTTTTTTTTCTGGGGAGGGGGACCCCCAGACCCCCTGGAAGGTTTGGTCCCCCCCAATGTTGACTCCATGGCAACGGCCTTGATGTGACTGCCCCAAAGCCCAGACCTGACAACATTCCACAGAGGGAATTATCAGGGAGATTGCTTTATACCTAAGATTGACTAATATTGAGGAGCTCAAAACAGCTGTGCGGAACTGCTTTTACGGTACGCAGCCATCCACGTGTAAGAATATGTCAAGGACAAGTTCGGCACGAATCCAGCTGTGTGCTGAGAATGGAGGGCAACACGTGGGATGTTATATTCTTGGTTCTTTCGGTAAAGTCACGTAGAAAGGAAATAATAAAATAATATAAATATAAATCAATAAAAATTCTCACGACGTTCGACTGCAACACAAGCAATCATCAGGTGAGAAATCCACCTGTGGAGAATTTTTATCGTTTTATATTTTTATTCTTTTATTGTTTCCCTTCTACGTGACTTTACCGAAAGAACCAAGAATATGAATCCCTGCAGTCACGAAAGCTTTACACGTGGAATGTTATCTTCTTTTCATGCAAAGGGACTTTGTTGCCACCCTGTAATATCCATTTCACCTCGTGAGCTTTCAATACACAAGTAGCGTGACGATTTCACAATTATGAATGCAAATGTAGGCAATCGTATCGTGTTCTTAAATATTTAATGGCCCAGGTGGCCAGGAGGCTCAAGAGGTCGGAGGAATGATCTAACACGGCTGAGATCCCTGGTTTGAATCTGGGTTGCCACCCATGCCTAAGCCGAGATTGCAAATGTTCTCTGGTCACCAAGGCCTGCACAAACAACCTATCACATTTCATTTGACTCGTATGTATGCATGTACGTTGAACTTCTTCTGCACCGTACGTAGCCAACTGTGCGAATCGGAGGAGCAGGGAAAAAGACAACAGACTAAACACAAAAACAAGTTCTTACGTTGGCTACATTCCCGGCTCTGGGAATTAAAAGTATCGGTTTAAATGTTAAATTATCATCATAGCAGAAAAAACGTAACTATTTGTAGAAATCCGAAAGGGTTATTCTTTTTATATTTCTTAATGTCAATAATCCCTGTCGTACAGTATTTTAGCATTTATCCTTTATTCTGTTGTGCCTTTATTCTGTTGAACTTTTGTGCTTACACGATGGAATTTACCATTTTCCTGTACTTATTCCAACCCAGATATCAAATAGACAAATATATTCATGATAGCAGTGGCGTTGTTAGCTCTGAAATGCCTTGCTCATGCCGCTGCTGAAGGAAGGGCTTCCCCTAGAACGAGATATAGAAAAGTCCCTCTATCGGGTATCTGGCTTCCTACACCACACGGGCCACACAGGCGGGATGATCCACACTTCACTCTCATCGCACGTAACATACCGATCAACGACTCATTTCCTGGCAGCGATTTAAGCCGCACCACCTCTACATAATAATAGGCTCAGTCAACCATTCTACACAACAAAGACTCATTTCCTGGCAGCGATTTCAGCCGCATCATCTCTACATAACAAAAAGGCTCAGTCCCTTTTACATGCACCTTTATATCAGCCGCAACTAGTTTACACAACAAAGGCTCATTCCTAACAGCGTGCTTGAGCCGCACCGAACCTCACAAAAATAATATTCAGGGCTTACCTTGGCTCCTCCCACTCTCAACCAGTATATATACAAATACTGTTTCTTGGAATTTCTCTCACTTGATACAGCTATCGTGCTGTGACGGTTCCACCTGAAGACGGAAGCTTGTGTTGCCTCCGAAACGTCGTGATTTTTATTTTTTATTTTACTTTTATTAATTTAAATGTTTTACCTACGTGACTTTACCGAAAAAACCTAAAAATACCGATCAACCAAACTGTGGTGTTACCCAATTATACTGCTGCGTATAAACGTGCACCGTTGTCTCAGCTGCCGTGATCGGAGATCACGACTTCGACATTAATGAAGAGCGCGGGAAATGCAAGAGGTCATTCATATTCTTGGTTCTGTCGGTAAAGTCACGTAGAATGGAAATAACAAAATAAAACATAATAAAATAATTCTCACGACGTTTCGGCCACAACGCAAGCAGCCGTCCTCAGGTCTCCCCGACAGACCCGGTCTTCACCTGAGGACGGCTGCTTGCGTTGTGGCCGAAACGTCGTGAGAATAATTGTATTATGTTTTATTTTATTATTTCCATTCTACGTGACTTTACCGCAAGAACCAATAAGATGAATCCCTGCAGTCACGAAAGCTTTAAATCGAAATTTAGGTCATTCATACTGCACATTTTCACTGAGGGAATGCAGAAAATACTTGTGCTTTCCATCCGTCACTCTTACTTTCATTTTCCCGACCATATATTGGTTTTATTTAGTTTTCCTACATCATAACTGGGGGGGGGGTATAATTGTTACACTTGCTTTGGCCGGTCTTCCATATATCGACGTTTTTCATGTACCTGCTGTTGTTGAAAAATATAAATGCAATTAGTTATGGAAAATCATTGGGAGAAGAAATCGTACCCCTGCCAAGTCGGAGTACATTCCTGGAGTAGCGTGAGTCAAAATTTCTGCGGCAGATGGCATTTAATACGTTTGGTCTTGTCTTGTGAAACAGTCGCTGTTCATTCACGTTCTCTTTGCCGTTGTCTCTTGCCATCTTCTCTTTTTTCCTGTAGGTAGAAATGTTATTGGTTACATACGCAGACTAGTTGGTGGTTGCAGGATGGGTAGTGCATTGGCTGGTACGTGAGCTTTTGCGGTGGTCTCACTTCTTTGTATAGAAGAATTCTATTATATTTTACAAACTGAACTCTCTGATTATTTTACAAATGTAAGGTGTTCTATGTTTAAAATCCAATGCTAAAATGGAAGGTGAGGCATACAATCCAGTCGGCTTTCTTTACAGATATAACGAGATTATGGCAAGATTAGATTCGTGCTGTTTACATTGCAGATGCTAACATCGAATACAGTGTAGACATCATTGCAAGTAAACAAGCAAAAAATTACGACAACATTACCAATTTTACAGTGTTATAGCATTCATAAAATACGTAATTTAGGGATTTAAAAAAATACATGTTTTTAAGACAAATACACAATTCATTACCCCACATTAACAGATATTCAACGAAAACTTTTTCACGAAATACGGATAAGGCATCGTGTAACACTGCCTCGATTCTGTAACGCTTTCTGACGTGTGTTTTCGCTCGGAGGATACTCTTAGGTTTTTTCGGTAAAGTCACTTTGGTAAAAAATAAAATTAAAAGTTAATAAAAGTAATAATGGAAATAAAATAAAATAATAAATCACGACGTTTCGGAGGCAACACAAGTCTCCGTCATCAGGTGGGACCGTCCATTATTACTTTTATTAACTTTTACTTTTATTTTTTACCTACGTGACTTTACCGAGGAATTTCACGAGAAGTGGAGCGCCATTGTCGCTCTGCGAAATGGAAGATAAGAGCCACCCCCGTCACGTTCACGCTGTTCTCACGATCCTCCTGCACTCGGGGCAGTAAAAGTAGTCCGATTTTTGAGAGAGAGAGAGATATGTATGTCTGTGATATCTGTCTGCTTATATGTCTGTCTATATGTCTCTGGTTCTGTGTTTTATCTCTCTGTCAAATTTAGCATTCTCAGGAAGAACGTAATCAACCAGGTAGGGTGTTGACTGTTATGTTATCCGACTCTCTGTTGTATTACATTACATTTCTAAGTATACTAGATTTGTGTTTCTATTTCATTTATACCTGATGATGATTGCTTGTGTTGCAATCGAAACGTCGTATGCTAGTATTTAATTTATTATTTTATCTTTATACGTGACTTTACCGAAAGAACCAAAGAGTAATTCCTGCAGTCACGAAAGCTCCAAATTAAGTTTTAGTCTAATTTTGTGTTTTTTTTGTTTGTTACACAGAAAATCTCATTTCAGCCAGTTGCCCAGCTAGTTTCAGACACAAAGGCGCACAGCCACTAACAATAGAGCTCTACGCGGGTTCGGTTTGTGCGGTTTCGCGTAAATGCGGCTCGCCTATTTCTATCCAAAATTCGCTCGATGTGGTTTGAATTCACTCATGTGCGGCTATGCGGTCCAACGTGGGACAACATTGTGTGTGTACTGCGCGTGTGTGTAATGTGTGTGTGTGTGTACTGCGTGTGTGTGTACTGCGTGTGTGTGTACTGCGTGTGTGTGTACTGCGTGTGTGTGTACTGCGTGTGTGTGTACTGCGTGTGTGTGTACTGCGTGTGTGTGTACTGCGTGTGTGTGTACTTTGTGCGCTACTCGGCAGGCAGCTGCCTCCTCGTGCGGTTTCACTTTGTGCGCCCTCGTTTTTGGAAAGCATCTATTACCGCATAGAGGGAAACCTGTAATGTAACATATCATACGTACAATGCAATTTGTGTACGTAAAATTTCGATTTAAAGCTTTCGTGACTGCAGGGATTCATCTTCTTGGTTCTTTCGGTAAAGTCACGTAGAAGGGAAGTAATAAAATAATAAAAATAAAACATAATAAAATAATTCTCACGACGTTTCAGCCACAACGCAAGCAGCCGTCTTCAGGTGAAGAATCAAACACTGCCAAGCTTGGAGCGTATATTTAAGCTGGGTTGGAGGTGGAAGAAGAGCGCCTTGACAAAATAAATTCCTCTTGATATGCAAATTCTTTTGTCAAGGCGCTCTTCTTCCACCCCCAACCCAGCTTATATATACGCTCCAAGTTTTGCAGTGTTTCATTCTTCACCTGAAGACGGCTGCTTGCGTTGTGGCCGAAACGTCGTGAGAATTATTTCATTATGTTTTATTTTCATAATTTTATTACTTCCCTTCTACGTGACTTTACCGAAAGAACCAAGAAGTTGTGTACGTAAGGCAAGTGAATTCCAATGGGCTCAAATAACTACTGGCTCGGCAACAGAGCACAAAGGATCTTACTTACGAATTGAAGGCAATGCTGACGATTTACCTTTGGTATAGGTCCCAGAGATCGGGGTTGTGCACCCTTTTGATGCTCGAAATGGTGAAGTATTTTTGGAACATTTTTGTATGGAAGGTTTTAGCCACAGTATTGTACTCAGGACTGCACTCGTTCAGCACTGACATCTGTTAAAATCAAGAAAAAAAAAATGTATAAAGAAATGTATCTTGCGTCCGAGTTCAAACGAATTGTTGAGGATGACAAGACTATGAAGACGGTGCATACACATTGTGACACATTGCAAAAGTTTTAATTTACCGTATAGTCTTGCTCATAGCTGACTTTGAAGAGCTGCGGTATTTTTTCTTCTGCCGCAAAGCTTAAATAAGAAACAAAACATACATTTTGAAACGGTGCACTACATCAAATACAGTCGGGCCAGGTGATAGACAAAGTGAAGGTTGCTTTTTCATTGCAAGCACCTTTGCTTTGTGACCATTGTCCCGGCCTCCGCCGCCCTCCTTTGAAACTCAGGCCGTCGCCTGATAGGCCGTTTCCATTTTGCTGTGCATTCATGCATCTCTGCAGCGAGAAAACAACCGTCATCGCATTCTCTCATGTCCACGTAACCTTGCTGGCTGGCAATGGACGCCAGACCTCACACAAAAATGAGCCCCAAAGCGCAGGCCTGTTGTTTTGTCACGAATGAATAAGGGTTAGGTAAGCCGTCCACCCCCCTCTCCACGTGGCATTTGTCACGGGCATCCATGACTCTTCTGGGTGGCCCAGAAAGGTTGGCCTCGTGTTGCCAATGGGACTGTTTCCAAGGTAGGTCTCGTGGCAACACGAAGCCTACATGAGGCCTACCTTGGAAACAACCCTATACAATATTTATCCATCTCTGCAAGCATCATAACCGCACTAATCGGGTGCTAGAAGGGAATATGTTCGACCTCTCAATGTCGTGTTTCTAATTTTGGCACGATCACCGCTGTCACTGCAAGGGCCTCTTCATACTTGGTCGATATGCGCGTTTTTCACGTTGTAAGTGGAAAATGCCAGTGTGGGCTTGGGCAGGACTCGTCACTCAAATGAATGACAGCCGGTGGACGAGTCTAATGATGGCGTGTTTAGCCAAAGGCAAGAACATGTAAGAGTGGGTGCTTAATTTGTAGATGGGTTGATTAAATCGGCTCGTGTGCAGGCGCTCTATGGATTGTTGCATTGCAGGAGCATGAGAAAGGTCGAGGGCCTTGAGGCAGGCCTTCACTCAGCAGTGGGTAGATCATCACTGATGATGAACTTAATCCCATCAGCAGAGTTTGAGCAAAGTCAAGGGAGAGGCCATAGTTGATTTGAAGTTACCACTGACCTGTCAAATCCAGCAAGCTGTCTTTGTATTTAATTACGACACAAGGATTTTGGGCATAAACCTCTTCAATTTTGGCACTTGTCAGCTCGGTGGTGATTCCCCAGGAATTCTGAAGCATAATAACAATAACATAAATCAGGGGTGGGGAACGTCCGGCCCACAAAATCATTTCATCTGTCCCTGCAACGGCAACCGCAGGCGGGACTCGAAATTCAATAAATCTAGGAGCAAACCTGGAAAAGCAGTTGCGAGTAGCAACATCATCAATACCAGCTAACGTCACACGCCTCACCAAAGAGAAGCAGTTCCAGCCATCACATTAGGGGTGAGTTAATTAAATGTTTGACCAAATATAACAGGCTAATTTTTAAGTTGATAATTTTGTATGGCCCGCGAATGATGTTATAAATATCCAAATGGCCCTTGGCAGAAAAAAGGTTCCCCACCCCTGACATAAATGAACGCAATTTTCTACATGTGCCTTTTTTTGCAATTGTGCTTTTTTGGAAATGGATTATATTTGCTTTGTGAATACTAACTTCACCGAAATAACCAAAGAGTAATTTCTGCAGTCACGAAAGCTTAAAGTCAAGTTTAATACTGACGTGCTTGGAATGTTGTTCATCTTTAGGTCTATTTTTATTCACTGTCATAATTTAATTAAATGTCTAAAAAAAAACATGTACAATGACATTATCCAAAACACAATGAGATCGCTTTGACGTGTTTAAAGCCACTTACTTTTCCAAAGGTTAATTTGTTGACATAAACTAGTACCCTGTCATAAAGTACTGCACAAATGCTCGTAGCTGTGTTGCGTGCAGTGATTGTGCGAGCCATGAACAATCATGGCACTAATCACTCAAAGAGTTCACGTTTAAATTAACAACAATCGTATCGCACCTTTTCTCCAAATGTGACCCATTCCTCATAGCTGTCCTTGGAGTACCGCACCCAGCGGTCCACTGACGGTACTGACAGGCGACGGACGGACCTGGTCTGTGGACCGTAGCTCTTCATGGTGTCAAAGTCCAGGTATCCGATGAGCGAATCACTACAGGGGCAGTCATAACAGTTATGGCAGGTCAGACAAGTAGCGTTGGTTGACATCGGGCCTGGTGCGAGGAATGCAATAGGCCAGTGTTCTTCACTAATTTGCAAAGGGGGAGGGAGGGCACTTTCGCCGATAAGACATCATCATTTTGAGGGCCGCCACACATTTGAAACCATTGGGGTTTGACTGCACGATGATGATGATGATGGGGGGTGTTTTCACATTTGTGTATTGTCGGGGTCTGAACGTCAGGGGCTGCACTATAAAGGACACCAGGGGCTGCCAGTGACCCATGGGCCTTACAATGAGGAACACTACAATTGGGTATTCCTGTCAAATTTCTCCCCTTTTTCATAGCCTCAGCTCGCCTGCTGCTGCAACGTCTATAAACTCGATAACTAGGCCGCTGCGCACTATCAATGACAATGACCAATTCACAATTACGCAACGCTAAGATTGAGTGCGTGTACAGCCGGAGCGGTAGCGGCATGGTTATCGCGCTGCCGATGAACCCCTTCGCCGACTGAGTTAAATTGATAACCTTGGCCAACAATGGGTGTCGAGTGACATCTGAGCCGTGCTAGACTGGCCCCACCAACACGCACCGGACCAGCGTGGTGAAGTATGATCAAACAACAGCACGCAGGACTGACGCAGCTTTGCGGAGGCATTCATCCGGCAGTGCATTGACAAAGGCTTCAACTTGTTTTACGTCGTGTTGTAATAACGTTGAGGATGCCAATAGGTAGCAAAATGTGAATTTAAAGAGAAAAACTGAAAAGTTGATGTATATTAGAATTAAATAAGCGTCACATTGTCTATGTTAACATAATCTCCCTGGTTATTATTGTTATTTTCTTTAAACCTATCTACGTGACTTTACCGAAAGACCCAAGAATATGAATATCCCTGGTCTTTAACCAAATCAAAGAAAACCCGAAATTCAACCAATCGCTTGCATGAAAACAAGCCTTATCTTCCCCCCCCCCCCAAGCACAACACCAGGTCAGAGTTGAGCCTTATATCAATGTCAACCCTTACCTTAAGCGTTAACCCTCACATTAACCTCCCCCTTAGCTACACAACCACATCTTTATCTTAACTAATGCTCAAAAAACCCCTGTCACTCAATCCTCAACCGACAGTAGCATCTTAACCGTACATTATAACTATAACTGTAATCCTAACTCGAACACGACTTGGGTTAAATCTGTTTGGGTACCTTTCTGTTGACGTGAGCCTATAGCTGTGATTTTGTGGCCTACTGAAGGCTCTCTCAATTGCTTCATTCCGCCTGAGATTTTCCCACCGCCCGTCCTTAAGAATTTGCCACAAGTAAGGCGATTCTGAGTGGTAGTCAGAGCAACCTGCAAACAGGAGAGTACACACTGGTTAGGCCACCTTGTTGCTAAACATCTGAGACATGTTGGAATATGGCCAGTGGCATGGCCGAGGGGTAGCACGTTTGGTGCTGAGGTATGTGGTTCGAGACCTGTGGCCACCCTCCTTAATGCCTCGCAGTGGACATTAACGATCCCGTTTATATTGTCTGCTAAAGAGTAGGTCTTGCGCGCCAGGACTATGGTCCACGTTTACAGGTCGGTGCTACATACACTTTATGCTGCGTAGGGATAGTTGCCCCTGGGGGATCCCCTAGGCTATATTGGTGGAGATGTGATGGAATGGTCGAGGTGAGTTGTAATGTAAGGTGCTTTGAGTTTCTGAGGCATTTAAGCACCCTGTGAATTGTATATCCTTATAATTCATATTGTATATCTGTGGTTTAACTCTTAATAATAATAATGATTTACTTTTCTATTCAGGAAAGTCACACCTCAGTCGTAGGATGTTTTCAGCCAATGAACGATAAGATGTGTTATACCACAAGTGGGAGGAAACTGGAGTACCCGGAGAAAACCCACGCGGGCGAGGGGGCAACCCTCGATCCCCGTACAGATGAAAACAGATGGCGATTGGTCCGCTCGATGCACTGCCTTCTCATGGCGAGCCAGGGGTACGGCTCCTCCTCGTCGCCCACGAGAAGGGAGTTTCACAACATTCGTGCGGTGATCCACCAACCCTCGCTGCTGCCTCCACGGCGCTGGATCACGGGCGGCCACGTGCGCTACGTAGCCACCACCGCGTAATGGGAGCTTACCGGCGGGTTTTGTGCATTTTTTCTGAGTTAAGTACTGAAGGCAGATGCCGGTGTGGGTCGCACTTGAAGAACTCTCTTCCTCTGAATCGGAACACGTGGATATCTACACACACAACAAACACAATTTGATCCTTATGGAGGTACCCCGGGGTACCAAATAATACAAAATGGGCCGAGGCAATTCAGTATTTTATTTCTGGGACAATATTTTTTCCAGGGGTGTACTTAACCCTGCGACTGGGGTACCAATCAATCCGAAATCGGTGCCACTCCGCGATGTCCAAACGCAGCGGGGACGATTGCGCCGGAACCCTGAACGCTCGCACGCACCGTGGTGGTGCATCGTGTACAGCTCGTCGAGATGAGTCGATAGCCGCATCGCCGACCATCAACAGACTAAAATGATTGCATCACGGACATTATCCAAGAGCCGGGGTACTATGGGACCCCGGGGTTACCGCCATAAGGTTAATTTCAATAAATCAATCGTCCTTGGAAGTTACATCAGTACTGTATTTGGCTACAGGACTGTGAGAAATTACGACGGATTTGGGAGGCCTTCATCCAGCAGTGGATCGATTATTATAGTTGATTATGACAATCAGTGCAGGTAGGTCTTGCAGGTGAATGTCCTAAACACCTCTGTATTCGTTTATTGTGTACAGTATATTAGATTTGGCGGTGAAGCAGTAACACATTCCTGTGGAGGGAGCTGGTAGGAACGTTGGGTTGCTCGGTCAATGGCCAGGGTCAACGGCGGCGTGGTGTATTCCGCAAATATGCCCGACTGTGAGGGCGGGCACAAGCCGGCGTGAGTAGGTTAAACGTTGAGTTTTATAAGGGCACCACGGGGTGACGGGGCTTGGGGTCCAGGGTTTTGTCTTCAGGCGGCTTCTTGGCTTCGGCTTGAGGCGAACTGCCCTCTGCTCTCAAGATCCCACCCTTTATACCATTCCCCACCAAGGGGCGGGGTTCTGTAGGATCACAGACAAACCCCACAGCCCCCTCCTTCGGCGGGTTCCCGACGGTCGCAACCGGGTACCCGATACCCGTACCCTACCCGATGCCCGGCTACCCATACCCGGCCAGGTACGGGTACCCGTTTGCGACCCTGGTGCGGCCGGGTACTTGTACGGGTAGGCCGTGAGTCACTGGTGAGTAACCGTTTGTCACTCATTTCCCAACGTCTTGTCTCTTCTCACAATTCAAGTTCCTAGAATCAACCCACCCGCGCCTGCAACATGGCTTCATCCCAGAGGTCGCAATCAGGTACCCGATACCCGTACCCTACCCGTACCCGTACCCTACGGGTAGGGTACGGGTACGGCCGGGTACGGGTACCCTGCCGTACCCGTTTGCGACCCTGGTGCGGCCGGGTACGGGTAAGGAATCAAAACCCGTTTGCGACCTCTGCCCCAGCATGCCCACCACACATGTTTGCTTAATGCGAATGCAGAAGTGAAACCAGGAGTAAATGAAACAAGACGAATGACTCTAGTCAAAGTGTGTTATTGTTTTTTTATTTTATTTTAATACATTTGAATCTTACCGAGCAATAGTCCTCTGATGACGTTGAGCCTTCGCAATGGAACGGCATTTTGAGGGTCATTTTGGCCTCTTCGGCTTGAATGTCTGGTGGCACTTGTCTTCGGCAAATGTCATATAACCTTAAGCCTTTGACGACAAAAACACTTCGATATTTTTAAGTTGCTACGAGAGCAAAGAGCAATTGTGACATCAATAATTAATCATTCATTGGACTACATTTTATATATATATAGGCAGCATTTAAGGTCGTTTTGTGTATATAGGAATGGCACCCAAATGATGGATCACACCCAATAAGGAGGCCACTGAGGATATGCAATGGTGCTGACGATGTGGGGAAGCCTTCGTCCAGCAGTGAAGAGATCATGGCTGATGATGATAATTAGCTATAGGTCGATCTTGATGGCCATCTAGTTTCACGGCTGTCCAGAGTTTGGGTTTATATGGCGAAATCTGACCCCATTATCTAAAGCTGATCATGGCCACATTTGTTTTTCTGAATTCGTTCAATAAAAAAAGACCCCCTTACCTCTCAAATTCATTGATTTCACGAGAGGAAAAACTGAACCGAGTTACATAGCCATATAACCCCATAAGGGATACATATTCAATTCTGATGCTGAGATATGACGATTAACAAACAGGCTTGTCATATGTCAGTTCACAAAGTATTGATGATACAGTTCATTATATTTTGTTTAAAAAAGCAACGTTTTTCAAGTGCCTTCCTAGAGAAAGGTGAAATATTAATATTGATTTTACCGACATATAGATAACATGCGAGCACTTGTACAACAGCTGTATGAAATCCATAAGAGTTTTTTTTGGTGTTAATATATAAATGTGTCGTTAAACCCACCACCACCCGACACAGCCAACTCGTAAGGGTTGTCACGTAAACAGAACGTGTCAATTCGTCACTAGTGTAGTAACGCTTATGACTCGTTCACACCGGAGTTGGAGGCACACTTGTTTATTCAACACCACACGTTGTGACATACACACTGAGGGGGTATCGGCCCCCTCACCCGTCTATCTGAGGACACACCTCTAGG
The DNA here is from genome assembly GCF_965212315.1 of Lampetra planeri. Classification (NCBI taxonomy): domain Eukaryota; kingdom Metazoa; phylum Chordata; class Hyperoartia; order Petromyzontiformes; family Petromyzontidae; genus Lampetra; species Lampetra planeri. The sequence continues at coordinate 7,228,319 of NC_136143.1, forward strand.
CTAACCCTAGCCTGCCTCTGAGTCCTCCTCTAGTGGGCTAGGGGAGGCTATCTTGGCCCGACACTGGTCAGTCGGGCCCGGTACCCAGAGTCCAGACCAGCACTGGCTCTGGCTCTGGTACCACGCCACTGGCTCGAGCCTGCGCGGTCCTGATAAGGACGGCGTGCCAGGGGGAGACCAGGGCTCTATCTAGGACGTCTTCCGTCTCCTCTTCTTAGCTCACACAACACTCCCGAGCCCCTCGATACATTCCCCTTTTATACCCAACCCCTCCCTGAGGGGTGGGGCCCCGGGGGATCATAATGACCGAATCGACCCCCCAGGGTGTCTGGCGCGGACGTCGCAGAGGGCACCTGCTCGTGCACACATGTAGCCCCGCCTACTGTGTTTGTTTACCATAGGCTGCCATGCATAACGGGCTCTCTGTAACAGCCCTACATCACTCCCCCCCACATAGCATGCAGCCGTCCCGGCTGCCAACATACAAAATTTTACAATAAAGGTGCCTTCACCCCCTGACGTGTGCCTCACTATTTTTGAACCATAACAGGAACCAGAACAAGACACAACAACAAGATGAGAAACAACCCGTCGCACCCCCCCGAATAAATACGAATTCCGTAAAAAAAACAGCTTATATACAACCAGCAGGGAACCCACCCCGCACACACAACAAACGGTGAACCCAACATATGTACATCCGAGGAGCGGGAAACACACCATCCACACAACAGCCAATAAACACAACAGCTATGTACACATTTTCCGGCCTCACAACAGTTTGCGCATTTTAGCGCGCGTCCTTGCAGCGGGCCCCTCACACGGGGTAACCCCGCGTGGCGGACCATCAGGTGGCGACTGTCCGTCTTGAGGTGAGCATTCCTCTGACTCCGCGTGACCCTCGGTATCCGCAGGAGGGGTGATCGGGCGTGAGCCCGTCACTCCTGATGCCCCTGAAGGTGGCACAGCCGGCAAGGCATTAGGTGAGAGCGACAGAGACGGACCCAGCAAGTCGGCCGACCCCCCACACGTTTGGCCACGCGCGTGTGAAGTGGGGTTGTGTACCGCAGCGAAGGGTTTTAATCTGGAGGGGTGCACGAACCATCGCCGCTTCCCCCACTTGATGCGCACGCACTGCGGACGTAACACCTCCACCACTTCCACAGGGCCCCGCCACGGCCGCACAAGTTTAGAGGAGGTTGCCAGTGGCACCTGGGGGCAGTGCAACCATGCCTTGTCCCCCGGCTTCCACTGCAGCATGTGCGCTCGACTCAATCTGAGGCGCTCATTTGCCTTCTGACGGAGGTCAGAGTTTTGCATTGCAGCATCCCGTGCCTCGGTCAATTTGTCCAGATTAAATTTAACGTGGTCAGCCAGATTAGTTTTTCCCTGCGGCACGGGGATCCGCAACTGGGCACGAACAGGCGGGTCTGGTTCTCGGCCGTACATGAGGTAAAAGGGAGAAAACCCCGTAGCCGCATGGGGTGCCATCCGGTACGCCGCCAAGACCCCCTGAATTTGTAGGTCCCAATCCGTTTGCGAGTCCGAAACTTGTTGTGATAACATGGACGAGATGGTGCGATGCAAACGTTCGACCATCCCGTCAGTTTGTGGGTGATATGGGGAGGTCCGAATTTTCTTTGTGCCCAGGAGATCGCAGACTTGTCTGAGTAGTTTACCGGAAAAATTTCTGCCCTGGTCGGTCAGCAGCCTCTCCGGAGCACCTTTGTCCAGGACATAACCCTGAACAAAGGCCTCCACGATGGCTGCTGCCGACTGGTTGGCCAAAGGCCAGGCCATAGGCCAGCGTGTAAAATACTCGACACCCGTCAACAAATATCTATTCCCTCTGGGGGTGGCGGGGAATGGTCCCAAAATGTCCAGAGCGACCAGCTCGTTTATCCTGGACACTTTGATCGATTGCAAGGGCGGGTTAGACTCCCGTGCCGGCGGTTTGCGTTGTGCACATTGAGGGCACGATCCCAACAAATCCCCCACATCCCTCGTCATGCCAGGCCAGTAAAAATCAAGTTGCAGCAAGGCGAGAGTCTTTTGGGTCCCCAGGTGTAGGAGGCGCTCATGAGCGGCCCATACCACCCTACCCCGCAACCCAGTAGGGACAACCAGCCGATGTCGACGTGACTTCCCGTCCCAATGCATTAGCAGACCTTGGCACATTTCCCATGCGTCGGAACCACCTCTTTTTCCCTCCGCCGCACCGCCAACGCGACGTCGCCACCCGAGGAGGGAGACATCCTCCATCTGGAGGCGCCCCCATTCAATGACGGGCAACCCCAACAGGGAATCTTTGCCCTGTTGTTCGATCGAATTAGGAACCATTGCATCGTCGTCGTTGGCGGCCGCCAAGACAGGTACCGATGTGTCCCCTGGAGGCCTGCAACGTCCAGACCCCAGGAGGCATGCACACTCGGAGGTGGTTGGCAAGCGTGACAGAGCGTCCGCGTTGGTGTGGCGAACGCCCTTACGGTATGTGGTTTGGAAATCGTAATCCTGGAGGACCTCCAACCATCGGGACAATTGTCCCGATGGCTGTTGAACCCTCAGGGCGTACTGCAGTGCCGCATGATCTGTGCGGACGGTGAAATGCCGACCGTACAGATATGGGCGATACTGTTGGACGAAATGGACAATTGCCAACAGTTCCCTACGGGTGACACAATACCGTTGCTCCGCTGGAGACAACACCCGACTGCCGTACGCAACCACATGTTCCACGCCGTCAACCACCTGGGAGAGCACGCCCCCAATACCCGTGTTGCTCGCATCGGTGTCGAGCAAGAACGGTTTTGAAAAATCAGGGTAAATCAGGGGAGGAGCGTTTACCAAAGCATCCCGAAGGGAGCAAAAAGCAGCCTCCTCCTCCTGACCCCAGCAAAACCGAACCCCTTTAGATGTTAAAGCATGTAGGGGTTTGGCGATAGTCGCAAAATTAGCGACGAAGCGTCTATAATACGACGCAAACCCAATAAAACTCCTAACCTCTCCCACTGAGGTGGGAGTCGGCCAGGAGCTTACACACTGCGTTTTGGCGGGATCGGTAGAAATACCTGAGCGCCCCACGATGTGCCCCAAATAACGCACCGACTCGCGTAACAAATGGCATTTTTGGGGCTTAAATTTCAAATTAGCAGCCCGCATCTTTAGGAAAACCGCCCGCAACCTCTGGAGATGTTCCTCAAAAGTTTTGCCAAAGACAATGACGTCATCCAAATAAATCAGGCACGACTCCCATTGCAATCCAGCCAAAACCAATTCCATCAACCGCTGGAAAGTTGCCGGCGCTGAGTGTAAGCCCATCGGCAACCGGTTGAATTGAAACAGGCCGTGCGGAGTACGGAAAGCAGTTTTAGGCTTTGAATCATCGTCCAGAGGAAGCTGCCAGAATCCCGAAAGTAAGTCCAATGTGGAGAAGAATCGCGCTCCCGCCAAGGCGTCAAGCGATTCGTCCATCCGTGGGAGCGGGTATGCGTCGGCAACCGTAATTTTATTAAGGCGCCGAAAGTCAACGCAAAACCGCAACGAACCGTCCTGCTTCTTAACCAGGACGATCGGCGCTCCCCAAGGGCTGTTGGAGGGAGAAATTATGTCGGCGGCTAGCATGTCATCAACAGCCGATTTGACATGGTCCTTTTCGGCGGGACTCAACCGAAAAGGATTTTGGCGTATTGGCGCGCTGTCACCCGTATCAATATGGTGACGCAGCAGATGAGTGCAGCCCAAATCGTATTTATCCCGACTGAAAACGTCGGAAAATTCCCTCAGTAGTGTCTTAAGACGTTGGCGCTCTAAATTTGACAGGTCCGTCGATCCCGCGCAAAGCGCCTCGAGCCACCCTTCATCGCTGTCTGAATGTGGTCGCGGTGCAGGGGCAGCGCCGACATGACTCGCGACGGGTTCCTCACAGGGCACCGGCGTTGCGTGAGCAAGCACGGTCCCCTGTGGGACCACCACCGTCTGCGAGCCCACATTGAGGACCGCGATGAAGGGTTCTCCATCCCCTCTCACTATGGTCTGGGCCGGGAGTAAATTAGGTCCACTGACCCCGGCCCTAGACGGTCCCAGCAAAACCCCTTGAGCCCCAATGCCCTTAGCGAAGGGCCGCCGAAGTCTCAAAGGAATTAACATTTGCGCCCCCGGAGGAACGCGCACCGTTCTATCTACGAACGCCGGCACCGTCGCGAACGCCGTCCGGCTCGTAGCGGGGGATGGCAAAAACGCCATGCGTCGGCCCGATGGGAGCTCAATGCATCCCTGGTCGATTAATATCCTAATCGGCATTTTGGCCAGGAAATCCGTCCCCAGCAGGCACGGAACCGCCAGCGAGGAGGAAACAAAAATCGGCCCAGATAATTTAATATCCCCGACACAAATTTGGGCTCGAATTTGTCCGATGATGCCAAGTGAACCCCCGTTAGCAGCAAAGAATGGCACATTAACAGGCATCAAAGGACGGCTCTGGGCAGGGAGAATGTTATAAATCAACTCCGAAATAATGGTCGCCGATGCTCCTGTATCGACCAAGATGCGAACCTCCACCCCATCGATGTGACCCACAACGGCCGACGACCCCGACGACGCGGCTACAACCCGATGGGCCAACACGGACCACTGGCTGGGTTCAATGTGAGTACCCAGAGCGGTGCGTGTTGTTGCCATGGTACGCGATATTGGCCCCCCCTTCGCTGCGGTGTTTAAGTGTGCGACGGGCGTGTGCGTGGGCCAAACGTGAGGGGTGCCGCGACTCGCCGGATTATGATGGTGGAGCTTGTGACGAGGGCCGGCGTCCCGTTGAGGTGTCGTCCCGCGCTGCCGAGGAGAGCGGCACCCCGAGGCGACGTGGCCCCGGATGCCGCAGTTGTAGCAGCGTGGAAGCGCTGGTGGCGACGATGGACGTTGTAGATGGCTTGAACCGGCCCGGTCCCCCCGCGCTCCCGCTCCGTGCTGCCGTCGATGGTTGATGGCGCAAACCTCTTCCGCCGGGAGGGTGGCCGCAGCGACGGCGCGCCCACTCGCCGCCTTGCTGGCCTTCCGTCGTTGAGAGGACAGGTTTGCGTGGAGGAGACGGGCCGCTTGGAGGGAGCACATTTCTGCATCGTCCTGTGCGACAATGACGATGTCTAAGTCGTCCGCCAGCAAAAGTATCTTTTCTGTCACCATGGCGTCGATCCCCTCGTCGTCCATTCGTGGAAAGGCTTCCTTTGCCAGCGCCAGGAGGCTTGTACGGTACGCCAGGGGCGACTCCTTCGTCCCCCGCTGGCGATCGTAAAAGAGTTGACGACAGTCCGATGGTGGCCCATACACAGCGGACAGCACTTGCATCGCCTCCCGCAGCGTGGAACGCCTCTCCTTCGTTGCCGATGTTAGTGTGGCGAGGGCGTCGCTGTCGAGGAGTGCTGGCAGTGCTCGGAGAGCCTCGGCGTCTGTCCACTGTGCCATCTCCTGGTGAGCGAGGAAGCGCCGCTGGAAGCCGCCCCAGTCGCCCTCCTCGCCCACAAATTCTTTGAGTGGCGGCAGTCGCTGATGTAAGGCAGCGGCTGCAGAGGACGATCGCGCTCCCTCGTCTCCCTCACTCGACTCAGCGTCGGCCCGAAGCAGCGATGGCATCGCCGGTCGCACCCGTGGTGACGCGGCAGGTACTGTACTCCCGCCGTTGGACGCGATGCTTAGAGCGGCCACGCCCTCAACAGCAGCTGCGGCGATGGCGGGAGTTTCAAAATGTTGCTCCGTTGAAATGGCGGGAAGGCGCTGTGGTCGTTGGCTGCTGTCGCCTCGTGGCGGTCCCGCAGCCCCCAGCCGTGTGATGTTATCGAGCATGGCGGCTGCGGCGTACAGCAGCTCGGCCAGCTTCGCGTGCGCCTGCCTCAGCCCCTCCGTCGACGGCTCCCCTTCCTCCAGCTGCTGTGGCGTGGATGCACCCAGCCCCGGCTGCTCGATGGCATCTTCAGCCGTCTCGGGCTCTCCAACTGCAGCGGTGTCCTCCGCTCCTGGTACTCCGACTCGAGTCGTCCGGCGTGTATCCATGTTCGTACTTTGTTTCACTTCTGACGCCAGATGTAGTAACGCTTATGACTCGTTCACACCGGAGTTGGAGGCACACTTGTTTATTCAACACCACACGTTGTGACATACACACTGAGGGGGTATCGGCCCCCTCACCCGTCTATCTGAGGACACACCTCTAGGCTAACCCTAGCCTGCCTCTGAGTCCTCCTCTAGTGGGCTAGGGGAGGCTATCTTGGCCCGACACTGGTCAGTCGGGCCCGGTACCCAGAGTCCAGACCAGCACTGGCTCTGGCTCTGGTACCACGCCACTGGCTCGAGCCTGCGCGGTCCTGATAAGGACGGCGTGCCAGGGGGAGACCAGGGCTCTATCTAGGACGTCTTCCGTCTCCTCTTCTTAGCTCACACAACACTCCCGAGCCCCTCGATACATTCCCCTTTTATACCCAACCCCTCCCTGAGGGGTGGGGCCCCGGGGGATCATAATGACCGAATCGACCCCCCAGGGTGTCTGGCGCGGACGTCGCAGAGGGCACCTGCTCGTGCACACATGTAGCCCCGCCTACTGTGTTTGTTTACCATAGGCTGCCATGCATAACGGGCTCTCTGTAACAGCCCTACACTAGTACAGCACTAGTGTGTAGTATATAGTGTAGGTTTCAGTTTGGTGTTTTAACATCTTAACACAACTATTTTGTTGCCAAAAAAAGGGGAAAACTTATTCTCACATTTTGGTACTGGCAAAGGAGATCCCATGATGTAGATGCTCACCCCAGCTCTCATTACTCTGATAGTGGCTTTGTCTTTGTGCTGTACGCCTTTTGGCGTCCTCTGGTCTAACACCTTTTGAGACTAGGCTCCAAAGAAAGCTGTCTCTGGTGTGGACCAATCAGTTTCAAAGACAATGCATATACTGTCAGAGTATGTTTTTTGTTTGCATTCTTACCACAAGTATCTGTGGTTAATGCAGACATGATTCCTTGTAAAAGGTTTCAGTTTGTTTTTTTAACATCTTAACACCTGTTTTGTTGCTAGAAAAAAGGGGAAAACCTATTATCTAGTGTAGTGTATAGTGTAGTGTACTAGTACAGCACACTGGTGTGTTGGAGAGCAGTGGCGGCTGGTGATATTTATTTTTGGGGGGGCGCATGTTTTTTATTTTATTGAGGGGGGCAAATAAATATAAAGCAGTACCAAAAACCATTTTGACTACTTGAATATAAATTTTGATGATCTTTATTTACATTTCAGACCAAAAGAAGTACCAAAAAGCATGTTTCCTACTTGAACATAAATGTTTCTCTTTTATATACATTTCAGACCAAAGTACCAAAAAGCATGTTTCCTACTTGAACATAAATGTTTCTCTTTTATATACATTTCAGACCAAAGTACCAAAAAGCATGTTTCCTACTTGAACATTAAAACGTTAGTTTCATGCTATTATCAATATGGCTGCGGCTACTTTCATGACGTTTGCATTTGTCAGAGAGATGTTTGAGGTCTCTTACCCCCGTCGTTGTCCACAAAACTTCAGTGCCGACACTTTGAAATAAAAGACAGGGAAAACAAAAAAGAGAATTGCTAACATCACATCCAGCCAGCCACCTCCGTTTCTCATAACAAGCGCGGGTGAAGCTTCGTGTGTAGCTTCGTCCTCTGTCACTGGCCTGCTGCTGGATTTGTAAATCGGGTTGGTCCGGTCCGAGATCCTTTATCTTTTTTATTTCTTCCAGCGAAAGCCTTGTGAAAGGGTTTTTTTGTAAATAAATTACAGAATTTGGATGAACTGCTGCCATTGTTTACACAAAAAATTTGATCAGCCTAGCAAGTGTCGAAGTGGTGTCGCCTGCGCACTCGCAGTAGTGGCCCAGAGCGTAAATTTGAATGACAGGTGACGAGAACCAATCAGATTGGATAAAATAACATGTATCCAATTCTGATTGGCCAGGGACGCAACGACTTGCGCCCCGAGGAGAATCTTTAAGAAACCAATTAGAGACCAGCTTCAGGTCACATGCTGTCCGAAAATTTAAAGTCTCACATAGACATCCATTTGTCCGGCGCCCCGCATGAAACACATTGAAAAACATAGAAAATAGTTGACCGATTAAAGCCAGTTTTTATTAAATGCTGATGCTTTTCTTACTACCAGCCGGCACATCGTATGAAAAAAATATTTTATTTATGTATTTTTATATAATTTTTGTAATTGTATATTCTTGAATCTTGATGGGGGCGGCGCCCCTGCGCCCTCTATTGACGAGCCGCCACTGTTGGAGAGCCAAGCCACACCATTTACAATCTGAGTACGACGTTTCGCCAGTAATTACAACTAGCCTCATCAGTCGACAGCCAAATCTGGCAATCTGAGTACAAAACGTCGTACTCAGATGGTAAATGTTGTGGCTTGGCTCTCCAACACACCGGTGTGCTGTACTAGTGACGAAATGGCACGTTCTGTTTACGTGACAACCCTTACTAGTTGGCTGTGTCAGTGGTGGCGGGTTTAACGACACATTTATATATTTATGCGATCTACCCCAAGAAACCTCTATTATGGATATTGGTCACGAAAGCCTACGTGTTAAGCCGGATGAAATATAAAATTATGCCACTATTCTTAACAAAATATCACGTAAGCCGAGGTAGCTCACTCATTTGCTGATGTCAAAGTCTCTCTTACCTTGAGCAAAATCTTGTTCGTAAACTTCAACCAGAGCATCCAACGTGCTTGTCCGTCAATGAAGACTTAACCATTCCAAATGACCCTTTCAAACGCCCTCTCAAAAAAGACTTGCAAGCACCTCACGACGATATGTGTCTTTGTCAGGGAAATTTTGACGTTCCTCCGTTGACGCACCCGAAAACACAAACACGGATGCTCGGAAACAGCTCCGACGTAGACGCTGGGAACCCCCCACCCAGTGCGTCATCGATATTTACCTTGAGAGAGCTACGTGTTAATGTAAAATTAGGTTAAATGAGTTTATAACGACACGTAAAGGCGGCGAACACTCTTAATCCACACCAGCATTTAAAGTGTGTCATACAAAAACAATTTTGGTCAAAGTATTTTATTTATTTATATAAAAGCATTAAATTACACTCTCTTGATGTCTCACCTGGTTCAACAAAAAATTACCTTTAACCCCGTTAATATCCACCTCTTCATTTCACAATTTTGATTTCGTTCTGCCCTCAATAGCCATCCTAAATCCACATGTTCTGCTGTTTTCTTATTCGTGTCCCTCTGAATATCACAAGCGATTAAATAAAGTACGTTCACTGTGTGCATATTTATATTTAATAATAACCCTTGCCATCTGAGTTTATATTTTGGGGAAACTTACTCTAAAACTGATATGAACATTTTTTCGAATGTATTTGATATCTTTTTTATTACTAAAAACTTCAAATGATGTCACTGCCATCCACACAAAAAATGAGCAACGCAAAAAGCATGACGTACGGTTGTATTTGTTAATTTAATAATAAAGTCAAGTTGTGTAACGCGACGCCGCCGTGTCCGCTCTCTTGTAGAGAGAGCGAGAGCGGACGACACAGGAGCGCGAGGAACCACAGACAAGCGGGTGGAGGCCGCCACACCGTGGGCCGGCGACGACTCCTCCCCAAGCTCTGGGCTCCTCTGTGTATTCAGGTATTATTAGGCAATAATGAGTGTTTACATGTGAGAGGAAAACGGAGCACCTGGAGAAATACTACGTGTACAAGTGGAGGGGGGGGGGGACGGGGGACATACACTCCATCTCATACAGACAGAACAGGTGGCCGTCCACATTGTTGCTGGTACTGACTTCTCCCGCACAAGCCAGGGTGTGTGTGGCACCTCTCCTCCATGCCTACGGGAAGAGTTCCACAGCCTTTCACCAACCCTCGTCGCCTCCACAGCGCTGGAGGACTAGAGGCCACGTGTATAGCAATGACCGATCGGCTAGCTAGCGGTTGTTTGTATGCGCACTGCTGCGGCAGCGACGTCCCTCCGGGGCTAGCGGCCACCTTTTCTACCCCCTTTCTTCTTGCCGCCCTCCTTGCGGAGCTTGGCGCGCGTGTCCTTCTTGAGGCGCGCGTCCACCACCTTGTAGTGGCCCTTGACGCCGGCGGGGCGGCCGACCTTGCGGCCGGAGGACCGCTTGGCCACGACGTACGTCACGTCCTTGTCCTTCTTCTTCACGCCGGCCTTCTTGTAGATGCTGCGGAGGCAAGGAGCAACGTCTCTGAGTAATAGTCACGATGAAAATAATTTTACTTTTAAGACTGCCCGATTTGAAATATCACGTCGTTTATTTACCCCGGGAAAGCTTCACCGAGTCTCGGTGGCGAGATGTTAACTACCTCGCCTGGTATGCAGGAGGTTGTGGTGTCGATCCCGACCCTGATACCTGCTGTATATGTCTTTCTTTCTCCTGTGGTCGTGTGGATTTTTATCCAGGTTTAGGTTTTTCCCTCCACATTTAGAAACATGCGTTTAGAGTATTTGGATGCTATAAATTTCAACATTATAAGCCACATCATTTGTGGCCAGATCGCTTCAAAAAAAGAGCTATATAGCTCAGTGGGCATTACCTGGTAAAATTAAAATAGTAAAAAGAAGTTTAGTTATTTCTTTCATCAAGGTCGCCCCCCAGCCGTGCCCCAACGAGGCTGTACCTTCTTCTTGTTTCTTTCGGTAAAGTTACGTAGAAGGGAAGTAATAAAATAATACAAATAAAACATAATAAAATAATTCTCACGACGTTTCGGCCACAACGCAAGCAGCCGTCCTCGGGTGAAGATGACGGCTGCTTGCGTTGTGGCCAAAACGTCGTGAGAATTATTTTATTATGTTTTATTTTTATTATTTGATTACTTCCCTTCTACGTGACTTTACCGAAAGAACCAAGAAGATGAATCCTTGCAGTCACGAAAGCTTTAAATCGAAATTTGAGGCTGTACCTGCGAAGCTGCGCCATCTTCTCCCTCTCGGAGATGTCCACCGTGTCTACCACCGCCTCCGCCTTCTTCTGCGCCTTCTCCACCTGCTTCAGCATCTGCAATCGAGAGAGGGGGCATCCTCATCGTGTTACGGTCACGTGACGGTGGCGGCAGCGGCAGTCACGGCAATGGGTAAGCGATGGTGAAAAATGACATGAAACGGACATGATGGCGACACGAACATGATCAGGAGGCAACGGCTGTAATGACAATGACATTGACGTGTTGGCGAAGGGTGATCCCGAAGCAAGCGACGGTTACGACGAGATGGTGATGCCGACGAAGGTGGCGACGCGATGGCTCATGGCAACGCAATGCCGCGTGTGCGCACCCTCTTCTTCTTGCGAGCCTTGGCCTCGGCGATCTTCCTGATGGGCCGCGCGTTGATCTCCTGCCAGCGCTTGCGGTACTCGGCCACCGTTGCCTTGTCCACGGGGAGCATCTTCCGTCGGTGCTTGCGCTCGTCGTCGGTGAACCAGTCTGGCAGTTCCCCCTCGTCGTTAAACGCGAACCTGACGCGCACGTACGGAGACAAAGACTCGCGTCGTGAGGGATAATCCAGTCGAGGTGTCCTGTCAAACTGGGATGATATACGTTCCGCTGTAGAAGGGGACCGTGCAATGGCATCACTTGTCAACTGTTAACCGCCAACAGGTAAAGCCTCGCTTATCAACCGTTGCCAGGTAGGCCTCGCTTGTTAGCCGTCACCAGGTAAAATCTCGCTTGTTAACCATCGCAAGGTAGGCCTCACCTGTCGAAGGAGCCGTCCACCAAGTCGCGGGTCCTCTTGCGGGAGGTGGCGATGAGGCTGCCGATCGCCAGGCCCTCGGGGTCCAGCACCCGCTCGATTTTCGCTGAAGCAAGACACAGACAAACTCTCGATTAATATTTTCAAAATGCCTCATTTCATTTCTTGACCTGGCACTTCAGCAGATTTTATCCACAAACTGTTGTGGTGGTTCCTAGGCTTGCGTTGGACCGCCAGCACACGCGTTCCATGATTTTCTCGGCCCAAGATCCTTTTTTTTTTGGCCAAGAATCTTGAGACCCCCGTCACAGTGTTGGTGGTGGAGTCACGACCCCAGTACGAGTAACGCTACTCTGAACCATGAACAAATTGTGATGAGAGCTGCTGGACCAGGGAAGAAATCGGGAGGCGTCACTCCAGATCCATGTTTCTCAAAACTCCAGTCCTTGCGACGCCGCCACAATCCATCCTTCCGTCAATACCAATCATCGCGTGCGTGTAACGTGTAGTGGCTCGATTTGCATATATACGGGAGAGCTTGGCATACTGGGTAGAGAAATTATTTGTTGATTGCTGCACTGGCAGTGGTGCACAAGCATAATCAAAACATGAAAATCCTAGATTTGAAGCTTTCGTGACTGCAAGGATTCATATTCTTAGGTTTTTTCGATTGCAACACAAGCTTGTGTTGCAATCGAAACGTCGTGATTTTTAATAATTTTTTACCTACGTGACTTTACGGAAAAAACCTAAGAATATGAAAATCCTATTTATGTGCAATGAAAAAGGGCCTTTGCCCAAAACGTCACCTGTTACATATTTTCCTTTTAAAGCCACGGTGTTATTGACGATCGTGTTGAGTTTTTTTTACGAATGAAACCCGTGAAGGCTCACCGTGGCGTGGCATGGACTGGAGTTTGAGAAACACCGCTGCGAGGCGAGGACAACGCCATTGTGCCGCAGATAGCGGACCGCGTCAAACGGACTCACCTGGCTCCTCGATCGGGACCGTCTCAAAGTGATCGTCGTCGTCGAGGTCAAGGTCCGGAGCGGTCGCGTAGCGGCCTCGCCGTCCGGTCTTGATGGAGGCGGAGAGCTCCTTGAGGCGCGCGATCTGAGCAACGTCGTCGTCATCATCGCTGCTCACACGCACAGACGCAGCGACGCACAGGTGAGCAGCGGCCCATCGCTTCAGCAGACGCTCGCCACACTCGCGCGCCTGGCCGGAAATCGAGCTACACAATAACCAAGCGTCCCGACAATCTACTAAGCAATTAAACAGGACAAGAACAAATATACATCAGTCAACTAACCATTCAGACGCGAACCACAGTGGGAGGGGTGCCGCAGGTAATAGGATTCCCGAGTTATTGGAGAATGGATTCTATGGGTTCTGCTTACCATCGCCGCTGGTCCTACCGACCATCTCAGAAGCACACACGTTGCGTGGCGGGTGAAGCGCGGAGGGTGAGGCGCGGTGGGTGAGGCAAGATGCTCACCTATTATCGCTGTCCGAGCCGGCCTGCTCCTTGTGCTGCGAGGGTTTGGCGTCGCCCCCCACGTCGTCCTGCCCACTCCCCTGTTCCTTGGTTGACTGCTCGTGCTCGTTCGCGGCTGAGAAGAAACGAGGATTAAAAACACGCGGCACACACACGCGTTGGCAACATTCAGCGGAAATGCCCGGGGTTTAAACAGTCAAACTAGGGCCTCCTATATGTATGCATTAAGTCTATTGGGGCACGTGCTGTTAACGAGCACCTATAAAGGCCGACAGCACACGAGGGGGTGGTGATGGGTGGCCAGCACCACGCCCGACCGCCTTTTTGTCTCCCCGGCGGCGATGTTTTTAGACACCGCACCAGGTACTTATTTGAGGCCAAGTCAACCTAGGGGAGGCCCAGGACCACTTTAGATATTTGTCACTGGTGTTGGCCGTGAGCGGGAATCGAACTTGGGTCGCCGGTTTTTTAGCGCATTGCGCTAACCGCGATACTACCGCTCCCCAATTACAAAGGTAGTAGGAGACGCGTCGAGGTAAGGGGGGGCCCTTGCCCGCCATCTGTCGGCGTCAGATGGACAGCAAGACCCACAGTGGTGGGAGTGTCTTGTTGTTGTTGTTATTTACATGGTAACTGACTGTATTGTTGTTATGTACATGGTAACTGACTGTATTGTTGTTGTTATGTACATGGTAACTGACTGTATTGTTGTTGTTATTTACATGGTAACTGACTGTATTGTTGTTGTTATTTACATGGTAACTGACTGTTTTGTTTTTGTGGCGACTACGTCGTGTTGTTGCGTGCGTGGTGACTGATCATCTTGTCGCTGATGTAGTTTACGCGGCGACTGACTATCTTGTTGTTATCGTTTGTGCTGTTGTTTAGGTGGTGACTAAAACGTCATGTACGTGGTGACTGGTGTCTAGTCGTTGCTGTGCGTGTCCCAGAGAGGCTGCACCTGCACGGGCCATCTTCTTGAACATCCTCTGCGCATGTTTCAGCTCCATCTGCTCATCCACCTCCGTCTCCAGGCCAGCAAAGATATCCTGTAAAAAACCAACACCAACGGTCATTACCGGGCAGCTATAGCTTCCCTCCACATGGTACGGGATTTCGTGCGTCAGGGGTTGAATGACGGGGTTCATTGGTCGAGCGGACAAGGGCTCAGGGTCGCGAGGCGAGTGGCTCGCAGGGTTGTGGGCCGTGCCGGAGGGCGACTCGCCTTGCCGAACCACAGGTTGGTCTCGCGCTGGGCCCTGCTCTCACTGTCCTCGTACTCCACCACCAGGGCGTTGGGCTGCTCCTCCGACGGCTCCGGCGTCACTTCCCTCCTGCCGGACGGCACGCTCGGTGAGGCGGCACGAGGTGGACACGGCACGCGTGTGCGTTAGCGGGTGTGTGGCGCGTGAGCCTAGTTTCCGTGGGACGGCCAAGTCTAATGGACGCGAGTTACCATGACTTCTACAGATTTCAAGGCAAAGGACAACTTTCTGTAGTTTTCCGAAAAGTGGCGTTTCCTTGATTTTTAGCGTTACCCGAGTCATGATGCAAAAAAAAATCTCGTTCGCAAAAGATCAAGGCAGCATTGATGGTAAAATTCAACACTCAAGTTAAATGTAAATTTACATGTTCTCATCACCTGTAACAATTTTTGTTCCGGCAACGAATTTCCACTTGGCTGGAACTCTGACGCAGGGTATCGAGGTCCGCTCGCATCGAGCGAGACGACTGACAAGAGTTCGGACCCGCAGTCGTGGCCAACCAAGTTGAGAAGAAAAAGAAAACCAAACGCGCGCCATCTCAATGCTCACTGGCGAACAGCAGCTCCAACTAAAAACTTGAGGTCGCGTTCCTCGTGGAGGCGGAGCGTTAAACACCCCCTGACATCAGTTTACAGTTTTTTTCGCGGTCGTTTTCTCCGTTACAAATCACACCCCCCCCCCCCAACCGGCCTGCATTGCAGAGCCTCGGCTCGCACTATCGACAAGACGGTGCTGCCAAGACGGGACCGCCGTACCTTTTGCCGCCCCGGATCTTGTGCAGCGGCAGCGCGACCTCCTCCTCGTCGGCGGAGTCGCCGTCCGCCTCCTCGTTGAAGTCCCCCATGTTGACGTCGTCGTCCGTCGGGCCGATGACCTCGACGAGCTCCGCCAAAGACATGTCCCCCTGCTCCATCTCCGCCATCTACACACACACATTAATAATGATGATGATGATCTTGATTTTATAAGTCGTGCCTTTCCTAATGACATCTCAAAGCACAGTGCTTAAAATATATATATATACACGACATTCCAAACGACAAACACTAAAAGCTGAATATACAATCAATAGCACGAAGAACAAGCTATGAAAGTAAATAATACAATTTACACACATCGGTGAAATGCACGCGAGCACACACGCATGCACAGATGAAGGTGTGTTGGGCGCAGGTGAGTGGCTGATGGTGCTGTGGGTGGAGGCAAGCGGGCACACGTTGGTTTTGTTGATGCTCTTCAGGTTGAAGAGGCTGAAGTCGGAGCTCTCGGCCAGGGAGTCCCCGGGCACGTCCATCTTCAACTCCATCCTCTCGCGCAGCTTCCGCCGCTCCTTCAGCAGCTTCTTCTTCTTTCTGCGGGGGAGGCGACGGGGACCGAAGGCTCGGACTGACTCTCTAGGCCGCACGAGGCCGCTACGCGAGGCCGCTACGCGAGGCCGCTACGCGAGGCCGCTACGCGAGGCCGCTACGCGACGCCGCTACGCGACGCCGCTACGCGAGGCCGGTACGCGAGGCCGGTACGCGAGGCCGGTACGCGAGGCCGGTAAGCGAGGCCAGTACGCTTCTGCAAAGTAGCCCAGGGCACAAACGTAGTAGAGCTATCAGGGGCGTAGTCTAGAAGCCCAGGTGGTCTCCAGGGGAAGGGGGAGGGGAGGAAACCCACCCCCCCCAATGTACACCCCTCCCTTAATCTAGACCCCCAACTCCCAATCTACATCCACCAGTCTACCCCCCCCCCCAAATCCACCCCCACCCCCACAGTCTACTCTCACCCCCCGCCAACCCCCGCGTCCCGCTTGGAATCCACCACACTGTGTACGGGCGTTACAGCAGATCCAGTGTTGCTGCAAACGGGGTTCGCCGAGGGAGACTCGCACACACCGGCAGGCACTTCGGCACGAGAAAGCCTCGCCGCACAGGCCCTCACCTTTTGAGGTCCGCCACCTCGTCGGATTTCATGTCGGCCAGCTGCTTCTCCATCTCCTCCTCGTTGTCGTCGTCGTCGTCGCTGCCATCGACCGCCCCCGCCTGCCTGCCGTCGCTCTCCCCATCGGACGAGTCGAGGCTGCGGGAAGCGAGAGGCGATGGCAGGGCTCAGCCGACATTTATGTTCGCCCCGAAATATTTTTTTGTCATCCCGGAGCAACGCTCTTTCAAATCTGCGATTCATAAGGACAGCATGCCGACCCCTGTTTATTTGTCCGACCCGTTGTTATTACCGTTGGACAATCCTAGAAATCTGCGGCACGCCTTCCAATTGTCTACTAATAGTTCCCAGGTGACGCAGACAATTTGGATCAGAAGGATATTAATGCAGCTGCCCCAAAAGATTTGTAACCACCTCAGAGGTCTCTTGGCATCTCCATTCTGCCATCTCTCCTCACTTAAACTGAGTTAAAATCACTAAAGTTTAAGTGTGAATGTAATTTTACTAAATAATTGCTCATCATTTAGTTTTGTCTGTAATTGCACTAATGCTTTGATGTGGTCTGCGGGCCGAGTCGCCCTTTAAAAAAAGAACATCTTAGCTCAGTGAGCTTTACTCGGGAAATAAACTTGCGATTAAGATTCATACGGTGTTGAATAGCACACCCGGTCGAACGCACAAACAAATACACAATTAGACGCACGCTCGCGCGATGCTAGCGCGTTGGAACGCGTCGGCAGGATTCACGAGTTTGTGCGTGGGTCGCGCCTTCCCTGCCAAGGCCGAGTTGAGAGCTGGGATTTATTTCACAGGGTAAATCCCCGAGCAGCTGCAGCAGTGGAATGCGCGCTCACACCGTGTGGCGTCTGTAATACGGCGAGCAGGACGGAGAGCGAGAGAGAGCCGCTCACCCCGTGCACACTGCCCCTCCCTGCTGCAGCGGACCTGGCTGCGATGAGAAGCGACCGCCCGCGAACTCACCTGATATCTCCGTCTGTGGCCGTGACCGGCGTCGCCGCTTCCTCCGCGGGCGCCGCTTTCACCGCGGGCGCCGCCTTCTCCTCGGTCGCCCGCAACAAACTCTTCTTCAGTTTCGTCCGCCAGTTGATGAGCGACCTGAAGAAGGGGGTGGTCACGAAACGGGGTCAACTCAACACCGCTCCCTCCCATAATATCTCACCCGCCCCCCCCCCCCCCCCCCCCCATAGGTTTACACTCGGGGCATAATAACAATTTAGTACATTTGAAATGAAAGCCATTCTACATCTAGTCGTTCGTAAGGCGCTATTGTTTCACGGACACAGTCTGTGGTGTTTTCACAGCGGAGGGGGCGCGATGTTGCCTTGTGTAATACCAATTTAATAATTAGCGTGTAACGTGTGAAATTTAGCAGATTTTGGCCAGGACGCCAGCGAACAATGGCCTTTTGTTTTTCGAATGACGTCAGGGGATCTTTATCGTTCACTGTGAATCGGACGTGCGGGTATTTTATGGTTAATACATCCGACAGTATTAACCAGGACAGCGTGTGACTAACGCGCTACTGCTGGGCTGTGTCGCTCCCCAACAATCGTCAACGCGTTCTCAACAAATATTATTCAGTTACAATAAATTTTATCTTAAAGCGAACTCATGCCATTTCTAGGTTGTTGTACGTTTGCATCTGGTTCCCGATTTATTCAAGAGTGCAGGGGCCCGAGTTTCAAATTGCCTCGCATGCGGTCCCAATTGCTGCTGTTACGACTGCTGCCGTTGCTACTGCTGCCGCTAACAATGTTGCCGATACTGCTGCTGCTGCCATGACCGCCGCTATTGCTCCCGCTGCCGCCGCTGCTCACCTGAGCTCCTTGCGCCCGAGCACTTTGATGTCTCGGCAGCACTCCGCGATCTCGTTCGTGGTGCTTGGGTGAGAAACCATGCGTGGGTCATCCAGCACGATCTAGAGAGGGAGAGGCAAGGTGAGGGGGGGGGGGGGGCAATTTACAGACCATTGACAATCCACTGCTGGATGGAAGCCTCCCCACGCTGGTCTGTGTAGGTTCTTGAAGCTGAGCCCAGGACCGGTTCAGATATAACTCGCCACTAGTGTTAGCCTTGGCCGGGAATAAAACTCAGGTTGGGGGGGGGGGGGGTTCATAGTGCAGTGCGCGGACCACATGCTGGACTGCTCCTCAACTGCATGTAGACAATACACATGCAACAACAAGAACCGCCGTTCGCCACTAAGGTTGCGGTGACGTAACCACAGCACTTATGCCTGACAAATATCCCCTCTATAGCCTTAACAGAATGTAAGGGCAAGTGCTGTTAGCCAGCATCTATGAAGGCCGGCGCGGCACACGAGGGGGTGGGTGGCCAACACCACGCCCAGCCGCCTTTATCTCACTAGTGGCGATGTTTACACATCGCACCAGGTACTCATTTGAGGCTGGGTCGGCCTAGGGGAGGCCCAGGACTGGTTCAGATAATCGTCACCGGTGTTGGCGAGTAGGAATCGAACTCGGATCCCCAGTTTCGGAGTGCAGAGCGTTAACCACTACCACTCCCCACAGCGGTGCACATACGAATACACAAACAACAGGGCATCTGCAGCTTTGGCACGAAAACCTTTGGTTGAGATTGTGTTGTAATGGCACAAAACATTTTGTGCATAGCTATATTACAGTGGCTGAATCTTGATAATAATTCTAAGAGTGCATGAAAAGGAAATTGAAAAACTCAACACACGCATCAATAACACTGCCTTCAAATTCGGACTTTTTTGTGCTCTGAAGAATGAGCCATCACCTGAAACGTTGCTCATTACATTTGATTTTAAGGCCACGGAGTCTCACTGACAAAAAGTGCGTTTTTTTTCTTATCGACTGTACTTTTAGACCACTGCCAACGCAGTATCGCCAAATTCTTTGTTTTGCCTTACAAACATTGGCGTGATGTTGAGGGAGCCGACAGGCCGTAGCCTCGTGCGGCCGACGACCGCCGCCTGAGCGTACGTTTGCACGCACGCACGTTGTTGAGCCTCTTTCGCGCCGTACGTAGCCAACCGTGCTCGTCGGAGGCGCGGGAGAAACCAACCGTGCTCATCGGAGGAGCGGGCGGCTGCAACTCACCTGGCTGCACTTGTTCAGGAAGTCGATGGGGTTGCTGCACTTGAGGAACTCGGTGGCGGGGAGAGGATGGAAGAGCGTGTAGTCCCCCTCCGTGTATCCCTCCGCCTGTGACGCGGCGCACACAGCCGCGGGTGCGGCGAGTCAGCGTATGAGCAACAAGGTGGAGCTCGGTCGTTTAGCCAGGCAGAGCTGCAGCCGCGTCTCAAAGATTTCCTCACGGGAGGGATCCCGCGGGGGGACATTTGACGATTTCCTTTCAGGTATTTTGTTTGGCACGGAACGAAAACCGGATACCAAAGAGGACCAGCTCCTAACGAGGTTATCTCGCTTGACCACCTGAAAGTGAAATTGTAGTTGTTTGCTCTGCATCTACACCGACCAAACGAGAGAAGACTGACGCTGACCGAACGTTAATTTGGCACGACCCAAGTCCACTCCCCTTAGCGGCATACCACTGTTATGGTGAACCTCCCCCCCACCTCTCACACAATAACTCTACAGGTACACCCCCCCCCCCCTCACGGCCCAATACAAACCCTGAACGAATGTGAGAAACCCACTCGACTCCGCCGCTTTCCACAGCATCAACCGAGGCAGGGCACAGCACGTCATTCAGGCTACCTCCGCCGATGTTGACCACAATGCATCATTAGGCTCAACGACCCCAATGCACCACACGTTCCACCACCGCGCGCCACGCAACGATGCCTCACTTTGGGTTTTTTCTTGTCGTCGGCAATGTCCCTTATGGTCTTAGCTTCAATCTCGACCTCCTTGAAGGCGTACTTTGCATCGAAAAACTTGCTGTCGATTTTGTCTGGAGCTTTGTAACCTAAACATAAAATGATAACGACGACAACAATAGACGATAACGTACGGCGCGCGGCTCATTTTCCAGACGCTGGAGAAGTGTAAAACGAACTCCAATAGTGCGGCACGGTCTCCTGCGGGGAGCCAGGAGGTCGTGGCGCACGTCGCCGCCGGCTGTGAAGTCCGTCAGGACGTGCCGGGCGGACTGGTTGCCCTGCATGTGCTGGAGGAGGAGGAGGCTGTCACATGGCTCTATGGCCACGCGGGCTGACGTCCACTCACATACAACACTGACAAACATATTCATCTCTTTTTCTTGCATATCTAGCGCTCTGAAATATATGAGTCACGTGTAAAAGCATTTGCTAAATTAATAATGGTTTCAAGCTCTCCGGCAACCACTGGTGCTGATTTTCAGTATTTTATCTTTGCAGGGAGACTGCTGTTGTGCCCAGTGTATCCCGAGCCACGTTGTGCATTTATCCGACTGTCCACCCCGCCCCCACGACGTGGCCCAATGGCAGCGGCTTTGGCCGCTTGTTGCAGACGTTCGCAGTTCTAACCCGGTAGAGCACCTTGGTTAATGCTGCCGGTATAACAGCTGCCAAGCGTGTGCTGTCTGTTCCACGGTGGATATTAATGATTCTGTGGTGACATTCAAAATCAGCGAGTAGGCAGGCCACTGTGTGACCGCGTTATGGTCCAAATTTGGGAGTACACAGAGTAACACAAAGGCAACATCGCCCCCCTACTGTGAAACTACCATTACGTGAAATACAGTGCGTTCATGATGGCCTTATGTCAATCATAATTATGCTTTCTGACTGGCTGTTGACCCCGGTGAGACAAACTATGCGTGCCATCTTGCAGTCGACTGGCGCATCCTCCCCTCCTACGACCCCGACACGTGCCGCCTCCCCCCCCCCCTCCCCCCCGGGGAGACCCACCTTGGCACACGACGAAGATCTCGGCAGACTCGCTACGCGACGCCTGCGGCTTGGTGGCCTGGACCTTCTGGAAGAACTGCTGGAAGAGCCACATGAGCGGCTGGTAGTCGCGCGAGCGGAACACCTTGGTGATGAACCAGCCACCCTTGTTGAGGAAATCGCACGCCAGCTTCAGCGCCTGCAGCGTGAGCCGCGCTGCGGTCGACAGGAACACGGCGGGAAGATGTCACACGACGGCCAACCTCTACCCCACACCACGCTGCTCGACTACACACCCCGCTCTGCCCCAAACCCCGCTCTGCCCCACACCCTACAATATAGCACGGCCAGCTTTACACCACTCCTCACTCTACACCACACCCCACGCTACTCTACCACACACCCTGTTCTACCACAACCCACCTGCTCGACACCACATTCTACTCTAATGCAGACCGTCTTTATTAAGAATACATGACGATCCCCCCCCCCCATCCCTCTCCTTAACGACATAATTATTTACGCAATCTAACCCAAAAAAACCTGTATTATGCATCCCTCTCCTAGTTAGCTCAATTCGAATCCAACTTACAGAGCACACGTGTCATCAGCTGCCCGGGCCTCAAACCACATGCATTTCCCTTTTGTCAGACCTTAATGTAAACCCAGAGATGCAAATTACCATGATGGACCAGCTGTGGTGCTGCCTCACAAGGGAATGCCTCCGTGGCTAGCCGCCCCCTAGTTTAAACGCTGTCTGCACAGGGCAACCAACTAACCTCAACTACTACTACTACCCAGCCTCACACTCCCCCCACCCCCCCACACACTGCCCCCCCACCACCGTCTCACCCTGGGCGTACGCGTCGTGCGACCAGTTGGCGCCCACGTTGGGCGCTCCGTCGTTGAGCATGCAGTCCACCTTCCACGTCTGCAGCTCCTTCTTGATAGCCTGCGAGCACACGAACGCGGTGTACACGGCGTTAAGGTTTGTACCGTAAAAAACCCACGCTATCAAGAAACCCCCCCCGCCCCCCCCCCCCCCGCCCGCGTCACTGGCCCCAAACAAACAAAAAAGCCAGCCCAAAGAACGTGGAAAAGCTCATGGTCGAGCAGGAGCAACGTCACCAGTTGAATTGTCAACGCCGGCCAGATCAAGGCCTAACCCACAGGAAGGCCTTGGCAAGTAGACGAGGACCGGGATGCGGCCACTTGCGTCGCCCGATGCGATAAAACTCCCGACGGTGCAAACGTGGGAAACAAACGGCCACAGCCATACGGCATGCCCTCTGCGGTGCACGAAGAGAAAGGATGGGTTTGACGGTCCTAAGCAGTGCATAAACGTAACTCTTTGCATTAATGCTCGGGTTCAGGACAGAATTTGCAGTTTGGAGTGGCCAGCGTAGGACTGTATGCTATTTAACAATATGCAATGTCCTCTGGCAATCGCCCTTCTGCAGGATAGATAAGGGGTTACCCAGCTGTACAAGTTGTACGCAGCGCTGGCCAGCAGATGGGTAAGAACACGCCAATAAAAAGCGACGTCGCCGCTTATTTTTCCCAATCGAGAAATTTGCGGGCAACTTAACCAAAAATTTGATGTGTACTGCGAAGAACGTGAAGGGACCCTGAACGTCCACTCTGACGCAG
Source organism: Lampetra planeri (assembly GCF_965212315.1). Classification (NCBI taxonomy): domain Eukaryota; kingdom Metazoa; phylum Chordata; class Hyperoartia; order Petromyzontiformes; family Petromyzontidae; genus Lampetra; species Lampetra planeri. The sequence goes on from NC_136143.1 coordinate 7,251,269, forward strand.
ATGGCACGTATTCGCTGTTAATCAGAGGTCGCAACCGGGTACCCAATACCCGTACCCTACCCGATACCCGGCTACCCGTACCCGGCCAGGTACGGGTACCCGTTTGCGACCCTGGTGCGGCCGGGTACGGGTAGGCCGTGAGTCACTGGTGAGTCACCGTTTGTCACTCATTTCGGGTAGGGTACGGGTAAGGAAGCAAAACCCGTTTGCGACCTCTGCTGTTAATGCACCCGGGCACCATTAACCAGGGCGGGCAGCCGGGCTGAACCGGCAGACGCGCCACTGCTCGGCTGCGTTTAGCCCCCCCCCCCCCATGAACGCACCTGGCGGCACTTATCCGTGGTGATGTCCTCCTGTAGGGTGACCACGTTCGGGATGGACTTGATGGGCACGAGGTCCACGCCTGCCGACGACAACGACCACGAGGCGTCCAACATCCACCCGCACCACGCGCGAAAATGCCGACGCGCGCGGATGGCACGCAAACCAGTGCCGCATTATCCAATAGGCAACAGTAACCATTTTTTCTGTTTGTATAATAAAAAAATTTACCCAAGGTATCTTCTTGAATAAATACATATAGCAAGGATAAGCACAGTGTATATACAAAGAGGCAGGGTCATGTGAATAATTTTTTTGTTCATGAGGTGAGATTAATCAACGCCGTAAATATAGTTTTCGCGATATTTTCCTTTGTCAAATTTGCAATAACAGCTTCAAATTGTGTTTTTCACACAATCTCATTCTCAATCGAGTAGTGTAAGGCAAGACAAGCGTTGTTGTCCTACGGTTAATCAGCATTTGCAAGTGACAGCGGCGGTAGTAACATGGGGGGGGGGGGCAGCAGTAGCACCTAAGAAACAGAAGTGCCGAGGGCCTACAAGAACCTTGATCCGGCCCTGGCGCAAACGCGCCGTTTACTTTCGAGGCAAACCTTACCGATGACGAGACTTGAGATGGGCATGAACTTCGATGCCACCTGCAGCCTGGAAACACAATGCGCAAGATATCAAGGGTTGCTCACATATCACAACGCGACACGTCACAAAAGGGTTATCACAACAGCACTGCGTCTCTATCGACTATCGTTTGGGTGTGCACGGCTTATTGTAGGAGTTCAACTGGTGATACATTACAATAGACGACACGCTGGTGCTCAACTCGTTTTCAGAAGGGGCCTGCCTGTTTGGAGAACTGTGGTTTTATCGCATTTGGGAGGCAGCAATCATCTGGATTTTTTTAAATGCATGCAAGAGAATTATCAAGCATATCTGTGGTCTTGTGATCGTCATATTTGCTGTACTACCTTCTTCAGGCACCTGGTTGGCCAGCGGTAGCAGTTTTGGTCATTGGTGTCATTCTCACGCCACTGGCTACAGGTGTGCGTCACTACAGACTGCAGCCAGTGCGTGCCTCAGTCGTGTACCAATCTACAGGCACCACGGAGTGCGTGCGTGTTTGCACTTGACTCTGCGCGTCAGGTACCATACTGCAGACACCACACGTGTATGTGCATGACTCAGTGAGGCATGCACTTACTACCCTACAGGCGCCACACAGTCTGTGCGTCACTCAGTGAACCGCATACCACCCTACCAGGCACCACGCAGCGTGCACGACTCAGCGAATCGACTACCAACAATCCTACAGGCAGCACGCAGTGCGTGCGCAAGTCGCGTATCAATCTTACAGGCACCACGCAGCATACACGGACTCTGAGTCGTGTACCACAATATTCCAGGCACCGCTCGGCGTGCACGAGCCGTGTACCAATATTACCGTCAGCATCCTGTGTGTGTGTGAGCGTACGTGTATATATGTGTGTGTGAGCGTGCGTGGGGAGCGATAGTGTAGTGGTTAACGCGCTGCGCTATGAACCTGACGACCCGGGTTCGATTCCCGCTCACGGCCAACACCAGTGACGATTATCTGAACTGGTCCTGGGCCTCCCCTAGGTCGACTCAGCCTGAAATGAGTACCTGGTGAAGGTGTGTAAACATCGCCAGTGGGGAGACAAAAGCGGTCGGGCGTGGTGCTGGCCACCCCCTCGTGTACCGTTCCGGCCTTCGTAGGTGCTCGCTAACAGCACTTGCCCCTACAGTCTGTTAAGGCTATACGGGGGATCTTTTATCTTTGTATGAATTTAAGTGTGCGAACCGGTCCTCCTCTAGGTCAATTCGGCCTTAAATGAGTACCTGGTGCGGTGTGTAAACATCGCCAGCTGGGAAGAGACAAAGACGGCCCGGGCGTGGTGCTGGCCACCCACCCCCTCGTGTGCCACAGCGCCGGTAGCCTTCATAGGTGCTGCTACTCGCTAACAGCACTTGCCCCTACAGTCTGTTAAGGCTACACGGGGGATCTTTGTGTCCGGGTGTGATGTCGGCGAGTCGCGTACCATCCTCCAGGAGCGGCGCACAGATCCACGAGGACGCGCGCGCGCTGCAGGAAGCCGAACTTGCGGTTCAGCTGGATGAGCTTGAAGGCAGAGCGAGCACGGTAGCCTGCAGCAGAACAGCAAGCGCACATGTTTTTTTGTTTGCATTACGACTGCAGGTATTGTGGTCTATGCAAACATGACTCCTTGTAAAAAAAGGTGTCAGTTTTGTTGCCAGATAAAAGGGTAAAAAAACAATTGTCATATTTTGCTACTGGCAAATGAGGTTTCAATGGTGTAAATGCTTACCCCGAGCTCTCATGCTCTGATGGTGCATTGTGTTTGAGTTGTGCGCCTTTTGGCGTCATCTGGTCCAACACCATGTGAGACTAGGCTCTAAGGAAAGCCGTCTCGGGTGTGGACCAATTAACTTCAAGGACAGTGCATACATTATCAGAGTTGTGTTTTTTGTTTGCATTATGACTGCAGGTATTGTAGTCTATGCAGACATGACTCCTTGTATAAAAAGGTTTAAATATCATATTTCTTTAAATACTTTATTTAAATAATATTTTACATTTTATAATTCTTGACTGTTGTTTATTTTAAGTCTATTACATTTTTGATTATTTATCTTGTGTTGATCGCCGATTGTTTATTGTTTATTTATGTCTGTTAATTGTGATTCATTTTTTAATTGCTTGGTTGCACCGTGGGACCAAGAGAGAGGACTGTAATTTCATCTGTGTTGTATGTTATGCATGTAACACACTTGACAATAAAGTGACTTTTGACTTTTGAGGTGTCAGTTTTGTTGCCAGATAAAAGGGTAAAAATAACAATTATCCTATTTTTTACTGGCAAATGAGGTTCCAATGGAGCAACCGCCAGTCGCCCTGCACCTTACAGAACTTTGCCGTTATTTTTGGCTCACAAGTGACGACGTAATATTTATCCCCTCTATTTAAGAACAGGAGGATTTCTCCACAAATCTGGCTGTCGCCTGATGATGCCAGTTGTGGTTTTGTTCGGTCGATCGTGATCGCTTTGCCTCGCGCTCAGCTCCTGTGCAACCACTCATCACCTCGTCCTTGTTTTCGGTGCAACGCGCCTGTTTATTTCGTTCATATTAAATTTCGATTTAAAGCTTTCGTGACTGCAGGGATTCATCTTCTTGGTTCTTTCGGTAAAGTCACGTAGAAGGGAAATAATGAAAATAAGACATAATAAAATAATTCTCACGACGTTTCGGCCACAACGCAAGCAGCCGTCCTCAGGTGAAGAACAGGTCTGTCAGAAAGACAGCGTCTGAATTGGCTTTAACACGTAGGCTTTCAGACGCTGTCTTTCCGACAGACCTGTTCTTCACCTGAGGACGGCTGCTTGCGTTGTGGCCGAAACGTCGTGAGAATTATTTTATTATGTTTTATTTTTATTATTTCCCTTCTACGTGACTTTACCGAAAGAACCAAGAAGATTCGTTCATATTGTTACTTTTTTTCTTCACGAACTAACGTTGCCTGCACATCGGACGCGTTCTGTTCCTGTGTTGCCCGTGCCTTCGTACGGATCGCTTTGATGTTGCCGTTCCTTTTCTGCAGTGATGCGCCACGGATCCTCCGTGCAAACTAGCTGGATGACTGGCTAAACGGGACTTATCGTGTAACAAATAAACAAAGCCTACGTGTTAAAACCAAATAAACAATGATTTAGTGATTGATCGTCACTCTTACTACAATGTTACTGTTTTTGTTTAAAACACAGTAGCTGCACACTGTCACAAAGGCCAAAAACGTCAAGCGGCCTGCAACTTACAGCACTCTTATCAAAGTTGTAATGGTAGTAGTTTAAGTGTTTATTGAATTGAGCAACGTTAAAGAGCTTGGTTAAAGAGCCAATTGGAGGGAGGTCGTGGTTGTTGTGGCGGCAGTAGCTGCAGTGGTTGTTGTAGTGGTGGTAATTGTTGTGGTAGTGATTGTTGTGCGGTGGTAGTAGTATTATTGTGGTGGTAGTAATGGTTGATGCTGTGGTATGGTTAGTTATGTTTGGTCGTGGTTGTTGTGATGGGTTGGATTGGTTTTTTTTCGATGGTTGTAGATGTTTGTGGTCGTGGTTGCGATTGCGTTAGCGGTTGCTGTGATGGGTGGTAGTGGTTGTTGAGATGGGGCAGTGGTTTTTGTTGTTGAGGTGTGAGCAGTGGTGGTTGTTGTTGTGAGGGTGGTAGTGGTTGTTGAGGTGTGAGCAGTGGTGGTTGTTGTTGTCAGGGTGGTAGTGGTTGTTGAGGTGTGAGCAGTGGTGATTGTTGTTGTGAGGGTGGTAGTGGTTGTTGAGGTGTGAGCAGTGGTGGTTGTTGTTGTCAGGGTGGTAGTGGTTGTTGAGATGGGGGTAGTGGTTGTTATTGTTGCTGTGGTTGTTGTTGTCAAGGTGGTAGTGGTTGTTGAGATGGGGCAGTGGTTTTTGTTGTTGAGGTGTGAGCAGTGGTTGTTGTTGTGAGGGTGGTAGTGGTTGTTATTGTTGCTGTAGTTGTTGTGAGGGTGGTAGTGGTTGTTGAGATGGGGGCCAGCGGTTGCTGTCGTTGTGGTTGCGAGGGTGGGTCGTCGTAGTGTTTGGTAGTTCAGGCTGCGGTGGGCTCAGGCCTTGCCACGTGGTGGAGCACACTCACCCGTCTCCTTGGCGAGCAGGTAGAACTTGTCGCGCCGCGCCTTCCCGATCTTCGACTTCTTCCCCATCGCTGAGTGGAGTCACAGGCGCGTGTTAGTACACGACTCGCGCGCACCACCCCATGCGCCACATTGAATACATACTGGTGTGTCGTGCGTACTACACGAGTGGGATGCGGTCGTGCATCGAGCTTGCAGGCGAGCAAGTTGGCTGTGCAGCTGCGCTAGTGAGGAGTTAGTATCCGTGTGGGGTCGCGCTAGTGAGGAGTTAGTATCCGTGTGCAGCTGCGCTAGTGAGGAGTTAGTACCACTGCGGGTCTGCGCTAGTGAGGAGTTAGTTCCTCTGCACCGTGAAGCTGCTGTGGCAACATATCTCTCTCTCTCTACGCTGTGCAGCTGCGCTAGTGAGGAGTTAGTACCTCTGTGGGGTCACGCTAGTGAGGAGTTAGTATCCGTGTGGAGCTGCGCTAGTGAGGAGTTGGTTCCTCTGCACCGTGAAGCTGCTGTGGCAACATCTCTCTCTACGCTGTGCAGTTTGCGGTAGTGAGGAGTTAGTACCACTGCGGGGTCGCGCTACTGAGTACTTAGTACCACTGTGGGGTCGCGCTAGTGAGGAGTTAGTATCCGTGTGGAGCTGCGCTAGTTAGGAGTTAGTACCACTGCGGGTCTGCGCTAGTGAGGCGTTGGCAAATCTATGGCTGTGGTAGTGAGCAGTGCCTCTGTGCAGCTGTGCTAGTGAGGCGTTAGTGCCTCTGTGGGGCCGGGGTAGGGAGGCGTTAGTACGCGGTAGTAAGTCGTGAGTACCCCTGTGTGGGGTCGCGATAAAGGCGTTAGTACCTGTGTGTGTTAGTACCTGTGTGTTAGTCGCCTCTGTGTGTGCGCTAGCGAGGTACTAGTACCTCTGTGTGTGTATGTTAGTGTGTGTTAGTACCCGTGTGTGTTAGTACCTGTGTGTGCTAGTACTTGTGCTAGCGAGGCGTTAGTACCTCTGTGTGTGTGTGTGCGCTAGCGAGGTGTTAGTGTGTGTGTTAGTACCTGTGCTAGTACTTGTGTTAGCACCTGTGCTAGTACTTGTGTTAGCGAGGCGTTAGTACCTGTGTGTGTGTGTGCTAGCGAGGCGTTAGTACCTCTGTGTGTGTATGTTAGTGTGTTAGTACCTGTGTGTTAGCGAAGTGTTAGTACCTGTGTTAGTACCTCTGTGTGTGTTAGTACCTGTGTACTAGCGAGGTACTAGTACCTCTGTGTGTATGTTAGTGTGTTAGTACCTGTGTGTGCTAGTACCTCTGTGTGTGTTAGTACCTGTGTGTGTGTGTGTGTGTTAGCGAGGCGTTAGTACCTCTGAGTCGTGAGCACCTCCGGCGCGTCTCTCGTTACCTCGAGGCGGCGAGGCTGTCGACCACGTGCAGCAGCGTGGCGGCCGGTGATGACGTCGCGGGTCGGAGTTCAAAGTGCGAGTACGGCATCGGGGCGGGGTCAAAGACGCCGGGATTTACGAACCGCGTTTGTCGCCGCCAATGGCACACGCCCCGTAAGCAACGTTTCGGGCGATGGCCCCTTATATGCGGAGCAGAGCGAGCGCGGAATAAGTTGGCTCTGTGTCACTGATGTTACTGGTAGGAACCGCCAGGTTACACCAGCCCACAGGGGATTATTGTGTCCGTCCGTCGTGCATCAAAAAATTGGAGGGGTGGGGCTGGGTGGAGAGGGGAGGGTGGGGAGGGGCTGGGTGGGGGGTGGGGGGTGGGAGGGGCTGGGTGGGAGGGGTGGGGTTGGGTGGGAGGGGTGGGGTGGGGCTGGGTGGGAGGGGTGGGGTGGGGTGGGAGGGGTGGGGTGGGAGGGGTGGGGTGGGGCTGGGTGGGAGGGGTGGGGTGGGGCTGGGTGGGAGGGGTGGGGTGGGGCTGGGTGGGAGGGGTGGGGTGGGGCTGGTCACCCCGTGGTGCCCTTATAAAACTCAACGTTTAATGCGAGACGCTTTCTATCCAGGGTAGCGTGGAACCACGCCGTGGCTTCTTCACGGCTCGTGAGCAAAAGTGAGAACACAAGCAACGCCCAACGCAGCAAAAATATGCATTTATTACTCGATGCGAAACGTGATGTATGTTTTGAAACAAATGAATATCGTCTTCACTTTTAAATGAGTGCAAATATGAAAACGTGAGTTTGGAAAAGAGCACGCAAAATTACGCATTTTGTGGAAATGGCAAAAAGAGATCGTGACCTAAACTTCGAAGCAGTTACAATGTCTGTTTGAAATTTAATGCCACAAACAAGATGTTTACTCTTTGGTTTTTTCGGTAAAGTCACGTAGATGAAAAAGAATAATAAAATGAAAATAACAATTCATTTTATTATTTGTATTATTATTTTTCATCTACGTGATTTTACCGATATAACCAAAGAGTATGGATCCTTGCAGTCACGAAAACTTCAAATCTAAAAAAAAACAACATGTTCTTTGTAATGGCTGGAATTGGCAATTGTCCCTTATACCGTGTCCGGATCACGGCTCAGCGGTGGGCTGGAAGGTACTAGGTTATGCAAGTGTCAAGTTCCATAGTTCTGTGCCAGCCCCACTGGCACCTCTTCAGTGGATCGACCTCACTCTGATGAGCAAATGTTCAAAGAATAAAGGTGGGTCAATGCTTTATATGGATAACGGATTATTATTTTTTTATATGAACATGACTGGTACGGCTGCAGCAGATAGGGCATTGGCGTGGCCTTATATTGGAAGACAAAAGAGGTCCAATTGTGGCAAGGGCGTTATGAGTGCCATAAAGCCTGACGCTCTACCACAAACACCCAGAGTCCTGCCATCACTGGATGTCACAAGAAAATGCAAGCTTTAACATATTAATAATCCTCGTTATTTATCCAGGATAGCCAAAATATCAAGAATCCTTTTCGGGTGGCTGCTGCGTTTGGCGATGTTCAACCAATTCCTTTCCAATGGAGTGCTTTCCAAGTGGGAGGAAACTATTGCCCAGAGATAACCCACTACCAGGGAATAAGGATCAAAATGTATTAACAGATGGGTTTCGCAATTCAACTTTCTGTACTGCCATATCGCCACCTCGCAGCCCAGCGGGGTCGGAGTCTCCCAGCTCGTGATGACCACTGTGCAAGGCACCGTCCGTGCCTCGAGGCAAGGCAAAACAAGGTGACGGGCAAAAGATTGGCGTCCACCTTGCTCTACTCGTCCATGCCACGAGGGCAGGTCAACACGATCCGGGCCGCAATGACGTCGGCATCAACATTCTGTCATTAGGCAAAGAAAAACGAGTGTGTGATGGTTTTTCTGCAGACTGACCAGGAGAGGGTTTGTCCACATAAAGCACATGTGGCAAAAGGCAGCAGTTGGAAATCATGGCTATATTGTACTGATGATTCCTGACAAGGATGACGCCCGTATATAGGTTTTCCTATTGTCCTGCTCCTACCTAACACAAACACGACCACGATTTTGGTGTTTTAACATCTTAACACAACTGTTTTGTTGCCAAAAAAAGGGGAAAACCTATTCTCATATTTTGGTACTGGCTGCGCGCCCCGAGCTCTCATTACTCTGATAGTGCATTGTGTCTTTGTGGCGTCTTCTGGTCTAACACCATTTGAGACTAGGCTCAAAATAAAGCTGGTGTGGACCAATCAGTTTCAACGACTGCATATATTATCAGAGTACGTTTTTTGTTTGCATTCTGACCACAAGTGTTGTGGTTAATGCAGACATGATTCCTTGTAACAGGTTTCAGTTTGGTGTTTTAACATCTTAACACCTGTTTTGTTACCAGAAAAAAAGTATATCACGTTACATGCAAGATATGATAGGACCAATGGTGACAATTTCCCTTTTTTGTCTTTAAATCACCTTTTGTGTCTTATTACTCTTGGAATTAAAAGGAGTACATTTCTGCAAGGTGACTCATAATTTTGCTAATTATTACTCTATATTAGATTATTACTACTTTATTATTACTTAAATGTGATTACTTTCATAATACTGGAAGGGTCTATTATGCAAATCTGTGCTGATACGATGGCTGGGACCAAGACTTTCACTTGAGATCAATGAAAGAGTGAACTGCGGGTCTCTTAAAAATCATCTTCATGTTCTTCATATTCAAGTATAACAAACTGTTCATATCCGGACGTCAAGCACAAACAGCAAGGAACATACATGTGTCATAGGCTGGAATGGACTAGGCACCAACAAAGAATATCCATAAAAGTAAAATGAAATGAACTCACCACCTTCATAATTAACACCACCTTATTAGGGAAACATGTACAATCGAATAACATTTCAGAATAATTTTGTTATGGGGCAGTGTTGATGGAAGGTGGTGAGTTTTATATTACCACTTTCAGCTTCATGGTAATGTACTCTTAAAACAATCCTTTGATACACGTCAATTACGGCTGACTTTGCACCTCGGGATATGGCACCCTATGTGAAACGCAGCATGTCCAGCAGGAAGAACAGAAAAATATTGCAAACCATGCATCTTTATCACTTTCGACACGGCCAACGCGGTCGTAAACTGTGATCGAGATGCAGGCTACATCACTGCTCATGGCGCAGGTGTATATAAATGTGTATTTGAAATCCAGGGCTCGGAAAATAACTCTTTTGTTCGCTACCGATTGCATATACTCGGACCCTGTATTTTCCTGTCCATGGCAGTGACGTGCTCATGCTCAAAGCTAAACGGGTTGGCTCCCAACGCGCCACATATAGATACAGTCAAACTACAAAAAATCCTCCAATAATCCGCTAATCCCATAGTTTGTAGCACGCTTATGGTTTGTAGGAACTTTTTCAAGCGGATTACCGGAGTCGTGCGGCAAAAACTCCTCAAATCTGTGATTTATTCTGACAGATCATTGGAGTAATTTCCACGGCGTGTCACAGGATTCCAGAATCAGCAAAAAATCCCCACATCACGGATTTTTTAACTGACACTCGGCCTGATTCTTGTGTTGGTGGAAAATTAATTCCTGCCAATTTTAGCATAAATCCTGCTAAATTGTAAATTGTGGCAATTTGATATATTTCACATCAAATATTCACAAAGGCTTTCCTTTTACCAACACAGAACAGTTTTTTGTGTTTAGTTTGTTGTCCTTCCGCCGCACATCCAATTAGCATGGTTGGCTACGTACGGTGTGAAAGTTCAACATACATTCACGTTAGGCCCATTTTGTACATTTCGTATTTGCTCCATGTGTATATATGGTATTTATGGTGTGTGTATTGTATGTTTTAAAAATAAATCCAGTGTTGGGTAAGTTACCTTATTGTTAGTTACTAATTGCAATGTATTTTGATTTATGTATATAGCTTTGTCAAGTCCTTTCATCAGGTAAGCGTCTGCATATTCAAGTTTGCTGCACACGTTGTTTTCAACACGACGATCATGCATAAGCAGGTTTTTTTTCAAGCCATAATGTCACTTAACTAATTTCACAGGGGTTTAATTTGGCTGGAATATGACACTTCTGAGAAAACCATAATTATATACCAGCACTTTGTAACCTAAAGCAACACTTAGTAATTTGGAAAGGGAAAGAGCACTGGATATGGGCTCCAGGACTAATAGGTGTCATACCGGGGACTTTACATTTTTACTGGGCATCTTTAAAAAAAAGCTTCATAGCGCATCGGATTTTTCCAGTACAAATAAATATTCTGATTCTGAAATTTCCTCTTGGACCACTAAGCAAAACAAACATCGGCTCTTGCAATAAAAAAACGCCACAAATGTTGTGAAAGAAGACTAACATAGTATGTTTTTTGTCAACATGTCAATTGTAACACACTGGTGTCCGAACCTGTACCGTTTATGTTTAGGTCCTTCTGGCATAATAGACATACAGTAAAACCTTGGATTGCGAGTAACTTGGTCTGCGAGTGTTTTGCAAGACGAGCAAATTTTTCAAATAAATATTCATTTGATAAACGAGCGAGGTCTTGCAATACGAGTAGTACGCGTATACGCTTTGTCTGCCGAGCGTCACGTGATCACAACTGATATACGAGTGCTTTGATGTACGAGTGCTTTGGATTACAAACACGTTTCCGGAACGAATTACGCTCGCAATCCAAGGTTTTACTGTATGTCTCAATGGGCCCTTGCCAGGCTCAACTTGCAGAGTAGGGACAATTCCTCAGGCTTTGGGGAGGAGGGGGGGGACCCCTGCTGGGAAGGCAGAGGGGGAATGCTTCACCGCGTGGGGGTAGGTGCCACTGAGGGTGGCAGGGTCTCGTCATCGGCAGAGAAGAGAGCGGAGCCTCGCGTGGACACTCTGGGCCATGTGGCATCGTCGAGTGACTCTTAACAGAAATGAACTGCTCTGTAAATAAACACGTCGCTCGACTGGAGTTAAATCAGCAACTGCAGATCGGAACTTTTTTTTTTTTTGCAACGATTCATTCCGAAACATCTGTAACTCGTAGGCAACCATGGGAAACTGGTGAACACTACTTGTAGCAAAAATACCATGCATGTGTGATTTCCCATGCAGTTTCATTATTATTATTATTGCAGGTATTTGAAGGGGTTGATTTTCAGCTCTTTTTATGCAACTGTATACTAGCTCAACATCTTCCACCATGAAAGCCCAGGATCTCCAGACTCCTTCAGAAGGTGCCCTGCTTTGGGGCATTTGGTGAAAATGTGGATTAGTAGGAGTTTGGTGTAGGCGATTTCAGATTAGAGGGAGGCTGTATTTTAACAACCCTATATTATGATGGTATGGCCTGACAGCACTCACAGCCATGACTGCTAGATATCTCCTCGGTGTTCTCAGGTCGTGCACAGCAACTGTTCTTTGGCCTTGTCTACTCCTCCAGCACCTAGTAAAGATGGCGAGGCTTGACCACACTCACATTCAACTCTCCACACTCCCGCAGAGAGAGCTGGGCAGTCTTCCCTTTATCTATTTTTCTTTCATCACCTCGTCCTTCCATCTTCTTCACAGACAATCAGGAGCTGACCAGGTGGGGCAGCACTTTCAGATTGGTACCCCACGTGTGCATGGCGCAACTCTCCTGCCTTCGACGACCGCGTGCATTCCCGCCCTGCCTGCCGTGCCGTCCCCATGCAGGGACACGACGAGGGGAGCGGCAGGATGGCGCAAGCTTCTCACACTTCTTCCATATTTCACGAAACCAGGCGCAATGGAGGCTGCCCCTCCCCACCGCTGCCTCATCTGCCACAGCCTGTTAGGGGGGGTCAGCCCTCTTTTATAGGTGCTGGCAGAAGATGTGTAGGGCTGGCGAGAAAAAGAGTGCTTTTGCATGACCTGCGAGCACCCAGCAAAGAAACACCTGACAGTTATGTCCGTGAATGCTGCCAAGGGCAGAACTAAATATTACGTATTCAAACTAATGACTGCCAAAGCATCCACGCTGCCAAGTGATTGCGTAGTCGTTCGTTAACCCAAGGCCCAATCCAACCCAGTCGCTCCTCCGGGCACACAGACCTGACGTGTGTCGACTGGTACGCGAGAGCTGGCATGAGGCACCGTCACTGCGTGGGGCTCTTGGGGCTTGTGGGCTCCACGTGATGGTGATTGGCAGCGGCAGCCTGACCCTCGCGGCAACAACAGGAGCCACTGTCGGCGATGCCGCCGCCATTTGCTTCCATATCGTGCAGAGGCCCCTCACTCAGCCGCTTGAGGAAACGAACGATTTTCTCAATGGTCGCGTCCTGGTACTCGTGAGACCACCTGCGTGGGTGTAGGGATCGCAGCAAACAGGGTGGGGCGAGGTGGGGGCGACGTTGGGCCAGGGTCGGGGTTAGGGGGCGGCAAACAAAAGCATAGAGGTCAGGCAAGTAAAGGGGTCAGCGCCGTCACAAGACTGCGGATCGAGGTGGACAACGGAGAGCTGGTTCACGTCAGGATTTCAAAAGTACGAACTATGTGCAGTGTCATACATGTGAAAATACAATATTGACAAATATTTTATTATCGTCAGCCGCGTCTTATCCACTGTTGAATTATGGCCTCCCCATGTCATGACCGTCCCTTGTGGACTTGAGCTAATCCCATCCATCCCCTTTGGCTGCCATGCTATGACCAGTCTCGCCACCGCCACCTACCACGGGTTTTATACGCAACACAAACGCATTTAAACATTCCATCTCCGCTGTGAGCATCCTCTCGGATGTGTTCCATTCTTTGACTACTCACTACGTTATTTCTAAACCATTGACCATCAGTCCGTCTCGCAATGCCCAAGCCCATTTACTTTTCTCAAGTCAATTCGATGTCTCTAAGTTGTGGTTGTTTTCTGAGCCATGGATTCGCTCGACTTTTAAGCCACCAGGTCGGTACTCTGTATAGGTATGGCTAGTAGGGTACTCAACAGAGGTCGCAAACGGGTTTTGACTCCTTACCCATACCCGTACCCGGCCGGGTACGGGTAGAGTACGGGTATCGGGTACCTGATTGCGACCTCTTGGATGAAGCCATGTTGCAGGCGCGGGTGGGTTGATTCTAGGAACTTGAATTGTGAGAAGAGACAAGACGTTGGGAAATGAGTGACAAACGGTTACTCACCAGTGACTCACGGCCTACCCGTACCCGGCCGCACCAGGGTCGCAAACGGGTACCCGGCCGGGTACGGGTAGCCGGGTATCGGGTAGGGTACGGGTATCGGGTACCCGGTTGCGACCTCTGGTACTCAAACGGGGCCGATGCCACGCGTGCATTTGGACCGCGCTACCAGCCCACTGCTGCCGCCGATGCTGGCTCTCTCACTTGATGCCGTTGAACTTGAGAATTCCACGCATGTCCTCGGGAAGGCTGCTGGGGTCCGGCCACTCAAACTTGTCGTACACGGGAACGATGTTCTTCTTGGATTGCAGTGCCGTCACTATTTCCTGGATGGATAAAAACACCAAGCGGTGAGAGGAACTCTCACACCTGTGGTCCCTGTGCGATGCGACTTCCATATCCCTCGCAAGTGCAAACACAGCCGCGCGCTTCCGTGTGACGTTGCCGTGTGCAATCTCAAATTGAGTATTTTGAAGGCAAACGTTCAAAGTTAGAGCATGACGCTGGCCCATACCGGCCTACTCATGTCAGACTGCGTCCCGGGATCTCCAGTATCTACTGTGAGGAAACGGACGGCACGCATTTTAATACACCTGCAGTACTAACCAGGGTGGCCTGCCGGATTTGAACCACGAACCTCGGAAACACCTCCGATCAGCACGGTTGGCTACGCACTGCGCGAAAGAAGTTCAACATTTAACATACGTACATACGTACATACAACAAGTGTCTTAACGCGATGCCACCGGGCCATGTGACCACCCGGTAAGTGGCGTCGCGTGCCGCCGCGCTGTGGATTACCTTGTGCACCCAGTCCTTGTGGTCCACGTCCTGCATGCACTTATCGAGGGCGTTGGGCGTGAGCACGAGCAGGAAGCTCTGGGCGGCGCGCACGCTTGCCAGCAGCTTCTCCTCGAACTTGCCGGATGTGAGCTTCTCCACGTCCAGGAAGGCGCTGAAGCCGTGCAGCTGCAGATGCACCTTGAGCAGGCTGCACACACGGTGGCGGCGCGAACACGCATGAACAACGCAGCGGGCCACTATCGCTCCCCCAAACATTTCCTCGTGTAGGTTTCCCTCGCTTTGTGCGGCGCTGGTAAAATATTCGTTCCAAAAAAAGGGCCCACAAAGCGATACCGCATGAGACGGCTGCCTGCCGAGTGGCGCATACGGTACACGCAAAATTTCCGACAGCCCTGTTCTTCACCTGAGGACGGCTGCTTGCGTTGTGGCCGAAACGTCGTGAGAATTGTATTTTATTATGTTTTATTTTTATTATTTTATTACTTCCCTTCTACGTGACTTTACCGAAAGAACCAAGAAGATGAATCCCTGCAGTCACGAAAGCTTTAAATCGAAAGTTTGATTTTGGTTACCGACCCCTTGGCATAGCCGGAATAGACTTATCAGACTTGCTCGGATGCCCGGAGGCCCGCTCACCTGGCCATCTGCGAGCCAGTGGCGCGTCGGTAGCTGATGAACACGTCGGGCTTGTCGCCGCTCGTGGGGCTCTCGCCCCCGCTGCTCACCGGGGAGCCCACGTCCGCAGCAGCTGGTACGTTTCAAAACAGACACGCAAACACGTGCACAAACAGCGCTCCGCTTTTGCGTGTCATGCAGGAACCATCAATTGTTCCTCAAGACTCTCACTGTGATTCTCTTGCCTGAGGTCACCGTCTAAAGACGTTTCGGTAAAAATGTGACCAAATGACGGGCGGCACTGATACAGATGTTGACAACCGTGCACAGGTTTCGTTCTTATTAGGACTCATCGGTATAGTATAGTCGCCAATGCTCACTGCTGAAAAGTCTGATTCTGGAAACCATATACACCTGACCCTCGGTCTACATGGGTTATTTCTGCCTAAACAAGATTTGTAGACCAACGTCTGCCCCTAGCCACTGGTATAATTTTAGTTTTGGCCTTTAGACCATATTTCCACAGTAAAAAATAAATTACGGGCAACGATAGCTGACGACGATGGCGGTGGCCATTATGCAAACATGCGATTTAGTTTTATCGCAATTGCGTCACCGGATCGCAGGCATGCACCACCACGCCTGGCCAGGCCTCCGGACGCACGCACAGACTCACGCGCGCACGCACGCTTGTTACCCCTGGCGGCGGCGGTAAGGATGGTGGCGCGGTGCACGCCGTTGTCGACGCAGCAGTCGTCGGTGAGCTGCGCGTCCGTGAGCTGCGCCAGGAAGGGCCGCGTGACGCCCGCGCGTAGCAGCCCGTAGGTGTAGCGGCGAAAACCGGGCCCCACGCGGTTCAGCCACTCGCACAGCTTGCTGCCGTCGCACGCGCTGTAGTCCGCGTACGTCTTCAGCTCCGCCAGCTCCCGCAGGAACCTGACACCGGGAGATGTCGGCAGGTTGCGGCAGTCACAAGGCCGCGTCGCCCCACCGAGCGAAACTCGCATGCAGCTTTGTACTTTTTACGCAATTATAACATTTATTTGTTACGCAACGGTGATCCCGTTTGGCCAGCTGGATGTATGTTAAACTTATTTTTCATGGTTCTTTCGGTAAAGACACGTAGAAGGGAAAAAAAAATATTAAAATAATTCTCACGACGTTTCGGCCACAACGCAAGCAGCCGTCCTCAGGTGAAGAACAATAAGATGAATCCCTGCAGTCACGAAAGCTTTAAATCGAAATTTAAACTTCTTTCGCACTGTATGTAGCCAACCGTGCTAATCGGAGGTGCAGGGGAAGGACAACTAAACGCATACAGCAGCTGCAAAGTGTATATAGCTTGATTTGAAGCTTTCGTGACTGCAGGAATCCACACTCTTTGATTCTTTCGGTAAAGTCACATATGTAGAAGCAGTTTTTTCTCGCTGTGGTTGTCCCGCCTGATGACGATTGCTTGTGTTGCGATCGAAACGTCGTGATCTATTATTTTTCTACCTACGTGACTTTACCGAAAGAACCAAAGAGTATGTATATAGCTTGTACTGACAAATGCATATTTTTCTCCCTATCTCAATAAAAAATACTTTACTTTTTACGATGTAGATGCACACATTCAAATGCTCCTAAATAGTTATTTTATTTTGCACTGTTTTCTACTGACGATATTTTCTTGTATTTGTTGAGCATCTCCTTCACTAAAAGAGACTCACTTCTGCAGATGTCTGGTTACAAATGATAACGATGACAAAGAACTGCAGTCACGGTGCCTCTCCATGAGCGCGGGATTTACCTCCTCCGCGTGACGCTCTCCTTCATCGCAAAGTCACCGCTCAGATCCTGTTCGCTCAGCAGCAACAGCAAATCCCCGTCCACTTGGAGCTCCTGAAAACATGACGGACAGCCGTTTTCGGCTCAAGTGAGCCGAAATCTCTTCTCAAAGTCTGCCAACACGGGCAGAGACAGGAAGGCAGTGAAGGAAAGTGACAGTGGGAGAGAGAGAGGGGGAGAGGTGCCGGCAGATGTAATAAACTCTGAATAACTGTAAAACAAAGTGTCCGCACGGGATGGCACCTCGCTACTTGTCGGAGCTGCGCTTGAGATCTGCTGCTGTCGGTGACCATGTCGCTAAACTGAGAACGTACGTACGGTGAACGTGCTTTCCTAATCGTGACCCCATCGTGTGGAACATTCGCACAAAACAAGAACAAGGACAGCCACTTCAGGCGTGACCTGAAGATGCAGTTCCTGTCCACAGTGCAATGAGATAGCACTGCGCATTAGATGCGCTTCAGCATGATTTAGCGTTCCTTAATGACTACAGCAGAAATCCAATAATCCCCCGTGATACGTGGGAGGACCATATCGTGGATCAGATTATGGGAGGAAATAACCGCTCTCGGAAGAGAGATCAAGATATCCGAAATACTTTAGCAGGTTTCATGATCAACAGTCCTGCGAACCGCGGTCAATACGCAAATAACAAGAGTTTGCAGATTATTGGAGCGCAGCCTTTTGTAGCTCCGCCGTATTTATATTACATCAGTGTAGAAAGGGGGGGCGGCAGGAGTTAAGCGAGGGGAACGGTGGAGAACGAGAGAATGTGCGAGTGGCGGCAGCAAGGATCACCTGGAACAGCGGAGCGTACTTGCAGAACCCGACCTGCCGCAGCCAGGCCTGCACGTGTGTCGGTCTCCACGATGGTACGGTGGTGGGGAGGCGGACGGGTGGCTCCTCTCCCAGGATGGTGAGTGTGCGGTGAGCGAGACGGCACGCCGTGCCACTGGAAGAGTAGCTCACCAGCCGCTTGAGGCTCTGCACCACACCGATCTCCTGGAAGAGCTGCCGGGGTTGCACCGCGACCGGCGACCAAAAACATCGCATCCGCACAGATAGATGTTTTTTTTACTCATTCCGCGTGCCCCCTCTGTGATACCAGAGCCACACATTGCAATGCAGTACAATAGAGGACATTATGAGACCTCCTTTACCAGTGGCAAAATATAGTAGTAGGTTGTTACCCTTTAAACTGGTACAAAACTGACACCTTTATACAAGGCATCATGTGTTGGACCAGATGACACCAGAAGGCGTACTCCTTCTGGTGTCATCTGGTCCAACACCAATGGAGACTAGGCTCTAAGGAAAGCTGTCTCGGGTGTGGACCAATCAACTTCAAGGACAGTGCATATTATTATCATTATCAGAGTTGTTTCTTTTTGTTTGCATTTTGACCACTTGTGTTGTGGTTATTGCAAACATGATGCCTTGTATAAAAGGTGTCAGTTTTGTACCAGTTTAAAGGGTAAAAACCTACAATAGAGGACATCCTTGCAGCCAACAGATGTGAATAGATGGATGAGAGCAAGGCCCGATGGCTGGAATATTCTTTTGTAGAAACACTGGCTCAAAAGTCAACATTCCCAAACTCAGAGGCTCCGTGCGTGACAATTACTAGATGCGAGGTCACAAAAAAGGATCGATTTTTATACAAGTTGTCTGATGTTTTCGTTCAGCTTTTTTTGTCTTCTTAAATAAGCTCAATTCAAATGAGTAACAGCTATTGCTTATTTTTAAATAAAATGGTGTGTGTATAAATAGAGAACTTTCATCGTTCAATGTACATGTAGTCGTGTGTTTTGTCGATTTTATCTATTGTTGGTTTAGTTTAATCAACCGCAGAGCGTATCCAACATTTGGCAGAGCAGACGACGGCGCGCCATACTTTGTGAGCAAGCCAAAGATTGCGCTTTTTTTAGCCAATAAAATTGTTGGGAATAAACAACTACAGTGATTGTATGCAGTTGACAAGCACGGATAATCAATCAAACATTATTTAGGATAGCGCCCTTCACAAGAAGATTGTCAGAGCGCTTCACAGATGGACACATTAAAACGTATACAACATTGCATCAATACAAATTAAAATGACTCGACGCAATATTCGTTAAACTTAATTCAAAAAAACATCAATACACTCCCCAAGTGAGTAAACAGGCCCCATAAACTGACCATCAAATAGTGGTGTCAACCTGACAGGCAGATCAACCCATGGGGATTTGTATCAAACCGAAGAGATGGGTCTTCAAGAACCGTTTAAATGTGCACGGACTACCAGCTTCCTTTATGTCAACGGGGAGGTTGTTCCACAACCTGGGAGCCAGACAATGGAATGAGCGCCCTCCCGAGGTAACACATCTCAACCGAGGCGTCACAAGAAGGCTCAGGATCTAAGACTTCTGGAAGGAACATTTCTCTCCAAAAGATCAGAGAGATAAACAGGACCTGTGCTGTCCCAAGACTTTATATGTTAACAGCAGGATTTTAAATGTGATCCGGAAGTGGATGAGATTATACATCAGTTCCACCCCCCCCCCCCCCAAAGCGTGTTAATTTACGTGGAACAAAGATTGCCTGCTGTGGTTTAGAAAATACGCTTCTCAGCGACCACAGACGACATCAGACTGTGATGCACGAGCGGAACGGAGAGTAATCGACAACGCTCGCGGGCGCTCACCCTCGCCAGCGCCAACGCAACAAACCGCACGACATCCGCGCTCAATTCCGTCACCCTCAGCCGCTGCAGCTGCTGCAGTGCTCACAGTGATGGAAACTAAGGCTGATAATAGTGTAAGCTGTATTCCACTGGCTAAACAATAGGAATCGCATTTTTTGTATATTAGTCTGTTACTTTTAAACGTCACCGTGGAAATCGAGCGATGAAATCAGCTTCCGTGCAGGTGCTGGGCGGATTGTTACACCGCAGGGCCATCTTGAGGGTTAATAGCTGCTTGGGTTGAGGCGTTCACCCGGCAGTGGATTGAGGTGGATGGTGAATAACGTTGCCTTCCGAGTCACACGAGGTAACATCATGAGGTGCATGATGCGACGTGGCACGCCTGCCGATGGCATCACACGACGATGTCGTTGGGAGACGTACGTATGGCGTGCGTGACGTCGCCGCTCGAGCTGAAATGGCTTTTCTATTCGGCATTGTAAAAAAAAAAAATTGTGGGAAATTTTTTTCCCATCAATTTGGTCGATTTTCAATTGGGGTGAATCGTTCATAGCAATACGACTGTGCACAGAAAAACGTCATTCGCGTTGGATCATCTTTACGAGATCATCGTGACTTCATGTTGCGAACCAAGACGGACAGACAGACGGGCAGAAAAAATGCATTAACGCTTTTTTAACCTTAGCTGGTGAACCTTAAACACAGTTCTCATCTCAACGATACGCACCTAGGATGTGCATCCCAAGCTGTCCAACAAGTGGGATGAGCTTCATAATGATGAAAAGCATGAGAGTTATGTACAGTAAGGAGCTCTCTAGCGAGGTCAACGCACTGACATGTTGAGTTTATTTGATTTGTTGCATGGATGAACCCATTTAGCTAGTTGCCTGGCTATATTACAAGAAAGATCCGAGATACTCGTATTCGCGGGTATGACAGCGAAACTGCAGTGACCACAACATCAGGCGCACGGCACGCGGCCGCGACACGCGCAGCAATCGCAAGGGCTAGTTGCTTTGCGGCTTGCGTCGTAAACAAAACGGAACGGCTCAGCGACGCCACCGCGCACCTCGCCGTGCTGCTGCTGCGTCTTGATCATGGCCTCCACGCAGAAGTAGAACGCGGCGACGCACTGCGGCTCCACGCGCGAGCTGTCCAGCAGCGGCAGCAGCTGCTGCAGGTACTGAACGGTGCGGCCCTGCATGTCGTCGCGCGAGGTCAGCAGCTCCTGCGCGTGCTTCTCCGGGTCCAGCGAGGCGATGAACGGCTCCACGAGCTCCAGCGTGCCCGAACTCAGCACCTGGATTGGCACACGGAGACATCAACCCCCCCCCCTCCACCTTCCGCAAATCGACCCCCCCACGGCCACCAACCCCCAAGTGTGGTGGCCGTCGACAATCCCACGGTACTGCACCGCATCAGTGCTTAACACGCAGCTAGGGAAGACAGCTCTAATTGGACAATATTTCAGATTGAAAGGTTATCAGTTTCGCTCTTGCATTTTTAGCTCGCGAAACACACGAGCGCGATGTGATTGGGAGCGCCGTACAAAAATCCCCTTTGTTAGCCGTCATGCTATTTCTCCTCTTTTTGAATGAAGTGCTTTATATGGACACTTTTAATCGGCAATTCCTGAATTTTTATTCAAGCCGAGAGATTTTATTCTCCGACAGCACGGGCCAGATATTACTGGTTCTCATTAGGCTCCACATTAACTGTAGTTGAGCTTGTAGTTTGATTTAAAGCTTTCGTGACTGCAGGGATTCATATTCTTGGTTCTTTCGGTAAAGTCACGTAAAAGGGAAATAATAAAATAATAAAAATATTAAACAATACAAATTCTCACGACGTTTCTAATTTTCTTGCTGTGAATTTCACACCTGATGATGATTGCTTGTGTTGCAGTCGAAACGTCGTGAGAAATTTTATTGTTTTATATTTATATTATTTTATTATTTCCCTTCTACGTGACTTTACCGAAAGAACCAAGAATATGAGCTTGTAGTTACGAAGCCTGTCAAGGTAAATGAACACGAAACTAAAAACAATGAACACTGAACTGCATCTGAAGGCAGCCACCATAAATTAGGAAATTCCAAAAAATGACCAACAAATTACTCAATCGCTATCACACGTAGCAATCGTCGGACCAAACTGGCAGTCTAATGACCACTTGCAGGCCAATGCCGAGTCACCTTGCGCCAGAACACAGGGACAGCTGCCACTGGCGGTGCTCTTCGAAATATTTGAAATGAGGTGTTTACGTAAAGCGCGTTTGAATTGCCGAGTCGTTTGAGCGCCATATAAAATGCAAAGGTAAGCTTTGCTGGGTAAACAAGAATAACAAAAGTAAATAAAAACACAACCAATAATTCTTCTTCTTGGTTCTTTCGGTAAAGTCACGTAGAATGTAAATAATAAAACAATAAAAATAAAACATGAGAAAATTATTCTCACGACGTTTCGGCCACAACGTAAGCAGCCGTCCTCAGGTGGAGAACAGGTCTGTCTTCAGACTCTGTCTTCTCGACAGACCTGTTCTCCACCTGAGGACAGCTGCTTGCGTTGTGGCCGAAACGTCGTGAGAATTATTTTATTATGTTTTATTTTTATTGCTTTATTATTTACATTCTACGTGACTTTACCGAAAGAACCAAGAAGATGCATCCTTGCAGTCACGAAAACTTTAAATCGAAACACAACTAATAATTACGCACGAGCGAGCCGACACACCTTTTGCTGAACCTCCTTGTTGTTGACGAGCACGGCGATGGCGAGGCTGGCCGACAGACGCACGCGCCTGTCCGCGCTGAACGCCAGCGGGAAGAGCCACTCGGCCGCCTTCTTGTCCACCATGCGCCGGTGGTTGTCGGGCCCGCCGTACATGGCGCAGTTGGCGATGGCGGCGGCGCAGTCGCGCAGGACGTCCACGTCCAACAGGCGGCACCAGAAGAGCACGGCGTCCAGGCCGCCCTCGCACACCAGCAGCGAGCACGTCTCCTCCGAGTTCTTGAACATGTGCTGCAGGATGGCGGCGGTGGCGCGCACCGTGCGCGCGTCCTCGCGCTCCTTGGCCAAGCCCAGCACGGCGCCGAGCCCAAAGCGCGCGATCCACTCCCTGCCGCACGTTTACGCAGCCCAAGGGCAGGCACCAGCAGAGGCAGCATTAGGGTCAGCAGCACCATCACCATAAGAATTAGCTGCACCATCATCATCAGTAAGATCAGCTGCACCATCACTATAAGAATTAGCTGCAATACCATCAGTATAATCAACACCACCATCATCAGTAAGATCGGCAGAACCATCCATCAGTAGGATCAATAGCACCAAATAGGCAGGCCTTGTTTGGTTTAATGAGTCATGAAGTGCACCGAGGCAGTGCGGAATCATTCACGCTAACAAGGCCAACAACTGGTCGAGCAAAGTATTGAGCATTACTTTTTACTACAAAATGTATCATAAGGCAATGATTGTCACACATCCATCAACGTTGCAAAGACCTCGTACCTCCTCCATCTGCGCAATGTGTCATACATCTTCCATTTCCTTGTTTCAGCTGCTGCCGAGACCCGCATCCGTGCTCTCATCACATCCTGACTCAATTACTTGAACTCTCTCTGCTATGATCTTCCCAAATCCTTCACCTCCGAAATTCAGATGATCCCAAATGGTAAGTTAAAATGTAGCTTTTTCATATTTTTTCGTATTTGTTTTTGGGTTAGGCTACATGGTTTGTTTTATGCCAAAATTCTTGTAATTGTCTTGTTTACTACGATTATTTATTCGTGTAAAATGTACTGAGCAATAAAGCTACTCACTTGTGGCTTGAGACTTTTCAAGACTGTTGCACATTGTTGCAAACAACTGTTGCACATTGTTGCAAACAACTGTTGCACATTGTTGCAAACAACTGTTGCACATTGCTGACTCGTGTTAAACCGAACTTTGATGTTATTTTTCTTTAGGATCCTAGCAATTTGACCCGCGGTGCCTGCAGTTAAGTTTTACAGATGTAGTTTTATAGCTTTAACTATACCGTAAATGGTTCAGAGGCATCAGTCTAGATGCCCTTGTAGTCTGTTGTTGGCCTATAGCTGTTATTTCTATGCTCGTTTGACACGTTACATTTCTACTTCTATGTGCTCTGCATGGGACACTCTTCTTGCTCGGTGCATAAGCATCCTGATGAGGATGTTCTTCTGCTGTGGATGATGGTGTTACTTCTCATGTAGGTAAACACCAAATGATGCAACAAGACTTCTCACCCACACCCATAAATCACGACATTACCCCGATATTCCGATCCTGTCACTGGCTCCCAATTCAGGCCTGGCTCAATTGTATGATCACCTTTGGAATCTTTACGATTGCCTACGGACTAGCCCTTACCTACCTCTTACTTCTCACTCTACACCTCTTCACACTCTACAGCAACCAAGGGATCTATTCAAGTTTCAAGTGAACCTTTATTCTGTGGGAAGTCGTTCTTACTCTACTGCTCTTGCAGTTTAGAACTTCCCCACTCCAGCTTTCCATCCTGCCAACTCCCTGTTGTCATTGAAGTCCAAGTTTAAGAACTTCCTCTTCTTCTCGGCTGAAAGAATACATACAGTATCTGTGACTTTTTCTTCCTTCCCATGCACATGGCCGACTGTATTTACATTATTGGTACCTCATTTGCCAGTAAAAAATATGATAATTGGTTTTTTACCCTTTTATCTGGCAACAAAACTGACACCTTTTTTACGAGAAGTCATGTTTGCATAGACCACAATACCTGCAGTCATAATGCAAACAAAAAACATAACTCTGATAATGTATGCACTGTCCTTGAAGTTGATTGGTCCACACCCGAGACAGCTTTCCTTAGAGCCTAGTGTCATTCCGCCATTTGGCGTCATCTGGTCCAACCCATGTGAGACTAGGATCTAAGGAAAGCTGTCTCGGGTGTGGACCAATCAACTTCAAGGACAGTGCATACATTATCAGAGTTATGTTTTTTGTTTACATTATGACTGCAGGTATTGTGGTCTATGCAAACATGACTCCTCGTAAAAAAGGTGTCAGTTTTGTTGCCAGATAAAAGGGTAAAAAAACAATGATTGTATTTACATTGTCTTGAGATACAGTTGCATTTATATGCTACACACATCGAAAACTGTATTGTACAGTATGCTTCCAATTAGGGACGTATTACAAGCATTGGCCCTGGCGAGGCCACTTGATGAAAATACGCTTGGCTGGCTTTAGAATCCCATTATTCCTCGTTGGCATTGTGCCTTTTCTAGTACAGTATAGTGTAGCTTAAATTCCCGTGCGCTTATGGCCAGGTTCCAACAATCACTCCTGACATTTAACAGTTTAATACTTTCACTCCACCTCAGTTGTAAAACACATTTGGCGAGCCAATCCAGTACACGAGAAGCTTGTTCTCGCTAACAATGATCAAATCGCTCACAATTAGAAACCGAGAGTGCATTCACTTATACAGCGGATTTTTTGTTTATCTGTAGATAAACAATTCCACAGCAAGTAAGCTATTAATGAGGGAAGCGTCAACTATTAATGTTTAAAATTATTGCACCGTTATCGCATTGGCAGACAAAACGTCCCAGCTTAGAGGGCAAGCAATGGAATGTGCAGCTGCTGCTGCGATGATGGGTTTGTAGTTTTATTTTATCACCGACTCACAGGCCGGCGTGTCTGACAGTGTAGATGACTGTAGATGACGTTAAACTCGACCGTGAACCAAGCCACTGCGCTGCCTGCCTGTATGAGTGCACCAACCTCACAATGAGAAAGAGGAGGAGGTGGCCAACACCAACCGTAATCACCCTTGCTTTTCAGAAACTATCATGCCATGGCCTTTTTAATCACTGGCCACGAGTAACTCGGTCCAATTAATAGCTGAACCACGGCCGAGTTATACAATGCTCATTAGTGAGGCACGCCGTCGTAGTTATTATACAGAACTAGGACAACGGCCACCAACACAGATTTGTCAAGCACTGTCCTCTGTTAAATTCATCCAAGGAACTGGCAAACAAGTCCCACACTCCCAGTTAACCTCGCACTCCCCTCGTTATCACTCGCACACTCCTAGCAGAGGTCGCAATCGGGTATCTGATACCCGTACCCTACCCGATACCCGGCTACCCGTACCCGACCGGGTACGGGTACGGGTACCGGTTTGCGACCCTGGTGCGGCCGGGTACGGGTAGGCCGTGAGTCACTGGTGAGTAACCGTTTGTCACTCATTTCGGGTAGGGTACGGGTAGCGTACGGGTACACGTACCCGGCCGGGTACGGGTACGGGTACCCATTTACGACCCTGGTGCGGCCGGGTACGGGTAAGGAATCAAAACCCGTTTGCGACCTCTGACTCCTAGTCAGGGGGTTGGTTTTCATGTGCGGTTTGGGTGCACAGAAAGAACATTTGAAATCAGTTACGGTTAAATCGGTTCAAATAAGTTTGAAAGGTTCAGTTCTGGCTTACTGTTTGTGTAAAGTGGTTTGAACCACTTCACATTTGCACATTTGGTCAAAATTAGCTAAATTAACACCTTCCGTGTAGCTTACATTGCAAGCTACACGGGAGGTCTTTGTTTAGCAATGTTTTTTCATTTCTTAGAGAGATGTGTTTGAATTACTTCAAGAGGGCGTGCTGCCCTCTTTCTCCCTGCCCACGACGCAAGTGGCCATGTTGTTTCCATCGTGGCACCGCGCCTTAAGACGTCAACGTGCGAGCAACCACCTGTTGTCGGTCGTAAGGACCTGCTGCAGAAGCTCGGCCGCCCCGGGCCTCACGTGAGGCCTGCACGAAGCGAGCAGCGATAGCAGCAGCTCGAGTCCCCCCTGAAGCCGCAGTGTGGAGCACAGCTCCGTGGCCACCTCGCGGCCCACCACGGGCGTGGCCCACGCCTCCTGCAACGTGGCCTCCAGCCCGGCCAAGGTGGCCACCTCCTCCTCTGCCACGTCCAGCCTCGGCCGTCCGTCGCTCTCTCCCACCGGGGAGTCGGGCGTCGCCAGCTCCTTCAGACGCCGCACTCCGTCGACGAGCCGCGGCAAGAGTCGCTCGAGCTCCCGGCGGCCATCGTCGGCGTGCTGGGAATCCGGGTCAGGCGCCTGCATGGCGGACGGCGCTGGGCTGCAGTGCGGGGAGATTTGCTCGCGAAGCTGCTGGTGGTCGGGAGGAGGCGTGCGGGATGAGGACGTGGGCCAGCAGGAGCACAGCTTCGTGTGCGAGGAGCGGCCCGACTTCTTCATCTGTGGCAGGGTTGCCTCGTTGCAGTCGGGGGCCGCGTGGCCGAGTGGTCAGCACACCCGCCACAGAGCCAGTTCACACAGGGGTGACGGGTTCAATTTCAGCCACGGGTGACAGGTTATTTCTGTGGGGAAACGACGAGGTGCCAAGAAATTAACACGAGGTGGATGTTATACCATTGCCAGTGCAAGCCACTGCCTTCATAAATAATATCTAAAATACCAGGTATAAAATAATGCAGCTTCAATTGTCAAACTCAAGTTTAATCACGTGGGAACTCAAGAGACAAGGACAGTCTCAATTGCAAGAGTGACATGGAGTTGCTTAATTATTATTTCCTACTTTAAAAAGCATTGTTGTCAAGCCATTGCCAAGTCATTGGAAAACAGCTTCCCCTCATTGTGTCATTCATGAGGGTTGTTTGATCATATCTCACCACACTGGCCAGTGCACGTTGGTGACGAAGAGGTGGTGCAGAACCACTTCAGATTTCACTTGCCACTGATATTTGCCGTTGCCGGGAATTCATCAGGTTATATAGCGAATTGTGCTAATCACTGCACCACCACTCCCCCCGACAAATTGAAGCCATGTCCATCTTCCACTGCCCACTGAATCCACTAAACAGCAGACACAACCCCAAACACTTTGCTCTTGTACAGGAGATGTATTGTCTGCTTATTCGCATATTCTCCACAACGACGCCAATGATTCTATTCCTGCTAGTGTATTATAAAAATGTGCGTCAAACTAGACCCATGTCTTAGAGAGCATGACCTTGCCTATAACCTCTGCCAGTTCACCAGCATTGATTCAAGCAAGTATGACTACTTATGAGACATTGCATATCGGTCCACAGCGTTTTCACGTACTGTATATCAATTAATACTGCTTAACACGTGCACTCCCAGAAGGCCGTGGGTCTAATGGTTGTGTAAAAATTCGGTACAGTACTTTCATTTTGTTTTTACGTGGAGACAGATTTCCAAAGGAGACATTCAAACCTGTAAAACCATGCAGTTCACCCGTATTCTTGTACAGGGAAATTGAGTTTCCAGGTCCATACGGCGTACAACCGTTTCAATACGGGCAAACATTTTGATGGGACTTTGTAGGATGAACGTTGAAATTTATAAGGGCACGGGGTGACCAATAAGGTCTGAATTGGTCTGTAATAAGGTAGGCAACTGATAAGGGTTCGGCAGGTATGGACATTATTTATTTTCTTACTGACATTATGCACAATGATACAAATTATTACTTTATCTTGTACATGTGGATCAACACGAATGTTTATGTTGTTTGTAGACGCTGGGACATGTCTCGGACCGTGTTCGTGAACACAAGGCAGATCTGAAACACGGTAGGACCAATACCTCGGCCGTGGCTGATCATTGTTTTAATGCGGTGGGCTCACACGAAATGTATTTCTCTAAGACGAAGGTACTTTGCAAACCCACTGGCTATCAACAAAGTTTCGATCATGAAGCCATCCATATATATAGACACAGACACAATTTCAATCGAGAAGATGGGTACAAACTGAGCAATCATTGGAAGGATGCTATCAACCAGTTTAAATCATAACTGTCTGTGATGTTCCCATCCTACCACCTTCCGACGTTATTTTCGGCTCTCTGATGTTACATTAACAGGTTACATTTCTCACCCTAACACAGCCACCTCGCTCACCGAGCTCGAGGATTTTGCTTTGCGATCTTCCATTAACACAGAGGTCGCAAACGGGTTTTGATTCCTTTCCCGTACCTGTACCCGGCCGCACCAGGGTCGCAAACGGGTACCCGTACCCGGCCGGATAGGGTACCCGTACCCGATACCCGGCCGGGTACGGGTAGCTGGGTATCGGGTAGGGTACGGGTATCGGGCACCCGATTGCGACCTCTGCATTAACATGCTAATCTCTCACATTAACATAGCCACCTCGGGGCGTCTGCCGTGGAGGCCGCTCAACGATCTCTTTGATTGGTGGGAAAACCCACCACCGTCACGGCCGCTGCCCACCACTTGCATTATCATTGGCTGCTGACATTTTGGCTACGCCCATTTCAAACCCTTATAAACAGTTTGCCTTGGAAGCTAAGTCCCCCTTTTCCTGAAGACAACCGCTTGTGTTGCTATTGTAACGTCGTAGTTTTTTTTCTTTTCTTTGAACCTATTTACGTGACTTTACCGAAAGACCCAAAGAAGATAAAGAATAATTATTCGTGTCGTTGTCGACACATCCCCCCCCCCCCATATTAAAATATGCTCAAAATGTCCCCCACAATATATTGCTATAAACAATTGCTATGCTATGTAAATAAAAACAACAATTTGCTTAACCTTGGCCACAATATCTGCACTTGTCTTCATATAAATCAATGCATAGATTTCTGGTTTTTGATTGTGGTTATGGTTGTACTTTATTAATCCCTAATCTCTGCCATTACATACAATGAAACAAGAAATGGTAAAAAAAAAAGTCTAAACAGAGCAATGTAATACAATACACTGTCAGACATTATTGTCAAAAATAAATAAATAAATTCCATCCCATGTGTTAGTGAATTTTTTCATATTTTAGGCAGGAAATTAGTTTAAAAATTTAGATTTTTTTCTGGGTTGGAACCCCCAGACAGCCTGGAAGATTTGGTCCCCCCCCCCAAATTTTGACTCCATGGCTACAGCCTTGCTGTAAACTCTAGTTGCAGGGCGCGCATGTTGCGTTCAGGTGATGATCGCAGGCGTTATCCCACGAACGTTGCCACTTCTAAACAGCGCAAGACAACGGAGTAACATTGGCCGGATCAATCATCAATCTTCTGGCGTAAGTAACGGGGCTGGTTTCGCTCAAAGGCATTCGTAACGACGCAGACATCTGCACAGCGTTGACGGTACAATGATCGGGAGCTGTTGTTTGAACAACATACACTTCCAAAGGAGGCGCATCAAATGAACAAACACGCACAACGTGTCAATGATGATGATGTTGATGATGGTGATGATGATGTTAGTTAGTTAGTTAGAGAGCGGACCTTCTTACCGTTACCGCCCGCAGCGATGCAGCCGGGAAGGATGCACTGTAGCGAGACGTCATGGCCCCGGCTATAAATAGGCAGGCAAGGAGGGGAAGGAGGAAAAAAAACCTTTCCCTTTGACGCTTTCACTTGTGTGGAGCTTAACTCAGACAACATTTTACCTTCGCCCCCAGATCCCGGCCAGCAGATGGGGTTAGTGAGCCGGGACACGGTCCGCACACCGCCCCCGGTGGTATTAAATCACGCCAAAATAATGAGACGTTTTGTTCGAATTCGGTATACTATAGGTGTTAAAATACAAAAAAAATATTTCAAGAGCAGTCCTTAATGAGCCACAGGTTGCCGACCACTGCCCATGGTGAACTGGACTTCCATGGTGAATTGGATTTCCATGGTAAGCTGGACTTCCATGGTGAACTGGACTCCCATGGTGAATTGGACTTCCATGGTAAACTGGACTCCCATGGTAAACTGGACTTCCATCGTGAACTGGACTCCCATGGTGAACTGGACTCCCATGGTGAACTGGACTTCCATGGTGAATTGGATTTCCATGGTGAACTGGACTCCCATGGTGAATTGGACTCCCATGGTAAACTGGACTCCCATGGTGAACTGGACTCCCATGGTAAACTGACTTCCATCGTGAACTGGACTCCCATGGTGAACTGGACTTCAATGGTGAACTGACTTCCATGGTAAACTGGACTTCCATGGCAAACTGGACTTCCATGGCAAACTGGACTTCGATGGTGAACTGGACTCCCATAGTAAACTGGACTCCCATGGTGAACTGAACTTCCATGGTGAACTGGACTTCCATGGTGAATTGGACTCCCATGGTGAACTGGACTTCCATCGTGAACTGGACTTCCATGGTGAACTGGACTTCCATGGTGAACTGACTTCCATGGTAAACTGGACTTCCATGGTGAACTGGACTCCCATGGTAAACTGGACTTCGATGGTGAACTGGACTCCCATAGTAAACTGGACTCCCATGGTGAACTGGACTTCCATGGTGAACTGGACTTCCATGGTGAACTGGACTCCCATAGTAAACTGGACTCCCATGGTGAACTAGACTTCCATGGTGAACTGGACTTCTATGGTAAACTGGACTTCCATGGTGAACTGGACTTCCATGGTGAACTGGGCTCCCATGGTAAACTTGACTTCCACAGTGAACATCAGACGACAGCCAGATTTGGATGACATTGATCGCGAACGCCTACGTGTTTTAAATCATCCATAATACAAGGAGGAGGGGGGGTTGTTAGATCACGTAAACATAAATGTGTCGTTAAAACCCAAACACAACCCGAGAACACGGCCAATTAGCAAATATGTCACGAAATAACAGCGAATTCCCTCCCCTCTCCACACCCCCTCCACCACGTGGCATGTCCACACCCACCAGCAGCGTCACTGCCGCTCTGTGGCCCTATGATCCAACCCCCCTCTCTCTCCCTCCAGCTCTTCCCTTGCAACCCTTGCCCCACGTTCAGAACCCGTCTCTCTCGCCACACGACGACACGACAGCTTAGCTCAGCCCAGCCCAGCCATGCCTTTCATCGAGATCACCACCAACCTGAAGCAAGAGACCTTCACGGAGTCTCTGCTCAAGAAGTTCGCTGCGGAGGCGGCCGCCGCGCTCAGCAAACCGCCCGAGGTGAGCTGCGTTGATTCCTCAACTCCCCACCACCACCACTGATGTGCCTCCCCTCGTGTCCCACACCACCCCCCACTCGGTTATCCACCCTCCCTGATGACCTTCTCCATTTGTCTTTCCTCTGCAGCGCGTGGCTTCGTTGTCCACCGGTTGTACAAAGACAAAGATCCCCCCCACTCCGGTGTAGCCTTTACAGATTGTTAGGGGCAAGTGCTGTTAGCGAGTAGCACCTATGAAGGCCGGCACGGTGCACGAGGGGGGGTCGGTGGGTGTCCGACACCACGCCTGGCCGCCTTTGTCTCCCCAGTGGAGAATTTTGTTGTTGTGCACACACACAGCACCAGGTACTCCTTTGAGGCTGAGGATATTGAGGGCTCGGGGTGAGCAGCTACATCATGGGACATCTCTTGCCAGTATCAACATATGAGAAAAGTTTTTTTGCACCATTGGAACCTCATTTGCCAGTAGAAAATATGATAATTGTAAAAAAAGGTGTCAGTTTTGTTGCCAGATAAAAGAGTAAAAAACCAATTATAGTTTTTTTACGTTTCTGGATATGTCCTGATAGTGCATTGTCTTTGTGCTGTTCGCCTTTCGGTGTCCTCTGGTGTCACACTGAGACTAGGCTCTACAGAAAGCTGTCTCTGGTGTGGACCAATCAGTTTCAAAGACAATGCATAAACGACCAGAGCATGTTTCTTTGTGTTTGCATGTTCATCACGAGAATAAGAACGGTTGTGGGGATGGTGGCTTGCCAAATGAACTTTAATCCAGGAGCTACCACGTTGCGTTGTTAAACTTATGGAACCACTCACTATGAATAGGACAAACAAGGCAAGCACAGAGGTTTAGCATGAGTTCAACTTAAAGCAGATGGTGTGCGTGTATACTGTTATTTAAATCGATTGTCCAAATAATGGAAGTTTTCAATGCTGCTTTTCCGTATTTACTGGAATACAGTACAGCTCACAGTCATGAGAATAACATGCAAGTGAAGTTTAGTGGCATCAGCATTTTGTGTTATTTCTTGAGATTCTGAATGTTGCTATTTTATTGATATATACCAGAGAAAAGGCCCCTATTTAAAAGTCTTGACGTTTCGGGAAGGCCCCAGTGAAGTTGCTCGAGGCACCGCTGGTGAAATTAACAACGCCACGATGTTTTACTCACGGTTCGACATGATGTTGAAAATGTGCACATTCTGTGTTTAAACGTACAGTACACGTGCTTGGGATTTATGTATTTGAGGCTTACATGCATGTGGATATGAATGCACATAAGCCCTTGCAAAAATGCTCTCCATGCATTTGTGTGGAAACTGAGAGGCATCTCAACCAAGGCAAGGGCCACCCCTATGTGTACTCTGCCAAAAACTGATTGAGGCAAAGGTGCACTTAGCAGGTGCTCGCAAACACATAGCTGTCAACCCATACTGTTTACCCGTATTCTTGTACAGGGAAATTGAGTTGTCAGGTCCATACGGGCAAAACAATGTTTGTCTATTTGTGTTTCTCCTTTGTATGGAACTTTGTAGGATGAACGTTGAGATTTATAAAGGCACGGGGTGACCAATAAGATCTGAATTGGTCTGTAATAAGGCAGGCACTGATAAGGGCTTTACAGGTATGCGAACAACACTTCCCAGTAAACATGGGAATAGAATGGAATGTTGTTCCAATGGAATGTTGTTCCAACGTTGGGCCAATATCGGTCCAACAGTTCCAACCACGTGGCCCAACGTTGTATGTTTACTGGGTTGCTGTCACGCCTGCAAAGTGAAACGGGTGTATACGTGTGTGCGTGTGGCTCGTAGAGGATCAACATCACGGTGCATGCGGGGCAGCTCCTGTACCAGGCCCTCTCCAGCGCCCCGTGCGTACACGTCAAGGTGTCAGCCATCGCGGTGGTGGGCACAGCGGAACAAAACCGTGATCACAGCGCCCGCCTCACAGAGTTCCTCTCCACCGAGCTGGGCCTCCCCAAGGACCGGTGAGCTCCGATCAAACGTTGTTTACATGGCCGGGCATGCAGCTCGGACTGAGGCCCGTGACAATGGCCTTGTGTGAGCAGTGGGATGGGGTGAGTGAGCGAGTGTCTTGTGCCTGTCGACTATTTTCACAGGATCCTTCTGACGTTTTACCCGCTGGAGAGCTGGCAGGTGGGCAAGATGGGTACCGTCATGACCTTCCTGTGAAACTCTGCACACGACTCGCCTAGCTCGGAGAACCCGGTGCTGATTGTGCGTGCATGAATGAACCAGATGTCACATTGTTGCACAAAATGATACGTGTTATGTGGAAAAACAAAACACTATCCGACTTGTAAAAGTGCTTTAACATTATTCCTTCCTCTACTTGCACCTGTTCACTCTCTACCTAGTCTTTATTGTAACTGCTAGTCTCAAATGTTGCATTTCCCTGCTATCGGTAGCTTGGAGTTGGCGATAAAATTCCAGTTATGTTTCATTCAGCATAAACTGTGATGTTTGTGGGATCATGTTTTTGAAGCACACCCCCCAGCTCTGATCTTTGGACCGTAGCAAATATGCTTAAATCACTCAACTGACTCACATCTGATTCTGCTTGCTTGCTTGGCAAACTCACTGGTGTATTTATCTGGAGACAAGTATAGGTCAGTGGTTGGTTTATAAAAACACATTTTGAATGTTTCTATTATCTTACATTTAGTTAAGAAGCTAAGGGACATTTTACATGATGTTGTTTTATTTAGCTGACCACAGGACCGGTCACACAATTTGAGGCCTTCCTGTGCCCTGGCCAGACAGCATTTATCAAAAATCAACACATTCTTCAATGCTACTTTAACAAAAGTAAATTATTGCAATTCCGCCGTGATTCATTATCAGGATTTGGGTTATAACAGATCCACACTGAGCTGCTTCTGGAAATAAAATGAATGGATTTAAATAAAACATTATTAGCAAAAACTGGAACGAAAGAGCACCATTTATCGTAATTTGATTTAATAATGCTCTTTGTGCATGAAAGCATAATTGAAAGGGTTTGATCGCTCTCACGGGTGCTGCTGGTCCACAGGTTGTGATCAAGCAGACGTCTATGTTGACCAATATTAAATATGGAAATCCAATTGTAACGGTGGAAAAATCTTATTATGAAAATCATGGAAATGTAAATGAAAGTATTTATAATTAGAAGCAAAAAACAGGATTGAAAATTAGTTGTACCCAGAAAAGCCACACGACGCCTTCATGACAATAACTAATGCAGTAACATTTCAAAACAATACAAAGTAAAAACGCTGCAGTTACTGGTGATGTTGCCTTGATGTCTGAGAACAGTAGTACATAAATAAACTGATACTGATGTGCCTTGCTACACAAGGATAAGTGCACGCGTTGATTGGCACTTGTTTATATATCTCGGAATTGCATTCTTCATTGTTGTGCTTTAGTCTTCTTAATGTTGACATCTGCATAAAAATGATCTTTGAAATAAATGTAATTTGAACACATCATGGAGTGGAATTTCTGCGTATCTGTGTAGTGATTGTGGTATCATTGCTGAGTACATACGCACACGTATGACGTCACTGTGCCAGGAGCGTTACTACCACGTGGGTCTACACACACACATGACGTCATCCCGGCTGGAGGCAGGAATGACGTCAGGGCCGGTGCTGGACACGTGACCGGATCCCAGTGGGGGCCGGGGGTCCAGGGGGCCCTCGGGAGGCACGTGGACAGCAGGGGGGCTTCGAGAGGGTACTCAAAAGGCGAGGCGTGGCCGGGGTGGGGCCCGGGCACGCCGAGGCCCATATAAGCGGCCTCAGGAGGTTCGGGGCTGTTCCTGCGAAGAATGAAGACGCCTCGTGAAGATGCCAAGAAGAGAAGGCCTACAGTGAGCGGACTGCTAGCAGCCACCTGGCTGGGTCACGCTGGAGTAGCTAAGAGACAAGTGTGTGTTAGCTAGGGTGGGTCGGTGGTCACCACCCTATGTGTAGAGTAAGAGTAACTGTTGAGTAACCGTTGTGTTCATTAATAAATGAGTGTTGCCTCCCAAGAAGTGTGTGCGCCTAAATTGAATCCATTACATGTGTGTTTGCTGTTGTGGCCTTTGTAGGTGCTCGTTAACTCAATTTGCCACAGAAAACTACTTGCTATGAGGAAGGAACGTTGCCCGAAATATTTCGCATTGTATATTTTTCCTTTTATGCCAGTGTTGTTGGTATATTTGAGTGTTTTGTTATTTGACTCAGAGGGCACTTGCATGTGGTATTTAAATCCTTTCATATTTCAACTTCTTTGGTATGCACTTTGAACAGAATGCACAGTGGTGGAGAACGAGTACAGTATACAGTTTCAAGTGTCGGACAAAGCTATGCATAATGTACTGCTGCATTTAAAGATATCGTCACATTGTACATATGCACTGCACTCGCGTGAACATGTTATAATTGTGGTCTGTGCAAAGACATTCATTTTCAGATTGCAATAAAATTCAGTAGCGAATAGCTATGATCATATATCACAAATACCAACTCGAACACTGAAGCCCATTAAAAATAATGTATCGATAAGATTTTCAGCATCCTCTGTATCTCCCTCCATGGATGTAAATAATATTTGATCACATTTTATTTTTACACTTGCGATACATGCCTGCATTAACTAGTGCGTGTTTGAATGGTTTTCAATTATGCATTTTTTATTAAGATAATGAACAGAATGAATGAGAACGTAAACAAGACAGTGCAAATGAGACATAACTATTTAAGCTCCCCATGAAATTATCCATTGAAACTTTTCCCATGCCATCCATCACACCACTGCCCACCACCACCAGTTTTTGCATTTTTTTCCGCACTCCGTACTCCCAGACTTGTCTCCTAGAAACTCAGCAGGACCTTGCGCCGTAGCCTGCCAGTCAATCACGTCGATTCCTGCAGCCACTACATGTGACTCCAACCTGACCGAGGTACTTTCCACCGCCCGACAACGTTGCCCCGTTCATCTCCGCCTCTCCGCATCCACAGCTTGGGCAGGCATGAAGAGAAGGAGGCCATGGTGCAAGCTGAGCCGAGCCCCACAGCACCTTGGCACCATGCCGGGAGCAGTCACGGCGTGCCAGCAAGCAGCACTGTTTGAACAATTGGAGCCCTGCGTAGTCATGCGCCAGCGCCATCAATATCTCGCATAATAATAACAACGTTTTTTGGGGGGTTAGATTGCGTTCATATGAATGCATCGTTAAACCCGCCACCACCCGACAGCCAATTTTTAAGGTTTGTCACTTAAAGAAAAGTGCCATTTTGTTACTACTTCACATTTACGCTGGTGATTACAACCAGCTTCATAAGACTGATCCTGATTTACTCTCAAACACACATTTGCTGACGTAACAAATTGCCACGTTTTGTTAGTGGCAAATATTACTAATTAACTGTGTTGGGTGGTGGGAGGGTTAACGACATTAATGTTTATGCCATCCATTTCACGACCAATATCCATATCATGGATAATGTTTATGGGGCACTTAAAATCGAGATTTGGAGGCCTTAAAATAAAAAATCTCAGATTTTCAGAGGTGTCATGTTGTTTGTGTGCTAAAAGCTGCGTTTGTATCACATTTCAGCTTTCTACTTGTCGGGAAGTACCCTAGAGGTTGTTGAGACATCCAGATTAAGGTCTTTAATTATATAGAAACCGGGACAGCGCTGCTTTTCAGTTGCGTGGTGGACACGGCTGAGAGGGAGCCCAGGAGACGAGGGGACGGCCTGCCACCTCATTATTATTAATGACTACGAATATTAACAAGCATGTTTGTGCGTGACGGGCTTGTGATTCATATTAACGATTCGCCCAATTATGTAACATTGCACGCCGTTACATAACGGTGGCAGCATCCAAGACTCGAGGAAGCAACGTAAAAACGAAACGATCTGAACAATCGTCATTAAACCATTATTAACAAAAAATTATATAGGTCTTTAGGTAAAGCCGCGTAGATAGAAAAAAAAATATCACGACGTTTCGTCTTCGGGTGAAAAAATAATTCCCGCTCAAGACCAAACAGCAGTGCCAACTCGGTCCTGGGGCCTCCCCCAGGTCGACTCAGCATCAAATGAGTACATGGACGCGGTGTGCAAGCATCGCCACCGGGGAGACATGGGCGTGGTGCTGGCCACCCACCCCCCTCAATGCTACTCGCTCACAACACAGCTCGCCTCAACAGTCTGATCATGGATTTCGATTTAAAGGTTTCGTGACTGCAGGGATTCATCTTCTTGGTTCTTTCGGTAAAGTCACGTAGAAGGGAAATAATAAAATAATAAAAATAAAACATTATAAAATACAATTTTCACGACGTTTCGGCCACAACGCAAGCAGCCGTCCTCATGTGAGGAACAGGGTTGTCGGAAAGACAGCGTCCGAATGGTCATGGCGATACCGGCGGGGAGGAATATTTGGCTCCAAAGATAATGGCATAGGGGCCCCATCCCGAATTGCCCCTCCAATGACATAGACCACGCCCCCAATGACACAGACCACGCCCTTTGCGTGTGGCCACGCCCCCAATGACATAGACCACGCCCTTTGCGTGTAGCCACGCCCCCAATGACAGACCACGCCCTTTGCATGTAGACGCCCCCAATGACAGACCACGCCCTTTGCGTGTAGCCACGCCCCCAAAGACATAGACCACGCCCTTTGCGTGTAGCCACACCCCCAATGACATAGACCACGCCATTTGCGTGTGGCCACGCTCCCAACGACACAGACCACGCCCTTTGCGTGTAGACACGCCCCCAACGACATAGACCACGCCCTTTGCGTGTGGCCACGCCCCCAACGACACAGACCACGCCCTTTGCGTGTATACACGCCCACAATGACACAGACCACGCCCTTTGCGTGTGGCCACGCCCCCAATGACACAGACCACGCCCTTTACGTGTGGTCACGCCCCCAATGACATAGACTACGCCCTTTGCGTGTAGCCACGCCCCCAATGACATAGACCACGCCCTTTGCGTGTAGCCACGCCCCCAATGACAGACAACGCCCTTTGCATGTAGACACGCCCACAATGACAGACCACGCCCTTTGCGTGTAGCCACGCCCCCAAAGACATAGACCACGCCCTTTGCGTGTAGCCACGCCCCCAACGACATAGACCACGCCCTTTGCGTGTAGCCACGCCCCCAATGACATAGACCACGCCCTTTGCGTGTAGCCACGCCCCCAATGATATAGACCACGCCCTTTGCGTGTAACCACGCCCCCAATGACACAGACCACGCCCTTTTCGTGTAACCACGCCCCGATGGCATAGACCACGCCCTTTACGTGTAGCCACGCCCCTACGTGGGCGGGCACCACCCTAAACCACGCCCCCCTCGCCGCTAACCCCGCCCATCCCATCGTTGCTCCGCCCACCCCCCCTGCAATCTCTAACTCCACGTGGCCCCACCCCCGACCTCCCCCAGCGTGCCGTGGACTCCATCGGAGGTGCGAGACACAGAAGAAGCAGCAGCAGCAGCAGAAGAAGAAGACGAAGACGCGGCGGCCATGGGGAACTGTGAAACCGTGGGGCCCAACGAGGCACTCGTAGTGTCGGGTGAGTCCGCCTCGACACCGACGAGACGGAACGTGACGGAACGTGACGACGGCTGTCGGTGCAGGGAGCGTGCGGGGTGAATGGCGCGGCGTTGCGCCGCGGAGGAAATGGCGCGCCCTTTTGTTGCGGCCTGAGGGCTGTGGGGCGTGTTTACGTGCTCGCGCGTGTGTGTGTTTGCATGGGTGTATATAAGGTGTGTGTGTATGGGTGTACATACGGTGTGTGATCGTGTGTTTGCGTGCTTGTTTGGGTGTACACACTGTGTGTGTGTGCGTGTGTTTGCATGGATATACACACGGTGTTTGTGTGCGTGTGTTTGCATGGGTGTACACATGGTGTGTGTTTGCATGTGTGTTCATGGGTGTACACATGGTGTGTGTTTGCATGTGTGTGC
This sequence comes from Lampetra planeri, assembly GCF_965212315.1. Classification (NCBI taxonomy): domain Eukaryota; kingdom Metazoa; phylum Chordata; class Hyperoartia; order Petromyzontiformes; family Petromyzontidae; genus Lampetra; species Lampetra planeri. The sequence continues at coordinate 7,290,769 of NC_136143.1, forward strand.
ATGGGTGTACACACGGTGTGTGTTTGCATGGGTGTACACATGGTGTGTGTTTGCATGGGTGTACACACGGTGTGTGTTTGCATGGGTGTACACATGGTGTGTTTGCATGGATATACACACGGTGTTTGTGTGCGTGTGTTTGCATGGGTGTACACATGGTGTGTGTTTGCATGTGTGTGCATGGGTGTACACACGGTGTGTGTGTGCATGGGTGTACACACGGTGTGTGTGTGCATGGGTGTACACACGGTGTGTGTGTGCATGGGTGTACACACGGTGTGTGTGTGCATGGGTGTACACACGGTGTGTGTGTGCATGGGTGTACACACGGTGTGTGTTTGCATGTGTGTGCATGGATGTACACATGGTGTGTGTTTGCATGTGTGTGCATGGGTGTACACATGGTGTGTGTTTGCATGGGTGTACACACGGTGTGTGTGTGCGTGTGTTTGCATGGATATACACACGGTGTTTGTGTGCGTGTGTTTGCATGGGTGTACACACGGTGTGTGTGTGCGTGTGTTTGCATGGATATACACACGGTGTTTGTGTGCGTGTGTTTGCATGGGTGTACACACGGTGTTTGTGTGCGTGTGTTTGCATGGGTGTACACACGGTGTACACTGTGTGTATTCGTGTGGGTGGCGTTAGATGTGTGGTCCTGACCACCCACCCCCTCGTGTGCCGTGCTGGCCTTCTTAGCTGCTCGTGTAAACCACTAACCACAACAGTGTTAATGCTATACAATATAGGGGGGGTGGTCATCTTAGTTTTTCTAGACAGCGTGTGAGTGTTTACATGAGTGCACATATGGTGGGTAATATGCGTGCATTCGTGTACATGGAGTTACACTACCTCAGTGCATCATTGCACAACATTGGTGCATAGTTGTAGACGGATGTGCTGCATGTTTTCATATATAACGTGTGTGTTAAATCGGTGTATCGTGTGTGTAGTTGTGTACATTGTCCATGGGGCGTGTGGCTGTGGGCATAAGTGTGTGTCTCGTGTGCATTGCAACCTACGATTTCACGCATGAGCCAATCCACGTCATACGTGTGGATAATTATCATACGTGTGGATAATTATCATACGTGTGGATAATTTTCATACGTGTGGATAATCTTCATACGTGTGCTGCGCGTGCAATGGTATATGAACTGGCGATGTTCATGGGGAAATGCACACAATTTAACGGGTCCGTATTTTTGAAACCTATCGGTCAGAATCTTTATTCGAGAACGCAATGACATCCCAAGTTTCTTAATCAAAGGGAAATCTCATCTCGAAATTATTTTTCGCGTCTCCCGTGCAAGCTTATTAGTATTTTCCCAATAATCTGCACAGGACACCGCTTCTGGTGTTGTCATTGCTTTAAATCTACAAATGCAAACGCATTGGCATCAATCGCACAACGAGCGGCCAATTAAATTATAATGGGAAGCAGCAATTGAACGGCGGAGGTGATCAAATTACGAAGCAGATGAGCCCAAAAAAAAAACCACACAGACAAGACGTAACGTCCAAAATCGTTTGCACAGAATTTTTTTAAAAGAAAATAAATCAGTTTATTGCAAGAGGTCGATTGAGAGGGAAAAATGTAATCTTTTGGGTGGGAGGGGCGGCTTAGATTCAGCAGTGCATTTGAATAGGGTGAGGCCACGTTCTGTGTTAGAAACTAAATTATTCAAGGTTTTGCAAAGCGGCGGCTTTGATCAGTGAACAATTATCCACAATCTGGTATTGATTCTCGCCGCTGGACACGCGAATGTTGTGTTGAGCTTACGTTTCGAGGTTTTAAACCCAGCACTCTACAATGTACGCAACCAGATACATTTGGTGGAATATCATTCGCAACCGCTTGGGATAAGCATAAATACAGACACCATCACTGTTACTCGCGATACCCCCAATGAGTGCACGCACATTGACTTATTTACTGGGCCTAGAACGGTGCATCGATGAACATAGCCGATTCTTGACCCAAGCGAACCATGCATTCCAATCACCCAAGAATCGATGATTATGCATTTGTTCAGTGTGTATTTCACACGTTTTAGTCAACAGATATGTGGGATTTTATGTGTATCCTCAAGAGAGGCGTGGGCACATTGAGACATGGAAAAAAGGGGGCACATACACTTCTTGTACTGATAAAAGCCGAATGGTGTAAGGAAAGAAGAGACCATTGCAAGAGAGACGGTTACCAAAGACTGGGTGGTGGACACAGCCACAGTCACTGCGAATCCAGACGGGATTGAGTCCCCAGTGATTACTGTGGCACTAATGGCTTTGAGGGCAGCACGGAGTACATTTCTGTAAACAACATTTTCTTTCAGTGGATACCAATTCACTAGAATGCACAAGCTACACGAGCTACGGATCGATATCCCTCAGTAAAGTCGCGTAGAGTCGAAAGAACCAAGAATATGAATCCCTGCAGTCACGAAAGCTTTAAATCGAAATTTTATAAAAACGTACTTAAATATTTTTAGTTCTTTCGTTAAAGTCACGTAGAAGGGAGAGCTTTAAATCAAAGTTTACGTACTTAAAGCTTTCGTAACTGCAATAATTAATATTCGGTAAAGTCACGTAGATAGGTAACCTACATATTCTGATAATTCTGATTCTCTGGCATCTGAGATGTATAGGTAAACATTTTCAGCTGCAATATATGCATTTGATTAATCGTCATTTCGTCCATGGGCCAGTGCAAAATTCAGTACCACTGGAGGTGTACACATTGAGCGATACCAGTTTGTGCATATGTCTCATGAAAATTTGATTACGTGATAACGTAATTATTTCGTGTGATCATTGCATAATTCACATTTATTGGTGATTTTAAATGTTTGTCCAACTGAAGTGGTTCCATTTCATGGACTAGTAAGAACACATTTCTGCAGAAGCCCCTTGTTTGATTAGCTGAGATGGAGCCGCGCACAAGTCATTGTGCTGTGCCTACTTGGTCACTTGGAAGTTTGCACTTGAAATATATCTTAAGCTGTGCAATGTCCCTGTATTGGCACAGTATGAGGAAAGTACTGTGTGTTGAAATGCTTTCGTGATTGCCAAAACCCGAACAAATGGGAAATGCTTAACCGCACACAATGAGATACGGTTTCGTATTGCATGTGCATGTTAAAGGTTTTTTAGATTTAAACCTGCGGAAATATGTGAAAAACTGGGTTATATGTGACTCATTTAGATTGTTTCTGTAAAAAAATGCAAATTTGCTGGAAATGTTTAAACTCGGGTTAATGTAAAATCAGGAGCCATTTACATTCCACCCCGCCTAATTCTGATTGCCGATGCCTGGCATAGTACATTAAAACAATGGATTTTCAGCACTGCTTTCTGCTCAAAACCTTGGTATGAAATTTTATTAAACTTTTAAAACATCACATTTTTGTTGGACATTATAACGAAAACCTTGGCGTAGTAAAACTCGACACTGGCACTCAATAGGCGGTTCCTCCACCCCCCATTGAGCCCGTGGTGGTTAGACTCTCCGTCAGCCCAGCTGCAGGACCTTAGGTCGGTGGTGGCAATGTTTTTTAACCCAGCAAATCATGCCCCGGTATCGGGAGTTACACGTAACCTGAATTTCCAGCATTCTTGGGAGAAACAATATTGCATTTTTTGACGATTATTTTTACACGAACAGGCGGGGGAGATGCACTGTTCGGCTGGCATCTATCAGGGAGACTCTGCGCTTGACTTGTATTGACTTGAAAAAGATTGCCTTGAATGTAGGGCTTTATTTAGACCGAATGCGCTTTTACTTAGGCACTTACTGCATGACCGGCTTCAATTGTACGGAACAAAAACTCAGCTCCTTTTTCTTCGAGTAGTAATATTCAGCATTTTTTTGTGCAAACATAAAGTTTTATCTGCAGTTGATGAATCTAGGTTGTTTTTATCTGCATCTATATCTGTCATCACAGCCACAACCATGACCCGGTTTATTAAGCAATGGAGTTGCGTGTGTAATTGCAACACGTGTAGAGTGGGCAGGCCCAACAGCGGCCCTCTCATGAGTGGGGTAGCTATTTTTGTTTTAGTCGTCTTTGTTCCCGTGCTCTGCTAAACCATAAAGGTAGTTCTAACCCTGAAGATTACCCTCTAAATCTCGCGTGTGGAATGTTGTAGGGCCGTTCCCATGCCCACAACTGCCTAAGCATATCGAGTAGTCTGTGGTTTGATGGTCTCTTTTTTTCTTTTATGTGAACCGTCCTTGCTCGTTTGCAGCAGAAACATTCAGTTACATAATCCACACATGCTGCCCTTGTAGGCTTTCACGAGGTTGAATTATAATTTACACACAGAGTTAATCATGCTTTAAGAATACGAACAATCTCCAGCGCCGTGAGCAGCAGCTCTGGTTTCCTGTAAGCAGATAATTTCTGGGAAAAGAGTATCGTTCAGCAAAGAAGCTCAAAACCGATGTCATGAAATTATTTCAAGGACTGGCTTGCGGTGGTTTAGAAGCAAATTCTGAAAGTGCTTTACCGAACGTCTGTTTATAAAAGTGCAACTCGATTCGACTGGTTGAGACTGCGTTTCCAACCAGCATAAACAAAAAACACATCAAGCAATATTGTTTATTCCAAAAAGCAGATTAAAGATGCTTCAACAAACTTATGAGGCCCATGAAATTTTTTTAAAATGTGCTTTACTACAATTGCTTGGTGTCTTTCTGAGAGAGGCCTCTCGGCTGAAATATATTCAGTGGCGTACTCTTAGGTTTTTTAGATAAAGTCACGTATGTGTCACGTATGTGTCACGTATGTGACACATACAGACTTTACCAACACAAGTCTCTGTCATCAGGTGGGACCGTCACAGCTAAATTTACTGTATCTTGATACAGCTAAATTTACTGTATCTTGATACAGTAAATCTTGATACAGTAAATTTAGCTGTGACGGTCCCACCTGATGACGGAGACTTGTGTTGCCTCCGAAACGTCGTGATTTATTATTTAATTTCAATTATTATTTAGTTTCTTTTTTATTTTTTACCTACGTGACTTTACCGAAAAACCCTAAGAGTATGAATCCTTGCAGTCACGAAAGCTTCAAATCTAGAATATTCAGTGGCAGTTTCAACTAGAACTTAATTATTTTGTTGAATGTGTGCAGTTGATAATGGCTTTCAAATGCAATATTAATGCAAGCTTGATTCTCTGCAGCTCGCTTGTTCAGTCCTACAGGCTTAGCACTGTGTCCAGCTTGACAAGAGGGAGGGGCGACACTGCCATCGCCTTAGGCCTCGTATTGTGCAGCCTCGGACAACAAAAGGCTCGACAGCGAATCGGCAGCCGTCGCTACTCCTGATGGGATGCGTAATTTGTATATGCGAATGTTGGAGCCGACAGGGAGATAGGAGTGAATCGACGCTTGGAGTATGGCAGAGGTCGCAACCGGGTACCCGATACCCGTACCCTACCCGATACCCGGCTACCCGTACCCGGCCGGGTACGGGTACCCGTTTGCGACCCTGGTGCGGCCGGGTAAGGGTAAGGAATCAAAACCCGTTTGCAACCTCTGGAGTATGGTGTGCCCTAGATGCTAGTCGGCTATAAATAGCGCGGCATTCATTGCAGTAAATTCCCTGCACAGATCCTTCCTGGGCTGCAGGAAGTGAGGCAGCCATTTGACATGTTTAAAAAAAAAGATCCATTTACTCCATCGGCAATCATTTGCATTATTTTTGGCATTCACGGCTTTTGGCCACCGATGCCACTAGAAAGAATATGATGCCCCACCCCGAGAAAAAGGTGACATCTTAATTTATTTCATTTATGTATATAGAAATCGAGATTGAAAATTCATTTCTTTAAAACTGCGTTTTGCGTTTTAGTGTGTTGCCCTTTCCCGCTCCTCAGATTAGCATTGTTGGCTACGTACGGTGCGAAATAAGTTCAACAAACATATATGTATGTTACATGAACTCTTTCGAATTCGGCATTATTACAACATGCCTTGCTCTGCAGTCATTTTCATTAAACGTGTGTGCTGTTATTTTATGTTTTTACATGCCTGTGTACCAGTTGTCATTGCACACCCTTAGAGATAATTTCACAAGGCCCTGATCATTTGCATTGCAGACAATGTGCCCTCGGTAAACCACTGCAGTGCCCAAAAATAAATATGGGTGCATTTTAATGCCATCCAGATCATAAGAACTGGAGCCTTTTAACATGGTTCTGCCCGATGCTGCGCCCGAGATGGGTGGTGTGCTAATGAGTGTGTACGTCTATGCTGTACCCCGGTGACCGATGTGTTAACGAGTGTGTGCATGTCTGATGCTGTGTCCGAGATGGCTGGTGTGCTAATGAACGTGTACGTCTATGCTGTACCCTGGTGACCGATGTGTTAACGAGTGTGTGCATGTCTGATGCTGTGCCCGAGATGGCTGGTGTGCTAATGAACGTGTACGTCTATGCTGTACCCTGGTGACCGATGTGTTAACGAGTGTGTGCATGTCTGATGCTGTGCCTGAGATGGCTGGTGTGCTAATGAACGTGTACGTCTATGCTGTGCCCAGGTGACCGATGTGTTAACGAGTGTGTGCATGTCTGATGCTGTGCCCGAGATGGCTGGTGTGCTAATGAACGTGTACGTCTATGCTGTACCCTGGTGACCGATGTGTTAACGAGTGTGTGCATGTCTGATGCTGTGCCCGAGGTGGGTGGTGTGCTAATGAACGTGTACGTCTATGCTGTGCCCTGGTGACCGATGTGTTAACGAGTGTGTGCATGTCTGATGCTGTGCCCGAGATGGCTGGTGTGCTAATGAATGTGTACGTCTATGCTGTGCGCAGGTGGTTGGTGTGGCGCTGATGAGAAGAAGTACGTGACCGGAGGATGGTCATGGGTGTGGTGCTTGGTCTCCCAAGCTCAGAGGTGCGTATTTGTGGCGATTTTTTACCCATATAGCTCTTGTGCCACTGTCGCCCTGAGCCAGGCATGTCAGCATGCCTGCAATGTGACACGTGGTGTACACAGACCAGTTATGCAACATAAGAATGTCATGAGCTATCTTTTCCTCGGTTCATGGGTCATGCATTGCATTGTGTAACAGTTGAATATATATTTGTCATCCGTCTCCTGAATATATGCACCGAATGTAGATTACAAAACCTGGTATTTAATCTTGTAAGGATACAAGTCTGTTAATAAACGCACACACACATAAAGCAAATGTCTTAAGTTAATCACCTTAAATTATAAAATTAGTTATTTGTTTCCCAAAGAAAGGCTCACTGAATCTCAAGATTCTTACTTGATTTTTTGGCCAGTTGATTTTTTGGCCAGTTCCTTTGAGTATTTTTGTGTCTGATGAAACTGAGAAGTCAGAAACCTCATAACTTTGCTTGATCCACCGACCCGGCCTCTTAAGTTGTGTGGTTGAAATGCCTCCGCCACCATACCCAGCAATATTTGTATATTTTCCCTTGAGTAGTACATACACTGTATTGCATAACAATCCTTACATAATGATTCCAGTGCTGTTTTTACCGTGGCCTGTTTAAACCTACTGATGCCTTAACCACTCAATAAAACAGTCCATTGCATCTCCCGTGTGCATTTGCCCTCAAGATTTAAGGGGAAAAAACAGTACGTGCGGGCTTCTTTCACATCAGGCAAGGGGAAGGCACTTTTAGAACTACCCTTTTTTTGTCTTTGTTATATCTCAACACGAGCCTAAGACATAGCACAAATCACAGCGAAAATATGGGGGAGGGGCGGGGGACACATAAACTCCGCAGACCACGTCCGAGAACTTAGTGCTCCTCCTGTATTTAGAGGAAGGAAAACAATTGAACTCATTGCCCCACTCTCGATGTGAGGACCGCTGAACCGGAACAGGGAATTTAGTATGAGATGGGGAAGACAAGGGAAGAGGAACTAACAGCGTGAAGGGATCGATGGGAAGAGAGGAGGGGAAGAAAGGGGAGAGAGGGGGGGCTTTTAGAACTACTCTTAATGGCAGGCAATGTTGTAATTGCCATTGCATTTTGGAAAGTAATTCGTCACGCGGACACGCCGACTGCACTTTCAGCAAGAGGCACGTTTCTTGTTGTCTTGCAAGGATGCAAATGGGGCATGTGATGTAGACCACGGTAGAGCAGACTGTGGAAGGTGGTGGGTTTCAAATAAAGAGCAGTAAGGGGCAGCGGCCATTTGCAGAGAAAGGTCGTCATTAAAATCCCAGTAACAAAAAGTAAAGCCGCCTGGTGAGGAATGTGAGGTATTTGTTCACGTGACCAGAGCCAGCCAATCAGAATGCCACAAATTAAATCTGGACTTTAAACCGGTGGTTGCTTAATTGTTTTTTTTTTAACTGAACTTCACCAAATTGCTTATCAAACAAAGCATAGCACAGGAGGATATGGGTGGGGTGCGATTATTTTCTTTCGAAAACAAATGCAGCAGCCGTTCCCACCATCATGCGTGCACGTGTTCCTTAGCAGAGTTGTGTTGTTGCAGGGTTTGATATCGGTGTGTACGCCTGTTTGACATCTGTGGAGCTATACTGAGACCCAGTATTCTGATTAGATTCCCGGCCACTACGAACATAAGTAGCGAGGGATAATTGAACTGGTCATGACATCCCCCCCATTAACCAATCTGCAATGACCAGCGTGGTGAAGTATGTTTTTTTAAAATCAAAACAACCTACATAGCTGAAAAATGTGGATTGGCCTTCATCCAAAAGTACACTGAATAAGAGCTAAACGTTGTTATTATTATATAGATCTATTATTCACAAACAACATCACTTTAGCTTGCAGAAATTTCTGAATGTTATGAATAACATTGGAACGGTGACTGGCAGTGTGGACTAGAGAAACGTGTTTTTACCAAGGGTACAAAACCTCGTTTAGCGAGCATCCGTAAAGGCTTGCACCATCACATGATGATGTGATGATGAGGAGGAGCCACAAGCACACATTAATGGCGTGCGCACGCACACACACACACACTAGGCACTCACTCCAGGCTGAATTTCTGTCAGGGGAAGTCCTGTCCAGGCTGGGAGACGTCCTCATCGCGAGCGACTCGTTCGTAGCGCGGTGCGCCAACAGCAACCACGCTCCTCCTAACATGCACATATTCGCTCGCAGACGTGCACATGGCGGCGCGTACGGCTGCACGTACAGCATTGTAATGTAGTGCATCCATTGGCCCTATCGGACCCTGGTGCGTCACACGATGTTCTGGCTCCGCTAGCGAAAGCGCACAGAAAGCGAGGGCTTGTTAATGAGAGGTAGTCGTGAGTTACGTGGCGCAGAACATGGCTGCAAGCGAGGAATATATGCAATTGTGTTCCCAAGCGAGGGCCCTTGCCCCATGCGCCATTGTCTGGTCTCCGAGCTGTATTCTGCATTCTGTAAGATTGTTTTAGATCAGAAAGCGGCCTTGAAATTGAACAGTCATTTTCACAAGGTGGCATACTCGTGATTGTGATTTCAGATGATTGGATTTCTCATGGTCCTAAATGGGGATGGATATTTTTCATTGAATGTGTTTTTACGGGTTCTTCCTAAAATGTTACTTGCAGGTTTGTGTGCTGCTCATTGTGTAGAATGCAATGGCCATCTGACCTGCATTGTTTCATTGCAGTACAGGAAGAAGCGCACTTCGTGATGAAACTGTAGCTGGCGTGCTTCCCAGTGTTCTGAGGAATTGAATAGTTGAATTGTGGGTAGACTGTACAGGTCTGGCGGTGTATGGCACAGTTAAAAATAAAATTAGAATTGATGTTTAAAATGAGTCTGTAAATGCTAATGTGAAATTCCCATTGCCGATACAAAGTGAAGGGCTGTGGGATGGATGTAATGCATTTAATGTGGAAACAGAACCGTTCTCAGTGGACTGATTAATGCACACTTTGGCTCTCACAGACACATCAGTTCCCTGCCCATAATTGCAGTTAGTCTCTGGAGTGCCCGTTTACCCCTTCATGACATCATGCCGATGTTAAACTCTCCACAGTACGCTTACGAAGATGCGTGTATCTGCACTGTACGCTCTGTATGGTTGCAGATTGACGCTTTGTCATCAGTTTAATAAATATGCTCCATGTATGTACGTTTATGTGTACACTGATGCTGCTTTGTGTGTACAGGGCGTGGTCACTTTTTACAACTGAATATTAACAAAACACAGGCATTGTTTGCAATTCATAATTATATACACGTTTAATCGAATATTTCATAATGATCAAACCATTTTCCCGCCCCTGCATATAAATTTTCATACTTGAATGATACACGTGGAAGTGTGTCAGTATAACATGCTTATATTTTATTTACAAAATATATATCTGAAATGAATTTAAAAGCCTGTACACTCCGCATGTATGGTTCTAGTTTGGAGGCACGTTTCGGCAGTTTAATTTACTAAGATCATCTGAAGAAAGATGCTTGCTAATCAGGGCCACACGTCCACATACCTGTCAACCCGTACGGTTTACCCATATTCTTGCACAGGTAAATTAAGTTTTCAGGTCCATATGGTGTACTGCTGTTTCAATACGGGCAAAAAATATATTTGTGTTTCTCTCTTGTTATGGGACTTTGTAGCATGAATGTTGAGATTTATAAGGGCACGGGGTGACCAATACGGGTTGAATTGGTCTGGAATAAGTAGGGCACTGATGTGGTATGTGTCAACAAAACATCAAATCCGATGCCCTCTTAAAATCTGGACATGACTGGCCTACACTGATCAGTCCCCCGACCATACCGGTTCCTCTTTAGCACTTCATGCCTCTCATTGTCTTGACACACGTGTTCTTAGAAAACGGGCATCATTTGGCCAAACCCAGTTGATGCAGTATATGTGGCCATTTCGCAGTTTGTGTTGCATCTGATGGGTTCTATGAAAACAATTAAAGTAACGTAATTGCGGAGTGTACTCGAGGCATCTGATTATTCATATTTAGGCCGTGACCTGATATGCATTTTGTGAAGGAAAGCATAATTGAATGTAAGCATTTTGTGTGGATTTGCCTTGCTTGCTTACTTGCAAGGTTTCTTGTCATCGTCATTTGGCATGTACTCCAAAACGTTTAGTGTTTTCCCATTTCCTCATAAAGCCGCCTCCTTCGCACGTGCTCGCCAACCGCAGTGCGGGGTCACTTTTCCCGGAAATCCCAAGCGCGGCACAATCTCACGCAACTGCTCCTCGCACGCGAGCAACGACAACATTTTGATCGTATCCACAATGCCGGTCTTCAGAGATGCAAAAGTGCGTCATGGACCAAGCTTACGAAAATAAGCAAGCGCGGTCCACATTCATTACGAATACTTGTTAAGGTTTCGGCAGCCCCGTTGGGTTTCACCCCAAAGCTCGGAGGCAGCAGCAGCAGCAGCTGCGCAAATTTGTAGAGGCCGGCGGCGGCGTCAGATTTCACGGCGAGTGGAAATGTGGCGCGTTGGTTTGGGGTGCCACATAAAGGGCTGGCCAGCGATCACGTGGAAACGAGGCCCTTTCGTCCCAGCATGTATGCACGAACCCCCCCACCCCCTCATTCCTCTTGCCATCATCACCAGGCCGTTTTTCCCGTTTTGTCCAGTTTTTTACCAGTTTCTCCGGGCCAAATTAAGTGTGTGGATGCTTTCTGCTGGGCTACAGCACATAATACCGTTTGGCTTTATAAAAATGGAGGGCCAACTGTGGGGGTATTTGGGTGCAGAATACAGCTCTCAGTCCTGTACTATATTGCACAAGTGAGTTTTATTGATTTGGAAAAGCACCATGTATGTGCCTTTTGTTATTTCCTTGGGCTCATTAGCACCTTAAATAATTCATATCCATTTATTGATTTTCACCTTATTGGCTAAATTTTGTATCTATGCTTCGTTCCTTTTAAATTGATTAGAATTAGTGATTTAATAAGGTGTGCCAGTTAACCTGTTGTCGAAGTTGTCAAAAGTAACGACAACAAAAAGCCGCGGCTTTTAGTTCTCATCTGTGCAGTTTCTGTGAGCGAGTTGGTCAAAATTATCCCGAGTGCCGCCAACCTCCATGGAACAAACAACCGCTTATGGGTCCCAGCTTGCGGTGCAACCTCAACCCACGTGTGTAGTGATCGTTTCACTGACGCTGGAGGAATAAAAAAAAGATGACCCTGGCCTACATTTGTGCTCCGTTCCTCTGGAGCTGTGCCACTCTGACATCTGCACTACGCCCAGGGCACGGGTGAACGTCGTAGATGTCGTTAAAGATGCGTGGGTTATTGTAGCTTTCCTCGCGGTAAATATTAAACGAGGTAGCCTCGCTTTGCTGCACTTTCATACATAATTGGAGATTGCGAACTTTCTCACTCTCCCATGCCACAGTGCAACCATAATTATTTCAAGTTGCATTGTGCCATTGTCCGCTTTTGCTTTTTCGCCTGTTTTGAGTGCATTAACCTCTGCTATTTCACGTAAGAGTTTGTGTCTGTGTGTGTGTGCAGTGTCCTCTGTGCTTTGCCATTGCTTTCATCAGCTGCTCTTACCCCCCTCTGTCTTTGACTCGGCCTGAACCAGGAGAGGGGAGCGGGGGGGGGGGTGAACGGAGTAGTTAAGTGAAACAAAAGCCTTTAAAAAAAAACCTGTTATATTTAAAAAAAGACATCCTGCCAAAAGTCATTGCTTCAAGGTAAATTCAGTTGTGCAACAGAAATTGTCTTATCTGAATGACACACTCCCTTCTCCCTCATTCTAACATTCCTTGGCGGATGGGTCCATTGCTCCGTTGAATGGGGGGGGGGGGAGATCAATTGTCAGAACCACTCTTGTCCTCCCCCCTCCTTGTGCGCTTGGCGCAGCACAGTGTCGTCCATTCTCTGCTCGAGGTTTTGTTTGCAAGGAGAGCTCCATTTAGAGTGGGAGAGTCCAACAACAGCAAAAACACGGGGGGGGGGGAAGGGTGGTGGCGGTACGTTAACAGATGTCCATAATTCACAGAGCTGTAGCAAAACAACTAACGTCCTTTGAGGCAATCATAATGGTCCTGTCATGTGCTTAAATAGGATCCTTGACCTAATAAAATATTATCTTCATTGCATTAACCACACTCTTGAGCCTGGCACCTGGGCCCTCGTGCGCCTGCATCGTGGCCCAATTTCTTGATTTCGGTTCGCCACCGGGCAGCGAGAAAGCAGGAGGGGGCGAGCCCAAGCCGTGTGCACGAAGATGCAGTTCATACCTTCGGAGAGCATTTTTTTGTGAAGATATCGAGGTCTGATTAGGTCATATTGGGATCATATGGATTAAGATACCCCCAGCCACCTTTAGTGGTCGTGTTGTGTCTGTAGGATAGGTGGCCGTCGAGTAAGTAGGTCAATGAGCTGTCTGGAGTTCTTCCTAGTATTTGTGACTTTTCTCCGGCCATTCTAGTTTTTTTAAGTCAAGGAAGAGACTAGATAAACCCTTTTTAAAATTAATCTTGTGATGTAGCCATCATAGACACATCTTCCATATGTTGTGTTGTCAGCTTTATAGTTTTAGCATGGTTGGCTACATATGGTGCGAAAGAAGTTCTACATACATCTGTTAGTGTTTTCATTCACTGTCACAGGCCCCCATCCAGCCTGCATAGAGAGCTTGTAATGGAGTCATGACTGATCCATTTGAGCAGGCATCAGCTTTCAGCTATGCTGGCTGTTTCTCCGGAGTGAACCATTCGCCCAAATGAGCTCGGACACGGACATTTGGTACTCGGGCTCAACCATTTAGAGTCTCTTGGAGTACTCCGCCCTGTGCAGAGGTCGCGAACATAACCCCATGCGTGGTCCACCTGGCCGCCTCGCTTGCTATTGGGCGCTTGCCGCTGTGCCCCCTGCATCTGATGCTCTCTCACTGTCCTTTCTCTCTGCGTCTCATCTTTCGCATGCTGGCTTGGGCAGACTGCCCCTGGAGGTGATGACGCTGAAGCCTCTGTGTGAGCACGTGGAGACGTCCGAGGGGGTGCCGCTGTATGTCACGGGGGTGGCACAGGTACTGAACCCGCTCGGCGGGGGAGGTGGCTGGAGGGGTGGGGGCGGCGGATGTGCCACAGCCGGGCTCGGCCCGCAGAATCTGATCGCCGAATCCTTCCATTTTTGCCTTAGTGTCATCCATTCCACCCGCCCACGCAGGAAGGTGGCAGCACAACCAGATTCCCAAAGCCAGAGCAGTGAGTGTTTAATCATAAATTAATAATGTAAAGTCCTCTGTGGATTTACTGCCGGATGAAAGTCTCCCGATGTCTTCATGGTTATGAAAGTTGTTTGACCATACTTCACCATGCTGGCCAATATGGACTGATAAACGTTGTGGGGTGGGGGGGGAGGTGGCTAGTGACCCATAACCAGTTCACATATCACTCACCACTGATTTTAATTATATTCAGGAATCGAACTGAGATCAATGGATTCACGGTACAGGGCACAGATGGTGATGCTAACTACTATATTCTTGGGTTTTTTCGGTAAAGTCACGTAGGTAAAACATTCAAATTAAAAGTTATAAAATACAGCAAGCGTGCTGTGACGGTTCCACCTGAAGACAGAAGCTTGTGTTGCCTCCGAAACGTCGTGATTTTTATTTTATTTTTATTAATTTTAATTTTTTACCTACGTGACTTTACCGAAAAACCCCAAGAATATGAATCCTTGCAGTCACGAAAGCTTCAAATCTAGAACTAACTTCTATATGCTGTAAACATATGACTGTGGGAGCTGGATTTAGGAAATACAATTGGACCAATGTTTTAATTTAAGTTGACATACTTATCAAACAAATAGCTAAGAGATTCTAATAACATGTTTGTCATGAAACATATAAATCAAGACGCAAAAGGATCACAAGGATCATCGATGCACCAAAAATTCACCGAATAATTTCACTTTTCCAAAGTCTAAGGTGGTCTTTTTGGAAGCTGCATGTGAACTGGCATGGAGAGCCGGTAATAACTGTTATCCCCGCTAGGTATCACTAAAGGCCCAAGCCGCCATGTCTCTCCTCTGATTGGCTTGCTAGCGGAAAGGGGTGTCGTCCTTTCTTGTTTATCCATAATAGAGGTTTCTGTGGGTTAAATCGCGTAAATGTGTCGTTAAACCCGCCACCACCCGCCACAGCCAATTAGTAAGGTTTGTCACGTAAACAGAACATGCTAATTCGTTACTAGTACAGCACACGGGTGTGTTGGAGAGCAAATCCACAACATTTACAATCTGAGTGCTACGTTTCGCTAGTAATTGCAAGTATGGTTTTAATTGTAATTATTGGGGAAACGTCGTAACTCTTTATCAGGAGCAACCTGGCCACAAATGATAGCGCAACGAAAGTGGCTTATGATGCGGAAATTATAGCAGCCAAATACTCTAAACGCATGTTTCTAAATGTGGAGGAAAAAAGAGGAGGACCCTGAGAAAAATCCACATGACCACGGGTGAGAACATGCAAACTTCAAATATACAGCACGCATCATGGGACCTCCTTTGCTAGTACCAAAATATACTAATAGGGTTTTTCCCCTTTTTTCTGGCAACAAAACTGACACCTTTTTCAAGGAATCATGCTTACATTAACCACAATACTCATTACTCTGGTAGTGCGTTGTCTTTGAACTGTGCGCCTTTTGGCGTCCTCTGGTCGAACACCATATGAGACTAGGCTCTAAAGAAAGCTGTCTCTGGTGTGGACCAATCAGTTTCAAAGACAATGCATACATTATCAGAGTATTGTTTTTTGTTTGCATTTGACTGCAAGTATTGTGGTTAATGTAAGCATGATTCCTTGCAAAAGGTGTCAGTTTTGTTGCCAGAAAAAAGGGGAAAAACCCTATTAGTATACAGCACGCATCGGGATCAGGATCAAACCCACGACCTCCTGTATACCATTCGAAGTCGTTAACATCTCGCCAATCCCAAAAGAGCAGAGCAGGCATGAGCTGGTTACACGGTCGCCTTGCTGTGTGCACGACCGCCAACAGACATAGCCACCGTCGGCTTTTGCTCAAGTCATGTACGTTATTTGCGAAACAGTCAGAGCAACCGTTTGAATAGTTAACGTATATTTAATAGTTAATAGTGCCTATGAGTGTACTTGTATTATGTACTGCATTGTAATGTAAATATCATTATTGTTGCTTTTCCATAATTGATATTAACATTACGAGTTGTTCACAGAGGACTTGGAAAAACATAGTAACAATTGGTTGTTGTTTTATTATTACTGAATAACTGTGAGCAGAAATGAGTGAACCAATAAGGTCCAGAAATGTTGACTTTAAATTACCTAGTTGGGATTACACATAGAAACCATCACATCCAACTATGAAAACCTGGTAAAACCCTCTTGAAAAAGTATAGAGACTGAATGAGGCTTTTCTGGGTAAACTAGTGTCAAATGAATAACACGTAACAACTATGGATTATATGACGGACTTTGAACCATAAAAGGTTGTTTCTGTTATAAATGTGTCTCAATTGTACCTAAACAATGTGCACATGGTAATAATACACAATGAAAAACATACCACAATAAGGAATTTAAAAAGTTACAAACGCAGGGTCGGTAACTCACTCCCTGATCTGATCTGGCTGTGCTGTTCACCACCTCCGTCTGCAAGAATTTAGCATTCTCCCAACAGCCGCCCCCGCCTCTCCTTGAACCTCCCAACCTCCCTCCCAACGTGCCCCATCCCAATAAACCCCGGTCTATTCCCAGCGTCTGTCTCGTGGACTAACCCAGTAACGACTAACCGAGCTCCCCCGTCTCACCCGTCCACAGCAGGGCCACCCATCATGGACCGCGTGAAAGGTAGGTGGTGGTGGTGGTTGGTAGTGCTTCACCCCGAGGCTAACAGTTTTTGCTCCTCAGGATTTCTCTTGAAATCATGACTCTGAATCCACGCTGCGAGGATGTTGAGACGTCGGAAGGAGTGGCTTTGACAGTTACAGGCGTGGCCCAGGTGAGATGGGGTGCAGTGCGTGCGTGTGTGCGTGTGTGAGCGGTGCCATCACGATTAGCGCTCCACTGCGCTTCGAAACCAGCGACCCAAGTTCGATTGTCGCTCACGGCTAACATCGGTGCCGAATGTATGGAGCCGGTCTTGGGCCTCCCCGAGGTCAATTCACCCTTAAATAAATACCTGGTGCGGTGTGCAGACATCAGGTGTGGTGCTGGCCACCCCACCTCCTCATGTGTGCTCTCTAATAGAGTTAAGGCTATCTGAGGATCTATATCTTATCTTTGTGGGCGTCATTTGGCATCATGGGCTCCCATGCCTCTCCTAATTTTTGGGGCTCGAGATTACACCTTGGGGGGGGGGGGGGGTTGAGCTTTCTGGTGATGTGTTCATTGTCTAAATGTCAACTGCACTGTCGATCGGACACCAAATTGGGCATAAATCTAAGTAACAAGTAACGTTAAATCATTGAATTTTGTTGCACACTGCGGTCCTTTTTGGAAGAGAGCCACAGCAGTTAAATATACATTTTTATATCGTACATTCACCACACTGTTTTGTGAGTTTATGCCACACGATTAACGTCAAATATGAGGACTATAACAGGGGAAAAAACCAGTTTGTTTTAGACTTATCGTGCAGTCTTTGATAGCTACTAGCGTTGCTAGTATTACACCTAGTGCAGCACTTACACTGCTGGTGTGTTGTTTTCATTGCGGGGCCATTCATATTGGCTCATGGGGAGTCATCCATGTCCTTTGTACATAGTGCCATATTTGACTACTCAAACATCCTCTCAATTTGCTAAGATAACAGCTGTGGACACCAGCTGATGCTGCACGGGTGATTTAATCCTTTTAGGGAGCCAGAATCTCTTCATGGTTCTCACACTGCACTACGATCCCGGGCCACCCGAGTTCAAATCCTGTGCGCGGTGCACAAATAGAAGCAAGCAGAACCTGAAGCTTACCTGTGCAGCCAACCTCACAACTACTCTAAGCTGTCCGAGGTAGTTTGCTTCTATTTGAAAAACCTGGCGTGCCGTTTGTCCATTTGTCCAACTAAATTATAAGAGCCTTTCCGAAGGCATGAATGCAAACACCCTACATACAATAGAGTCAGTAGTCTCTGCACACATTAGGGGTGGGGGGAAGAAGAGGACATCAGTGGGGGTGACGGGCGAGGTACGAAGTGCTGAGAAGCCCTTCGCGGGAGCTAAATTAAGACGGCCACAGGTCGCCGAAATTCTAGAAACAAAAATAGTACAGTCTGTTCTCCTATAACGCGGTAGTTGCGTTCCTGAATAACACCGCGTTATCGAAGAATCGCGTTAGAATATATAATATGGGGTAAAGCACAGTCCGTGATAACACGTGAGATGCGTACGCTGGCTGAACAAAGACTGAGGCACGTAGGTAGCATCTAGAAGCATCCAGCAGCATCCCGCCTTGTTCGATGCTACGCCGAGCCAGCCATACAACAGCTTATTCCTAGTCGCGTGACATAGTGCTGTTCGCTCACTCGCGTTATACCCAGTTCGCATCCACGTTATAAAAAAATGCGTTGCCTAATACATTCATCGCGTTATATCCAATTCACGTTGTGAAAAACACGCTTTATAGGAGAACGGACTGCATCTGATGCATTGGATAGAGAAAGGTGACAACGTATGCATTGTGCTAGGTCACAATTGTGTGCCATACCAGCCCTTACCCTGAGCAGAGGGGTATGTGTGTGGCTACGCTGGGTGTGTTTAGTCGCTTGTTCACCCACCCTGTGTGTATGGATTTCACGGCAGGTTGAGTCGGCTCGACAGCAGGTGTTCATACAGCACATGGATGCAACAGGAGTCCGGCCGAACTCTCCATATTTAGAAGGAACACCACTTTCTCTCACAAACAGGGGGCGTGGTGGCTGTGTTGGCCATTGTGAATGCCGCACCGTCTGCATGAAAACGTAGAGTCAACATTTCCACTTTGCTCGCGAACGTTGGAATAGATTTAGCGTTTCTCTCGTGGTTAAAAGTGCTCACGTGAATCTGTGCTCTGTGGAAAATTTACCATTGATTCTGCTGATCCTTGTCACAGATTTGTAACAAAGTTCTGTGCGCACACGTGCAGTTGTGGATGTGGTTGCGAGTCATGACAAAAACAACCTCCACCTTGTCTTGTCAGGTGGTAACACTGTGGGGAGTTTTAAAATAATACAATTGGTGGAAAGGTTGATGTTAGATTATATTACACCTGGGCCTCACCATGGTTTGCTCAGTCTTAAATGAGTACCTGGTGTGGTTTTATAATTCGCAGAACCAGGGAGATGAAGACTGGTGTTGGCCACACAACCCGTTGTGCCATGTTGGCCTTAGTAGGTGCTTGCTAACTCTACCATCCAGCAGAGTCTTTATGGGTAACTGGGGTATGTTGGTTGATGTTGATAAATATGATTATATGTGTTTGTGCATCGACGATTGGACCTATGCGCGCGTGTGTTTGTGCACACGTGTGTATGTGTGTATGCATTGTTATGTATGTGTGTGTGATTGTGTGTGCCTGTTGCTTGCATCCAGGTCAAAGTCATGACAGACAAGGACCTCCTGGCTGTGGCCTGCGAGCAGTTTCTGGGTCGCACGGTGGATGAGATCAAGAGCGTTGTTCTGCAGACCCTGGAGGGCCACCTCCGATCCATCCTCGGTGCGCAGCAGCTGCCTTGCGTCTCCGTGTGTTGCGCGGTCTCCGTATGTTATGCTGTGTGGACGCATGCAGGATTTTTGTGTTGCAACATCGCGATCCAAAAAGCAAAT
Organism: Lampetra planeri; assembly: GCF_965212315.1. Lineage (NCBI taxonomy): Eukaryota > Metazoa > Chordata > Hyperoartia > Petromyzontiformes > Petromyzontidae > Lampetra > Lampetra planeri. Next base: position 7,310,526 of record NC_136143.1, read on the forward strand.
ATCTATTTTCTTAGAAACCAAAATATGTCTGAGCATGTATATGCCATCTGTATGCTGTGTCTCAGGATGGTCCCAGACTTGCTGGATGACTATCCTCTGGGGGGAGAGGAATCAGCAGACTTGCTCCTGCTTGGATATTCTTCTAGGACGAGCATCTGAAGGGCGCCGTTGTGGCGATGTTAACTACCTCGCCTGGTAATGCAGGAGGTCGTGGGTTCGATCCTGACCCTGACGCCTGCTCTATATTTGGAGTTTCCATTTTCTCCCCTTGGTCGTGTGGATTTTTCTCCGGGTTCTCCGGTTTTTCCCTTTCACATTTAGAATCATTCGTTTTGAGTCTTTGGCGGCTATACATTTCCACGCGATAAGCCATGTCGCTGAGCTTATCCGTTTGTGTCCAGGTCGCTTCTGAAAAAGAGCAAAATTGCTCAGTGGGCCTTACATAGGGTACTGTACCCTACGTTCTGCGTCGTTGGGCGAGTGTCGGCATCGCGTGTCGTGTATCGCGCTGGCGAGAGCGCGAGGTGACGGCGGCGCGTGCTTTCGCAGGAACCCTGACCGTGGAGGCTGTGTACCAGGACCGGGACCAGTTCGCGCAGCTTGTGCGGGAGGTGGCCTCGCCTGACGTGGGCCGCATGGGGATTGAAATCCTCAGCTTCACCATCAAGGTGCCTGCGTAGGCGAGGGCACTCTACGGCCATGTGCTTCAGAGCACCGAGCCAGTGCTGCAGAGATTTTGGGTTTAAAAGTCCACATTTTAGCCGCTTGTGATGAAGCTAGTGTTGCTTGAAAACTAATTATGCACTCTTTTAGAGGATTATAAGCAACATACATGGATAAAGGTTGGATCCCAATTTGTTTAACTGGCCTGACCACCAGCAGTTACGTATTGATGCCATTCTGTACATAAAGCTTTAATTTCCCATCTTTTAGCTTATGTTTTTACATGTGCTGTATGTGTTGGTGTGATTGAAGTGCTGTCCTACAATAAACGTTTTACAACCTATTTAACAGGCCCAACTGCTGATGAGACCCATAAGGTCAACGCGAGTTCAGAGTTTCCTGCTAATCCAATAACTCCTGTAAAGCACTATTAAGCCTGCTTTTCAATTGTAATTATGAGTCTCAGTCCATTCGACAATGTGATTTTTTTTTTCATTGGATTAATTGGAGGTGAACGGCTATAGGATTAGAACTTACTTCAGTGAAGCCTGAGATAAACGCCTCGCAGATTGTGGCCGGGTGTTCGTATAACCGTGCTCATGCAACATCCAACTCTCTCTGACTTTTCTGCTAACGGTCTTCCCATGCCATTTTGTCTCGGCGCTCGGCAGGACGTCTATGACAAGGTGGAATACCTGGCCTCCCTGGGCAAGACGCAGGCGGCGCTGGTGAAACGAGACGCCGAAATTGGTGTGGCCCAGGCCGAGAGAGATGCAGGCATCCGGGTGAGAGCCCCGACTCCCTCCCGGCACCGGCAAACACGAGCCGCGTCGCATCCGCCAGCTCGGCGCTGTCCTGGCCCATTTGTCACACACGTACAGAACTGTCCTGTCTCCGTTGTTCCGAAACACGATGCTGCGCAGCTTCATGTTTCTATCTGAGCACAACCGCTGCGACCCCCTTCACCTCCACTCACAGGAGGCCGAGTGCAAGAAGAACATGATGGACGTCAAGTTCAACGCCGACACGAAAATCGCCAACTCCAAGCGAGAATACGAGATGCAGAAAGCCTTTTTCAACCAGGAGAGTCAAACCAAGGTGCGTGGGGAGCGGTGCGGTCCGCCTACATTGGTGTGTGATGGTTCGCAAAGGCCCTCTCACAACTTTCGCGTGCTTGCCTGTGCGTCCGCTCGCTCAGAAAGCCGAGGCGCAGCTGGCGTACGAGCTGCAGGCCGCCAAGGAGCAGCAGAAGATCCGGCAGGAGGAGTGCCAGATAGAGGTGGTGCAGCGGCGCAAGCAGATCGACGTGGAGGAGCGCGAGATCCAGCGCACGGAGCGCGAGCTCATCGCCACCGTGCGCTGCCCTGCGCAGGCCGAGGCTTTCCGCGTGCAGCAAATCGCCGAGGGAGAGAAGTACGAGTGCCGCCGCGCCCGCGGCTGGACCGGGGTCGGAGCGATTCGCACGGCCAAACCGCGCACAGCGTTCTCGTCGTAGTGGAGCGATTCGCACGGCCAAAACCGCGCACAGCGTTCTCGCCGTAGTGGAGCGATTCGCACGGCCAAAACCGCGCACAGCGTTCTCGCCGTAGTGGAGCGATTCGCACGGCCAAAACCGCGCACAGCGTTCAGGTCGTGAAAAATAAAGGTAACGCTTGATCAAGCGCGGCGCGTTTTCCCCGCTCTCACCGCCTCTCTTCCACTTCTCCCCTCTGCCCGTTTCGAACCGGGCAGGATCAAGCGCGTTCTGGCTGCCCAGGCCGACGCCGAGAGGATCAAGAAGATCGGCGAGGCAGAGGCGGCCGCCATTGAAGCCATCGGGCGGGCAGAGGCAGAGGAGATGCGGCTGAAGGCCGAGGCCTACAAGCAGTACGGCAAAGCCGCCATCACCTCCATGGTGCTCGACGCCCTGCCCAAGGTAGGCGCCCTGTGGACGGCGTATGCTCGCACCACTCTGCCGCGCGTCAATGACAACAAAACGCCTCTTGGGGGCAGCCGACACGTTTACAGGCAGCTGATATTCTGGGCTGGGCCTCTTCTTCGAGGCAGAGCGAGAAATGAACGTGATTGTGGGGAATTTATCTTTTGTAGATAAACATGAGCCAGAAACTAGATAGAAAAAGAGCAGACCTTTTGGGATCTTTGGCAAAGGGGGGGGGGCATCTTGGCAGGGAGGTTTGCGACTCCTTGTTATGCTTTCAGAATTATTTTTCAAGACACACAAGCACGGGCCAGGGATACATGGCCGCGGTGGAGGGTGGGTCGGGGGCGGGAGGCGTGACTGACGTCAGCGTGGACGCAACAAACCCAGCTCGACACTTATGATGCGGGTGATGTCATCGCGCAGATGTGCACGGTGACGTCACCATTGCGTGCCAGCCAGCCAGCAAAACTTAAAAAAATCATAATACGTTTTTCAGAGTACTTTTCCTTAAGTCACTTGCTTTATCGAGTAGTGGAGGATTTCACGCACGTAGATTTTTTAAAAATGAATCAAGTTCTCAAATGTAGAAGTTGCTCTCGGCCAACAATTTGCATGTGTGGAAATGCAGTGCTTGCGTGTGTGCATACGTACATGCATGCATACGCGAGTGTGTGAAAGCATGTCCAGCACTTAAGTTTTGGTGCGGTTCCATGTCTACACGTGCGTTGATCGCGATGCGTGCGTGCCCGCCCTTGGATTAGATCGCAGCGGAGGTGGCGGCGCCACTGCAGAAGATCGATGAGATTGTGATCCTGGGCGGAGACGGAAACCGCACCACGACGGAGGTGACGCGGCTGCTGGCGGAGCTTCCTGCCACCGTGCACGCCCTCACCGGCATCGACCTCAGCAAGGTAAGGCTGAGTGGCGACCACGTCATGCGATACATGACGATATAAATTTGGTGATGAAGTATATGATGCAGCTTACGATGCGATGCAGCATGCTGGCACCGCACGTGCCGATATGTTACCACGGCGATTGTGAAGGATGTGATGTAAACAACGTGTGATGGCCCATGTTGATCCTTGTCCTTTGTTTCCTCGTCCTCCTGCCAGTCTCCCCTGATTCAGAAAATGGCCGGGGTGCAAGCGTGAGCATGCGCCGGGGGGGGGGGGGGGCGATCGCCGTCTCGCCTCGCTGGTGCGCCGCCGCCTCGTGCAAGCTCCATGGGCTCGCGCCTCGCTGCAGGCGCGGCGGCGTCCTTGCCATCGTATCGTTGGGATCTTAAGACGGCCGTGTAACTTAAGTGTACTTGCTAACACCTCACTAGCCTGAAGAAAATACAAATACTTAATCATCTCACCTATCACTATAATCACAGTGTGGAATACGTCTGGGGATTCAATTGTTACTCATGATCAGAATTGCGCCCTCGTGGGCCGTGGCGCACGGTTGCAGTGTGGTAGTTTGTAGCGCGGTCTGATTTATGATTTCCATGCCCTGTTTCGTGTTGTCCAGAAACAGCTGCTCCTGGTTTTTGTTGACGACCGGCTTCTGGATCCGAACGCGTTAGCATTTAACTACTTGCGTTCCACCGTACATTCGTAACAAACAGTTGCGAAAATAGGCAGGCAACTTCTCCTTGTTTAGCAGCCGGTACGCATTATCCCCCATGCTCAAACGACGGGGGAACCCTGTTCTTGTGGCAGCCATTGGCGAGGAGCAGGACACGTTGCTCATGGATCTGGTGTTGCTGAGCTTTTCCTCCACCTCACCGATGGGCGGGTGCTGAGGCTCAGGCCCGAGCGTTTGTGGGCCTCCCTGTAACCCTGCCGCAAGCAGGACCCCCGCCCCCGCACTAAAGCCGTGTAATTCAATCCTCGGTGCTGTTTCGTTTGATTCTGATGCTGATCGACTTAAAATCCCAGTGTGAACAAATTTTCTTTATCTTGCATGTCATTGGTTCAACCCACGTGACAGCCTACGGACACGGTAAAAAAAACATCGTTTCATGGTGTGTCCTTTTTTACTTTAGTTTTAGCAATTGTTTTATAGTTTGCAAATATGTACTAGGTCATCATGACAGTTTCACACCGAATGCGTGTCACAGAGTGATCACTCTCCACTGAGCCATCTACATATCACACCGGGTGTCTTGTCAAGTCGGAAACATTTGCAATGCTGCGCGTCGTCTCCACTGCACGCCAACGCTGCACGGCTCCCCCGGCCACCTCCATTGTCGCTCCTCCAACACGCCGCCTCCGTTTCTCGGAGTTGTACCGAGGGCGGCGAACGGTGTTGTTGGGTGGCAGGTGGGTGTCCCGCCTCTTTGGCTTGAGATTTTCTCGGTTTCTTTTTTATCGTGATAGTGCTGGGCATTTTATTTAAATTTTATTAATTTAAAGCCGAAGAAGCAGACTGTGTCCAGTGAATTTGTTAACGCTGCGGACAGTTTGAACGTTTTAACATAACAAAACAAACGGGTTATTGTTCATTTTTATAGCACAGGCCCTTCGCTTGTGAAGGTGCGTTCCGTTCTTCTAACGTTCACTGGCAGTGTTACATTTGAAGAACTCGGGGGTGGGGGGCGGGGAGGGGTGGTGCTCCTCCTGATGGGCTTGTGGTGGTGTGGGCTGTGCAGCGTTGGGTGTCCGGTGGCTCGCACCGACGGGACAGAACATATTTTATGCATTTGTGGTCTTCGCGACTTGGCATTCGTGGATATGAATCTATTCTTTCTACTACGTTTGTTTTTTCTTTTCGGGAACGTGAAGTTGATCCGAAGTTATGTCACACTTCTGATTGGTACTTTTCGTATGCAATTGTCATCGTTATCTTCAATTGTGTTCATCATTTGCGTCGAGATGGCAAGAAAAACGCTACGTGGTTGACGGCCAGCCGTTTGCGTCATTTGCATCGCATGGATCCATTGAGAACGCAAAATGCAGCCGTTAACACTGCATTGTAAGACTAGAATTTAGCATTTCCCATTTACGCTTGTAACATACACAATCGGTGGCCTTTAACAGAGTTCTGAATGCAGTCGCAAACGTGATGTCGATCGCCTCTGGTTCCACGCAGGGGACCTCTTATGCTGTTACAACAGGAAACCCCATCTTCATGGACTGCGCTTGGCATCTATGGATGCACCTGGCATTCTCTGTGTGTGTTGTTGATTTTATCGTCATATATTAAAACAAAATTCCTGGGAAATTTTTTTTTTGGGTTCATGATTACAATATTGTGCGTAACAATCCGCAGAAAAACAGCAATGGCCGAGATAAATAATATTCAGGATATTTGAAACGTAAAAAAATGCCTCTGAAAATGGGGGCCCTGCAGTGTGAGGCGTTCACTGAAGAAAATTGATCGTTGACGCAAGGAAAATCGCCTGCGATGACTATTTGCGGTGTTATTTCAACCCAAAGTAAAACTGATGTCAAATTATAATAAATCACTGTCATTGTAATAGTCGAAGCTTTACTTAAAAAAACAACTGTATAAAAGCTCCCCAGAAATGTTTTTCCCAGGAATATTTTTTCGTGGATATTGTTAAGTGTTACAATTCGGCGCTATTAGTTAATCGGTTTCTTATCTGCATGATGCGTGCGTTTGTCAATTTTTTCTACAACAGTGACCTGCCAAGGCACCCGGTGAGTGCATTCACCTCGCTCAGTCGGTGACCTTTTAACCTTGAGAGTCCAATGAAACCAAAGCCCCTTTGCAATGGAGGCCTCGTAAACCTACAAGGAGAGAACTCTACGAAATACAAATGCTCCATTTTCGTTGCTTGCATGTATTAAGATTACTTATGTGACACATTACAGCTTGACCGCACATGTAAACTGTCATGCATATGTAATTAACGCTAATACAAAGGAGGCTTCAGAGGGCGTGGAGAGTGATAAAACATCTCCCATGACATCTTACTATGCCCCTTACATCGATGACGCTACACCAGACGGCACCGTCTCCTCACCCACGTGGTGCAGCATACAACACCGTCGCCTCACCCACATCACGAGCCCCTCCAGTGCCTTGTGATGGTCACACCGAAAGGCCGTAATACTCGAACTGAACTTTTTATTTTACCAGGTAAGGCCCACTGAGCTATACAGTCTGGCTCTGTTTTTAGAAGCGACCTGGCCACAAATGATAGCTCGACGTAGTCAATTATGTGGACATTTATAACAACTAAATACTCGAAATGCGTGATGTTGATACTAAATGTCGTGGGGAAAAACCGGAGGACCCGGAGAAAAATCCATGCGACCACGGGCAGAACATGCACTGCAGTGGGACTCCTTGCAGCCGACGGGACCCCTCTTGTCCATCAATGGCTTTCTAAACCCCCATGTGTTGGCAGCTGCATGCGTTATGTTATGAAGGTAAAATGTGCGGTAATACCCATATATCAAGAAATGAATAAACCATACTGCAGTTACTAAGTTGATGTTAAACGTGCTAACTTATCTGCGTGTCCCGTCAACAGCTTTGGTTGCTATGCACGTAGCGTTGATGAAGCTTTGTTGTGTCTTGGGTGACCCTTGAGAGCAGTGGTTCCCAACGGTCGTGGACCCGCAGACTACCAATGTGAAACCATCCTCGGGTTGAAGCTTCGTGAATGCGAAAATACAATTTATGTCCATGTATGCCATTTATAGCGCTTGCAGTGGCGTCGCTGTGATGCCGTTACATTTCTACGCAAGTTCAGTGGCGTCGCTAAGGGAGCTGTGAGTGAGTGTCCGACTCGACTACTTTAAAGTCTGTCCAGCACAAGCTGTAAAAAGAGGAGCCTCAGTCTGATGTGGGACAGCCAGGAATACTCAGCCTTGGCCGGAATCAACCAGACAGCAGTTTTTGTCCGGGTTGCGACTTTAAGTCCATGCAGTGTCGGAATTGTGGAGAGTGTGTCATTGCAGAAGCCACCACCGATGAGTTTGGCAGTGACGGCTGCTACTGCAAGGCTCGTAAATGATGGGTGATGTCCGAGCCACCGGTTCAGAGTGCGCCAAACGGGGACGGCCTTTCAATCGCCATTGCAGTGACTGGTTTTCGTTTCTCGTGATGCCGCGTTGCACCTTGCGTGCCGACTAGAGACCTCTTTTTATGCTTCTTGTAAAAATAGTTAAACTTGACCTTTTTCCAAGAAAGATTCGCTGTGCATGCAGACCTTTGTCAGGCAGTTCCCACATTTTTTTTATCATGGCATTTTGTATGTGGGAGGACACCAAAGTGGTTGAGAAACCTCACACGGCAGAGGGGTAACACAAACAGACCCCATAGGTCTGTGTTGTTATCTCGCAAGCCAGCAGGTTGTGGGTTTGACCGACGGTCTCCGCGTGATCTACCTACCCCGGTACCCAACTATGGGGTCAGAATAATCCAATCTAGGCACAGTTGCATTCTCGCTTGAAGGAATTTGATATTAAACCAATGTATACAATATATAGCTTTTAAATGTAAAGTTAGCATATGTGTCAGTAGACGTTCAGTGTCGGGTAGCTGAGAGTGCTGTTGCGTGTATACGACTGCAACGCAGAGAAGGGTGGTCGAAAGGATTTGAGAACGAGACGCAGGACTCCTGGCCACGTGGTTTTGGAGTCGTGCCACGAAGCGGTCACCGATAACATCCTGGGTTAGGATATGGCCCCGTGTTTTCTTAAATCAAGTTTTCAAGTGCAGCGAGTGAACGGTATCAGCCTTCTCGTCAACGACTGCACAAAAAGCCATCACATTTTTACGATGCCAAAATTGCAACTGAGAGTTATTTTGTTTGACTTGACGTGTGACGAACCTTTGTTTGCAGCAGTGTGAGAAGGTGTGCACCCCAGAGTGCGTGAAGAGGCCACTGGAAGGGATCTCGGACGTAGTTTTGTGATGTCTGCTTTTTTGGTTGATGCACTGCTCTGCAAGTTTCGAATTTGACAGTCCGTCCCATGGCACGTTGGCAATTAGCACGATTGGGAAATGATTTTTTTAAAAGCTAGTCCATGCACAAACTTAAAGAGAAGGCGTATTTTGAATGCGCCGCTTGTGGGTGTGCTTATGACGTAACGAGAGAGATGTGCACTCATTGAAATGGGCAGGTGTCTGCTTTCCGCATCTCTGTCAAGTTCTCAAATGGCTTTCGAGAACCCTTCGTAGGTGAATAGTTCATTGGTGTAATGGGGGGGGGGGGGTAGCTACGCTGCACTACGAACCCGGCGGCCCGAGTTCGATTCCCGCTCACGGCCAACACCGGTGACGATCATCTGAACCGGTACTGGGCCTCCCCTAGGTTGACTCTGTCTCAAACGTGTACCTGGTGTGGTGTGTAAAAAACACCTTGCTGGGGAGACAAAGGCGACCGGGCGTGATGTTGGCCACCCCACCCCCTCGTGTGCCGTGCCGGCATTCATAGGTGCTCGCTAACAGCACTTGCCCCAACAGTCCGTTGAGGCTATACGGTGGTGTGAGGCGGGGGGGAGTCTTTGTCGTCTTTGGCGTAATGTGTGCATGTTTATATACAACGTAATATCTCGTTTTTTTTCGTCGGGAGCTGCAATCATTTTTCGCAATCGCAGTACATTATCCGTTGTTCGTACGAGGGTTAACACTTTTTAGATTACCCGTGCTCGCTTTGTGATTTCTCGAGCCTCTCGTCTTCGGTAGATGCAGGGGGGTTGGTCACTTTGATGGTGATATCAGGTGTGAGCAACTCCCTCGCGACAGAAGATCGATTCTGCCCCTGTGCTCTGTAGGTCTTTTTTTTAATTTTCGGTATTGGTCACCCGAAAATGCTCGCCGCACCTGCAGACTTGATAATATAGCGATCCGCTTGAATAGACGAGATAGAGGGGCTGGGTCACCAACTCCCGCATAAACACGGTGTGGGAACACGGGAGTCAATAGTTTTTAAAAATTCCATGCAGAGTGCGCTCCAGAAATTTCAAGTAAAAAAAAAATAATAGGGCCCTACATTAGTACTACGACGAATTTAAACACAATCTTAATACATTTAATCTGAAAAAACAAGTATAAAATGCCACTTCAGGGTGTCACTTGCGGATGCTTGCCTACAACCAAACCACATGCGTTCCCATCATCGCTGCCCACGCGCAGAGATATTCCACCGCAATTTGCGTCGGAGTCGCGTGCAGTTGGAATCGTCGAGTGACCATGGACACACCGTGTGAACACCCTGCAGGCACAGCATTCGCGTGCCAGACTCGGCAGCGATATCAAGTCCGGACTCCTTGCCGATTGGTTTGGTCGACGACGAACTGCTGCTCTCCTCTCTCGTACATCGCACAAGCTGGGCTTTTATTGTCAAAATGTTCCACTTACACGACTGCCAGACCTTCCGCTACCCTCGGAAAGCCAGACGCTGCAGGGGTTTTCTCCAATGTTATTGTGCCGCGTCGTCCGTTAAAGCCATATTCGGTCTCTTTTATAGCATCTCTCTCGTAGGCTGATGCCGCAAAGGGTCGTGCCCATGTGGCTCATTGTTCATGGATTGTGAAGTAGACTGTACGTTCATCTAGAGTTGGGTGTGGTTGATGAATAGTTATTAGTGTGTTCGTTTTGTTATTCGACGTTTCGTGCCCTTCATGGTGATAATCAAAGGCCAATACAAGTCACGAATTGCTGGTTATTGAACCCAACGTGGAGAAATTATCTCGATAAACAAGGCGAATCTCTCTTCCCCTACATTGACCAGAATCCCCATCGGCTGCCACAGGGTGTGTGGGTCACGCGTGGCATCGTGAGCTCGGCCACGGCGTTGTGCACGCCGTGTGCGAGCCCCGAGGGCGAGCCTGGTGCGCCTTTCGTAGGTGTAAACGCGGTTTATACCGAGTGCTATTCATACATGTCCCTAAAAAAACAACCCTTGGGCAGGATGGCAGCGTGGCTATCCTCCTGCTGATCCCGAATAACGAGAGTTCGAGCCCATCTAAAGTATATATATTCAACGGGTGAGTGGTTGTCGCTTGCGCCCGAGATGCCGTGCCACCTTGTTGAACCCGAACGCTTTGAGGTGTCTCTGTTCTTTGTGATTATAGGGGGGGGAGGGGGGTCACGGTGAAGCCACCTCTGATAAGTCCGTCCAATTACCTTGAAGGTCATGAGTCACACAAGTTAAATTTTTGGGGGCTATCGTTGCTAACAACCGTCACTGGCAACGCATAAACCACGAGTGACGAGAGTTATTTCTCGCCAACGACAGCAGTGGTATTAATTGGTTGGCATGGATCGGAGGCCCCATTAACGCCATCATGGCCCATCACGCCAAACCGTGACATCCGCAGCACGCCACATCATCGCACCAGGCCACCACGCCATCACACCACATCGGCACCTCCAGATCCATGCAAAAGCCACCAATTTGGCAAATGAAGAGCGCTGAGACATTGAATGGTCACGTGACCTCTGACTGATTTTGACCGGAGTTCGCCGTCCCCGTTTGCACGCTGTGGGGGAGGGGGGGGCTGGCATCGCATGTGGTCAGACTTTGGGCAACGACGTAGCTCTGACTTTGCCGTCGTGGACCATGCCACCTACTGCGTTCCCATCTTCCGCGAGCAATCCACTTCGTTGTGCTACGAAACCCAGAGCCATTGTACAAGGTGGTCCAGATGCCTTGTGACCCCCCCTCCCCCTCTTTTCATTTTCCTCCCTTTGCATATTGGATATAAACCTTAAAACAAATGAAGTTTTAGTGTATTAAATGGGGGTCACGAGGTATCTGGACCACTCTGTACACGGTGCCCTTAAGTCACACCCGCGGAATACTGAGTTAAACTTCTGGTCACACATCTGCGTTTGTATCTGTGCCCTTAATAGTGACGGCTCGGGGTACAAATCACTTGGTCAAAGGAGCCGCGGTATGGGGGTTGTAAGAAGAACATTGTTGTAGCTTGGAGGGGCGGTCACGCTTCCTGACTTGGCAGAAGAAATTCCACAACTCTCAATTTTCACGTGAGAGAAACTCTCAACCCACGGGGGTGAATGGGCATTTTACTCAATGTTGGCACTCACATGGACGCAACGACGATACAATTGGTTCCTGGATGCCGAGTAGATGTGCTTCTGGATAGTTTTGCTGCATGCATTCGACTGCTGGTCACTCACTATCCCTGCGATGTGTGTGTGCTCGCTTCATCTCGCTGGCTGCGTGTGGGTCTATGGACGCGCTCCCCCGCTCCTCGTGCTTGTTCTCCGGGCGTTTCTAACAGATTCGATGTCAGCTTTTACAACTTTACACTGTGCACACTTTTTTAGGTTACAGTTGTACATGGTTTTCATGAGTTTGACTTTACATCCTTGATTATACACTAAATCGTACTCTAATAAAAGTGAATTTACAAACAAAATTCAAACATCTGTCCCCAGATAAACTGGTCTCTGTGATTGTTTATGTGCCTCTTATCTTTAGATGTACTGCAGGAAAACCGATATTTGCCTCTGTGAAATTGACATCTGTGGTCTCCCTGTTCACGCTCTCTTTTTTACAATCAGAGGAAACAAAAATATGCTCGGTGTAGTCGGCACTTTGTTTCGTTCATCATTTCGGTTTTTTTCTTCAATGCTTTGCTTTATGTTAACCCCCCCCCCCCCCTTTTAAATGAAAGATTTCACAAAAGATTTCACGCTCTGCTCTCCTTACCCCTACCCTCTCTCAACCCCCCCTCTATCTCTACCCCCCCCCCTCTCTACCCCCCTCCTCTCTACCCCCCCTCTCTACCCCCCCCCCCTCTCTACCCCCCCTCTCTCTACCCCCCCCCCCTCTCTACCCTCCCCTCTTTCTACCCCCCCTCTCTCTACCCCCCTCTACCCTCCCCTCTTTCTACCCCCTCTCTCTACCCCCTCTCCATACCCCCCCTTCTCTCTACCCCCCCCTCTACTCCCCCTCTCTCTACCCCCCCCCCCCTCTCTACCCCCTCTCTCCCTACTCTGTCTGTTCCCCCTGTTTTCTATGTCAATTTTGTTTTACTACGACAAGTGCTGCATCTGCACCCCGCTCTTCTCGCAGTCCTACCAGCCTCCGACGGGTAGCTCATATCAGCATGCAGAGCTCCCCGTCATCTGCCACCGAGCACACGGCCTCCTCCAGCGCCCACTGCTCCTTGAAGGCCGGCACGGCGTGGGTCAGCCGCGCATGGCGGAACTCCAGCCACACCCCGGCTCCGACCAGTCCACCCTCTCCCCTTGATTGTGCCATGCCCAGTGTGGTCCACGTTAGCAATGAAGCGTCGCTCTCCTCCCTCGGCTCCCTCCCGCCTCTCGACTGCCTCGCTCAGTCCTTCCTCCCTGCCTTTAAATTGAAACTATTAAACTTTTTTTTTTATTTTACCACGTAAGGTCCACAGAGCTATATCGCTCTTTTTCTCGAAGCGGTCTGGTCACAAGTGATAGATCGACGAAGTGGCTTATCACGTGCAAATGTATAGCAGCCAAATACTCTAAACGCGTGTTTCTAAATGAGGGGAAACCCGGAGGACGCGGAGACAATCCACGCGACCGAGAGCATCCACACTCCGAATGAACAGGCGTCAGGGTCGGGATTGAACCCATGACCTGCATGCCAGGCGAGGGAGTTAACATCTAACCACCATGGCGCCCCCATCAACTCCGTTGCTCCATCATAGTGCCCTGGTGACAACATTTACTAGAATCACATCACTGCCCATGGCACGTACTGGATTGCCAGAAAGATGCGCTCAACCATACATTGAAAATGTTTTCCTCATTAGCAATAGGTGTGTAGCTACAGCAGATGCTCGTTTTGGAGTTGTGTCTTTAACCCCAGCTCACTCGCCGCTCACGACTTTCCTACTGGAGCCGGTCACCTGCAGGGTCGTGTGACCTCTTGTGCCACGCGTCCCATACTCCATACAACACAGGTTATCTTGTCAAATCTCATTGCTTACGTTTATTCGTATGTCCTTACACATTTTAATTAATAGATTCAGCAGAACCATTGCAAAAGAAGTAACTGTATAATGAGCAGCATCCTTGACACGAATCAAATGAAAATTTTTTTTGAACAATATAAATATGTAACACCACGTAAGATTAGGTGCTTAGTTGTTGAATCCCTATCTTTATCTTTCGAGATTAAATTCAGCTATGATTTGTCTCTGAAGTAATACAAATTTGACGTAAGGTTATATCTGGAAAAACATTCACAACGTCTCTTCGTGTTGTTTTCAATGAAACCCCGAGTGGGTGACCTTTCAACTCAAAAAGGCCCGGTCATACTCCCAAATGTTGTGAAATATGGCGATAGTGACACTTTATACATGAATACTACCAAGCGAATAAATGCACCTTGACGAAACACTTGGTACTTGTGTGGATCTCATTTATACACACACAGAGAGAGATGGCTGTATGAACTGAAGGGTAAGTTAAAGCTGAGAACATCTTCCTTTGTTTTAGCTCGGGATAGTGAAATGTTGAAATACTGTGCGCGAAATTAAGTGTGGCCTGCAGACTAGACATTTCACTCGTCGGTACCATCTGGGGTGGCTTAACTTCAGGTGGCCAATAAGGGGCCGTCCATAAATGATTTCACGCGATTTTGGACGATTTTTGACCCCCCCCCCCTTCGTCACACGACGTCACAGAAAGTCAAACCCCCCCTCAAATATGACGTCACAAAACTGCCCCCCTCCCCCCCCCAAAAAATATAAAACATGCTTCAAATCGCTTTAAACTATTGTCATTGTAGTGCGTATTTAATGTGGCGCTGCACTCTCATGTTGTAGGAGAAAACTTTATTTAAAAATATATTTAATTAAGTAGAACGTGTTGTCGATATTTAAAGTTGCGCATTTTGATGTGACGTCACATTTGTCAACCCCCCCGCCTCGTCACAAATGTCTGACCCCCCCCCCTAGGTGCGTGACGTCATTTATGGACGGCCCCTAATGGTGAATTAGAGCATGCCATAACCATGTGAAATTGCATGGGTTATCGAGCAATTCCCTTTCATTGGATGTGCAAATACTCCTACTATTTTTATTTTAGCAGGTAGGGTCCACCGAGTCATGTAGTAAGATATTTTTTTAAAGAAGCGACCTGGCCACAAACGATAGCTCGGCAAAGTGGCTTATCACGTGCCAATTTACAGCAGACAAATGCTCCAGACGCGTGTTTCTCAACGTGGAGGGAATACATGGGCACGACTAGAGTTTTGCTCCCTTTCTGCTCCGGCCCGTGGACTAAATACATAATAACTGTCTGTCAAAACCTTTGCCTCCTGCGCATGGACAGACAGCAACGACACGTTACGAAGAGCTGCTGATGAAAAGATGCAAGTGGGGCATATAGGCAAAACTAGGGTGTGAGTGCAGTGCCGTTTCCACGGAGAATTGCAACTACAACATTCAACAAAATGCACTGTCATCACATACGACTTTTGAGTATGAGGCTTGCGGGTACACCCATGCCTACATACCATTAACTATGTCGATTGTAAGGGCGCTACGTTTGTAAGTCATGCAGCTCAGGATGAGCAACGCAGCAGCTGCTGCACGCCTTCAGTTTCGAACTACACACACGAACGTGTCAGAGAACGCATCAGGCCAAAATCCATTTGTAAACGTGAGCATTGCAGAAGCGCCTCCATCAGCTGTCAGGCGTTCGGGCAGTGTGCTTGCCATCCCCTACAACGCACGTCCATGACCTAATTGGATTTGCTCATTTATCACGCTGTTTAATTTACATCGGTAGGCATTGCGTTGTACATCAGCGGGGTACATGACTTGTCATGCACGTACATTGGATCGTCGATTACACTATGTAACACAATTTTTGTTCCTGGGTACTAAGTGTTATATTTTTTTATTGTTCATGCTTAAAAAGTATATAAAACTGCTGTTATTCCTCGCAAGCTTTACCTTTGTGACCAGGACTTTACGTGAACGAAATACACAAATGCAAACGTTTTCTCGTTGAAAATAAGTAAATTTCAAAATATCACCGACCTGGTCACAAAAGCAAAGTTTGTGGGGAATAATAGACATTTTTCGTACCTTTGAGGCATAAGCAATTAGGAAATAACACTTACTACCCAGGAGCAAATCTAGTTTTTACACTGTTATCCGATGGCTTCGAGGGGTGGGGTGGTAAGGAGGGGCGCCGAATTTGCAAAAACGACGGATAATCACTATTTTTTTTTTATATGAAAAATAAGAATATGTTTTACTCTTTCTGGCAATAAAACAGGTGTTAAGATGTTCGAACACCAAATAGAAACCTTGAGCAAGAAATCGAGTCTGCATTAACCACACGTACTTATGGTGAACATGCAAACAAAATATGCTCTGATAATCTATGTATTGTCTTTGTAAGTGATTGGACTACACCAGAGACAGCCTTGGCTTGTTTTCCCTACTTTGATACGGGAATTATTTTAAATAGCTTATTTTGGCACATTTTTGTGTGAAATGTGTTTAGGTGTTGTGCATGTTTTTTTGTGTTTTAAATTAGTTTACTGTATGAAATTGGCATAAACATACCAAATAGACAAAGATACTGTAAAAAAATAAATGTATTTACCGTAGCGTACTTATTACTACAAATCTCGAAAACTGCATGGGGTGATGTACGTACCTACGCTCGTTTCAACACAACCACGTGTGGGACGATCGCCGCACCGATGCAGCCCTTTAGAGCGGTGATCCGCTACACGCCGAATTACACAACGCACTCTTTGCAGGATCGCGCTTTATATTTCCTATTTTTGTATTACTATCAGAGGTGGGACAAAGTCATTGTTATGCAAGTCCAAGTCGAGTCGCAAGTCATCAAATTCATGACTCGAGTCTGACTCGAGTCCAAGTCACATGACTCGAGTCCACATCTCATAGGTGGGACAAAGTCATTGTTATGCAAGTCCAAGTCGAGTCGCAAGTCATCAAATTCATGACTCGAGTCTGACTCGAGTCCAAGTCACATGACTCGAGTCCACACCTCTGATTACTATAATTAATTTAGTCATGAACATTTTATATGGTGCAGTACTTGCGTTGTTTACGTTGGCGTATGCAGCGTATAAAGTACTGTAGGGAATATTTGACACTAAAATCAAGCGTAGCCACTCTTCTTTGAATGTCACGCACGCAGTGCCGATCGCCGGATCTGGGTTACAGCATTTGGAGCGCTTCTGCCCGTTTCGCCGGAGCGGCCCCGAAACCGCCGGATAATGTTGGAAGCAGCCGGATAATCGATGATCAACTGCATGGTATTTATCAAATACATTGGCATACATCATGAGTGGAACACACCACCACCGGTGGTGGATTCTAGAGGGGACACACGGGGGAGGGGGGCATAACCCCTCCCCCATGCGTCCCCACCCTCCCTCTTCACCCCACATTGAGTGCCCAAAGTTGGTATTTACTAGATAAAATATATGGAATGCTTTTGTCCAAAAAAATATAATGAGTGCAGGGCCCTTTTTAAACAGCTTGGGATTTAGGGACCATACCACCGGGTTGGAACCTCCTAGACCTGTCTCTGACACCACGCGTGTGTTAGTGCCGTGCATTTGAAGCTTCGTCCTCGGGGAGCAGTATTCACGTGGCTCTCATCATCATCATCATCCGCAAGGGTGACAGCTGAACTTTGCACCGAGTCAATGGTTTAACAACCTGGCAAGGAGGCTCACCGCTTCAGCTGAGTGGCTTGCACGCCGATGGTCACGTGCTCAAATCCGGGTTGGGGATTGACTCGCCCCGTCATCACTCTGGGGTCGATAAAACGAATACTGTACCATGTTGTCGAGAAGTCAACGGTGGGTTGTTGTGTAATCTACAAGGGTAAATATAAATGTTTCTGCTCCTGATCTGAGAGTGGACCAAGTAAGGAACATTTTATAAAGTCAAGCAAACACGATTTAAAGCTGTCGTGACTGCAGGGATTCATCTTCTTGGTTCTTTTGATAAAGTCACGTAGAAAGGAAGTAATACAATAATACAAATTAACATAATAAAACAATTCTCACGACGTTTCGGCCACAACGCAAGCAGCCGTCCTCAGGTGGAGAACATGTCCGTCAAGTAGACAGTCTGAATGGCACGCTTCCATTCTACGTGACTTTACCGAAAGAACCAAGAAGGTCAAGCAAACACGTGAATAAGCTGGATTTAGGAAAGTTTTTCTTTCTACCATCGACTACACATACAAGCTGTCAATCAGATCCTAGCATAAGACTATTTAAGATGTGTAGCTGTTGACTCGGTGGAAACTGATACAGGTCATCGAGGCTCTCACAAAGCAAGTCCTGTATGGTTAGATGTGTACACGTCATCGCAATGCTTTATAAAGATCGAGCAGCCACACTCCGAGTACAAGAAGCAACAACATGACAATCGGAAGAGCGGTGGGGCAAGGGGATGCACTCTCACCGAGGATGAACAACAGATGAGCTAATAAAACGGAGAAAGCATTTGCCATCTCGGATGTGCTGACGAACATGTGTACGCATCTTAACCAAGGTATAACAATTTCACTGCAATAAATGATTGCAGAATATAACAAAGTAGGCCGCGAAGTTGGGCACAAGATGAATACGAGCAACACAAAGGTCATGCATAGCAGATGTTTTCAACGATATAATCATTGTTAAGAAGACAGTGGGATTTGCAGCTATAAAATGTGTTTCAAGTTAACGAAAGAGGCGAACCAGGGCAGGTCAGAGATCTTTTTAAAACTAAACCTAAAAATTGAAACGTAGCATATCAATTTGCGCGAAGAGGAACGTCTTAAATCAGTGCAAATACTGCCCGTCGTGGCATATGAATGGAAAAAATGACACGGACATTCAAGATAGAACACAAACTAAGACGGTGCACAGAACGCACGGAGAGCTGCACGCTTAGAATTACATTGAAAGACACGAACATGGGAACACATGGGTCATGGAACACACGCACGTTCAAGACATCATATTGATTGTTAAACTAAGCAAGTGGGTGAACTTGGGCAGGACTCCATCGGTCAATGGACGAGATTGGTGACGGAATATCAGCCCAAGGGTGAAAAAAACGTGCCCCGAGAGGAGGATAACAACCGCGAAGACGGAGCAAACGAGATGGGCTCAGGTGCTGGTGTGAAAATGGATCGTGGCGTGGCGAGACGGTGAAGGGAAGGCGACGGGGCGTTGGGGAAACGCCTTCATCCAACAGCGGACAGACTACGGTGGAAACGACCCACGGGGGGTACGCAGATCACGCGCGGTTCACGCGCGGGGCGAATGACGGAGCGCTTCGTCGTCCCCGTGAGCGCCGCGCAGGTAAAGCGGCGCAGGTGCCACCGCGGGAGCTCCCCGTGTCGCGTGGCGGTCGCCATCCTCGTCCTCCTGCGTGTGCCACCGGCCTCCTCTTGGCCGCTCGCGTCGGCTTGCCCGGTTCGACTAGGGTCCCCCCATCCCTGGCTGTGCCCCCGCCTCGCCGTGGCCACTCTTAGAGGACGTCGCGGGTTTGTCCAAGAGCGAGGACGATGGCGGTGGTGATGGCGAGAAGGACGATGAGAACGGGGAGGAGGAGGAGGCGGAGGAGGATGATGATAATGATGAGTCCATAAGCGTTGAGGCCGGCGCGAGGCTTGCCCGCTCCGGCTGTGTGGGAGCGGGCAAGGCGTGCACGGGCCTCCAGATGAGGCAGTAGTAGACGGCGAGGATGATGGCGGCGAGGGACACGGAGAGCACGTACACGAGCACGGTGGCGAGGCGCACCCACTTGCGGTTCGTGTTGCCCGCCACTTTCGCCTTCTTGTCGCCCGTGTAGGTGGGCGCCTTGTCGGGCCGCTTGGCCCGCTCGTCGGGCATGCTCACACCCGGGGCCCGCACGGCCCGGGCCCGCGGCGCCTCCCGCCTCTCCGTGTTCCCGGAGCGGGCGAGGAGCCAACGGAGCAGAATCGTGGCTTGCCTACGACGACGGCGATGGCAGGCAGCAGCAGTAGCAACAGCAGCAGCAGCTAGTGGTGGTGGTGCAGATGATGGAAAGAGACCGCGTGATGACGGCGTCCTTACTGCGAGAGTCTCAGCGTGTTGAGTTCAGTCCCGCACAACACGAGCAGCCGCAACAGCAGCAGCAGCAGCAATGACGCGCTCGTGTCACCGCGTCCCTGCAGCGTAGCCCAGAAGCAACGGGGATGAATAAGGCGCCGTATTTAACGCAGCACTTTGCACGTCAAAGCCAACGCAGCAGGGAGGCCGCCACTCGTTACAATAAACATCGCAGCGACGCCACTGTGGAGACAAATAAGAGGCATTAGCCCCCTTCCAGTTTGGCGGAATCTTGGCAGGGGATGTGAAAGAGGCCGTGGGGCGCAGCTCGCTCGCAGCGGCGTTCAGCACCCCCTGAGTGGTGGACAGCAGCCGCTTGCCTTGCCCCCCCCGTTACAAAACAGCCGAGGTCGCTCGTTCCCACGCGGACACCCCCACCCAGCACCAGCGGCCGAGCCTTTGTCACCACCTAACGTGGTGGGGTCGGGGGTGGGGGGGATTTTATATCTACATCTTCAGTGTAAAACTTACGTGGGATGAGATGAGGTCGCATTTCGACTCTGCAGCCGCTACGGGATCTGGCAGGAGGAAGGAAGCGATGTTGCGGGGTGTGTTTGGAACCACGAGGCTCTTTTACATCAAACGAGTAAAGCAAACAGAGCATGCCAATACGGCCACGCTAAGCCCCAGAGGTGGCGATAGGGTTCAGCTCAGGGGTAGGGAAAGTTCCGCGGAGGTGGTTGGCTCGTGTGGTTATCGGGTCATGGCTCGTGTACGCTTGGTTAGGGTTGGGTCTGGTCGCCTGGCGTAGTTGGGATAATGGGCAAGGCTACGATCTGATTTCACGAGTGTAGTCAGGGTTTGGGGTCGTGACTGGTTGGCTAGAGAGGCGAGTGGGGTGGGGCTAGGAGTGCATGTCAGGATAATGTGGAGATGAGGGGCAGTGCTCGTCTGAGATTTGCTCCCTAACGGTTTTCCCCTCCGCACATTTTTGCGAATGTTCCACTTCTGGCGTCTAATCACCGTGCCCCGTGACGTAATCACTAACCACTCATTCAATCATTGATGACAGGCAAACGAGACCCCCCCCATCCCCGCTCTCCCCCGCCCTCCACACCTCCCCCCTGCACCCCACCGCTGTTGTGAGGTGGACTACAGGGATTTCAATAATCGTGGGTGCAGTGATTGTATCAGCAGAGCTTCACATAGTCTCAGGCTCTTTCCATAGGTCATAGGATACGCGTGACCGCAAAGAAAACCAACTAACGTGCAGGGTGTAACGCACGCCACGGCACAAATGTCTAAGCCTACTTGCTATGCTTCCCTCTATAGGCACGGGTGCCTTTCTCGGGTCTTTCATACACCAGATTTAAGACACTGGATTTTGTTTTCAGTCCGTCTCTTCACGTAAAGATGAAGTGTGTGCTAGATTATAATCAGCCTGTGCTCGAGTGCTGTCGGAAGTGTTTCAGCGCGTAAACGTAACCTGCTGGAGCACATTGGTGCGGAAAGCTCACATCGCCCGTGTTCAATTGTCCAATTATGCATTCACTCGTCGAATAATTCCCTGCAATTAATTGTTTCGCGAAACACTTGGAAGGCTCGTATCGTCGGGATCTGGGTGAGAGGCGATTGCATCGCAGGACACCACCCAGCCGAAACCCGCCACTCCCACCCCCCCCGTTTTTGCTTTCTTCTCGCTTACCCCGCAAACAAAGGTGAGCGCACGATCGGTGCGCTCACCTTTTACGCTCGCGGACGACAGAAAGAGAGTTGCGCCTGCGAGCGTGGAGCGCAGCGAACGAAACGACCGCACGTCGTTCGAACGAAACGTCCACACATCGTTCGCTCTGCGCCCATCGACGACGCCAATGGAGCGGAGGCGGCGCCAAAAGCGATGACAAAAAACACAGCTCACGGCGAGGGTTGACACCTGCAACGTCGACCCCGACGTTGCGTGCCTACCGGGTCAAGAAGCCGGACGCACAGTTGTGTAAAGGGTTCGTTGCTGTTACGAAATGATTCGTCGCTGATCTGGGCGGCGAGAGAGGAAGAGAGGACAGCTGATTGTTCGGAAATTATGGAGCGGCGCCCCCAGGTGGAGCCTGGCTTCAGGTACAGGTACAACTACCGATTTCTTTTTTTACTTAAAGCTTTCGTGACTGCAGGAATTAGTTTTTCTTGGGTCTTTCGGTAAAAGTCACGTAGAAAGGTTCAAAGAAAATAAAGAAATGTATTGTTTGTTCAAAGAGAATAAACAAATATTTGTTTTGTTACTCTTTGGTTCTTTCGGTAAAGTCACGTAGATTAAATAATAACATGAAAATAACTAAATAAAATAAAATCACGACGTATCGGAGACAACACAAGCTTCCGTCATCAGATGGAACAGCCACAGCAAATTACTACAGTAATTTTCATCTACGTGACTTTATCGAAAGAACCAAAGAGTATAGATCCTTGCAGTCACGAAAACTTCAAATCTAGAATTTGTTTTGTTATTTTATTTGAACCTATCTACGTGACTTTACCGAAAGAACCAAGAATATGACAACCGATTTTGTTTACTTTTTATTTTACCAGGTAAGACCCACTGAGCCGTTTAGCTCTTTTTCAGAGGCGAACCTGGCCACGAATGATAGCTCAACGGAGTGGCTTGTCATCGTGCGGAAATGTAGGGCAGCCAACTATTCTCTAAACGCGTGATGTTGATTCTAAATGTAAAGGGAAAAACCGGAGGACCCGGAGAAAAAATTCACGCCACCACGGAGAAAAAGAGAGAGAGAGAGACGCAAACTTTAACTATACAGCAGGCGTCAGGTTCGGGCTCGAACCCACGAGACCTCCTGTATACCACGCAGAGGTAGCTAACATCTCGCCACCGAGGTTATACTCAACAACCTCATCATTAACAGCCACGATCAATCCACTGCTGAATAAAAGCCTCACTTTTTTCAGGATCCTGTGATGAGATACTCCACCTAGCACCCGGCACACGGACTGGCGCTGCAGCTAACCGGGCTAAGCCTCTCGCCTGGGACACAGACTTACAAATGTTTGCAGCGTGCAATTCGAAATTATTCCACAAATAATATTACGTATGCCGAACTTCTTTCGCACCGTACGTCGCGCAAACGCGCTAATCGTAGGTGTGGGCTTAAAGGCAGTCAATAGGTCTTGTGTTCAAATCCAACCTACGTTTTTATATTTTGCACTTAATAAACAATCATATTTACATTTGTTGCAGTGTTCGTCAGCATGGTAATATTAGAATAGGTTTCCCATTTTTATCTGTCAACAAAACAGGTGTTAAGATGTTAAAACACCAAACTGAAACCTTTTACAAGGAATCATGTCTGCATTAACCACAATACTTGTGGTCAGAATAACATTTTAACACATGTTTTGTTGCCAGAAAAAGGGGAAAACCTATTCTCATATTTTGGTACTGGTAAAGCAGGTCCCATAATGATAATATTAAATAAAAGTATGAACACTAAATGTGCTATTGTATACAAAAAAGTGTATAACTCACCACCTATGAATTCTAAGTTAATCATTTGAATATGACAGTAATCTTTTACCGTGATAAGACACCAGGGGGCTCTCAATAAGTATGGAGTGCAATGCTCAGCCCTCACCACAAGGCGGCGGCAGCAGTCAAGAGGTCGCGAGTTCAAATCCAACCTCCGTTATTAAAAAAAGATTATTTAACTTCATAAATAATCCTATTTACTTAATAATTTGTTGGAGTGTTCATCAGAATGATAATAATAAATACAAGTATTTACACTAAATGTGCTACTGTATATATATATATATTTTATAAGTTTCCACATATGAATTATAAGTTAATCATTTGAATATGACAGTAATATTTACCGTGATAAGACACCAGGGGGCTCTCAATAAGCACAGCGTGCAATGCTCAGACCTCGCCACAAGGCGGCGGCAGCAGTCCAGAGGTCGCGAGTTCAAATCCAACCACCGTCATAAAAACATATATATTTAACTTAATAAAAATCCTATGTACTTCGTCATTTGTTGCAGTTATATAGCTCAGAAGCAGCCCTCGTTTAGAATTGTCCTTCCTCAAAGGGTCCTCCTCTACCGGAGCAGATAGTATTCCCGTCTTTGCTCTACTAAGTGTTGGTCACCTAATATACAAACCTATAGCCCATATTTTCAACCTGTCCATCAAAGAAGCATCAGTTCCTCTAGAATGGAAACATTCCTATGTTCGTCCACTTCACAAAGGGGGCCCTAAAGATGATCCAAATAACTACCGACCTATCTCAATTTTGTCCCCGTTGATGAAAATTTTTGAAAAATTATTGAACTACCAAATTATCAGTTTCCTGTCCGCCAACAATCTATTACATCTAAAACAATCTGGGTTCCGAAAAAAATACAGCACCACATCTGCTGCATTAGACTCTATGAATCACATTTACAGTAGCCTTGATAATAAGCAGTACTGCGCCTGTCTTTTTCTTGACTTGTCCAAAGCTTTTGATACAGTAGACCACAACATCCTGCTTAGTAAAATAAGTTGCCTCGGTTTTTCCGAAAACACAGTAAAATGGTTAAAAAATTACCTCTTTTCTCGCACCCAAACTGTATTCACAGATGGTTGGAGGTCAAACAGTGTTAAGATAACAAAAGGGGTTCCACAGGGTTCCATTCTCGGCCCCCTCTTGTTCTCTCTTTATGTAAATGACTTGGGCACTGAACTGGATTATTCCAGGGTAAATCTTTTTGCAGATGACACGGTACTAATTACTGCTGGCCGCTCTCCGGATGACGTGATTGCTAAGCTCCAGAGTGATTTCAACAAACTACAACATCAGCTAGTTGCTCTTAAACTAGTCCTAAATCCTGCCAAAACCAAGGTGCTATGCTTCTCACCAGGACTAAAGCGGGAAGTTATTTTCCCCAAATTACATTCCTTAAATAATGATCAAATAAAGCAAGTTAAGATCTATAAGTATCTTGGGATCATCCTGGATTCAAAACTGAATTTTGAAGATCACATTGATTATATTGGGAAAAAGACAAAA
The DNA here is from genome assembly GCF_965212315.1 of Lampetra planeri. Classification (NCBI taxonomy): domain Eukaryota; kingdom Metazoa; phylum Chordata; class Hyperoartia; order Petromyzontiformes; family Petromyzontidae; genus Lampetra; species Lampetra planeri. The sequence goes on from NC_136143.1 coordinate 7,335,169, forward strand.
ATTAAAATTGGTTTTCTATATCGACACAAGCACTGCTTCCCCCCTATGTTCCGTTTGGAATTGATTAAAGCTACCATACTGCCTCTACTTGATTACTGTGACATTGTTTATAAATCAGCCCCAAGTACTGTACTGAAGAAGCTTGACTCAATGTATCACTCGGCCTTAAGATTTGCATTGAACTGCCCATATAGGACTCACCACTGTGACCTCTACATTGGGTCAAACTTAACATCTCTGAATGTTCGACGGCTTGTGCACCAGATCTTATTTATTCATGATGTACTTGCAAAAGAATCTGCAGATTACCTGCTGGATCTCATCTCTGTTTCAAAGAACAAATTTGACCTAAGGTCTACACTCATTTACCAGCTTAATATTCCCTATTGCCGTACATATACTGGAGGAAGGGCCTTTGCTATTGATGCCCCCAGGGTCTGGAATGCTGTTGCCAATAAATTGAAACTTGAGTCACTACCTATGAGATCTTCACTCAAAACTGCTCTAGAGGAGTTGTACACCCCTAGCTGCCAGTGCTATTCAGTGACCTAAAATAAAATGTTTCGCTCCGGATGATCGCTACAAAGTATGACCTGTGTTTTGATTTAGTGTACTGATCTTAAAGGTGGAGTGACTCATGCAGCCAGCTATGGCTGCAGGGTTTTGGTAGTACATGTTGTTTATGCCATTTATTGTGAAAATTCTGTCACAGTTCCTATGATTGCTTTTTCATTGCTTTCATGGCTTTATTTTGGTGATTTCGAAAAGTTTATTGGTTTAGCCATGTTTGTTTGTTGTAGTACAGAGTTAGACTGATGGCCTTAATTTAAGCTGTCTTGTGGTTGTTGTTGTTGTTGTTTGACTTGCATCCCACTGGGATTTTTGCACACAGCGTTGGTGTACGGTGTTTTTTCTGCAATATTTTGCTGTCTTTTCTTGGATTTTCTGTTTGCACTTAGTCACATATTCACTTTAAGATGTTTTTTTGTTCATGTTTTTGTTTTTTGTTTGTTGCGGTTGCACCCGATTCAAGAGCTGAATGGCTCACAGGGCTATACCTAATAAATGAACTTGAACTTGAACTTGACGTCGTAGCATCGTAGTTGTTGTGAATGCGTTGTTTATGTTTAGTTTACGTTTGTTTTCCCGCCATCACCCACGTGACGCTGCCAGAAGCCCCTCCCCCACACCTATCACCCCCACCCACCCCCTTCATCTCCGTCGCTTCCAATCACAGCCGCAGTTACTCTCGACCCCCCCCCCCTCTCGTCCACTAATGGTAGAGCAAGGCGCGTGTGACGCACGCGATGGGCGTGGTGAGGGGGGGGGAGTAGTGTAACAGCCAATAGGAGCGCGCCTTGTTCGTCGGCGGTCTCCCCCCCCCCCCACACACACAACAGCGATGGCGGACGATGTTCGCGTGGTGCGGGTGACGGCGAGAGAGCTTTGTCCCGGAGCCTCCACGCAGCCGGGTAACTGCTCACACGGGCCCCGCTTCGTTACCCCGTTACCACACACGCAATGCCCGGCTCCCCTCACGATTCGTTACCGCGTTAACGACGTCAACATCCCCCCCCTCACTCGCTGGGGGGGGGGGGTAGGGGTCTCAGAGAAACGTGCGCGTTCACAGTGTCCCGTAACGCGTTGCCTCGCATTGACAACAACAACAACAATAATAACAACAACAATAACAACAACAGCCGCGTGAAGACGTCAACGTTCGGAATTGTGTGTGTGTGTCGAGGGAGAGAGATCGTCACGGCAGAGCGACGGCTTTTACGGAATGACTACTGTGGAGGTGGTAAGGGGTTTAAGATGTTACTCATAGCTCGTCAAGAAGTGGCAACCTGGCACGAGCATGGGACCTCCTTTGGTAGTGTTAAAATTCAATATGAGAATAGGTTTTCCACTTTTTCTGGCAACGAAACAGGTGTTAAGATGTTAAAACGCCAAACTCAAGCCTTTTTGCAAGCAATCATGTCTGCATTAACCACAGAAACTTGTGGTGAAAATTGAAAACAAAAACATGCTCTGACAGTATATGCATTGTCTTTGAAACGGATTTGTCCACACCAGAGACAGCTTTCTTTCGAGTCTAGTCTCAAAGTGTTAGACCAGAGGACGCCAAAAGGCGAACAGCACAAAGACAATGCCACTATCAGAGTGATGAGGGCTCGGGGTGAGCATCTACATCATTGGACCTCCTTTGCCAGTGTCTGGCAACAAAACGGGTGTTAAGATGTTAAAACACCAAACTGAAACGTTTTACAAGGAATCGTGTCTGCATTAACCACAGATACTGATACTTGTGGTCAGAAGGAAAAAAAAAACTGATAATATATGCATATCCCGTGTGGACCAATCAGTTTCAAATACTGCATATATTATCAGTGTTCTTTTTTGTTTATCTCCATGTTGTATCTCTGCTTCTGTTGTACCTATAATTGTTCTGTTTCTCTCCCTCGTATCCTCCAGCCTCTCGCCACACACATCTCCGTGCTGCGTTTACCCACACTTGTCTCTCTCACACCGTCTTCGCCCCCCAACCACACACATCTATATGTTGGAACATCTGTGAAAAAGAGCTTCATAGCTTGTCGGATTCCTCCGGTATATGTAAATATTCAGATTCTGACATCATCCTCTCTGTGCACATCTCTGTCTCCCACGCATCTTCTGCACATCACCCAATGAATCTCGGGCATCTCCTCACAACGTCGCTGCTCTTCACGTGGTCTCGCCAATGACGCAATCATAGCGGCCTCATCTGTAGTGACTGTCAGGCCACGTGAAGACACGGGGCGCTTAACCGATGTGCAGCTTTTTGGAGCGCACGGAGTGGTTTGGAAAACTTCCGTCAATAGGAAAGTAGCACGTGTGTGGAAATTTGTACAGTAGGCACAACATTTGAATGAAATCGAGGACTTGCATTTGCGCAACGTTAACATATAAATTCGGTTTTTGGTAACCTTCAAATTAGACGATATACGTAGAAAAACAAAGAGAACTTAACGAGGTTTCAATCTAGGTTCACGTGTTTACACAGGAAAACCTCGGACTCGAGACCCTCGTTTAGGATGATTGCCTCACCACCATGTTTGGCAATACCATTGACACGTGAGAGGAAACAGGAGAAACTGGAGAAAATGCATGCGTATGAGGGGATAACACTCAACACTGCCATCTAATGGCCAACTTGCAGCCACACACCTACCTATTCAAGTACCAACCAGGGTCAACCTGTCATAGCTTTATTTTTCCGACGAGACGGGCTCGCATTAGGGATGCTTTATTGTAGCTCGTGTTGCTTTTTTATTTCCAGGAGAGTGCGCAGAAGCTCCACGGCAGCGGAAGGAGAACCGGCGCCCGGACATTGCCCTGTACAAGCCACGGGGGGCCCGCGAGCAGCAGAGCCCCGCTGCGAGCACTGAGGAGCGAGCGCTCAGGGAGGACGTGACACGATGGTCCACTGCCAGCAAGCGCAGGGGCCCCACCGAGCAGCCCTTGCGCATGGCGACGGATCGCGGACAGAATTCCTCCGCGGGCAGCACAGATGTCGTGAGCTCGGGCACTCAAGAGATTGAGCATAAAAGCTCGGCGAGGCGCGCAAGAGGTCGTGGCGGCGGGAAAGCCGCCACTGAGTGCACGGAGAGCGCGGGAGCGGACGGCGGAAGCCGCGCATCCGGAGGGCGGCCTCCATCCCGGGAGGAGGCAGCACAACACGGCAGGAGGCCTGAGAGGCAAATCTACCGCCCGGCTAGGAAGGGGGATCCCCTTCCGGAGTCCAAGTGGGGTCTTGAGGCCCCCGAAAACAAGGCGACAGTAGAGCTGACTGCTACTTTGGAGCGCGTTTGCCTGAGTGGCGACCCAACCGAGGACTCGCACGGGCGACCGAATCCCAGCAAGCAGGACCTTGATGGTGCTCAGGAGCACAGAGCTGAGAGGAGCGCAGGCAGCGAGGGCGCCACGAAGGGGAGGAGGTCGCGCAGGCGGCGGAAAGAAAATAAGGAGAAAGATTACGAGGGTGAGGGGCTGCTTGCGGAGAACACACAAGGGGATGTGTCCAGCAGGAGTGACAGTGATGTCAAGGCATCCAAAGAGGCGCATAAGTGCGATCAGCCAAATGCGGCGAGAAAGGGTACGGTGAGGAGGGACGTAAAAAACTCAAGTGGTAAGCCAAGTAGAGGTGAGCGTGCACTCAATGACCGCTATAGGAGAGCTGCTGATGACAGGACATTTTCTGGCATAGGTAAATCACGCTCAGAAAAAGACACAAATAAGAGAAATGCTCGGCACGAATGCGGTTTTGTGAGTTCGGACCCCGAGGAGCAGAGTCGGTCTAAAGCGACGTCACGCACGAGGATTCAACCGCCCGTGGCGCCGAGCGCAAAGGCCGAGGCCGAGAGGGCGGCAGTCGGTCCCGCACGACGCCTGCGTGGCCCCCGCCGCATCAGAGGCTACCACCCGTCCGAGAGCGACAATGGGAAGCGCCGGCGCGGCTTTAGCGACTGCACTTCATCCGACTCGGCAGAGGAGCTCGGACGCAGCGATTTGGAGGCCGAGAAGAGGGATGAGCGCAGTTCTGCGCCGCTCGGCAGCCCCGTTGCCGCAGCCCTCGGTGGTAACTGGCGGCCGGCGTACCGCGACAGCGAGAACCGACTGTCCCCGGGGGCCGGCGTGCGGGACGGGCCCCGCGCTCGGGGAGGGGGAGGAATCCTCTTCCTGCCTCGCGCCGTGGATGCCGCTAGCGACGCCCCTCTACCGCCGTGCTCACCGGACCGCGGGACCCACCGCGATGCGGGGAGGGGTCAGCGTGCTTTGAGGGGCCGCGGCGGCGATGCCTGGCGCCTCTGGGACCCACGGAACCCGGAGCGGGCCCCGGCGGGAAAAATGAAGGCGCCCGCGCTGCTCTTCCACGACACAGACGAGGATGACAATGGCTCCCCCTCAAGCCGCGAGGAGCCTAGCGTTACGCGCCTTCCTCCCTACCCCACCACGTGCTCCCCTCTGCACTACCGCCTACCGGGTCGCGAGCAGCCGTGCACATTCCCCGTGCCGTACGCGTATTCCATGCCGTCATTCCCGGGCATCTCCAACGGCTCCATGATGTACCCCAGTGCCATGGCATGCGGGGTGCTGCCTGGTGAGCTCTAGGGCATCCTCCCTCATCCTGCGGGGCTGCTCACAGCACTGGCTTTAAATGCTCATTCCACGAGACGGAAACACCAAACTTCAGTCCACTTTTATAGTTAAAAATTTGTGGGGTAGGGTACTGGTGAGGTATGACGCGACACCTATGTGTCTGCTGGTTGTTATATGTGTGTCTGAGAAATGCTACTCGTGTGTTTACTGGTAGGTGTGATGCTACGCCTGTGTATGTAATGCTGTGTTCTTGTGGCACTGTTTCATGTGCATGCTGGTGCATATAATACTGTTTGCACCACTATGCTGGTGGAGCTTCCGTGCTTTTATGTGATTGTGACTGCGCGTGTATGTGTGTGGTGTTGTGTTGGTATGACGCTGCTCAATTGTGTGTCGGGTTTCAAATTTAACCCAGGTTTGTTTACTACTACCACTTTTATTTTACCAGGTAAGGCCACTGAGCTATGGAACTCTTTTTCAGAAGCGACCTGGCCACAAGTGATAGCTCAACAAGGTGGCTTATCACATGGGAATTTATTAGCCAAATATTCTTAACCGTGCATTTTTATTCTAAATGTGGAGGGGAAAAACTGGAGGACCCGAAGAAAAATCCACGCGACCACGGGGAGAGAGAAAGACACACAAACTCCAAATATACAGGTGTCTCGGTCGCGATTGAACCTATGACCTCCTGTATACCAGGCGAGGTAGTTAAAATCTCACCACCTTGGCGCCCTAGGTAAGACCTCAAGATAACAGGATTAGTTTCATTTGCATAAGTTACCTGGGTCACCAAAATGGCAGAAAATGGCGTAAAAACAAGTATAATAATGGAGTGAATAGAAATCGGAGCAAAAACAAAATGGAATAAGAACAAAAAAAACGCATTACAGAGGAAATAAAAAAGTGCATCAATATTGATGTTAAATAAAACGCATTTCTTGTCACGAAATGTTTCTGGCAAATTAATAAAAAAACTACATTGGTAGTAATATTTGTATTAAGTTACAGAAACATCAAATTGGATTTGAGATGATTATTACACTCGTATGTAAGCATATGACTGCTGAAGCTGTTGGTGTGTACGTGTGTATCGCTTGCTTGGTGTGATGATACTTTTCTGCACGTGTGCTTGCGATGTTGTGTTGGTGTGACCAACATAATTTGACACGGTAGTCAGCCAACCCATGGCTCCTGGGTCTGTCCCATGACCTGTCAGTGAGCATTCGACACTTCCTGTGGCCTCCAAGTGCACCTGACTTGCCACAGGCGCCGAGGTGACGTCACCTCAACTTAGTGGCGGCTCTTGCTGCTGCTGTTGTTGTTGTGACCGGTCACGTGTCCTATGCCGCTAGGTGGCTTCTACGGTGGCTACACGGGCATGGTGCCGGCCCTGCCACTGAGCGGTGGCGTGCAGACTGAAATCAAGACGCTCCTGAGCGCTGCCACGGCACTGGAGGTTCAACTGGCGGCTCTGCTCAACTGGGACCGCCTCGGACCTCAGGATCAAGATCTGGCGGAACACTTGCGGTAACGGCGAGCGGAGTTTCACTTGAAGTTTTTAGTGGGATCCGGACGTTGCGGCGCGATGTGTGACGGTGCTGTGTCATTGTGGCAGATTATTTTAATCTGCGGTGTGCGGTGATGGTGGCACAGTGAGATGGATAATATTGGGGCACCTTTCCAATGATTTAAGTGATCCTTTTAAAAGTATTTTACGCGATAATTTGCACCATTGTGGAGAATGTGAGTAAAAAAATAATGAAGGAGAAGATTATCCCTTTTAGCACATCTGTCCCTCCAGATTAAAATGTAAATTGTTTTTACACATTTACTTGAATATTGAATGACGTTTAAGTTTGTGTTAAGGTGTCTTCCGCCAAAAGTATTTGAGAATCCTATTAAGGAAAAGTTTTCTCACTCCTCGCATAGGGATAATGTGAGGTCTGTTTTGGAGTATGTAAATTCTGGGGTTCGTGCTGTATGCGAGGCAAGTTCTTGGGTGGCAGGGGGATGGGACTGATATTTCACGAACATGGCGAGTTGGTGAGAGGGACGATGTGGTTACCGCGTGAGTTTGTGATTCGAGAGGGCTGCGCTCTTCAGAAATAAACCTTCTTCCTCCCCCGCAGCACTCAGCTGGTGAACGTGTACGAGCGCGCGGTGCTGACGGACATCGAGGTGTGCGAGCGTGCCGGCGCCGAGCAGGGCCTCTGGAAGTACGGCTTCTACCAGGCCATCGAGCGCCTGCGCCAGCAGCTACGCGACTCTGCCAGCCACGACGATGCCGAGAGAGTCAATGCACGCCTTCTGGGCATCCTCGACGAAGTGAGCGCTGGCTCGCCTTCCTGCCCAACTGCACGCCCACCCACCCACCTGCACGCCCGCCCACCCACCTGCACATCCGCCCACCTGCACAACCCGTGCACCTGCTTACCCGCACACATGCATCCCCGCCCATCTGCACGCCCGCCCACCTGCATGCCCGTCCATCTGCGCAATCCCCCGCCCACCTGCACGCCCACCCACCTACATGCCCGCCCACCTGCACAACCCGCACACCTGCATGCCCGCTCGCATGCACACCTGCCCATCTGCACGCCCGCCCACCTACATGCCCGTCCATCTGCGCAATCCCCCGCCCACCTGCATGCCCACCCACCTACATGCCTGCCCACCTGCACAACCCGCACACCTGCATGCCCGGTCACATGCACACCCGCCCATCTGCACGCCCGCCCATCTGCACACTCCCCCGTCCATCTGCACGCCTGCCCACCGACCTGCACATTCACCTCCCCACCTGCACGCTCACTCACCTGCACATTCACATCCCTGCCTGCACCCTCACCCACCTACCTGTGTACTCACCCCCGCCCACCTGCACACCCACCCTCCCCGCAGTCACTCCTCATCCACTGGCATTCTCATCTGCGTACCTATTCATGCACCCACCCACTGACCTGCACCCTCGCTTTCCGGCACCCACCCGTGCTTGTTCACCCATCTGCTCGCCTAGTGAGCGAACCGGGCTGTCCACCTGAACTACGGCTGCGTCCCCCACGACCCTGCCCGGCTGTACCTGAGATATGTGATGAGTCGCATGCTTAAGTGTGTTTCCCTATGTGCTGCCGGCGGTTTTCAGGGCTTGTTGTTCTACGCGGGCTTGCTGCGGAGCCTGCAGGATGTGTACGTCTTCAGCCTGCAGGAACTCGACGAGAGCCCGCCCGCTGGTGCCGTCAGTAAAACTGTACGTGGAACGAATAGCACTGAAATTAAAACGTGTAACCCGTTTTGCATTGGGAAACTGGGCTCTGCTGGCCCAGTACCACCAGCCCATTCTGACCACTGAAGGCCATGATCCACTGGGGACATTTTTCAGCAATAGTTTCTTAGTCGTTTTTGCCGCTTTGTAACAATATAATTTAACATAATCTCAACGAATGTGATCGCAGCGCCCCCTAGTGAGCAGTTGGAACTGCAAATTACATATTCTTGGTTCTTTCAGTAAAGTCACGTAGAAGGGAAATTAGAAAATAATAAAAATCAAACATAATAAGCTAAAATTCTCACAACGTTTTGGCCACAACGCAAGCAGCCGTCCTCAGGTGAAGAACAGGGCTGTCGGAAAGACAGCATCCTAATCCAGTCGGATCGCAGAGTGATGTCACGTCACTCTTGGTGGCTTCATTTTGAGTGTCATCTCTGGACGCTATCGTGTGATGTGTGATGGTATGATGGGCCATGATGGTTTATTGGGCCTCTAAACCACTGCGGCAGATTTATATCGGCTGCACACTGCCGTGATTGAAAACTGAATCCTTTTGCCCGCCAAGTTGGTCGCAGTCGCTCATGGTTATTGTGTTGCTGGCAGTAGTTGCCAATAAAGATTGCCTGAGTGGATCATGGCCATCCCTTTTCCTTCCTTCCCTACCATCCATGGCCAAGGGACAGGGGTGGGGGAAGCTACAACTATAATGAATACAAATGTTAAAATGTCCTTTTTTATTCATCCAGACATATGCTAAAAAATAGGTAATCACTTTTTGAACAATTGACTTGGTTGGGAAGTTGGGATTGTGGTCTGGGATTTGTGTAGTAGTAGACCCCATGGACTCATTTCTTAGAGTTGATAACTTTAGTTTTGGTGCCATTTATTAATTCGTTTATTCATTTTTTATTTTGCTTGGTAGTATGGTTTTCATTTGCTTGGCATGTATGTGTTGGGCTTGTTTTGTGCCGTACGTAGCCAAACTCGTATATGAGATTTGGTCCTTATATTTAATTAATTTTCTGCGTTGTGGGATGCTGTTGGCATGAATGACACGATATAAAATTCAAGTATTATTGAGGCTCTTTTCCAGGAGAGTCTCGCATTAAGGTGTTGGATTAATTCCATTCATGAGTGTTTTGCATATGCATGGAAGCCTCCGTACCTAAACAAAACCCATGCTTACAAAAGGGTAACACATTCAAGGCCTCGCGTGGATTCAAGAATCCCTTGCTGTGTTGACATTTGCCGGCTATTGTACTGCTGTTTGGCACTTCATATGTATTCTTGCATTCATTTGCATTGCACCCATGTTACCGTGTGTGTCTCTGTTCTCTCTCACCTTGTTAAACATCCTGTGTCACGTGTTGCTCTGTGTTGGGGAAGTGTGGTGACCAATTCCACGAGTGGCTCAAATATCCATTATTTACGCGGCAGACAGGTATGAACTCAGGGGTGTTGAAATGTGGTGGTGGTGGTTAGGGGTGGCTTGCAGGCCCAACATGTTAACCAGGGGAGTTGGAGATGAATGCATTTTGTGTGTTCCTGTGTGTGTGCGAGCAGGTGAAATATGCATTGATCAGCGCTCAGAGGTGCATGATCTGCTTAGGAGACATTGCTCGCTATAAGGAGCAGTACAACGATACCAACAATTATGGCAAGGCCAGAAGGTGAGGTTCAGAGGTTTCAGAGTCTCAGCATCCCATTTGACATGTGCCTGCGACACTTCACTTTCACTGTAAGGCCTTGCTTGCTCACAAGCTGACATCCATGGACAATGCTCTATCAAGAGGACAAGTGTAAATGTCACTAACACCGATTTTAACACGACCTTGTGACATTGAATGAAAACTTATCGGCGGCGGGTATGTGGGGTTTATATTCTTGGTTATTTCGGTAAAGTCACGTAGAAGGGAAACAATAAAATATGATGATTGCTTGTGTTGCAGTCGAAACGTCGTGAGAATTTTATTGTTTTATATTTTTATTATTTTATTGTTTCCCTTCTACGTGACTTTACCGAAAGAACCAAGAAGATGAATCCCTGCAGTCACGAAAGCTTTAAATCAAAATTTACGTGGGGTTTATTGAGTTACGCGGGTTACCCGTCAGGCTGTGTGGCAATGACGTCTCTGTACGTCCTTATGGGCTGTGCTCATCGGCGTGACTGACGCGACATGTCTGCTCATTTGTTTATGTTACTGCACAATGTCTTCAGCTAAGTTTGTATTTAGAAGCTTTTTAAATCTCAATTGTGACGGCAAGGTGGATTTAGATTTATTCTGTTTCGCGTATTTGTTTGATCGTCAGACGGCCGTATATTCCAGCCGTCATTGCACACATCACGAGGCGCTTTTTCCTCGAATTCACCATGGCTCCCTGCAGCAGAAGAGCTCTAGAGCCCTGTCACCTCTAGTAAACACCCTAGTACATTGCTGCCTACAAGAGTAGGCTTCATGCAACCTACCTATTTAGTAGGCCATATTTTTCAAAACATCACAATCGTCCACGATCTGTCCACTACACGATGAAGGCATCCCAAACCCAGCGCCTTTCACCAACGGCTTGTGAAGCAACAATCCTCATAGATCCAGCACACGAGCTGATTTTATTGCTCCATGTCGACAATGGACATCCATTTGTGGGTATGTTTACCTCCTTTGGCTGCTCCTATGACGTAAATCTCAACCACTGCCATCATCTTTCCCGCCCCTCCGATTAGAGCGGTTGGCTACATACGGTGCGAAATAAGTTCCACGTACATACATGCACAGAACATGCCCTGCCCGAGCTTTCACGGTCAATATATTGTATCTTAACCTGTGCATGTATTCCTAAACCCACATGTTCCTCTTGCCATTCCAAACATGCACCTCTCCATGCTTCATTGTACCAATTCTAGATTTGAAGCTTTCGTGACTGCAAAGATTCATATTCTTAGGTTTTTTCGGTAAAGTCACGTAGGTAAAAAATTAAAATTAATACTTTTATTAATTTCACTTGATACAGCTATCGGGCTGTGACGGTTACACCTGAAGACGGACGCTTGTGTTGCCTCCGAAACGTCGTGATTTTTATTTTATTTTTATTTTACTTTTATTAATTTAAATTTTTTACCTACGTGACTTTACCGAAAAAACCTAAGAATATTCATCGTACCATTTGCAGCTTCCATTGACTTTCTCATCTTACTAATCACTGATTCATATCGTACAGGCACATTGGTATGTTCCCTTTCATGAAGTTTAATTTTCCAAGAGTATTCCAGCTCCCTGTCATCAGTCTCTTTATTGCATTTTTTGTTCTTTGAACCACCTTTACTAACTGCCCTCGGCTTACACTGCTGTGTTTTCCAGTTGTGCCCCTCTCACAGATATCCTCAATTGTTTAGTGAACTTGTTGTGCATAATTTACATATTTCTCATGTTTATTGTTAGCCCCACCAGGCAGCTTTCAATATTAAATCTTTCGATAATTATTTCCGACTGGGTATTATAATCATGAAATTATCAGAAAATTTGAGACGTAATATTTTCCCAATGTATATTTATGCCTTTATTTCTCCAGTCGGATTTCCATGAACCATCTTCTACTGTTGCTGTGAATTATTGTAGTAAGATTGTGTCTCCTTATTATATACTCCCCTTTTGATGCATATATTTGTACTTTTTCCGTCAACATGAAGTGCGGCTGTTGCGGCTTTTTTGTAAACGGTTTATCTAATTTGTCAAATGTATCCTCAAATAAATTGCGCAACAAAAATGTTCCCTCTACAAACATACGGTCATCCAGAGCTCGCTTGAAACGGGGAATAATTTATATCGCCGTGTCGTCAGCTGGTAACGCACGGTATGGAGTCTAGTTGGCGAGTGGCGCAGTCGCTCGTGCTGAGAGCTCTTTTGTGCGTCCCGCAGCTGGTACCTGAAGGCCCAGAAGATCGCTCCGAAGAATGGGAGGCCTTATAACCAGCTGGCCATTCTCGCCATATACACGGTGAGGCGCCGCGGCTGTCTGTGCCCCATCAGCACCCGTTGGTGGACGCTCGGGGAGTAGCGACTGAAGACTTGCGTTGCCTTGTCACTAACACTAAACAGCCCTCTGATAGGGAATCCTCTTGTCAGTACAGGTTTAGTAGCCTTTACCCGTATGCCTGTATCCGTTCATGCATTGTTTAGTTTACAGGTTTTTTTTGCTGTCGAGGTCGTTGTGACCTTTTCAATCAGTCATCACAGTTTTTTCTCGCACAGATTGGCACTTTCAGATCTATTGTGGAAAGATGAGAGGTCATATTGGGAACACGGAAATGTTTACCATCAATCACTCGGTCACTTGCATTCACCTATAGCGGTGTGTTCTATAAATAATCCTTCTTGACGGAAGTAAAAAAAAATTCCCCACTGGGAGCAGCTAAATAATGTGTGTTTCAAACGTGTTGCCTTTGTGGGCCCACAGAGGTACAAGTGGCAGGACAAAGCCAGGGTTGGGCGTACACTAATTTAGACAAATGTGACGCAGTCGGGTTTTCAGGGGTACTGAGAGCATAACAAAGAGAGCATATTGTGTGGGTTGAAGCAGTGTGTGTGTGTGCTCAATTAACCAGCATGCACAGTGGCTCTCGAATACAATCATTTTAACAGTCGGCGGTCAATTTACGGCCGTGGCAAAGCAAGCGTTCTCGGCGCAGGTGTGGATAGGTTGTACATTTATTTACTGAAAATATCTTAGCGGGATGACTCCGCAGGGATGGTGCAAGGTGCCGCTAGCGAGGGTGCGCTGCCGGTGTGCGTCTCTGTCGGCGCAGGCGAGCGTTTGTTTCGTGATGCGAGCGAACGCGTGAAACAGGCGGCGCCACGAATGCACGCACGTGCAACGCCTCCGCAGCGAGATCGCACGCCTACTGTTAAACGGCATAATTTTGTGCGCTGCGTGTAATTGCGGGCGTCTCCTCGACTCATTAAAGTTGCATTATAAAATGTGGGGTAAGGAATCATTGACTTTCCGTCACATTAGTCACACGTTCAAACAGACATTATTAAGGTAATAAACCATTTAACTGCTGCGTTGCCTGTCAGCTGAAAGGAATTTATGGTAATTTGCTTTGTCAGTCTTAGCAAAATATGCAGCATCGCAGCTTGGATACTGAGCTACATGCGGATCATATTGCTTTGTTGAAGGCTTGATGTGTTGAAGCAAGAATGCACTTGTGTTGAACGTGTTAGCTTTATATTAAACATCTGTATAGGGAGTGGGGTTTCGTATTGAAGTCATCTGTTTTTTTCTTCTTCGAGAGAATTTTAAAATGTCACACATTTTGGCTCGTGGCAGGATTGTGATAGAATGAGCACCACCTGGTGAGGCTGTACGGCTCCACAAGTCAACATTTTAGTCGTCATATGGAAATGACTGCTCCCTGTCTATAAGAATGCGGAAATGTCACCACTGACTCGGGACCACCAATGGACATTAGCGCCACAGTTCTCATTGAGCAGTTGCATAATTTAAAAAAATGATCATGATAGTACGGCGATGATAAGATTGTTGGCAGAAGTCATGGGAATCATGAAGGCTTCACTCTCAGTTGGGAATGTTTATGAGAGAGTCTACGCTCGTGTGGGAATTACCACGCCGTGCGTCCCCCTCCCCGGGGAAACCAGTAACGCCTTGTCAGCGTCGAGCTGATGCTGTGATTTTTTAAAAACGGGCGTTTCGCGTGCCTTGATAAATGTGGCACGTTGTGCCCCGTTGGGGCTCGGGCCGTGTCAGTTCCTGGGCAGCGTGCGACACGGTGCCGGCTGCCTCGTTTGCGATGCTCGGAGGTGGGGGGCATGGGGGGGGGGCGGTGGATGGGGGGGGGGGTGTAGCTCTGCCGTGCCGGCACATGCGTGAGCGGCGCGCGTGAAACCCGCTGTCGTCTCTGTAAGCGGCGGCGCTTGATTAAGCTCTCCCATGAGATGACGAGAGACTTGGAGCCCGGCCAAGGCCGACCTTTCAGCAGCCCGCACGCCACGCGGGGTGACGAGTGGAGCAGGTGATAACGCGCGCGCGCGTGTGCTGCCCCCCCTTCCATCTCCCACGCCTGCTGGCACCGCTTGTTGAACCCTGCAACCCGGTTGATTGTGTTATCGGCAACGGTGTCGACGATTGTGCTGAGAAGATGTGAATGCTTAAATGAGGGCCACTAATAGACAATTTAGGTCTCCCTTTCACACTTTCTAACAGCTTCTGTGATACGTGTGATGATTCGTCAAATGAGAGAGATTCTTATGCTCAGAATAATGCATGGAATCATGCTCGTAAGTTTAGGTTTGGATTTTATGTAAAACATATGCACATGATACCGTTAGGCTAATAGAACAAACAAGGCAGATGGCAAATCCAAGACTATTAATTAGGAAGTAAAAGTGAGACAAAATAGGAACAAGACCACACATGACACAATTAAGAATCGAATCAGGAGCATGAATTGTAACAATTCCTTTAAACTCCAGGGATATAGGATGATTTGTTTTGTGCCTTGTGGGAATACTGTTCCCATTGATAAGGGATAGGTGCCCCTGCTGGCATTAATGCATAATAATGTACATATTAGAAGAATAGGGTTTTTTCACTTTTTTCTGGCAACAAAACCGAAACCTTTTTACAAGGAATTATGTCTGCATTAACCACAATACTTGTGGTCAGAATGCAAACAAAAACATACTCTGATAATATATGCATTGTCCTTGAAACTGATTGGTCCACACCAGAGACGGCTTTCTTTTCAGCCTCGTCTCAAACGGTGTTAGACCAGAGGACGCTACAAGACGTACAACACAAAGACAATGCACTATCAGAGTAATGAGAGCTCGGTGGTGAGCATCTACATAATGGGACCTCCTTTGCCAGTGCCAAAATAGAAGAATAGGTTTTTCCCCTTTTTTTGGCAACAAAACTGAAACCTTTTTACAAGGAATCATGTCTGCATTAACCACATAACTTGTGGTCAGAATGCAAACAAAAACATACTGATAAAAGAAAGCTGTCTCTGGTGTGGACCAATCCGTTTAAAGGACAATGCATATTTTATCAGAGTATGTTTTTTGTTTGCATTCTGACCACAAGTATTGTGGTTAATGCAGACATGATTCCTCGTAAAAAGGTTTCAGTTTTGTTGCCAGAAAAAAGGGGAAAAACCTATTCTTATATTTTGGTACTGGCAAAGGAGGTCCCATGATATCAATGGACATATTCTTTAATAACGCAAGAAAGCTTCACTGTGTTTAAAGATCCTTTTTCAAGAGGCCTTTGCTTTGGAATATTTGGCTTTTCTTTCATGTGACCCTATAGTATAATTTCCAAAAGTAGGTTATTGTGTGTTTTTTTTCACATGGCATATGTTCACTTTTAAATGGATGAGTGCAACTGAGTTTACTTGAAGGTCCTGGCTTAAGTGTGGATTTTTTTTTTTTGCTGCCTGTAAATGGGTTGACCCTCGATGTAGTGTGTCCGGGGGTGAAGGACGTTGACTTGACCGGCCGATGTTCCTCCAGCGGCGGAAGGTTGAAGCGGTGTACTACTACATGCGCAGCCTAGCGGCCAGCAACCCCATCCTGTCGGCCAAGGAGAGCCTCATCAGTCTGTTCGAAGAGACGAAGAGAAAGGTGAGCGGCGGCGTGCTTGGTCCGTTCTTCAGGAAATAGCGGGCGAAGGTCCCTGGACTTCGACACTATTCAGAGCGGTTCATAAAGCCACGCAAACGTATGTATGTATGTTGAACTTTCGCATCGTACGTAGTCAACCGTGCTAATCGGAGGCGCGGGGGAAGGTCAACAAACGAAAGAAAAAAAACAGTTCTAAAGAAATGCGTTTTCAATATACATTTAAAAGGGCATAGCTCCAGTGGCTTCCTAATATCGCAAGGAAGGGCGTTCTAGATGTCCGCAGAAGCGCATCTGAATGCGCGCGATGCGGTGACCATATTTGTTCGATGGCTTGCAAAAATCCGCTGCGAAGATGACCGGAGTTTGCGTGATGCTTTATGTATTACGGTTCATTTGTGGCATGCACTTTGTGTGTAACGAGTGCAACCTTATAATGTAAGACACCAGTAATCCATCATTAACTTGAATTCAAAACATTTCAGCAGTGCTCTACTCCACTCGCTGGGTTGTCGAAATAATTTTTTTGTAAACTTTAACCCTACTTTCAATACTTTTTCCGGAGGATTTTACATTGGGATGCGAGGCCAATTTATATGTAAGGTCTATTCTACCTGCAGGAGGAAACCGGAGTTAAAAAAAAAAATCCCATACATTTATTTTATTTTACCAGGTAAGGCCCACTGAGCTACACAGCTTTTTTCAGAAGCAACAAATGATTGATCAACAAAGTGGCTTGTCGTGTGGAAATGTATAGCATCCAAATACTCTAAACGCACGTTGATAAATGTGGCGTGAAAAACCGGAGGACCCTGAGAAAAATCCACTTAACCACAGGGAGAAGATGTAAACTCAAATACAGGCAGCGGGGTCGAGATCAAATCCACAACCTCCTGCATACCAGGCGAGGGAGTTAACATCTCACCACCGTGCACAAGGGGTGCACTCAAATGTGCACAGAGATGATTCACGATCCTACTTTCTTTTCCAACATTTTCGAGCCACCTCACATCCAATCGCGATTGAGAATTTCACACATCAATGTGATCCACCAACCCTTGCCTCCCAACTGGTGGAATACAGGCGTGCGCCGAACGCGCCGCTGTTGATTTTAGCAAGGCAAACTCAAGAGGGCAGGATGTGCGAGCGTGTTCCCACCGGCGGCAGTGTCTGCACCGCGCAGCAATGAAGTCGTCTCCAGATGCGGTCACATCTAGGCGATCTAAACACTCGGCATGGAGGTTGCTTTCGCCGCATCGGCAGTCCGTCGATTTCTCGTCTTGGTTGTGCGCAGGCCGTGGCGGCGGAGCGTGCGGAACGGCGCTGGCAGCCCGAGGGCGAGGTGGGCGTGCGGGGGGGAGCCCCCGGGCTCCGGGGCGCCGGCTCCGGCCCCACCGCCCCCGCTGCGGATTCCACGCGCGTCGAAATCTGGATCCACCCGAGCCCCAGGCCGGCGCCTGGTGGCCCCCGGCGCGTGGACAAGCCCGCCAGCCCCGGCGAACACACCGCTTTGGCCAACGCCGCCGATGTGAGTCATGCGAGTTCCAAACGCGCGAAACAAACAACTGTTTTCTTGGGTGTACGTGCCTATACTGCGTGTCCCAGGGTGTCTCAACAGGCAAAAGAAAAACTTCAAAGTAACTTTTAGGAGTGCTGTAATTGTGTAATTCAGATATATGGGAATGATGTCACAGTGGCTTGACTGCAGAAATGGAGCGCCTTACCGTAACTCAGTAATGATGCTTTGAACGCGTGTAGGAAAGCCTGAGACACACAGTATTGGCAGATAGCTGCTTTAGTAGGGGCTGTGAAAACCATATGGTCCAGAAACAAAAACTCTAGGGGAACCCATGAGGGCAGCAACTTGTGTTTCGGGGCTTCTTGGCAAAATCTGCAATCGGCATGACGGCTTCCTTCAGCTGCACTGGAGGGCAGAGGGTGGAGTAGTCATTGATGGGATATTTCTATTTAAAGTCAATTGTGTTGTAATGTAATTGGTCAAATGTAATTTGGTCAGAGCCACTGAGATTATTTTTTTTCCACGGAGTTTCTGTGGGTACTTATTAATGTTTCCAGTCTCGTAGTAAATACAATTTAAAAGTAGAGTTAAACATTTATTTGACACCAGCATAGAGTTGCGGAAATGCACACTTTTATTGGCACTCAACTATAAAATACATTCTTTTGACCCCCAGAATGAATCACATTTTACGTGCTGAATAAAAGTGGGGTGGCTTTCATAACGAAAATATAACATCGAAAGAGCGCCACCCACTTTTATTCAGCACATCAAATGTGATTAATTCTGGGGGTCCAAATAATGTATTTTGTTCTTGAGAGTGCAAATGAAAGTTTGTGCATTGAAAAGCTTGCTTTTTCACCTAATTTGTTTTGCCAGTGATGGTATCATTCGGTCTTTAACATCCATCGTAGATACTGCACTTTGGAATACAGGCGTACATTTGTGGCAGCTGTGCTACAGCTGCCTCAGTGGTGAACGCCATCTCCCCCCATGCCGTTGTAAAATCCCTCCGCAGTGTTAATCCTTGAATACGTTTTCTTTTACGCATTTTAAAATTTGCTTTTCAAATAAAACATCCGTGTTTTGTTGCTTTTTTTCCCCGTCCGTCAGCTGAACAAGAAATTTGCGCAAAGTTTCCTGTACGCTCATGGCAAGCTGTTCACCAAGATCGGGTGAGTGGCACGGGCTCGAGCACACCGTCACGTTTCCACACGGCCCCTCAACATTTTTTCACCCCACGTGTAGGGCAGGCGCTGTCCAAAAGCGCGAGCGCGCGCCTGGTCTAACCGTCTTCACGATAGCCGCGCATACGAACGCTAACAGGCGAAGTGACACATGATGTTGCCGTTGCGATACTTTATTTTGTACAGCCCAGGAGGAGTCTTGTCTCGTGTAAATACATATCGATCCATACTCTTTGGTTCTTTCGGTAAAGTCACGTCGGTAAAAAATAAAAGTCAAAAAATAAAAAATTCAAATTAATTTAATCACGATGTTTCGATCGCAACGCAAGAAATCATCATCAGGTGTGAAACCAACATAGTGATCCCCCGTTATACAGCGGCTCACTTCACGGACCACTTTTCGGGAACATGTCTGTTCTGTATGTCGAGGGTTGCTTGTACTTGACATTTGGGGCATAGTTTTAAATTGTTTTTATTATCCTCTCATTTGAGTCGCCTGCCGTAAAGCATGCTATTCACGTGGGATTAAGTGCTTTTAAATGTCATGACTTCTTTTGATATTACGACACAAACTTTAAAAAATGAAAAGCAAGCATGAACAAAGTATGCGTTTAGGTGGTGCAGACACTGTTACACAGCTATCAATTAAATGTACATGTTGTAGAAAATCTAGATAGTCACAATAACGCATTCAAAATTTTAATGTGCCTACTTTTTGCAGTAAAAGTAGGCACATTGCCTTCAGGGAGGCGGTGACTCGTTGTCAAAGTTCACAATTTTCAAACGTTGCAGGAGCCACGCTCACGGCACCGCGTTTTCTTCAGGAGCCCTTTACAAACTGCATTTTTGTGCGAGCCCTGGTCATTTTCCCCAAAAGCAAAACCCCGCCCGGTGAACGCGCCAGGGGGCGCCACAGCACTGAGAACCGGCAACCATTCCTGGCGGGGCGGGGTTTTCTGTTTGTTTTAAACACAAAGCAAAGGCCTCTGGTTGTACCCATCTGATGCCCAAATGCATCTGACGTTGCTGCAGCAATTTCACTGCGAAGCTGCGCTCGTGCGCCGAGCGTGGCTTTGTCAATCGGGAGCGCCTCGTCTGGCAGGGAATCCTGCGTTTGCGAGTGTGGGTGCGAGAGTGAAGACGCGGCGTTGCCACTTGCTTTGGGATAAAATAATATGGGTGGATGAATGCTTAAATGCGTAAAAGAAATTCTTCGTAGAAGAAAAAAAATGCATTAAAGGCCTGATTAATGATGTCTTCAACGTTTTATAGCCCAGTTGTGATTTCCCAGGCTTTGGGTAATTCATTTTATGTAAATTAGGGTATTTTGTGTGGAGTCTGTGCAATAAACGCAGCAGTGCTTTGAATCAATGGGCAATTACACGATATAGCAGAACATATGACGTTACCTTGCAGGCTGGTAACGTGTGTCATGGGCACGGTACGGCTCGCAGTGTATACCGGAGTGCAGGCTAATATGTGGCAGTAGTGTAGCGTGGCTATGCTATTTAAATTGTTCCTAATACCGTTAGACCGGTGTGCAGTGGCTTTCCTGCCATGTAATATAAAAAGGCTGTCGCTGGCGGGTTGGTAGTGCTGGTCTGTGGCTGAACCACTCTGCTCTGCATGCATTAGCATCTGCTTGTAGCATTCACAGTGAAGATGCTGGAGCCTTTGATTTTAGAAAGAGGAATCACAAGCCAGCATTATTAGAAATATCTTGGTGCAATGCTTCGTGTGCAGCTTTCACGCATTTGGCAGGAGCCGGCGCAACGAGATGTGGTGAGAAAACAGCAGTGAAATGTATACTAAAACATTAACTTGAGAAATTAATTCAGAGTTATTCCATCCGGGGGGAAGTAAATCCAATGCCCTTATACAAGAGCGGCTGTGCATATCCATGGGAATGTGGCTCCGCTTAGAAGCAATTTGCGCCTCGTGATTCAGCGCTCTGGGGAGTTCGTTTGCTGCGAAGGCCGATGTGGCCAACTCGGCGGGGGGGGGGGTGGGGGAGGTCCAAGCTCGCTGGGCTACACCGTGAGTTGTGGAGAGACTGTGTCCTGCCTGGAGCGTCCTCGTGTCCACGCAGCTGGGCGTCTGGGACACGCTCACAATGGCGCAACGTGGAACCTGTGCTGCCAGCAGAGACCGTCTGTCGCAAAGCTCTGCCAATCCTGGCCAACTCGATCGATTGTGGTACAAATTAATAGGGCAGCGTTAAAATTAAACATTATTTACCTGCCGGTGTTGCACTTAGCCTAGGCGCTAATTGGTTTTAATAGCGGCGGCGGTCTTGCAGTGACTTGCATGGCTATAATTTCACGTCGGTCGCGCGTACGGTTAAATTGCGGATCAGCAGTGACCGCGAGCAGACTTCATAAACAGTACTTTCCCAAATGACTAGGTGGCCGTGAGAGAGAGATGTGTCACCGGCAGCCTCGGCGCTCAAAGGGGGCGGCGGGGGGGGGTGGTCTGAGCCATGGGCGGCACATTCACGGAACTCCTGTCGCACTGACATTCTCGGAGTTGCGATGGTTGCCGCAGGAATGTGAGCTCCATGCGGTCGAGACGTGCGCTTTTAAAACCGCACCGTGGGCTGGTGCTTTAAGTACGCGCCTCTCACCCACAGACGTCAGTCGTCTTGGCACAGGCGTGCACAAGGTCGTGGCAGGATGAGAGAGAGGAGAGGGCGGGGGGGGGGGCAAGGATGAGACGGCGAAGTGAAGCGATACGGATGTTTTCCTTAAATATTGCAAATTGGTACAACTTAAGCAAAGGGAGGCTGCCTTGTGCAATTGTCGGCACCTATGAAACCCTGACACCGGTACCTAATGACGCTCGCGCACAATCAGGCGCAGCACCCGGTGTCCGGCGTTAATGGCAGGAGTGCTCCTCGCTGGGATGCCAAGGGTGTTCGGGTTCAAGCGCGCGCAAAATATCCACCCGTTTCCGTACACAGCCATGGCATCCCCGAGAGGCTCACCTGGCGCTGCAGCCACCAGAATTCTCAATCCCCGTGCGAGACCGGACTTAAGCTGCACGCTTTGGACTTGACCTGGCGCGAGCGGCGATGACGTCTGAAGGAAATGAGTTTCTACGTCGTTCGTACAAACAACTCTCACTAGGGGCATGACTGTTGGTCACTATTCGCCCACTCCCCTCTGTGCTCCGTGCCTTGAACAAATGGCTCCATCACAACCTCGTGCCCCTTGTGGGTGCTTATCCGCAGGTCAGCCACACCTTGCCGTGGCCGTGCCTCTCCCCCCCCCACCACCACCCCCCTCCCCTCGCTGCAGCACGGTCCTCCCACGGGCCGGCGTGTGCTCTCGGGTTTATCTTGGTTCTGTGCCCCCCCCCCCCCCCTGGCGCGAGGTCCGTGGCCTCGCCGTCCCACGCGCTGCTTCCTGTTTTAATCGCACGTTAATATTTTGCTGGAGATGGGCCAGCTCACGACCGCCCAAGCTGCCCTGGGGCTTTTCGTGTGCTTTGTTTAACCAGGTGAGAACGCAGGAGATCTGGATGGTCTCATTTGCAAGAGTGATCCGGGTCATTAGTTGTTGCGTATAGCCTTTTGGTGTTTTTGTATAATAAATTAATGAATCAACCTAAGCTGCGAGGTTCGGGCAAGCCGTTGGTGTGCTTGCCACAGAGCTCATTGAGCTTGCAGCAAGCAAGATTGATTCTGCATTCGGCCAGAAATCTACACGAGGCGTCATTACCAAAGCGCACCGATCTACTGTGCAGTTGATATTGAAGACACTATTCTCTTTCCAACTATCTCAATTTTGAGAGAGTAGACCACCCTTAAGCTCTGCGCAATGGCTTCCCGTCCAACTCACTTAAATGTATCGTTCAAATTAATAGAACAGCATTAACATTAATTACTATTTACCCGCCTGCAGTGCGCAAATTAAACCAGTTGTGAAGTATCTTCTTGGTTCTTTCGGTAAAGTCACATAGAAAGGGAAGTAATAAAATAATAAAAAGAAAAACATAATAAAATCATTCTCACGACGTTTCGGCCACAACGCAAGCAGCCGTCCTCAGGTGAAGACCAGGTCTGTCCCTTCTACGTGACTTTACCGAAATAACCAAGAAGATGAATCCCTGCAGTCACGAAAGCTTTAAATCAGTTGTGAAGTATACATCGGAATTCTACAAAATAAAACGCACAACAATCGTCGTAACTGCTGAACCCCACGAGCATGCCTCGGCGAGCCCCCCGTGTGAGGTGGCACCGCGGGACGGCTGCGAGCCCCCTGCGGGGCGAGGTTTATTTACTGCTCCGCCGTGACCCTCCCACCCAGACACGCTGGCGTTTGCGGTTTTACGCGCCGTTGGCAGCGGCGCTGCGTGCGCCCTCGGAGCCAGACGGCGTCCCGTTCGGCAAACCTTGTGCCAACTTTGATTGGCGGCATGAGCTGGCGGCGCTCCTTCAGTGCACCAGCACGTCGCCGCGCCCGTGGGTGCTCTTGCTTGTTATTTCTATTTTTTTCAATTCTCCAGAGCCTCTGCACTCAGGGTTTCTGGGCCTTTTGTCCCGAGGATGCCACACGCAAAAGCTATGCATTGTATTCTTTTGGGAAAATGTATTTTGAAAACCGAAGCACGTAAATTATCTTCTTGGTTCTTTCGATAAAGTCACGTAGAATGGAAATAATAAAAATAAAACATAATAAAATAAATCTCACGACGTTTCGGCCACAACGCAAGCAGCTGTCCTCAGGTGGAGAACAGGTCTGTCGAGAAGACATGCTTCTCGACCGAAAGAACCGAGAAGATGAATCCCTGCAGTCACGAAAGCTTTAAATCGACACGTAAATTATATTTTAGAAAATGTGAATATTTCGGATGGTGACTAAACACAAGCAGGTGACTAAACACAGGATGGACAGTTGTTTGGTCTGGAACATTCAGAACACGTTGTCTTGGAGGTGGCTAAGTGGCTCAAAGCACTTAAGAAGCTGCGCTGAGTTTGTATCTGGGCAAACACACGTGGTTGAACTGAGCTCTTTGGTGTAGCGACTTGATCTTCCCCTTTTCCTGTCACCACAAGTCGTATGCTCATCCATTATCAGGCGCGCGATTATGTGGCCCGTGACCCTGGCGGGGTTCTCCACGAGACACAGCTCCTCCTCCGGAAGCCGACTGGTCGATAGACGCCCCATGGTCTGTTTCTCACCTCGGGCGCACGTGTCAGTACCGTTCGAGTAGCCCCACTTTCCGCACGTTGACTTTTGACCCTCCCGATTGCCGTTGGAAGGCGGTTTAAACATATCCTGGTTGACCAATCTCACTCTGCGACAGCGGCGAGGGTGTTCCGCAAGGTCAGCTTGCATTTTGACGTCCTTGGTTATCGCGTCGATTCGTGTTCACCGCATTTCCAGTGGCGTAGCCCACGGTGATATTTTTAAGCGGCTCCGTTGCAGCTAGGAAGCTCTTCCGCTTACAGCTGCTGTGTGGCCATGCAGTGGATGTCCAGTGTCCTCACCTTGTCATGATCTTTGTATTTAGCTTGCCACCGCTCTCGCGATATCCGGTGGGGCGATTCCGGCGTGCACTCACTGGCTGTTCACATTTTTTGGTTTTCGGCATCCGGTAATGCATCGGAAGCTGTCATTCAACACAGGGTACAGCTTCTTTGCGTGAGCCGATCTTTCCCACACTGGACATGTGTATTCTGTCAAAGAATAGCAAAGTGCGAGTGCATTGGCTCGTATTGTTCCTGGGTTGCCTCCCCATGTTGAGTTTGCGAGCTTCCTGAGTTTATTGTTCCGGGCACAGGCTTGGCCTTTTCACCCTCCCCCAGGTGTTGCCTTGCAGGAGAGCATGTGGGCTAATGTCACTCCAAGGTAGACCGGATTCCATGAGCGAGCAAGCGAGCGGTACCCTTGCTCCAGACGATGCCAAGTTGTGTGTTGGCCTCCCAGTTGTTACTGAGATGGAAGAGGCTCACTTGCGTCTCAGCTGTTTTGCCACGTATTGGTTCTTGGTGTAGTAGACTGATAACCCAGACAGTGCTGCTGTGAGTGTAGCTTCAATCTTGGTGGCTTGGGTAGCGATGCGTAGCTCATCGGCGTGTCACAGCCAAGTCACCAACGGCTATATAAAAACCCACCATGTTAAGTTTAGTTTTTCACTTATTTTTGACATCCTGCAACTTAAAGATTGAAACATGTTGTTCATGTCGCTGTCCGATGAACACCTCTGTCGAGCAGGGCAGGTGTGAAGGTGCGCACCGTCTATCGTGTGGATAAGAGGCGTTAGATGTGACTTCAGAAGTAGTTGTGAGATGTTCCCTTCCAGAGTCCGTCCTCTGACGTTGGGTGACACACACTGCGTTCTGCATTGAATGGGTTTGTGAATGGAAATCTCACCATCTGATAACACGTCGCTGATAGCGCATTTGTAATATATTCGTCGTGGTGGTCTGGGAGGCGGGGGGGAGAAGCAAAAAAAAAGTTAAGCAATCATACGTGACTGTGTTTTGAGAGATTGCAATAGCTGACATTGAAACACCGTAAAGTGATATTGATGTCCGGTAAACTGCGTGCCACATTTGGACTGGCACCTACCGAAACCGTTTTTGAAATGTGTTAACCTCAACTCAGGCTACAGTCAGTATCGCCGCGTGAGCTCTCAGGCAAGAGTGACATCAGGGCGCAGTGCCTGTGGGGTGGCGCGTGTCACACGGGCACTCCTCGGCAATGAATCCCATCGCCCCTTTTGAGTTACAAGTGTCACACTCGCTTAGTTCCTCACCGTAACAACTGGCTTGTCTCCTTCTGGAATGGTGCCTCCAATTGATTTTGCCGTGGCTTATTTTGAGTGTTGTTGTTGGTGAATCGGAAATAAACATGCGATGACGATGGATTACCAAAAACACAGCATGCAAAATACATGTAAGTTTGTTCAGTTTATATGAAGTAATTTTCTACTGAATTCCAATTAGTAATGATGCTACCCACAAATTCACATCACATGATTAAGATTTGGTTTCAAATGCCGTTAGCAGGAGCAGCACATTCATACTCACCAGCAGTCTTATTCTTGTGTGTCAATGTTTCTGTAGGGAGCAGTGGTGCAGTGGTTAGCACACTGCTACTAACCCGGGGACCCACGTTCGATTCCCACTTGCGACCAATAACAGTGGAGGATATTTTAACCGGTCACAGGCCTCCTCTAAGTCGACTCAGTCTTAAGTTAGTACCTTGTGCAGTGTGTAAACATCAGCATTGGGGAGACAAAGGTGGCTGGGTGTGGTGTGTGCCGTGTCGGCCTTCATAGGTGCTCCGCTAACAGCACGTGCCCCAACAGTTCTCGCAACGGCTTATGGCTAGTCATCGAACAAAGTCGGTCACTGCATTGCGCGCTTTCAGATGTGCTTTTGCGGCTGTCTGGAACGCTCTTCCGATATTAGGAAGCCACTGGAGATATGCCCTTTTAAATCAAGATTGAAAACTAATTTCTTCAGAACTGATTTTTGTGTTTAGTTTGTTACCCTTCCCATGCACCTCCAATTAGCACGGTTGAGTACATACGATGCGAAAGAAGTTCAGCATACAAGGCTACACGGCAGGAAGAGATCTTTTTACGTGTGTGTGTGTGGGTGTCGTGCGTGCAGGATGGAGAGGTTTGCGCCGGTGGTGTGTGCGTCGCTGCGGGAGTTCAGGGCCCTGCTCCAGCACAGCCCTTGTCCCGTGGGCGGCACCCGCATGCTGCAGCTCATGGCCATCAACATGTTCGCCGTGCACAACAGCCAGCTGAGAGGTGCGTGCTGCGCCCATGTGTGCGTGTGTGTGCGTGCGCGCGCGCGCTTCACGCCAACGACTACTTTCCGTGGCTCGTAGTGCACGGACCTGCCACACGGCCCTCGTTTGAAGGGAGCCCTTCCGTACAGTGTGCGGTGACGTTGATGATGCGATTGTACGAATAGACCGGTACATGGCCCCACTACTTAACCCCTTTCCCATTCCCCGGTACGTCTTCGGGTCGAAAGGCGTACCGACGCTCCCACAAGGCCATGCCGGAGAGCGTGTGGCACAGCTTGGTGCCAGCTATCGTAGAGTGCGGTCGTGTCGCTCCAGTTCTCTGCGGTGAAAGCAATGTATTTAAAAACAGCGGCGTTATGCCTCTAAATAAAATCAACGTGAACTGCTTGAGCGTTCCGAGATTCAGCGGTGAACGGGACCCACCCTGCAACTTACAGACGTCTCGGAACGGGAAATAAGGCATCCCCACCTAACACGGCCATAATTGAATGACATCGCTGCATAACATCACAGCCCTGCGATGACGATGCAATCACTCGAGGATTTAATTATGTTTAAAAGAAAGAAGCAATGTTTGTGTGTAAATAATGATTGCTATTGGGTTTTATTATTCCCTGCATTTCAGGTACATCATCAGTTTGCAGTCACAGTGAAAAGTGTTTTATACTGTGATTGTGAAATCATGGTTGTGCTTAAATCACGCGTTCATTTTCAACCAGGTTGTCGTGAATTCCCACTGTTGCTAGGGAGGACAGGGACACGTAAGAAATAGATATGATCCAGCAGCTGCTGTCAAACTTGAGCTTTGAGTTAAGACACTGCTCAAATGACAACCTACTCTTTTGTTGAGTCAAGGAGTCTTTAATGTCCACTTTGCAGAAGGGATTTCAAATGCTTTCCTCGTGAAACAGAAAAGGCTCCAGTGTGGATCTGCCCTGCACTTGGCTGTCCCCGTGCACCACATGCCCCTAAAGATGGGGACACTGTGGCAGCTAATGAGGAGGCAATCGTGTTAGGTTTGCGCAGTGCTCGCAGCAGGCAGCGAATTTTTTAGCGACAAGAGAAACCCGAATGTTAACTTGACGTCGGGGCGATCGCCTCGAGTGCACGTAATGAGCTCCTGGGTCACGCCACAGTGCAGTCCATAGCACGTGGAGTCCATTTCAAGCTTGAGTCTCAAGGCTTTCGGGAACTCGGCTCTCTGACCGTGGTGTGGCTCCGCGAGGGGAAGACTTGTTACCGTCGCAGCCAATAGGAAACGGGGGACGTAATGTTGTTGCACCTGTAGGTCGCAGCGAAGTGTGGTGAAGGCCCCCAGTGCTTAAAGTGTCAGCATAATATTGAGCCCCCTGTATAGTTTATGGCCTAATGACGAGAGCGGTTTTGCTGCTGAGACAGTTTGCACAGCCGTCCACAGTTCAGATTGCAACGGGAAACTTGCGTTCACTGGCGTACCATTTATTTTCAAATGGATGCCATCAAATCGTTTGTGGATGCCGAAAGTCTCACTGACTGGTAGGGACTTAATTTGTTTTGATTTCTTTGTTCATAATCCGCCAGTTAAACGTGCCGCACACTCCAGGCGGGTCTTGTCATAATGACGGGGCTAATGCCTTTGGGGGCAGTGTTTGATAACCAGACAAACGCAGTCGCGTCTGCTGGCTGGCACAGGATCCCGATTGCTACCGACCACACTCCCTGGACCGTAATGACACTTCCCTCACATTAATCCGTCCAGCTTTGCTGCGGAGCCAGGTCCCAAGTTTAATCTGGTAATAGAGCATCAGAAATGATGGGAGCAAGTGGGTGGGGGGGGGCGGTAGTGGTGGGGTGGGGGGTGTCTTACCACAGCAGATGATGATAATAATGATATTAGAAATATTGGGCTGTCCAAAGAAACCAGAGTAAACATAAAAGGCATTCATAATTAATTTGGCGCAGGGAATGTACAGCATGTCGGTGATTTTGTAGTCCACTGGGTAAAGTTTCGAGAGCATTGTTCGAAATTTAGAGCTGTTCCTTGAACAGACGCGGCGTTTAGTGTTTTGACGGTACCCGTTTTGATAGCAAGGCGTTGAACACACATTGAGATCGGGCATGATGCAGAACGTATGCGTGCCCCAACAAAGAGTCAAGCACTGGTGTTTGGGTAGCCACGTTAATGGGGCGTATGAGAAATAATAGGGTTTTGTTTGCTTCTAAATAGCAGAAGCCATTGCCTGACCTTCCTGCACTTTTTAAAATCTCTCACTTGAAAATTACAATTCAGAGAATGTCAGGCTGTCAGTCATTGTTGTAAGCAGGATACATGTTGCTGTTTTATATATAAACTAGACTGACTGAACAAGTCATTTCCATTTGCCAGTAACAAAAATCCATAATTTTGTTATCTATTTACGTAGAGAACAAACTGTGTTTTCTTTGAGGGGTACAACCTCATTTTTTTTTTGCCTGTATAGCATTGCTTTTGTTTTTTTTCATGCTGTCGAGCTCTAACGTGTGTGTTAGAGAAGATTGAGGCACGGATGTATGCACACACGAACTCTGAAACCCGTGGTATTGGATGTAATAATTTGGTTTCTATGCCAAGCATGCAGTATATGCTGCTGAGCAGAAACAGTAATGCACAGTGCTCCCCTGCTCACACACGCGCGCGTGACTTGTGCGCCCTCCCGGCTGCATCGTAATTTCTGTTTGTCCGCACATTGTACGTTTGGGACGGGTGAGTCCCTCCAATTAACCGCGTAACGTGGGATGCCACGGTGGCGTTGATGTTAACTCCCTCGCCTGGAATGCAGGAGGTCGTGGGTTCGAATCCCGACCCCGATGTCTGCTGTATATTTGGAGCTTGCGTGTTCTCCCCGTGGCCGTGTGGATTTTTCTCCGGGTCCTCCGTTTTTTTTCCCCCTCCACATTTAGAATCAACAGCCCTTTAGAGTATTTGGCTCCTATACATTTCCACATGATAGGCCTCTTCGTTGAGCTATTATTTGTGGCCAATCGCTTATGGAAAGAAGCTATATCGCTCAGTGGTACCAGATTGCTTGCACTCAGTGCACTGCATGCAGGACATAGGCATTTATCGTTGCTGCTCCTTATGGATATATGCACAGATATTTGTTTGTGTACTCTACTCGTGTGTATGTTTCTAAATTTGAATGTTGTGGCTGGTGTTTTTAATGTAGCTGATGGGATACGTATTACTTTAGTCGGGACATCATGTCCATCTGTGTTGCTGCCCATCCATTTGAGGGCATCTCACATTTTTACAAAAACAACAAACCATTACGTTATTTGTCGTGAAACTTACTACACAACTTGGCAATGCCAATGTCCACACCAGAATAGGTATTTGGCGAGATTGACAAATTACGGGACACTTTGTGCCTTCACAATTAATTTGCGCGCTTCTGAACGTGGGCAACATGGGTCTGCGCATTTGCACCCTTGTGGATTTGTTCGCATGTGCATTTGTACGTTTCCGTGTGCGCACTGTCTCCGTACCGTCGAACCCCTAACAACATGCCTCGTTCTCTTAGTAGACTGGCTCGCCAGCTTGTTTCTATTCCAAACGCACGTATGGTGCATTTTATTGGCGCTGTGCATTTTGCAAACTGTTCCTGGCCATGAAGCACAACGCTTGTGACAACTGAAATTTGGAATCTGGTTTGGGTCTGTCCGTAAAATGAGTGTCTAGCGTGTGGTTTGTTTAGGTTTCCGCTGGGGTGGCAAAGGCGGCTTGACTCGCCTAGAACTGGCCACAACCACCCCCTTAGGTGCTACATTGGCCTCAGTGGTTGCACGCCAACATTACTTGTCTGATAGACGATAAATATGAATGCATGACTTGCGATTTTCTATTTGTAAGATCAACTTTACGTGTTACACTTGGCAGCTTAGCATGTATTGTTGACCTGAATTTTGTTTTGTTTTTGCGTGGCAGCTACTAAGAGCAGCTAAAACTTGTATGTATCTATTTACCATATGTGTGTATCTACACACTGTACAACAACAACAAAAGTCTGAAATAGTTTGCAGTTAAGTAAAAAAATTATTGAATTAAAAAGTCAACATTTATGGCTTTCTTCAAGATGGGGGGGGGGGATTGTTCAAAGGCGTTTGTGTGCCACATGGCATGCTGATGCCACTCGGTACAAAGCCGCCTGACCGCTCGTGCGGGCTCGAAGCCGCGGGGTCGCTCAGGTTACTCCAAACAAAGGGAGCGTTTGAGACTCGGCCGTGATGAGGCAGCGTGGCCATCTGGACCGATCGCTCTCCGCTCGGCGGATGTGGGAACACGGGCGAGACAAAGGCACCGCTGAGCTGTCTGGGAACACCAGGGCTACACCGAGTGTTCACTCACTCCTCCCTCTGCCTCTCTTCTTCTTTTCCCTCTCTCCCTGTGCCTCTCTCTTTCTGCCTCTCAGCCTCCTGTGCCCCTCCAACCCTGCGCTCACTCTTTCACCCTATTTCACCCATGCACCCCCTTACGTTTTTTCTGGTCTGCCTCTCGTGTACCCTCCCTCGCCTCTCATGCTTTCATTTTCCCTCTTACAGTGGTGAAGCTGCTGCCGTGTTCCCTTAGCTCTTGGAGCCTCCTTGTTCACCCGGTCTCTGCTGTCCCCTCCATGTAATTCCACTTCCATTTACGAGAGCGGTGGAGAGGTGGGGGCGGTCGCGTTGATGCCTGTATACAAGACCTTCCCGTTCCCGTACGGTGATGAACACCGCACCTTAAGCCTGACATGGTGGGCAGATGTGAGTGTAGCCTTTTCAAGAGGTGGCTCGCCTCCATCAATAGCCACTTTTTCCAGGAATGTTGCCGTCTCTCTACCAATCTCTCGCACGATGGTCCTCTTTGAAAGATGTGAGTGGGAATGCTTTTTAACATTTTTGTTATTCATTTTTTTCACAAATATCGTAATTGTGCTTTTAGCCTCCAGGCACAATCAACTCTGGATCTTCTTCCAGCGACAGAGCCACACATTGCTTTCTGGAATCCAGAAGTGGTGCCAGGTCCTAATCTCCACTATGGTTTCATCGATCCAGCAGCCACTACCATGCAGCCTCTTCAGCCTGGCAATTCTTGTCTGCTAAGCACGACAGAGCTAAGAACAAAACCACATTTCTACGGTGGGGCTTGTGTCGGCGCTGCTGACCTCCTGGAAATATTTGAACCCCCGCATACGTCGACCAAGTTTGGTCTTGGATAGGAGCGCAGAATTTGAACCCAGGATCTCAGTGCTGCTGGATCTCTGCTCTGAGACAAGGGTAACATGAGGATTAGCCCCTTTAGCCACCCGTCCTCCTTGCATTCCAGCTGGCTCATTTGTGTCTCGCTCGCTGTCCCTCTCATGATCTTAATTGCCCTCTCCCCATCGGCTCTATCGTTAACTTCTTCATGCCCTCCATCCCTAGTGACTCACTCTGTCCCCGCTCTCCTCACACTCACCCTCTAATCTGCAGGCAAAAGGTAAAGGTGCAGCCCTGAAATTGCACATTCACTCCATTGAGTCCGGCTCGATTTGTTACGTACATGATTCAACTTATCACTAACATAGGAATACATTTTAAGCAATGAATCGACGCATCTTTACAATCCGCCCAAATTTAAGTTCTGATTTGAGAGTTGGCCATTGCCACTGTCAGGCCTCGCCTTACTCTTTGCAAGTGACATTGCAGAGTCCTTGGCATTCCCCTTCTGGCGAACTTCGTACACTTGGCCGACCATTCCCAGATGAATGAGCAGTCACGGTCGGGAGTTGAACCGCTGGCCTCGCGACGTCGCGGCCCAGGGTGAGCGCCCATGACCCCCCTCCCCCATGTGGTAGTAGAGGCTCTGTGAGCCGCATCTGCTGGGCGCTGGCTTGGCACGGGGGAGCTACGCTGCGAGGGGACGCAGCTCGTAGCTCTTGTCCTTAAGCTCAAATCTTGACAGAACAAATGTCAAATGGCTTGGAGTTGTTCTTGTTATTTCCCTGCGTGCTGAGAGCCCTAAGTGTGTTTGCCTCCCGTGCAGGAATTGCTCGCGATCGAGGAGTAATGTGTAATAGCCGCTCCTATCACTCATGGCTGCCTCGCGTGTCGCAGGGGACAAAATTGGACTGTTATTAGGTGCCAGTTGTCTGCATGGGTGCTTTTAAATGCGGATGAAACTCCACAACAACCAAACAGAATTGTGCATATTTGTGAGCAGAGGCGGCATATGCGCTCGTTAATATCACGTCACTGCGTGAGGGTCTCTGTTTACAAACAAGGCCCGTGTTGGCGTGGGGGCTGTTGGGATGGTGGTGGTTGGGAGGGGGGGGGGCTTTGGGACAACGCTCACCCCCGTTACCTTTATTTCGTGTTGTTTTGAGGCACCACCAGCGAGCACTGTGGGCCTCTGAGGCAGAGGTCGCAACCGGGTACCCGATACCCGTACCCTACCCGATACCCGGCTACCCGTACCCGGCCGGGTACGGGTAGCCGTTTGCGACCCTGGTGCGGACGGGTACGGGTAGACCGTGAGTCACTGGTGAGTAACTGTTTGTCACTCATTTCCCAACGTCTTGTCTCTTCTCACAATTCAAGTTCCTAGAATCAACCCACCCGCGCCTGCAACATGGCTTCATCCCAGAGGTCGCAATCAGGTACCCGATACCCGTACCCTACCCATACCTGACCGGGTACGGGTAGGGTACGGATACGGCCGGGTACGGGTACAGGTACCCGTTTGCGACCCTGGTGCGGCCGGGTATGGGTAAGGAATCAAAACCCGTTTGCGACCTCTGCTCTGAGGTCAGGCTCAAGTGTGACGCGTTCTAGGCGGCCACGGGAACAGCGCGTGTGCCCATGACGGGCACCGTGGACGCTAAACAGAGATGCTCTGCAACAAAGGCCGACTTCCAGACGACGCTGACTCACTCCCCCCCCCCTAAAAAACATAAACATGTCCACGTCATCTTTTCATTTGTTCGTTCAGGAAAAAAAAGGCTTCAAATTATAGTGGGATGTTTGGCCAATTTCATGAATGTATTTATTGTGCATGGGAGTAAACCCCGGAGAAACCCCACGTATACGGGGGGGGGGGGGGATATCACTCAAAGCTCCATATAGATGAATTAAAGAATATCTTTGCTGTCCTGTCATCGCCAGGCCTCCTCACAAACAAATGAGTTGGGAGTCTCACATGTCTCTGTGATCCATCAACCCAAGCCTCCAAAATTTAATTGTGGCGTAAAATAACCCAATTCTAACCCAAACCTGCCTCTAACCGAACCCTGATTTTTTTTTAAATCCAAAACTCAGTCCTGATTTATTATAGAGCCCTACCCTTTGTACCACCTTCTCAAAAAGCTAGAGAATATAACTATAATGTTTGTCCCCCAGTAGTGCCTGGGGGTATAGAGGAGGGTGAAAATCATTTCTCGCATCCAGCTAGGCTCCTGGTACAGGTTCATTTTCATCTGAACCAAATCGTATTGGTGACCAGCTTATGAATAAGCAGCGTTTTAGTACTTGCGTTAAACGTAGTTTTTTTTCATAGGCAGTCACTGACACGCTTCGTATTCCTCCCGCCGTCTCCTCAAAGTGTCTCCTCAAAATGTTTTCCCAAGAGTATTAATTGGGAAATTGTCAATTTTGAAAAAGGGGAAATATTTATAATGGTGAGAAATATATGTGTTGATTGGGTCCGTTGTGTGCATTGCCTTGACCATAGTTCAACTGCGTATGCTGGTTGAGTTGGATCATTGTGTTATTTGCAGATGTGTCGGTTTTTACTCACATGTCCTTCCTTGGGTGGCTTTGATAAATGGGAGATGGAAGGGTCACGTGGTGTGGGAGCTTACCCCCCTCCCCTAAGGGAGAGCCCCAAACCGTATGTAATAAGGAAATTATTATTTTATTTCTGGGTGCACAGCACAGAGATTGGGATCGGTGGCATCCGAGCCGGAGCATGTTGGTGACCACCTGTGAAAAGCAGGTTTTAGCCCGAGCACTAAAAGCTCGTCTCTGTGTAATGTCGTTGCACGCGTGTGGGCAAGTAAGACATGTGTGGGCACGAATGTGCGTGTGCGCTTTGTGTGCTGCCCCCGAGGGTAGCCTTGCTGGGCACGCACACTCCTCTCTTTGTCTCTGTTGTTTGTCGCCCAGGTCAGCTCAGGGGCTAGCCCAGGTATGCACACCTCCCCGTAGTGGCCGGGCGTGGCCGCGTCCGTAATTGCTGGTCGAGAGGGGGTTGTGTTTTGTGAGCTGTCCTTCTGTTGTAGGTGCCATGGTTATGTGCGAGTCTGTCC
The DNA here is from genome assembly GCF_965212315.1 of Lampetra planeri. NCBI lineage: Eukaryota > Metazoa > Chordata > Hyperoartia > Petromyzontiformes > Petromyzontidae > Lampetra > Lampetra planeri. The sequence goes on from NC_136143.1 coordinate 7,369,976, forward strand.
CATACAAGGGTCTGTGGTTTTTTTGGGGTTTTTCGTCGAGCCTGCTAATTGCATTCCCACTTAATTTTGCATCAAGTTTTGATAGGTCCGTGTATTTGGCTTAAGAGTGAACTATACATTTTTTGGTCATGGCAAACATCAGTTTGGAGCGATATCTGAATTGGGGCCCCTCCCTTTTTACCGACCTGCCCTGATCGACATGGCGAAGTATAGTAAAACAACCCCCATAACCTATCCGGTGTGAAGACTCCCAACACCAGCAGTGGTCTGACAAAGGGCTGTAAAGAAAAATTATTATTCTCTATCTCACCTAACCAGCTTCCCAGTGTTGTGTGGCTTAGCATGATTGGTCACCAATATCAATGTGAGAATCCTAAGGACTTCTGAGAGCTCTGCATCTTCTGTTTTATCTCTAGACCAAAGACATGTTATGAAAACCTTTTAGTGGCAGTGGCATTTCTGCTTCTGTTTAGGCATGCTGGCAGCATTCATCGGTGTCCTTTATTCTACCAGGTGAAAATGGAATGGGATATGTTAGATGTTGCATTCGCGTTTCAAAAAAAATATTCTTTCCAATTTTCAGTAAAAATTTGCAGATGCCGCCTTCACGATGAGACAAATCCAGAAGATTTTTTTCGGCCATTTCTATGTACCTCTGTATGTTAAGCTTCTTTCGCACCGTACGTAGCCAACCATGCTAATCGGAGGTATGGGGGAAGGACAACACACTAAACACATAAAGCAGTTCTAAAGAAATTAGTTTTCAATCGAGATTTACAAAATGCATAGCTCCAGTGGCTTCTTAATATCGGACGGAAGAGCGTTCCAGACGGCCGCAGAAGCACATTGGAAAGCGTGTGATGCAGTGACCATCTTTGTTGGATGACTAGGGATCTCCCACGCAATCTAGCTGGGTAATTGGCTAAACGGGATATTTTCCATAACAAATAAATATTGATTGATTTGCATGGGAAACCTAGGGAAATATTTTTCAAGTTTGTAGTTATGCCAACATTTATGTAGCGTATGAGAGGCTATGATTTACAAGTCGATTTTGCACAAATATTGTCAGTTATTTACCTATGAAAGCCTCACTGAGTCTCAGGATTATTTCCTGCATTGCGATGTGTGGACACTTCGATTCAGTGAGTGTGTGACTCATGAGAGTGAACAAGAGTCTTCAGAGAACGCACATACGTACGTGGGGACGACACGCAAAGGTCCACATGGATTCGATCCACAGCATCAAATCAGTGAGTGAACCAAATCCATCTGTGGGGCCCGAACCCATTGCGGTGCTGCTGTCTCTTCGCACGTCTGAGCTCTAACCAGACTTGACCCCCTCAAAACCCTCTGAGATGGCGCGAGATTGGGGGGCGTTCGTGGTGATTTGGTCACGGGCAAAGTATCACAGGAAGCCGGCGCTGTATTCCTGAGACGTACAATGGCTTGTTCACGACTATAAAAAAATACCTCAACACATGAATCAAATAACACTGCCTTAAACGAAACACAATATATAATCGGCAACATTTTTGGGGAATGGCGCTTGTTCATTGCACATCACTACGAGTCTCTGTGTTCACTAACAAGTCTCTATGAGTGTGGCTCGCAGTTTTCTCAACAGGCAGCCCTCTAACTGTGCTTGCTAATTTAAAATGGATATATGTTTTTAATAAAAAATTACTTAAACACATACTGCTCTTATATCTGTGGTTTTGCAGCCGGTATACTTTCTTCAGACAGCCAAATAGCCTGCCGATGGGCAAGTCTCATCCTATTTTATTGGAGGCTCCTCATGCATTCCTGTGTGTGGCGTATTCGCGAGAGAGAAAGAAAAAAACGAAGCAAGGCTTCGTCTGTCCTTGATGCAGCCAGGTGAAGCTGCACAGCGTCTCACGCTTGGTCCCGATTTCACGTTGCATTGAAAACACAGCGCACAATTGCATTGCGAGTGTACTACGCACGCATTTCACATGTTATAGGGTTGTGGAGGTGTCCCTTACAGACGGGCCCAGACTTATCTTCCACGTGCAGACTGTAGGTGCAGCTGCTGCCTTTTCTCTATACTCGTGCGTAAGCGCTTTCGTCGAATTTGCACCCTAAATGATATAATATTACAATTTACCTTCCATAGCCTCACTGAGTCCCAAGACTCTTCAAGGAGAGTCATGCTACGATGGGATTTTTGGGCCAGAATGTCATGAATGAATGTTTGGCTTCATACGGGAGGACACCTGAGTACCTTGGTGATAACCACCATGCATATGAGAGGGCGACACTGTGATTGGTCTGTGTGATTCGTCTTGTGATTTACGATACAGGCGAGTGTTCAAAATGTGTGTCGATTTGAGAAGTGGCCAGAGACGTATGTCAATGTATGTTGAACTTTTTTCACACCGTACGTAGCCAACCGTGCTAATCGGAGGTGTGGGGAAGGACAACAAATTAAACACAAATAGCAGTTCTATAGAAATTAGTTTTTTATTTAATAATTAAAAGTGCATACAGTAGCTTCAGTGGCTTCCTAATATTGGAAGGAAGAGCGTTCCAGACGGCCGCAGAAGCGCATCTGAAAGGGAGCGTTGCAGTGACTCTCTTTGTTCGATGGTTAGCCAAAAGCCGCTGCTGCGAGGATGGACCGGAGTTTGCGCGATGGTTTATGCTCCTTGACGAGATCAGCAAGGTACAAATTGTGGTTTATTTGTGGCCGGCATATTGTGTGTGATGAGTGCGACCTTGTAATGTGTTCGTTCAGTGGTTGGTGTCCGACTCGTCTGGGACTCGCTGCCCCCATGAGTCGTTTGCCTCGTTGGGCCGGTCACCTCGCTCTCAGGTGGCACTGTAATCCCGCCGGCTCGTCTCTCCCCGGTGCCACTTTGTGACGGCTCCCCTTAGGCACACTTGTGCTTAATTGACAAAATTTAAAGTGCCGGGATTAACACAGCCAGTGGCCGCCATTTCAATTTGCCCGAGAGAATGCCCACGGACGTCTGCGGCGAAAGATAAAAACGAGCTCATTTTACGGCGCACGGTTACCCTGCGTGTATGGCCCGTTTTGTTAATCCCGCTCGCTCAGTACCATCACATGGACTTGAGCCCCCTGAGCCACTCGGTAACCCAACCCCCCCGCCCCACCAAGGCAGTTTTTTCGTTTGCTATATTTTGAGTTTTAGTTTTTGTTGTTTTTATATAACACCTGGAGAAAACCACGCATATAAGAGGAGGAGGACTTGAACTCCAGGCAACACACTGCCCCCCCCCCCCCCTTCAGTTATCGGCAGATGGTTCTGTTGTATTATTTAGCTGTTGGTCATAGAGCCATCAATTCAAGACCCCCATTTCTGCACGATTCACCAACCCCCAAAAGCCATATGTAAAGCCTTCACACGGCCGGGCTTGTTGGTATAACACATCCAATTGACCTTGAAAATTATTATTATTATTTTTCAAACGTTTTCACGAGAAAATATTCCACGCAAATAAATTTCTGCGTCGCCTTCAGGGGGGGGGGGGGGGTGGGGGGCAGGTGTTTCCGTGCGGAGCAGCGGCGTGGCGACGACTCCACAACTCTTCTCGATCGCGTCCAGAGACGCAGTAGCCGGTGAAGCAGTGCGGCACGCGCGATTGGGACCGGTGGGGGCGGCGGGGGGGGGGGGGCGCCGCGGCCGTGCGTTTTTCCACGTAATTACACCAGCAAAACAGTGCGGCACTCGAGTTTCCGTTGGCAGGGCCAGCAGCTGGCTGGGCAGGAAATCCCTAACAAACTGTTTATGCTCTCTCTCTCTCTGTTCTCTGCTCCCTCCTGCCCTCCCCTCGGGAGGCCGCAATTATTGTTGTTTTGCTCCGCGCGCTCGCGCTTGCGAAGTGCACTTCGGGAACGACGGCGCTTCGGCGAGATCCGCCTGCTGCCGTTGGCGGTGGGCTGCCGTTGACACGTCTGTGAGGTGTTGATCTCGCGACGTGCCTTGCGCACGCCAGGGAAGCGGGGTGGTGCGGATGGAGGTGCCGCGGATGACCGCGCACCATGTTACCATCCACCTTAGCGCGATTGGGAATTGGTATCTGGACCTTGACTACGCCTCCACTATCAGCATGTAATAATCACCTGGAAAAGTATTTGAACATACGCCATGATGTACATCATCTCACAAATTCACATATGCAGATGACCTAGCCCTTGCTGCAGGGGGCACAAACTTTATAAGAGGCATATTGGAGGCATATTTCATCAATTTATTTTGCAAAAACGGTCACTGCATTGCGTACTTTCGAATGCGCTTCTGCGGCCATCTGGAATGCTCTTCTTTCCGATATTAGGAAGCCACTGGAGCTATGCACTTGTAGAGGTGTAATTGTGTATGGGAGCGGATGGCAAACAAACACAAGGGGCGTGGTTAGGGCCGTACACATAGGAGGTGGCCACACCGACGTCCGCACCTGCATCCCCCACGGGCCCCTCCCGGGGGGGCCGCAGACTATAAGAGGGGGTGAGCCGGAGGGCTCGAGGTGGAGGTATCAGCTTTAACCAGCGAAGACGGAAGACCAGCTAGAATAGGCCCCGGAGCTCCCCTGGCTCGCTGTCCTTATAAGGGCCGACCAGGGCAAGCCGGTGGCGTGGCCCCGAGAGCCCAGACTGACGAGCAGGTCTGGGAACTCAGGGGGTCGGATCCCAGCTTGACCAGGGCTGGGACAGGTAGCCTCCCCTAGCTCCCTAGTGGAGGACTTGGGCTTAGGTTAGCGGGGCTTAGATGTTGTGTCTCCCTGTTAGCCGAGTAAGGGGACGTTACCCCTTAGGTCCTGTGTATACTCGCTAACTGTATACAAGTTGTGTTAATAAATAAGTGTGCCTCCGATCCCGTCGTCAAGCCTCCTGAGTAATTACTACATCTGGTGTCAGAAGTAAAACGTCCAAAGATGGACACACGAGGGACGACACGTACCAGGGAGTCGGAGAGGGAGGACACCGCGGCCGAATCACCACCAGAGATGGCCGAGGTCGGATCGGAGCAGCCGGGGCCGAGTACACCCGCGCCGCTACGACAGGAGGGGGGGGATGCGTCGGCCGAGGGACTTCGGCTGGCTCACTCCCGCCTGGCGGAGCTGCTCTACGCCGCGGCCGCCGTGTTGGAGGAGATCACGCGGCTGGGAGCTGGAGGGGCTGCGCGGGAAGACGGCAGCAGCCGACGCACGCCGGCATTTCCCGCCACCCCGACGCGGCTCGCGGTTAAATTTCCCGCCATCACTACAGTGCGAGCAGAGGGCGGGGCCGGCCTGCGTCAGGTGACTGCTGAGGGCCAAGCACGAGCCGTGACATCATCAACGCCGGCCAGCGCGTCAACAACGGAGCGACCGGCGATGCCATGCTCACAGCCCGCCCACACTGTAACGTCGGCTGGGAACGAGGGAGCGAGATCCGCAGCCACGGACGTCGCCTTACAACAGCGACTGCCGCCTCTCAAGGAGTTCGTGGGAGCGGCTGGAGATTGGGGTGGCTTCAAAAGGCGGTTCATCGCTCATCAAGAGATGGCGAACTGGACGGACGCCGAGGCACTATGCGCGCTGCCGGCGATGCTGGACGATGACGCCCTGGCTACCCTCACCTCGGCGCCTAAGGAAAAGCGCGCCACGCTGCACCTGGCGCTGCAGCTGCTGTCAGCCGTCTATGGGCCGCCTTCGGACTGCAGGCAGCTGTTCCACGATCGGCATCGGGGCGCCAACGAATCGCCCCTGGCCTTCCGAACGGCTCTCCTGGCCCTGGCAAAGGCAGCTTTCCCGCGGATGGACGAGGAGGGAGTGGACGCCATGGTGGCTGAAAAGCTGCTGCTACTCGCCGATGAACTGGACATCGCCGTCTTGGCTCAAGACGACGGAGAGATGTCGTCCCTGCTGGTCGCGCGCCACATCCACGGGGGCTTGCGGTCCCTGCGTCGCAAGGCTGCCAAGGGGGTGGCCGGCCATGCCATGGCGGCCACCGCCCTCCCATCAGAGGAGGTCTGCGGGGTGGAGCGGCGGGGGGAATGGAGATCGGCGGCACCGCAGGCTCGGAATGGACCGAGCCGCCAGGAGCAGCCCAGGCCATCTGGGGCGCTCACACGTTGCTACAACTGTGGCCTGCAAGGCCACGTTGCGTCAGGATGCCGGGCTCCCCGTCAGCGCGGAGCGACACCTCGTCAGGACGCCACGCCGTCTCCACCCAAGCTCCAGCAGAGAAATACGGCGAGTCGTGGCACCTCACACGTTTGGCCCATGCACACATCCGACACACACTCACGCGCTCAACTGAACAGGGTTCGAAAATCGCCGCCCATCGCGCGCGATTGTTCTGAAATGCGGCGAGCGCTCCAACCGGGTCAGTGGTCGGAGCTCGCCCATCGTGTCGTTGCTGCGTCGGCGGGATCATCGGTTGTGGTCGGTCATATTGATGGGGTAGAGGTGCGGATTTTAATTGACACAGGGGCATCGGCGACCATTATATCTGATTTGATTTATAACATCCTTCCCGTTCAAAGTCGTCCCTTGCTCCCTGTTGACGTGCCATGCTATGCTGCTAACGGGGGCTCGCTGGGCATTATTGGGCAAATCCGCGCCAAAATTTGCATTGGAGACATTAAATTATCCGGGCCTGTTTTGGTTTCCTCCTCACTCGCGGTTCCGTGCCTGTTGGGGACGGATTTCTTGGCCAAAATGCCCATCCGTATCTTGATTGACCAGGGGTGCATCGAGCTCCCATCGGGCCGACGTGTTACATTTTTGTCTTCCCCCACCACGGAGCGTCGGGCGTTTGCCACCGTGCAGGCGCTCGTGACAAAAACTGTGCGCGTACCCCCGGGGGCTCAGATGCTCGTCCCTCTTAGGTTGCGTCGGCCGTTTGCTAAAGGGGTTGCGGATCGGGGGGTCTTGTTGGGACCATCTCGGGCCGGGGTCAATGGACCCGATTTGCTAGCGGCTCAGACCATGGTGAAAGGGGATGGGGACCCCTTCATTGCAGTCCTTAATGTAGGATCGCGAACGGCCGTGGTTCCTCAAGGGACCGTGCTTGCACACGCAACGCCGGCGCCCTATGAGGAACCACTCGTGGGTCAGGTAACCACCGATCCTCCGTCGCGACCGCATTCGGACTGTGATGACGGATGGCTGGATGCACTTTGCGCGGGATCTGTGGATCTGTCCGACACGCAGCGTGCGCAGCTGCGAGTTCTCCTGAAAGAATTTGCCGACGTTTTTAGTAAACACAAATTTGATATTGGTTGTACTAAATTGCTGCGACACCATATTGACACGGGTGACAGCGCGCCAATCCGCCAGAATCCCTTTCGGCTCAGTCCCGCCGAAAAGGATCATGTCAAATCGGCTGTTGATGACATGCTAGCCGCCGATATCATTTCCCCTTCCAACAGCCCGTGGGGCGCACCGATCGTTTTGGTGAAAAAACACGACGGCTCACTGCGGTTTTGTGTCGACTTTCGGCGATTGAACAAAATTTCTGTGGCAGATGCGTACCCGCTTCCTCGAATGGATGAGTCGCTCGATGCCTTGGCGGGGGCGCGATTCTTTTCCACCCTCGATTTACTATCTGGATTCTGGCAGCTTCCTCTGGATGACGAATCAAAACCTAAAACTGCTTTTCGGACACCGCAAGGTCTCTTCCAATTTAACCGCTTGCCGATGGGCTTACATTCTGCGCCGGCAACTTTTCAGCGGTTAATGGAACTGGTCTTGGCAGGCTTGCAATGGGATTCGTGTTTAATTTACTTGGACGATGTCATCGTCTTTAGCAAATCCTTCGAGGAACACCTCCAGAGGCTGCGTGCTGTTTTTCTCAAAATGCGGGCTGCCAATTTAAAATTTAAACCGCAGAAGTGCCATTTGCTCCGCGAATCGGTGCGGTATTTGGGTCACATTGTTGGGCGCTCGGGGATATCCACTGATCCCGCCAAAACAGAATGCGTCAGCTCCTGGCCGACTCCCACCTCGGTGGGAGAGGTCAGGAGTTTCATTGGGTTCGCGTCGTACTATCGACGGTTTGTGGCTGACTTCGCTACGATCGCGAAACCATTGCATGCCTTGACGTCCAAGGGAGTCAGGTTTCATTGGGGGCTGGAGGAGGAGGCTGCTTTTCACGCCCTCCGGAATGCCCTGGTGGGGGCTCCGCCGTTGAATTACCCCGACTTCTCACAACCCTTCTTGCTCGATACAGATGCAAGTAACACGGGCATCGGGGGCGTGTTGTCCCAACTCATTGGGGGCGTAGAGCATGTGGTGGCTTACGGTAGTCGGGTACTGTCTCCAGCGGAACAACGGTACTGCGTTACCCGTCGGGAATTATTGGCAATTGTTTATTTCATTCAGCAGTACCGCCCATATCTGTACGGTCGGCGTTTCACCGTCCGTACAGATCATGCGGCCCTACAGTACGCTCTGCGGGTTCAACAACCATCGGGCCAGTTGTCTCGATGGTTGGAGATTCTCCAGGACTACGACTTTGTCACCACATATCGTAAGGGCGTCCGCCACACGAACGCTGACGCCCTGTCACGGTTGCCACCCACTTCGGAGTGCGCTTGCCTCCTGGGTTCGGGGCGTTGTAGGCCCCCGAACGTCACCACCGATTCGGTCCTCGTGGCCGCCGCCGATGCGCCTTTGGCTTCGGGTCCTATCGAGCAAGAAGGGAGGGATTCGTTGCTGGGGTTGTCGGTCGCGGAATGGGGACGCCTCCAAATGGAGGACACCTCCCTCCTCGCTCTGCGCCGTCGCGCAGGGGGGGTTGGGCAGGGGGTGGCGAACATTGACTCGTGGGGGTTGTTCCAGGGTCTTTTAATGCACTGGGACGGAAAAACCCGCCGCCAGCAGCTCGTGGTGCCTGCAGCATTGAGGGGTAAGGTGGTATGGGCTGTTCATGAGCGGCTTCTGCACTTGGGGGTTCACAAGACCTTTGCCACGCTCCAGCTCCATTTCTTCTGGCCGGGCATGGCAAAGGACGTGGGGGATCTCCTGGGGTCGTGCACGCAATGCGCGCAGCGAAAGCCACCAGCTAGGGGGTCCAACCCTCCGCTGCAGTCCATAAAGGTTTCCCGGGTTAACGAGCTCGTTGCGCTAGACATACTCGGCCCATTTCCCGCTACACCCAGGGGGAATAGGTATTTATTGACAGGGGTCGAATACTTCACGAGATGGCCTATGGCCTGGCCCCTGGCCAACCAGTCGGCAGCAGCCATCGCGGAGGCCTTTGTCCAGGGCTATGTCCTCGACAAAGGTGCTCCGGAACGGCTGCTTACTGACCAGGGTAAGAATTTTTCGGGAAAACTCCTCCGCGAGGTGTGCGACCTCTTGGGTACGGAAAAAATTCGGACCTCCCCGTATCACCCTCAAACTGACGGGATGGTGGAACGGCTACATCGGACCATCACGTCTATGCTGTCCCAACAGGTGTCCGAATCCCAGACAGATTGGGACCTTCGCATAGCCGGTGTGTTGCAGGCCTACAGGATGGCCCCCCATGCGGCCACCGGATTTTCCCCTTTCTTTTTAATGTATGGCCGCGAGGCTAACCCCCCTGTGACGACCCAGCTGAAGCTCTCGGCGCCTCAGGCGAAGTCTACCTTGTCCGAACACGTTAAATTTAACATCAGCAAATTGTCTGAGGCGCGGGAAGCGGCCGTGCAAAATTCTGAACTCCGCCAGAAGGCAAACGAGAGGCTTCGGCTGGGGCGGGTACATGTGTTCAAATGGAAACCAGGGGACAGGGCATGGTTGCACTGTCCCCAGGTGCCACTGGCAACCTCGTCAAAGTTGGTACGGCCGTGGCGGGGGCCAGTGGAGGTCGTACAGGTCTTACGGCCGCAATGTGTTCGCGTCAAATGGGGGAGGCGTCGGTGGTACGTGCACCCCTCAAGGTTGAAACCGTTCATTGCGCCGGCCCGTGGTTCACACACACACACGCATGGCCAAACGTGTGAGGGGTCCGCCGACTCCCCGACGTCGCTGCTCTCGCCTAACATGACGTCAACTGTTCCATCTCCAGGTGCAACAGGAGTGACGGGTCCACGCCCGCCAACCCCTCCCGGAGGGGTCGGGGGTCACTCGGCAGCGACGCCAGACTCTCTTGCACCCGGACCGTCACCAACCACCACTGAGCGTGCCGGGTCGAGCCCTTGTGACGGGCCCGCCGCGAGAACGCGCGCCAAAACGCGCAGACTATTGTGAGGTCGGCCGTTGGGGGGCCCTTGCGGACAGTGGGGGAGGGACATCCGGAGCGCGTGTATATATGTTGGGTTTGCGGAATGGGGTATTTATTCGGGAGGGTGCGCCGGGTTATTTTTTTTCTCTTTCTTCTTCTACCTGTTCCTGTTGTTGTTGTTGTTATGACTGTTATCGTTCTTGTTAAATTTACGCGAGGCACACACGGTTTTGGGGAGGCATGCACCTTTATTCTGGTTTTGTTGCAGCCGGGGACGGCTGCGAGCTGTACAGGGGGGGGTGATGTAGAGGTGTAATTGTGTATGGGAGCGGATGGCAAACAAACACAAGGGGCGTGGTTAGGGCCGTACACATAGGAGGTGGCCACACCGACGTCCGCACCTGCATCCCCCACGGGCCCCTCCCGGGGGGGCCGCAGACTATAAGAGGGGGTGAGCCGGAGGGCTCGAGGTGGAGGTATCAGCTTTAACCAGCGAAGACGGAAGACCAGCTAGAATAGGCCCCGGAGCTCCCCTGGCTCGCTGTCCTTATAAGGGCCGACCAGGGCAAGCCGGTGGCGTGGCCCCGAGAGCCCAGACTGACGAGCAGGTCTGGGAACTCAGGGGGTCGGATCCCAGCTTGACCAGGGCTGGGACAGGTAGCCTCCCCTAGCTCCCTAGTGGAGGACTTGGGCTTAGGTTAGCGGGGCTTAGATGTTGTGTCTCCCTGTTAGCCGAGTAAGGGGACGTTACCCCTTAGGTCCTGTGTATACTCGCTAACTGTATACAAGTTGTGTTAATAAATAAGTGTGCCTCCGATCCCGTCGTCAAGCCTCCTGAGTAATTACTACACACTTGTAAACCTAGATTGGAAACTAATTTCTTAAGAACTGCTTTTTGTGTTTAGTTTGTTGTCCTTCCCCCGCACCTCCGATTTGCGCGGTTGACTACATGCGGTTTGAAAGAAGTTCAACATACATACGTCACTGGAAACTCCAAACGAATCCCTCCAAATAAGCGCTTTCCACCTCAACAATCATGCAGCTGAAGACCACGCTTGACGTGTCCTCATGATGCCCCCCAAGATATCATTAATAGAACCCTGACCTTCAAACACCACATAGAACAGATCAGGCTAGCACCCCTCCCCCCACCCCCTTTGTAGATTTCCAAACTAATAAAGTAGTCTTGGGGAATATCACCTTATTTCCTGGCCGAAGGTGGCATTCACATTCTACTCTCCTGCAAATCATAAGGCGAATTTATCAGGGTCACTTTTTTCAATCGTTTGGCAGGGGACACTCCTTCTAAATTGGTGTCCATCTCGCAAATCCAGTGAGTTGTGACACTTAACAAATCCAACATGTTGTGACACTTCCTCTTGGGGGAAAATCCACACCGTGCTGTGTTGTGAGTGTCACACTTTTCCCTCGACTCTCACCCCCTCAGCGCTGTGCGTTTGCTTGTGTTCTTGGAGGAGGCGTTGTGCTCTTGCGTGCATACTTCCTCCACCCTTAGATCTCGCTCTGCTCGTAAGCCGTGAGGGGTTGTGGGTAGAGCGTTGAGTAAGTCACATGCAAGGGGCGGGCGCTCGGCGCCTTCTCGAAAGGCTTCTCTGCGCTGTTCGTGCCCGTTGCGATTCATGACTGGGAAAAAAAGACGTTTTTCCCAAAGTAGAAAGCCTAATTACATCTATTTGAGGGAAAGCGGTAGACCCATTCTCACCGTTTACAATATCTCACACCCGATGTTCGGAGGGCCGTTAGATGCTGCAATGATGAGTTGTGGCCGCGGGTTGCTGAACAGATGGAAATATCCTGCGATCGCTGTGAAAAAAAGTGACTTTCAATGCCCACCCCCTATTATCCTCATGAATGAAATGAGTGGCAATATGATCTCCGACTCCGAAGATCAGGTCCGGAGATTTGCCGAGCATGTCTGGACGATGGGCGGGGGAGGGCGAATCCCTTCTGTGGATGTGGTTCATGAAGGACACTGCTTACCAGTTGGAGGAGCAACAATGGAGAAGCGAATAATGAGCAGCTCTCTGGGCGCAAAAGAAACAGCAAGACCATACATTGGGGAGTACAGGCAGTGCATCTTGCAAGTCATGTCGGTCACCTAACCCAACAACATCTGAGTCTGTCTCGTGACCTCAGGCCCCTAACCCTGACATGGCCCCAAATTGACATGTTTGGAACCACAGTTAACAGAGCGTGAAGGAACGCCATCTAGTGCTCAGGGGGGGAAGAGGCCGACCTAAAGTGACTCGAGAATTAGTTCCATGGCATCCCCTTTTCCCTGGGTTGTGGCTCCTTGACTTGATGTCGGGCTCGGCTGACTGAAGGTGTACCCGTAGGGCATTCCCTCGCATATCGAGGGACTGTGTCGTCTTGTGGTGTGGTCTGATACTGTTATTGCTGTTGTTTTGCCGCCTTGCCTAAGCTTTGGGATTTTGCTGTACTGATGCAATTTTAACTGCTGTACTTGATCTATTTTGCGTACTTAGTATTTGTGTGATTTGTTTACCTTTCCTATCTTTCTTTAACTTAGTTTGGTGTTGTAACTCTTTTACCTGCCCCTACTGGACACCTGTGAAAAAGAGCTTTATTGCTCATTGAATTTCTCCAGGAAGAATACAGATTCTGACTTCAACAATAGCAATATACGATAAATTCTTGGTTCTTTCGGTAAAGTCACGTAGATGGAAAACACAAATCTAATTTAAAAGCAAAAAACCCACGACGTTTCGATCGCAACACAAGCGTTCTTCTTCAGGTGGAGAGAAAAGAGCGGGTAAGCTTCCAAATGCAGCTGCTTATAAGGATTATAAGAATGTGGCTAAAATAGTAATTTAAGACATTAACATTAAAATAATGCTTTCGATATAATTTATTGGTGGAAAAAAGCATCTCTTAATTTATTTTCTTAGCATCATCACCACCACTGCTCTCATTGTGTACAGAAGTTTGTGTGTGCATCTGTGAATTGGAATTGCCATTGAGCGAATATGTGAGTGAGTATGTGAGTGAGTGGGTGAGTAGGTGAGTGAGTCTGTGAGTGAGCGAATATGTGAGTGAGTGAGTGAGTGGGTGAGTCTGTGAGTGAGCGAATATGTGAGTGAGTGAGTGGGTGAGTCTGTGAGTGAGCGAATATGTGAGTGAGTGGGTGAGTGAGTCTGTGAGTGAGCGAATATGTGAGTGAGTGGGTGAGAGATTCTGTGAGTGAGCGAATATGTGAGTGAGTGGGTGAGTGAGTCTGTGAGTGAGTGAATATGTGAGTGAGTGAGTCTTTGAGTGAGCGAATATGTGAGTGAGTGGGTGAGTGAGTCTTTGAGTGAGCGAATATGTGAGTGAGTGGGTGAGTGAGTCTGTGAATGAGGGAATATGTGAGTGAGTGGGTGAGTGAGTCTCTGAGTGAGCAAATATGTGAGTGAGTGGGTGAGTGAGTCTGTGAGTGAGCGAATATGTGAGTGGGTGAGTGAGTCTGTGAGTGAACGAATATGTGAGTGAGTGGATGAGTGAGTCTGTGAGTGAGCGAATATGTGAGTGGGTGAGTCTGTGAGTGAGCGAATATGTGAGTAAGTGAGTGGATGAGTGAGTTTGTGAGTGAACGAATATGTGAGTAAGTGAGTGGATGAGTGAGTCTGTGAGTGAGCGAATATGTGAGTGAGTGGGTCTGTGAGTGAACCTACAAATGCTGTGTGTCTGTGAGTTAGCGAGTAAAGGTGAGCGAGCGTGCGCTTGACTGAGCGAGCTTGCGGGTGAGTGAGTGTGTTCCTAAGCGCGTGAGCAAGCGTGTGCGCGGGTGAGTAGGTTAGTGAGCGACTGAGCGGATTGGTGCTGATGGAGGCATGCGGAGTGTGTGGTTTGTGGTGCCGTGCGCTGCCCATGCTTGCTGGGCTGAAGCTGCCCCCCACCCCCTCCTCCCCTCGTGCCTGTCCTCGCCCCACCTCTCACGTCGCAGTCACTCGCGCTGGGGCAAGATTAAAAAACACAGCCACACACACGCGCACCATCACGCATGCGTACTCACGCACGTACATCACACACGCAGAGACAAAGATCCCCCGTATAGCCTCAACAGACTGTTACGGCAAGTGCTGTTAGCGAGCACATATGAAGGCCGGCATGGCACATGAGGGGTGGGGTGGCCGTCTTTGTCTCTCAAATGCCGATGTTTTACGCATTGCATCAGGTACTTATTTGAGGCTGAGTCGGCCTAGGGGAGGTCCAGCAACGGTTCAGATCATTTTCACTGGCGTTGGTGGCCGTGAGCGGAAATTGAACTCGGGTCGCCGGGTTCACAGCACATCGCGCGCTAACCGCTACACTAGGGCACAGCACACACACACACATGCACACACATTGCACTCAACGCATTTACACACACACGCACACACCACAGATGTGCACACGTGCACATGCTCCGAATGTAGGTAAACATATTTAGCACCCACAGAAGAAAAGGACAACGGTTCTCCATTTTAGCTTGAGAATGTTTCTGACAAGTGCCGCGAGACAGCACATCAGTAAGCCTTCTGCTAGGCTGACACTGTTAAGGCTGACACCACGCACGCCCCGCAAGCTGCCGTTGTTTCTCACTCGATGTTTATTACGTGACCACAGCACGTACTCATTTTAGGCCGAAGATATCAGTATCCACTGCAGTTGTACACAGCCAGGAATTTAACCGACGTCTGTAGGATCGAAGCACAGTGCAGTACGCTCCACTCTGCCACCACTCCGCACGCACGCGCACACACACACACAGGCTCGCGTGTAATTGTGTGCACACAAACGTAAAACCACTCGCGCACCTCATCTCGGGCCCGAGTGGTGGCGAGCGTGCAATAATAAGGGGCAGAGGATGGAAATTCACTCTCAGTTCATTTCAGGACATGTTGGTAATGTGCTTGCGCGCGTTAACCCTCGCTGTGCGCTGCAGCGCGCGCACCCGCCGTGCCAAGCTCTCCCCCCCCCCCCCCCCGAGTTGCCTTCAATGTGCGCTCCTCCTCTGGTTAAACCGCACACCCTGGCCGAGACACCTTCTGGCGCAGCGGTAGGGGCGCGCGCGCACACGTGCGTGCGTCCTCCGTTCCCTACTAATCTCGGGATTAGTCCGGCCCCCCACCCCCCCCCCCTTCGTACCCCATCTCCGAGAGCAGCGGTTCCCGCCAATGTTCGCCCGTCGTCCCACGTTTCGGGGCCCCGGAAGGCCACCGGTCCGCGCCGGGTGGGTGGGTGGAGAGCGGGACGGGGCTGGGCCACCGCTGCGGGCGCGCGACCTCGCCATTCAATTGGCTTAAGACCTCGCAAAGGCTTTGGCGGGCGCGTAGCGCGGTGCTTCGGAGGGGGTCGAGGGTTAAGGACGAAACGAGCGAAATGTATTTTGCCGTTAAATCTCCCGGCATTTATGGCTCGCGGACAAAAGGCCGGCTCTCGGCCCCCAGTTTATCTAGCGTCAAGTGACCCCCGGAGCAGCGTGTCACGGCTGCCGATGTGCACAACGGCGCTGCTCTCTGACAAAATATTTGAAAATAAATGGACGGATTTGGAGAGAGACGTGCAGTGCCGGTGGGGGATCCGTGCCTGCAGGAGACACAGGCAGCGCTGAGGATGAAAAACCACGTTTCCACTTCACCACTCATTTTTTTAACTGCCTGATATTTAACACTTGCCGGAATCCTCTATGTTAATCCCGTGCGCTGTGCGCTCGTTGTTGAGCTGACTTGTTTCATGAACTAATTGTGAGTGCTCAGGTTCACCTGCCCACTGCGATCCTCCTTCGCCCGTTGGAAATGAGTGACTTGAACCGAGTTGGGATTATTGAACAACTAACTGCAGCTCAGGATACAACCTCACATGGAATTTCATTTTAAACGACACCCTCCGTCGTTTGACATTGATTTAAAAACGACACGCAGACAAACACTAATCTATCGCTCTTCATATATGTGTTGCATGTAACAAGGCGGATGACGAAGGAGGTACATTACTTAAACAATGCCAACGAGCTGTTAAAGTGGCACTCCGTTTAAAACAAGAGTGGCTGAGCTGCAGCTGGAACACGCATGTGAATGCCTGCTTGGAGTGACACGGGGGGTTCCGCCGAAGCCTCGGGTTAGCGACGGGCCACATTCCTGACGTGAGCTGCCGGGCTTGCGTGTTCCGTCCTGCCCGGGCCCAAAACTCTCACGCCGCGTGGCACCCGACGCTTCCCCCCCCCCACCCCGTGCCCTCGGCAGGCGCGTGCAGGCGTGCGGACGCCTCCCTCGCTTTTGTTTGGGTAATGACTCCCGCTTTGCGATGGGTCCCAGGACGGGCGTGCACGCGGTGGTGCCCTGTCCCCCCCCCCACCTCACCTGCGTCTGGCTGGAGGCGTGGGCTGGGCATCGCGGCGCCGGGAAGCTCGTTGCACGGCTCTCGTGCAACGCTCGCCTCCCCTTCGGCCCGCAAAACTTCCATTGGGCGGCGGCAGTGGTGTTGTTGGGAGCTTCGCGCGCTGTGCCCCCCTTTGGTGGCTTCGTCCGCATGGAAGGGAGCGCTGCCATCCCTTGTGAATTATAAATGGTGCAGTGATGCACAGGCGTGTGAAGTAAGCATTTCGATGCCCGTGTGCCTGTGCGCGTGCGAGCCCCCACGTGTCTGTGCTTGTGCATGCGTGCTCGCGTTTGTGACTTCGTGTTCCCACGTTGGTTTTGACCTCAGGTTTTTCCATCCATCGCGCGTGCGTGTACAGGTGCAGGCCGATGAAGAACGATGCCTGGGCAGGGTTGAAATGCCATGCTCCTCCGCGTTTGTGTGCCTCCACTAATCTTTGCCCCATGGCCATTCTAAGAAAAAGTACACATTCCACCATGTGTTCCTGATCCCACTGGCAGAGCCATTCGAAATCTGTGGAAGCGCTAACGTTATGTGTCCAATACCATGCCATGCTGGTAGGGCCATTAGAATTCAACATTTGTGTCCAATACCATGCCATGATGCCAAGGCCATTAGAAATCTACAAGCACCAGTGCTAGCATACTGTCATGTTCACTTGGATGGGGCTTTTACAAATTTGAGTGTTCAACAAGACACACTTTAAAATCACAAACACTAGAAAATCATAGTAATTTTGAGATTCATAATTTCAAATTATAATATAATCAGTATGATTATGGTAATATATTCTGATTCTGATATCATTATTTACTCTGTGTTGATGTGACTATAGACCCAACATAATAGTAATTGTTCTTCATATAATTATTTAATTATCAGAACCTAAAATAAACTTAATAAATTATGATGTAATTTTTAAAATGTATTTTTGAAAATGTTAACAACATTAATAACATTAACACTCGCACAAACACTGCTGCTCACACGCGAACACAAATTGACATTCATCTTAACCTTCACATTAACATTAACCATAACCTTAACATTAATTGTGACCTTAACATTAACACAGATATTACCATTAACTTTAACATTAACTTTAACATTCATGCCTTTGACATTACCTATATTGGCCTTAGCATTATTAGAGGTGGTGCAATCCGCAACCTTGGCGTTACCATTAACACAACACTAACGGCATTGCTCTTAGTATGGGCGTTATTGACATTATTAACATTATTAGGGCTCGCATTAATTGCAGTGTGAGACGCGCGCTGCTGTGGCATAACAGGGATCTGAGCGCCGGCAGGGTGCTGGTGGGGCGCCATCATTAACAGCCGAGCAGAAGTTCACCCTGCGCATGCGCCGGCAAAAGCCGTAAAGGGCAGTTTGCCCCGTGTCTTGTTATCGCAGCGGTTGAGCGCGAGGGTCTGGTCAGGGCAGGCGACGCGCTTGCGGCGATCGGCCCCGGCGAGCGCCGAGAACTCGCCGCGTGTCGCTAAACTGCCCGGCCGCGGCGGCTTGCGCTCGTCCTGACGTGCAGCGTGGGGCGCAGCGGCGGCGGCAGCAGCAGCAGCACGGCGCTGCGGGTAGCGAGGATCCGCGACGGTGCCGTGCGACCAGGCGGCCGCTGTTCCGGCGGGGTCGCGCAAAATTATTGGCCTTCCTTGGCCATCCACAGTTGTTTTACGGTCGAAGTCTTCTGCGGTTTTGGTCAGCTGCACGATTCCGGAGTCGGAAGTGGTGCCGGAACGTTGTTTTCAATGGAGAAGTTTCAGTGCGGTCGTTGGTTCAGCAAAACCTGAAGCCTGTGCAACGACTTGCTTTGTGGCCCTGTTACGTCTGTGGATTTGCATGATTCCATACAGTGCTTAAAGAGAATAGTAGAGTATTAAATAACAAAGGTACAGCTTTGATCCTGTGAGAAGAAAGAAAAGCTGCCTTATTCTTAGTTTGACCCTGATTGCAGCTTATATTGCAGCTTAGTTTCAGGTTATTTACTTTTTATTGTACGCTTACTACGTTGTACCAAAACATTGAGAGGTTTTCCAGCCCAATGTTGTGCTTGTAGTGTGTGGTGTTAGATAGTGAGTTGATTGTGGGAGACAGGATGAGGGCTCTGCTTGATAAGTTATATTGAGTGGCAGGATAACAGATGAAAGCGTAGACTTCAGCATAGGAAACTAAAATATCTTTCAAAGGCATACCATAATGGTTAAAGTCGTAAAAAAAACATAACCAGTGTGAAAAATCACAGTTGTATGATTAATAAGGAAAAGACCTAAAGGTCCGGATTGTAAATGCACTGCCAATTTCTAGTGTTTCTTTAAGCAGCGTTTAACATTTTTGAAGGTAATGGCCAAAAAAACCCAAAACTCATTTACAACTCGTCCTTATAAAAAGTAATGTGATTCTTCTGTCCTCCCAGTAGCTGTCCAATCTGCGAATACCGGACTCGGCTTGACCCAAACGCTAGTTTAGTTTGGGGTACATTTGGGACTTCAGCAGCCAATCCCCCCCCCCCGCCGCCTTGCCCCCCGCCCTCCACACTCTATGTAGACATGAGTCAATTGGAAATGCACGCAGCCTTTGCTGTTCCCGACCTTAAAAACCCCTTAAAGAAAATGTTGCATTAATAAGTTTGTTCAGCACCCACAAATTGCTGAATTAGGACTCTACTCAGGAGTGTGAGGATCACCCACGTGTAATTAGGGTAGAGATGGGGGGGGGCAGCAGCGGGGGGGGAGGCGGGGGGGCGTGGAGACGAATGCGTCGGGTGGCCGTGGACTCAGACATCGTTTGCAATTAAGTTTGCTTGAACGAGACTGGCAGCCGAGGGGCGGGAGGCGTGCGAGGCTCAGGCTGGGTTTGACCCTGTCCAGACAGGCGGTTTGAGATGTGGGTTTACCCTCCGCGCATCACTGTCAGCACTGGTATGCCTTCCGAAGATCCCTTAATAATCTCACTTTGTGGAATTGTGCCTGAGAAGGGGGGCAAAGCGCACGGGGAAAGCGAAAACGGAAAGAAATGTATACGACTGCAAGAAATGGAGAGTGAGGAGAGGGAAAGAAATTGCTCGTGCAGGCATCTTGAGCTTGGTTGTCTCGAAAGAGCAGCCTGGGACTGGGCCCTTGACCTCTTAACTCTTGTCAGCGTGGCACAGCTGTTCTTTGGTCAAACACGAGGTTTCGTGACACCTGTAGATAGCGTGTTCTTTTCCGGAGACTGCAGAACAAGCTTGTGTTTTTTTTTGCTAGCTACAGTAGATGTTACACGGCGTGTGATGAGATGTGGTGCATCACTGTGGAGTTGCAGATGCAGTCTTCTAGCGGCGGATTACTAATGACGAACTACGGTGGTGGTGGTGGTGGTGATAACCGAGACAGTGATGGGAGCTGTGTAAATGGAGAAAACCTTGGCACAAGCCACTGAAAATCGTGGCTTTAAGCATAAATGCACCAGCGCTCCTTTCGGCCAGCCGAGGTGATTTGTGCACAACTCATTGGCACCCTATTACATGCAATTGCTGAAGGAAGCTTGCAGCAGCTTGGCGCGAACATTTGTTTTCTTTCTCCCCTTCCTCATTTAAATTCTATTTCATATTCGTGAATATTAAAATAATACGGATAATGCGTTTTTGCAAAATAATGGCCGTTCACAGCAATGCGTGTTTGATGTAAAAAATAATAATGCAAGCACGTTTTGGAAAAAAATTATACATTTGAATTAAAGCACAAAAGGGGGGCGGCACGAGTGGCCCAGAGGTGCACAGTGCCTTGTCTTGCCGTTCAGGGTCAAGGTTCGGTGGGTTTGAAACCCAATCCTGTGCTGTGGCTGTGGACGCTGAATATGCCCTCGTTTTTGAGGGCGCATTAGGACGATTGCACCGCCTGTGCATGGATTTTAAAAGCCCTTAGAGCTCCTTACACCACAGGCAGCAGCAGCAGCAGCATGATGGCATCATGGCTGAGAACGGTGATTTTGGTCCTTAGCGTGTTTGTTAGCTTGTTCCTTAAAATCCAACTTTTTTAGATGCATTCAGTTGCTAAAGATATTAGTCTATCCAGTTATCCTAAATGCTACTGTGGTGCAGTGCATTGCTCGCTCTTTGTTGTGCTTCAAGTGTGCCATTTTGTGCAGTTCGGTTCTCTGTTCTGATGTGCTGTTGATGTGGTGCTGATTGTGCTGTGCATTGTCGTGCTGACTGCACTGCATTGTGGTGCTCATTGTGCATTGCATTGTGGTGCTCATTGTGCATTGCATTGTGGTGCTGACTGTGAAGTGCATTGTAGTGTTGATTGTGCAGTGTATTATGATGCTGATTGTGCAGTGCATTGTGATGCTGATTTTGCAGTGCATTGTGATGCTGATTGTGAAATGTATTATTGTGCTTCTCTTACGATGCAGTCAAAAGTCTCAATTTTGTTTTGCTCCAATGATCATTGAGGCAGTGCTGATCTGCTGTTTACATCCCTGAGCCAGTGGTTTAAATTTGTCTTGTTTATCGACAAGACAGCCACTGTTGTCTTCCCCGACAAATTTTACAACAGAGGGATGAGTCAAGCCCCAACTTGATTCGAACTCACAACCTTCCCATTGTGAGCTGCTCTCTCTCTTTACTGATGGAGCCACCTGACAAGATGTAGCGCGTACCGAGGATCTGCGACGTGGTGTAAAGCATTCGCCGAGCGTTTTTTGTTCGTTGCGACGAAGCCCTAACGGCACGGTTTTCCGTGCGACGTCA
Source organism: Lampetra planeri (assembly GCF_965212315.1). Taxonomy (NCBI): domain Eukaryota; kingdom Metazoa; phylum Chordata; class Hyperoartia; order Petromyzontiformes; family Petromyzontidae; genus Lampetra; species Lampetra planeri. Next base: position 7,391,284 of record NC_136143.1, read on the forward strand.
TGTGCGAGCAGACGCAGATGCGGAGGATTGCCGCTCGGTGGTGCAGGAGCAAGCCACGGCGCTGGGTCAAGCCATGTTCACCCTCCTGGTGGAGCGCTGCTCTCAGCTGCTGGCCACCTCCCTCCAAGGTAAATGGTGGAGCTCGGAGGTGGTGCAGCTGTGTCCGTCTGCCCTTATGCCAGAGGTCACGAAAGGAGGGCCTTGCTGGAGAAACAATCTAAAATTAAGCTATTTTTTTATTTTACCAGGTAAGGCCCACTGAATTAATAGCCCTTTTTCAGAAACGAACTGGCTAAAAACGAAAGTATTTTTAGGTTTTTTCGGTAAAGTCACGTAGGTAAAAATTTTAAATTAATAAAAGTAAAATAAAAATAGAATAAAAATCATGACGTTTCGGAGGCAACACAAGCTTCCGTCTTCAGGTGGAACCGTCACAGCACGATAGCTGCATCAAGTAAGAGAAATTCCAAGAAAACAGTCCTTGTATATATACTGGTTGAGGGTGGGAGGAGCCAAGGTAGGCCCTGGATATTATTATTGTGAGGTTCGGTGCGGCTGAAGCACGCTGTTAGGAATGAGCCTTTGTTGTGTAAACTGGTTGAACTCGGAGGTTCCAAGAGTTAAATCTAAAATTAAAAACGAAAGCTCAACGAAGTGGCTTATGTGGAAATTTAGAACAGCCAAATACTCTAAATGCATGTTTCTAAATGCGGAGGGAAAAACCGTAGGACCTGCAAAAAATTCACACGACCGCGGGGGAGAACATGCAAACTCCAATACAGGCATCAGGGTCGGGATCGAACCCGCAACCTCCTGAAAACCAGCCAAGGAAGTTAACATCTCGCCACCGTTGAGTTATCGCTCACAAGATGCATATTTGCATCCCCCTGTGCACAGCCTTCACAGTGAATCCCGACAGAAACGGTCGACATTGCTTGGGAATACATTCAGTTGTTCCCTTCAGCGACATAAATTTGTTGCTGTTTATACTCAGCCTGGAACTTGCTCCCTGCACCCAAACCCAGTCACTCCCATCATCAGCCACGATCAATCCACTGCTGGATGAAGGCCTTCAGAAGCCACCTCCACCTCTCATGAACCTGCGGTGCAGAAATCCATCCAGCACCTGTACACGAACCGATTTCCACCGCTCCCATCTCCCCTCCTCTCTCTCGGACGCCTTCCATTCGTTGGCTTTCACCCTGTTATTTCTTCTTGACCGTTGGCCATGAAACCCAGTCACTTATTAAGGTAAAAGCACACGGCAAATTGCCACACGCCACCACAACACATTTGGACCCCCTGAAAGAGTATGTTCACATGCAAATCTTGCTCTGATTTCAACGGAATGCGAATAAAAGGCGGCCAACGCAGCGTGTATCTCACCCGCTTCCACAGATGGGAAGGCCACTCTCGCACGTTGTCACGCGAATGCTCGTTTGAAGCGTGATTATAGCAGCCGCAGCTGCACGCGTTGTTCTGTGGCTGCAGTTCGTGCCTCGTGTGAACACACGTCAGTAATTGGGTGCACAATGATGTTGCTTAAGCGTGTCTCTTTCGCGTGTCTCTTTCCCGTGCTTGTTAAAACCAATTTTTTTTTAAAGAATGCAAATTAATTTTGCTGAATATTGTGAGAATATGTTGCGGTAAAAAAAAAAAACTCCTGTTAATATTTAACTGAAGGATGTTATTTATATTTTCGGTGACAAATTGGCCAAATTAAAAAATATATACTTTATCAGCCCCGAGTCATATTATTCAGCTCGAGTACTAACGAAGAGCAAATAGCCCTCGCTTGAGCACAGCAGTTTGCCTCTCCAAGTAGGAGCTGTTTTGAAATTGAGATTTTAACGATTGCAAGCCTAAAAGTCGTCAAATATGGTGTACACTGCCGTAGCTATGGCGATCGCTCCCAGTAGTTACATTGTGTGCAGCAGTTTAGACGTGTTCTCCTGTAATGTCAAGGGGGATGTTTTCTTTGTTGAGGCTTATCTGCCGGAATACAGCAAAGTCCGTTTGGCAAATGCCATGAAATCTGCTCTTGGCAGTCCCATGTGGAAACTCGCGAGCTTAACTTCACCCCCACAATTAAGCGGCATTTTTGTGCTGCATATTGATGGTGAGGAGTGCAGCAATTTATCTTTCTTGATTTTCATCTTGCATTTATCAGAATGTTCCGGTGACGCCGCCTCAAGGTGTTTAATTGAATGGGTGTGTGACATTTCAGTTCCAGATCGGAGTGTGTATGTTTTAGAGAAATCTTATTTTCGATATCTAAATGCTGGGTATGTGTCCTTGGCTCTTTCATGAGCCAATGGGATAAGTGAAGAATCTGCTTGATTTGGTTGCCAATGTATTCGTGCTTGGGATTGGGAATTCACCGCTTTCCGATGTCCGAGTGCCCGGTACAAGTCCTTGGCTGCGCACTCGTCCCCTGGGAGGCCGTGAGTTTCCATCCCAGTTGCCAAGCCTCTGGGCCAGGGCTCGCTCTCAGGATGGGCCTCCAGGCCCCCCTTTCACAGGGGCTGAGTCATCGTGTGCGTGCGTGCCTTATTGCTCAGGGATTTACTGCATGCAGATGGCTGTGCCACGTGGGCTCTGGGTTTGTGACCCGAGATTCAAAAGGTCACGGCCGCCGTGGTCAGAAATGTTCCCGGTGGTGCGCGCTTGGCACCGGGCGTTCTCGTCTCCGGCGCTCGAAGCGGAGGCTATGGGCGCCACGTATCATCATTTTCTAGAGCCCCGCTGCACAGTGGGAGGAAAATGAGCAGCACGCGCACAGCGGGGTAGCATGTTTATCTGCAGCGGTGCGGTGAAGCTCTTGGAACGCAGTGGGTAAGCACAGTGACCTGCAGCGAATCCATCTATATGGGATGTTGGCTGGTTTTGATACAATGTGGGCAGGCCAGCCTCTCAGTGGAAATCAGGGCAAAAAAGAACGACCATCGCTCCAACAGCACGTTTACACACTTGAGCTGTCTGCTGTTTGTCACACCGCGCAGCTGCATCAGTGTAACTTCCAAACTTCTGTCACCTCACTCCCCCCCCCCCCCCCGTGAAGATCCCGAGAGACCCGCTGAGTCGTCAATTCTGTCAATGAGGGCCCTCGTACTCGGCTGGGTCACGACTCGCCACACCGTATTGTGTGGGGGACGCTTGGCGATTGGTGTTGGGAATGCACCACAGGCCATGTATAAATGCCATGGGGGCATGTAGGCGTTTTCAGAGGTTAAGCGTCGTATTACCTTTTCCAGTTGCTTATAATTTTCGGAAAACAATCCAACAAAGAAGTAATTTATTTGTTGTATATGAACCTGGCTGTGTGTATGCAGCCTCTCTCAAAAGGCATTAGTGCTATGCGTGTGCACGACAGGTTTTTTTAATCAGCACCATATATGTACTATGGATTCAGAGCATTCAGGTATAAAAATCACGATAATGACAGGTCGTTATAGAAAGACCGTGAAGTTTGTAAGTTTAAACCTACTGGCTTACTGAGCGAATACTCCTACTTCCTTGCTTCTTGAATGCAAATGAATGAGAAGGTAAATCAGAGAAAAAAGAATGATCATTTCCTGCTTTCCAATGAGACTGGAAAGGTATTAATTATCTTTTAGAGCGGAATTTCCTGTGTTTTGTTATTTTTCCCCAACAGAAGCACTTGATGTCATCTCGACTACCGATGTCATAATTGATGGCATCATCGTGGCATTGTGCTGCGATGCCTGTACGGTGTCAAGAAAATGGCAGTGTACAGCATTGGATTCAATAATCTACGTGTGCGGAGCTTTGAGTGTTACCCCCCTCAAATGCGTGTGTTTTCCCTGGGTTCTCTATCTCGGTGCTGAATAAGAGTAACATTTTTAGCTGAAAACGAGTTTTAATAATAATGATGCAATTTATAACGCGCGCAAATTTGCGGCCGTTACGTCCGCAACTCGGAGGCGCAGAGCCAAGCTCAGAGTCGCTCAAAAGCGTGGTTAGAGGTGAGTTTTTAAGACTCTCTCGAAGGAGGCGATTGAGGTGATGCTGCGAATGTGCAGAGGGATAGCGTTCCAGACTGTTGGGGCTGCCACCGAGAAGTGGCGCATAGACATGACCATCCTGGATCTTGGTATCAAGAGGAGGTCGTGAGTCACGCTGCGCAGGCAACTGCCGTTGCTGAGCTGCAAGTTGTCAATAATGAAGAAAGGTACGGCGGGCAGGCAGATGTGTGACATCATTGAGGAAATTGGAGGTAAATAAAAGGGCATTATTATGATAAGCAAGCAACAATATCTTTTAACCAGGTGAGGGCCCATCGTGCTGGATCAGAGTTACGAAAGCAAAAACGGCCGTACAAGATAGCACAGTACAAATCGCTTAAAATAAAATATGAGAGGAGTGTTATACAGAGATGATAAAATTCCAAACAATAATCATATGAACCCGAGGCTGATCTGCGTATTATATTGATGTCTGTAAAAAGAATGAGCTTTAGGTGGAAGAAGCTATCGTCAGCCTATGTATCGATTAAGATAAAGTAGAGATGGTGATGCTGAAGACTTTTCATCTTTGCGTGAAATTTGGTCCAGGTTATTGGTTAATAGTGTCAGCATATTTAGCCATTCTTAGAAGGTGGACTTTTTCCAAAACTCGGTGGCCCAGGAGAGGTACTCAAAATATGTGTTTAAAGATGGACAGGAAATATTAAACGGTTACCAACATTCAAAACTAGACTGAGTAAATTACATTAAAACAGAAAATAAGTCCAAGCTCGTTCCACCAGCTGCTGAATCGTGATGTGGCTGGAATCCATAGTCTTAAAATAACTCCATCTCTAACCATGCCAAGTCTAGGTTTCTAATACAGCACAGGTTCACTGTCAAGACATGTGCCCTCTGCTCGCATGCACACGTACTTGCTCATACACAAAGATAAAAAAATCCCCTGTATAGCCTTAACATACTTTTCGGACAAGTGCTGTGAGCGAGCGCCTATGAAGGCCGGCACAGCACACGAGGGGATGGGTGGCCAACACGACGCCCGACCGCCTATGGAGACCCAGTGGCGATGTTTACACACCACCGCAAGTACTCATTTCATGCCGAGTCGTGTTCAGGAAGGCCCGAGTAGTGCAGCGAGCTCACCGCTCGCTGTTCTATGACACAAACACAGACAACATGCGAGCACTCAAGACACATGAGTGAACACATGTACGCACGTGAACACATCTGCATGCACACGCCGGCGCGTACTCCTGTGCCGACGTGGTTGCGCGCGCGTGCACGCACACACGCACGCGTTCTTCTCGCCCTCCTGGAATAATGGGATATATGAGAACAATCTGCTCTTGGCGCCGGTGCATCTTTAATGTGAGGAGGCAGGGGTTGAACAGCGTACACAAACATCCTATCGTTTTACCAATCGGTGTTATTGCATCCCATGTACTGTACAGTAAAAAAAAAGTTAATCTGCTGCACTGTGCGCAGAAATATGAACAGCACCTCAGTAGGTGAATGGGCAATAGCAGCAGCAGCAGCAACCATGAGAGGATTTGCAAAGAGTGGACGCTTGATGAGCTGGACCCAACACCGCAACACCGTACCTTGGTGCTGTGCGCCTTACTTCAAACCTTAATAGCGTGTTGCTAACGGCACATACAGCCCACCAGTCAATGCCAGCCTGAGCACTTTAGTAGTCCCATTCTAAAGAATAAGCAGCAGTGCCAAAAAATAAAACCGAACTTGTGCGCACACACTCTTTTAGAATCAAACTCACACTTACAAATGTGCTCCAACCTGCTCGTTTGCCTCTTTGTTTTCTCATTTTGATTGGAATTCGGTTTTCGGAAGCTCAGCAGAATTTCGGATTCGATTTGATCCGGCTCTGATGGATTCGTCCCATTCCCAGCATGTGATTGTGCGTGCGTGTACACAAGTAAGTGTGTGTTTGTCTGTGAATCAACAACGTACAAGCTCACACACAAAGATGCCCCGTCTAGCCTTAACAGACTATTGGGGCAAGTGCTGTTAGCGAGCAGTACCTATGAAGGCCAGCACAGCACATGACTGGGTAGGTGTCCAGCACCACGCCTGGCTGCCTTTGTCTCCTTTTTGGCGATGTTTACACATCGCACCAGGTACTCATTTGAGGCCAAGTTCACCCAGTGGATGCTCAGGACCGGATATACACACGCACATACACAAACAATTAAGTGAGCGTGTATAACGTGTATATACGCGTGTGTAGAGAACTACAATAAGGTTTTGTACACCCACATACGCATCTGTAAATACTTGTGTTACCCCTTTTGCTGGTGTCGCATTTGTTATCATGGAATTCTTGTTTGGATTGTTTTGCATTTTTTTTTGCCAAAGAGAAATGGCAAAAAAACAAAAGAATGCATGGGAAGAGGGAGGTGGGGTTGTAGTAATTGCTCCGAAAGGTCAAGGAATAGTTTGCACCAGAGAATTTTTTTGGAGGAAATTGTTCCTTGCAGGAAAAAAATACACCGGGGTTACTGAGCAACCAGAAAATTTTAATCTTTCATAATTTTCTTCTTTTTTTTTTAGGTTAAATATACTTTGGCAAGCGTGTTTTCATTTTCCCAAAATGTTTACGGTGTCACCGCTTTGTATTATAACATTTTCTGTACGATACATTTTTTATTTTTCATTACTTTAACACTCTTTTTTATTCACTTGTCCACATGTGCAAAAAGTTTGTTTGCAAAGGGATATTTATTTTCCGCTTAATATTTTTTAAAGTTTATTTTCTATTTGCGATTGGTGGTCGCTTCTTGGCACCTATCTGCCTGTTCCTCCCGGTGGGAGCATAAGGAGGGTTAGGAGATGTCCATCAAATGCCTTGCTCCGTCTCATTCTATATATTTATCCTTCCATCCACTTGTATGTAGCTCTACCTCGCTGAGTAGTGCCAAGGAGCATACACCATCACGTGAACTCCGGTCATCCTCGCAGCGGGTTTTGGCTAACCATCGAGCAAAGAACGGTCACTGCATCGTGTACTTTCAGATGTGCTTCTACGGCCGTCTGGAACGCTCTTTCAATATTAGGAAGCCACTGGAGCGATGTTACTTTTAAATCATCTAGTTGAAAACTAATTTCTTTCTAACTGTCTTTTGTTGTCCTCCCGCACGGTTGACTACGTATGGTGCGAAAGAAGCTCAACGTGTATGTATATATCTTTATATACATATGTACGTGCGTAGGCTTTTGATTGGCTAAACTTATGTTGTGTGGAGGCTAACAAGAGGCTCGCTTTAGTAACTCTGTGCTCACACCCTGGTTGAGTTGACTGCACTCAACTTGAGTATCCAGTCTTCTGTGGGAAAAAAAGAGGCTTGCAGTGGCTGTGCCGTAAAGAAATTCCATCTCTGTTGTTCTAAGAATTGTTGGTTAAAGTATTGTTTTCCCTTTGCCTTTGAACGAGCATTTTTGGTTCATAATAGCAAGTAAGTAACGCAATATTTGAATCTTTTTTTTCGGGTTACGGAAAGTACAGTTTTTGCTTGTGACATGTGTTAACGTTCTGGCTCCTATTTGGGGATAATTGAAGCGAATGTTGGCTCGAGACGTAACCCGTTTTTTCGTGTGTATGGTTCGTATTTTTCTAGTATTTCACTTTTATTGCAAATGCAGGCTCGTGCAAAGGAACTTTGGGGAATGTTTAAATCCTTCAGCGTCGCCTTGACCTCCAGTCGCCTGCAGCAGACAGCTGGCCCTCAGTGAGCCGGCACCATATTTTTTTTCTTTTCCAATCCCAGCTGTAAGTCGGGAGTTTGTTGTGGAATTATTGCAAATATTTTCCCCAAAATACACTCGAGGAGACTTGGATAATGACTGCCGGGGGGAGGGGTGGGTGTGTTTGTGGCTGGGCTTGTCCGGGCCATTGCAGGTATGTTACGTGGCGTTTTCGTCGGTTGGGGGGGTGGTGGAGCTCACTGCGAGATTTTCTTCCTACGGGTGCCTGTCGAGTGGCCTCTGCTAGGGCCACAAAGTGTTGCTGTTGGCTTCTCTTAGAATCATCTTCTTGGTTCTTTCGGTAAAGTCACGTAGAAGGGAAATAATAAAATAATAAAAATAAAACATAACAAAATAATTCTCACGACGTTTCGGCCACAACGCAAGCAGCCGTCCTCAGGTGAAGACCAGGTCTGTCGGGGAGACAGACCTGGTCTTCACCTGAGGACGGCTGCTTGCATCCTCAGGTGTCCTCAAGTGAAGACCAGGTCTGTTGGGGAGACAGACCTGGTCTTCACCTGAGGACGGCTGCTTGCGATTCATCTTCTTGGTTCTTTCGGTAAAGTCACGTAGAAGGGGAGACAGACCTGGTCTTCACCTGAGGACGGCTGCTTGCGTTGTGGCCGAAACGTCGTGAGAATTATTTTATTATGTTTTATTTTTATTATTTTATTATTTCCCTTCTACGTGACTTTACCGAAAGAACCAAGAAGATGAATCCCTGCAGTCACGAAAGCTTTAAATCGAAAAATTCTCTTAGAATATTTAACGGTTATCTCCTCACGCGTGCGGGGTTTTCTCCCTTTAACCAATTTTCCTTCCACGTCGAAAATATCGTCAAAGAAGTTGGTAGGGCATTCCAAATATTGGACCCTCCTGAAAGGACACCCTTTAGGCTCGGTGAGGTTTTCCCAGCTCAATCCAGGATGATTATGGCGATAAAATGCATTAAATGAGTTTCTCTTTAGGATATTGATATTTTTTCAGCGACATTTTCTCCAGGGATGCTGGCATAAAGTGGCCTCGTCTGTAAAAAAAGTCTTGCAAGCTGATTTCCGTGCTGTCTCTTCCCAGATGCCCAAAGTTTATCTCAGCATCCCCCCACCCCCTCTTGAAGCACGGCACTCAAACAGGGGATGCCACCCAGCTCCCCTCTCCCAGAGAAGACGCAGAGTCAGGGTGTGGAGCCTCCTTTATGAAGCAGACATTGAAACAGTTTATCCACCGAGTATCATGCCATGATCCAGGGGCACAAACACAGATTTCCCTTGCAAAGCGAGCCTCTTTGCCATGGGTCACCCAATTTAAAGTCCGTGTCAATTAGACAGACCTCTCAATGCGCGCTCTGTCAAGCGAAAGGATTCAGCCCTGAATGGCCAAACGCAGGGAAGGTCTCTGCCTGGTGCCCCCCCCCCCCGACGATAAATCCCCACCGCGTGCTAATGAATGCGCGCGTGTGGCTCGAGCGAGAGAGCGACGTACGAGCGAAGCGCGCTGGTGCCCCGCCATGTACCCATGTTTTTTCTGGCCCTCGTTTGAGATGGGGAATCTGGGTGCCGATCGGAGCGTGCAACTCGTCGCAGCCAGCGTGGTGCGTTTTTTTTTTTAGAAAGACTATGCTTTGGTATTCACCGTGTAATGTTTCAGAAATGCATCCCGGCTAATGAGGTAGATCACAAAACTCCCACTGAAATTTCACAAATTAGTTCGCATTATAAACCGTAATATGCAACAACGAGGTGCACCTGAGGTTTTCATACATAAACATTTGTTGCGCGATTTGAATGTTTTTTTTTTAGTTTCCCCTTTGATTGTTCGCCGTGCATGTGTGAGTGTGCTTTTTGGCTTGGGCGGTTTTTTTCCATGCATTATTCACGAGTTGCCGCGTTCAAACGCGTAATTAGTTTGTATCGGTGCCTTCGCGCCACGTCCTATACACAATTGTGTGCCCGGCGGCTGAAAGCTCTAAAGCTTTCAGACTGAGGAAACAGGTGGATGTCCCCCCCCCCCGCCCCCCCGCCATCCTGCAGCTCGTTAAGCTGGCGCAAATGAGCTAATTAAATGAAGTGTGTGCGAGGCTAACGAGGATGCGCTGCGGCTCCAGCGTGTCCTCGCTGATGCGTGCGCATCTTTGCCGTGGCGTTGCCCGTGGCTCCGTCACGCGCGGCCCCGCAAGTTGACGTTGGGCCGCGTGGCCCCGTCGTGGTACTGCGTGACTGATGTTCCACAGTGCCGCTTGCCCCCCTTTCTTCTCCGCGGGGCCCGAGGTGACCCTGACGCCTTGCCGTGAGAAATCACGACACCTGCCACCGAGCGCTGGCATCAATAAACCCCCTCCCACTGTCGCGATGTTGCACACGTAGAAGAGCATTGTGGTAACGCGTAGATTCATCCATTTCATCTCTCAGAATAATTTCTTATCACGATGAATGCATGGGATCATGCTGTGAGAATTTATTATATGGCGTTTGTGCATAGTATAAACCTATGTATAGTGGTCTTAATTGAGCAAACAAAACTGTATAGACAGTACGAACAATACAATAATAACCAATCATTAACTCACGACCCCGATTTCTTTGGGGTTGTTGGGGTGAATTGTTACATGGTTGATATAGAATATGCACGAATAATTATTTCGGTTTTTTTGACGCGATACTTGCACTGATAAGGCGTTTCTGGAATGGCTATAAATGGTTCAACTGTGGCGAATCTGTGTGCCTTCAATGTCCTCATAATGAAACCTCTTTGTAACTCATAGTTGTACGGGCACACATTAAACTATACATGTCTAATAGAGTGGGGGGTTTATCTCGTGATTCCTGGCCTGGAATCGTCATTGCATTTTTCAGTAAATATACGTTCAGTGGAATCGCGGGGCACCAAGGCTGTGCTGAGCCTGGTGTGGAATTTAGGTAAGAAGAGACGACCCAACGGGCTCTGGGGCCTGGTCTCTTCACCAGAATCACCATTGACATATATAAGCCGATGGCTATGCTATGAGTTTTAAAGGTGATCCTGGTCTATGCCAGTCAGAAGGGAATGGCGACCAAAATCTCCAGTATCGACCAGAATCACCAGTGAGGTGTATTACGTAGGGATCGGTTATATGTTTCAGTGATGGTTCCGCTAGGTTTGCCAGGCCCGACGGATCCTTCTGCCTTGTCTGAAAGTCACGCCGGAATTGGGAAGGAATCGGTAATTCTGCACACTGGGCATTGGAAATACATTTCAGTGGAAATTCTGGCTGCCTGGAATTGGTAATGCTTAAGTAAGCCAAGCAAAGCTGAACTTGGCGAATCTAGAATCTCAATCGAATCGACTTCTCATGCGCACATCTTCTGTGGCAGAATCCCTGTTTAAATCCCATGGAGATTTAACATGGGGATCTCCATAGAAGAAGAAGAATTCCTGCAGGAATCATCCAGGGATAAATCAAATACGATTCCTCCAGTAATTATCCAGTTCTAGTTAGAGTTAGATGGAGCAGGAAAGACTGCAGTGCATTTCATTCACAGTGCCCGTGTAAATTTGTTTCTGGGCAAACGATGTCAATACATCAATAGTGTATCTGCAGTGCATCAACATAAGCAGTTGTGAATAGATTGGGTGACACGACCGCCATTAGCCCAGTTTGTGCCGAGTCCATGGCTCGATTTTTGCAGCTGCGCAGTCATTTCTGTGGGCGTTTGTCAAAGTCCGCTGTCAGCCACACCGTGGCTGTTACAGACCAGAGGTCGCAAACGGGTTTTGTTTCCTTACCCGTACCCGTACCCGGCCGCACCAGGGTCGCAAATGGGTACCCGTACCCGGCCGGCTACAAGTAGCCGTATCCTACCCGTATCCTACCCGAAATGAGTGACAAACGGTTACTCACCAGTGACTCACGGCCTACCCATACCCGTACCCGGCCGCACCAGGGTCGCAAACGGGTACCCGTACCCAGCCGGGTACGGGTAGCCGGGTATCGGGTAGGGTACGGGTATCGGTTACCCGGTTGCGACCTCTGTTACAGACCCAGAGACGTCATCATTCATTTGTGGCAGTGTCAGAAGGGGCCGGTACAATAAGTAGGTTGACAACCTCTCTGTGCTACTTGTTTTTTTTTGTCAAGATCTCTTGTTTGAAATCATCATCATCCATGGTCAATCCACTGCTGGAGGAAGTCCTCAAGCCGTCACCTCTTGTGATTCTGTGATGTGATGATCCACCTAGCGACCGCACAAATGCTGACTTTGTCACTCCATCTCTTTGGCGGACGTACGCTGGGACGTGTTAGATTCCTTGGCTGCTCCTTTTTCTTGGCCATCGGCTTTCGTCGTCTCCTTGATCGACTTGTCCTGACGAAGCCCCCTTTATCGTGACAGTGTGAATAGTGCATTCAACTGCGCGTGTTCTCAAATCCGTGCCATCTTCTTTCTGCCTCTCATTGTATGTGTGTGTATGTTGAACTTCTCTTGCACCGCACGTGGCCAACCGTGCTAATCGGAGATGGGGGGGATATTGTATAACCCAAGTATGAATCTCGACATATTTCTTGATGCACTTTTCAGTTTTTTGTTTCATTCTCGTTGTTAATGTCCATGTTACTGATCCGGATGAGTTAAACCTCTTCCCTTTTTAGCTACGCTGGTATGTTATATATTTTTTTTCAAGTTCAGCTTTACAAAAGCACTCCATCCTGCTCTCGTCCGACACTTTGTTTTACCAGTTTGATATTAGCCTCCCTTCTAGAGGTACCACAACGCCGCAGAAAGTGATTTCTTTGTGATCCACTAACCCAGCCTTCCAGTTGCTGGTTTGCAGGCGTTTTCCTATATAAGCGAAGGGATTAGCGCAAACATCCCAAACAGGGCCCTCCTTGTCGAGTCTTCACTCGGAGAAGCTTTCCTGCATTAACATCGGGATGTTGTTGTGTTTCTAGAGGGTGTTTGTATGGTGGTTAAAACGTGTGTTATTGTGTGTGTGTTGGCCTCCCCTAGGTCGACTCGGCCTCAATTGAGTACCTTGTGCGGCGTGTAAAAACATCGCCACTGGGAAGACAAAGGCGGCCGGGCGTGGTGCTGGCCGCCAAACCCCCCTTGTGTGCCATGCCGGCCTTCATAGGCGCTCGCTAACAACACTTGTCTGTTAAGGCTACATGGGAGATTTTTGTTTTGTGTGCGACAGCAGAGGTGCAGCAGCAGCAGCAGCAGGGCGGCGGCAGCGCTGCGTTGTGCGTGTCGCGCCTGCACTCGGATGTGCGGGACCTGCTGCCTGGCCTCAAGGTGTGGTCCGACTGGATGCTGGGTCACCCCGAGGAGTGGAACCCCCCGCCCACCTCGCTGGACATCCCCGCAGAGTGAGTCTGTCGATGCGTGAGTATGCAACTCCAGAGAGTTGCACCTAGCCTGCCACGAGAAACCGCTACGTGGATCTAACCCGCAAATAAAGATATGAATCATAGTGTGGCTACAAACACCTACGTTATTAGTTAACCGAGGCGATGTCAGAACTGGTCGGTGGTGAATGGTGGTTGCGGGTGTGTGTGTGTCAGCATATTTGTCTGTTGGTATCTCTGATTGTATGTGTGTATTTGTGTGTGTGTGTATATATGTGTGGAGCGGTAGTGTAGCGGTTAGCGCGCTGCGGTACGAACCTGGCGACCCGAGTTTGATTCCCGCTCACGGTCAACACCAGTAACGATTATCTGAACTGGTCCTGGGCCTCCCCTAGGTCGACTCAGCCTCAAATGAGTACTTGGTGCAGTGTATAGAATTATCGCCACTGGGAAGACAAAGGCGGCCGGGCGTGGTGCTGGCCACCCACCCCTTCATGTACCATGCCAGCCTTCATAGGTGCTCGCTAACAGCATTTTCCCCAAAAGTCTGTTAAGACTCTAAGATTTGCATTTCGCCCAAAAGGGTCTGCCAATACATTACATGCATGATCATTAAAATGATTCATATATATGTAATGAAATGCAGTAGACCATGTTACTGTATGTAATTCAGTACGTCTAAATTATCTGGGAAAGTATATTTAAAGGATGTTAAATGTACGGTCATCATTATCATCCATGGGCAGATTGCCCGTAGATGACCGCCGAACATTTAGTCATTTATTTTTACTTTCCTCTGTCTTACATAAATATGCTCAAGTAACGTGCATCTCTCTGGCACCAATCTCTCATCTCGTCAAGCCATTCTCTGTTAGGTTTTCCTCTCTTTCCAGTTGCATTTTTCCGAACTCCACACTTTACATTTTCCTGTTGTTGTTCATCCTACACGTGTGTCCAAATAGTTGCGACTTTCCTTCTCATCACTGCCTGCATCATCAGGTCAGCTTCTACGTGCAGCCTTTTTCTTACTTCTATGTTGGTCAGTCTTTGGGTCCAGCTTGTACACTACTTGGCATTAACGCCGGGGGTTTGGGGGATGGAGGAGGGCTGGGTGATTCGGGGTGGAGGGGGTAGCGTTGTTGTGCGATGGGGGTGGTCGATGTATCCTAGACCCGATCAAGGGAGAGAACTATTGTACTACTCCTACATGTGTACAATGCACTTAATGTGTAAGGGGTGGTGTGGGAGAATGGTGATGGGGGATTGGGGTTTGCTGGTGGGAGGGGACTGATTTAACGAACTAACCGACAAACAATAATTATACTTTCATAAAAAAACACGTTTGTGCAAATCGCATCTGATAACACTGTACATTCATACCTACTATAATCACACAGGAGGGTCCTTTATGCTCGTGACGTCACTCCACGTCGACCAGCCCCCCTCGTTAATATTCATGAGCAGGTGACGTCCTTCAAATGGAAACCCCCCCCACCCCTAATTAATAATCATGAGCAGGTGACGTCACTGTACTCCCCTCCCCCCTCACTAATATTCATGTGCAAGTGACGTCACTCCACATTGAACAGCCCCCCTCATTAATAATAATTAGCTGCTGTGACGTCACTCCACATGGGGGGCCATTGTGCCTCCTCCCCCCTCCTTGGCGTCAACTTACAACCCTCACTACAAAGGCAGAACCATCACGTCACGCGATCTCCGTAACGCTGTTGAGACATCGAAGTAAAAAGGACGTCGCGATGAACAAGGGATTATAACCTTAAAATGAAATAGGTCTGTGTCACCGCGCCCTTACAAATTGCACACGCATTGATGCAATGAATACCACGTCACAGTCTGCTTTTCACTTGCAAGTTTCAGATTTACTGCTAGTTTCATATAAGGATCAAATCCCATATACATCCACTACCAAGCAAATGAAACCCCTAATCCCAAGCACAATAAAAAACGAATTAACAAATTCAGAAATGGCACCGAAGCAAAAAGCACAGAATAACCAAAAAAGTGATCACAACAAAGGAAGGAGTCCATGATGAGGCCTACTACTACAAATCCCCAGACCACCTTGCCAACTTCCCAACCAAGCCAGGAAACCTTCACACGGGGGGCTGTGGTGGAGTGCACGCAAGTTACGATTCATGTATATAAATCGGTGAAATGTCCAAAAAAGTAATTACCTATTTTTCAGCGTATGCCTGGATAATAAAAAGACTTTTAGTAAAGATTTTCATAATATGATGGAGTCGATTTGTTGGATGTGGAGTGGGAGGGTATTTCAGAATGCAATAATAAAAATAATAAATTTTGAAGCGCCCTTAAGCAATCGTTTTCAGGGCGCATGAGTAAGCTCGTCCACGAATGGTTGTAAGTTTTATTTTTGGGGTGGAGAGCAGACCTAGGACACAACACGATACATTTAGGAAGTACTTTTTAGTTTACAGAGTAGAATGCACATACTGCGCTCACCGATATTTATTTTTAAATGTGTATATATACACGCACACATACATAATGTTTTTAAATCCTTTATATTAAGTTCGCTTGCTTGCTTAGGACCGTGATCCAATCGAGCTGACATTTTCCACACAGACTCGTTGTGCGTGACAATTAATGTTCGTGAATTTTTTTTTCCAAAATGTTACACTTTTTAGGACAAAATATTATATTTAATTATCAATTGCTTAATGGTGCAATGCAATCATCTGACCCATAGGTGGCAGCCATCTCAAGCCAGAGGACGAGAGGACTCTAGCCGCCACGCATATAAAGGATTTATAGTGAAAAACTTTGTTTTTACGGGTTATACTTTTTATTGCATAGGCTCTAATTGTTGTAGCAGCTAGCCGGACTCTTCAGCCCTCTGCCTCAGGGCTCCTCCCGATTCGTCTGGGAGGCCGGGGTTTTACTGCACGCTACTTATTTTTCTCTCTTCGTCGATTTTCTCCACGTGTTTCTGCGCCAGCGTTGTGTTTTTATTTACTTATTTAACGTGGCCGTGAACACCCCTGCGTCTTTACGTGTTTGTTAAGTCTCTAAGGAGTATACCTCAATGTCCCCCGTCTGTTAACTCCATAGCCGACGTGCTTATCAATGTACAGTACCGTACATAGCCAAGCGTGCTTCATCGGAGGTGCGGTAATGGAGAATGGAGTCCCTCGTCTGTCGCACGCGCCGCGGTGTACCTTACTGCTCAGTGTGATGAACGTCCGGGTAGTTCTCTCATGGGAGGCATGCGCGTTGTGCACTATGGGCGCACGGGCTCGGCATCCTCTGTTCCGATTTGTACTCCGCGTTGACGCCACGTTGCCCCGGAGGCCCCGGAGCTCCATGGATCACGGGGGCTGCTGAACGGAGGTGTTTTCTCATCATGCACGGCGACTCGGTTGGGGGGAGGCTGGGTGGGGGGACCATGCTTTGAGTCTCCGGTCCGGCGGACGCACTGCAATTTCATGCCGTTTCAACTTTGATGCAAGATCTCGTTTGCAGCGCGGTCATGGTCGCGTGATAGGGGGCCGCACGCCGTTACTGAGAGGCCCGGCGGTTCATATTCAACGCCATCCGTCGCATTAAAATGACACAACATAGTTGATAACGCACGCAATGATAAATGGCTTGTTGTCTGTGCCAGACCTTTCGCCGGTGGCTAATCCACGCGCGTTCGCTACGGCGTGGGTTTGTTTTTAGAAATAGCCTCAGCTCCACGGAGGTGACCGGTAATTGCGTGTGGCGTTGCATTCTGGGAAGCACGTGGCACCACCGAAAACGTTCACGCGATGGCGCTTGTTTGACACCCAGAATGCACTGCGCTGACGTTTAGTCTTCACTTTTCTTGAGTCATTGTTTTAACTCACAGCGCTTTCCAACTTAGATCGAAAGTCTTCATGCATCACCTTGGTTGTCAGTGCACTGCCGGCTGAGGAGCCCACAGAGCCCCCCCCCTCTCCTCCCGATGACGTCATTACGCGTCACTTCATGTCGTCGTGCGACGTGAAATGTAACGTCATGAAGCAGTTTTCAATTTGAGCCGCCTCTGGACATCCCGATTCCTGTAGGTGCGCAAGGCCATTCCCTCATAATTAAATGCTTCCAAGGACAAACTGATATTGAAAACCGTCACGCATGTGCGTGATTTTTTTCCTCCATTTTTTTCTCCCTAATGCAGATGTAAACATTCTCTGTTGTTATTTTGAAGGTTTTTATATATTTAATAACAGTGCTCTGCTTGTAGCTCAGCGTCTACTTCCGTCTCTCTTCCTGGCCTTCATGGCTTTGCCATTGCCTGAGTGAGACATTAACGTCATATCTTCAGTTTACAAGGCAATGGGTTTTTTTTTATCGCAAAAAGAACAATGAAATGTTTTGTCTTCTTTTGCATGCGACTACCAGCACAGTCATTGATATTTCATGTGCAGGATCTGTGCTCTGACAGTAGTGGAAATCCCTTTGTAGCTGTGACACTCGGTGTATATTTTCAAGTCTTGTTTTGACGACGTGGTCGGACTCAGAGGAAAATATTGTTGTGCCCCCATTCTTCGCTATTTCGAGCTCGGTTTAAAAAAAGACAAAAGTTTAACAAGAGTTCAAACTAAACAAAACAAAATCTCAAAATGGAAATGATAGCGACTACTTTCCCCCCACCCCCCTTCCCCCCCCTTGAGAATGCAAAAGACATGTCTTGGCCTGCAACCATCATACATGAGCTGGAGTAATGAACTGAAATTGCAAGCGATTGTTTTTCAGCTGGAATTTCTGGGGGGAAAAGTGCGCCGAACACATGTAGGTGCACGAGGGTTCAATTGACAAATTAAAGGACTGATTTAGTTTTGCAAAAATAAAAGGGAACGTAATTTTTCCTGCGAAATTACAAAAGACGACTTAAGTGATTATACGTTCGTGCGCATGGTCGCAAACGGCTATATATAAAACGGCCTTTTGTCATCGCCGAAGAATGAAAACAGAAAGTTTATTAGATGCCTAGTTCTGGGCACAGCAGATTTTCCGAAATGTCAAGAGCCTTTGGGCATTTGGGCTCGTAGTTTACCGTGAATTATTCTGGTGTTTCCGGGTATGTTAACAGACAACCTTCAGTGCCAACAGGTGTTTCAGGTCGCGCTGCAGGTGCCGGTAATTGCGAGCCTGCCCGCAACGCTGAGCTGCAGCTGGAAGTGCTGGCAGTGCAGTGCTCGTGACAGCCTCCTCCCGCAACCGTGACTGTGGCAGGCTGGCACTGCAGAAAAGATGAAGGGTCTTCCTAA
Source organism: Lampetra planeri (assembly GCF_965212315.1). NCBI lineage: Eukaryota > Metazoa > Chordata > Hyperoartia > Petromyzontiformes > Petromyzontidae > Lampetra > Lampetra planeri. The sequence continues at coordinate 7,409,625 of NC_136143.1, forward strand.
TGCCTCCGAGCTAGTCTGAGACGGACCAAGGCTGGTTGACGACAAGTGGTGTTTGCCGAGTCATTTGGAGCCAGTCAACGGGCAAATGCATCGTTTCATCCCGTTATCACAGGAAGCAGGATAACAACATGATGGTGGTGGACCCAGTCCCCCCTCACTAAACCAGAGGGAAACCCAGATGGGTTTTTCAAAAAGCAGGTCGTCTGAGAGACATCACCAGGTCACTGGGCTGGCAAATCTTTTGGCAATGATCAGAGATGGATATGAATGGCAGTATAAACTTCCTGGAATCTCCACTTGGTACACTGCCCTGCATGGCCTCCTGATTGGACCACCAGCAATCTATCCAATACACTACCTTTCTTTACCTATCTTACATAAATTGAAAAATACCTTCTGAAATGTTAGCGCTATTTTTAAGCACTGAATGCAATATGGCAGCAAAGTGCTCGATTCAGCTCCACTGCTGGGGGGTTGAGCTCACAAGGAGCGACTTGAATACATGGTGTTTGACGTGGCTGGGAGCCGCACATGACATGGAAGCATAGGATCTCTCCCGTCTTGAGAGAGCCAACCGTGTGCTAATTGGAGGTCGCAGATGCGTCTGTCGAAGACGTGTGTCTTCTCCACAGCATGTTGCGACAGGAGTTATTGTGGTTCCTGCCAAACGCGGCCTGTCACGTGACGGCCGGTGGCGGGAATCGCCGTCTTGCCTCTATTCGAAGCCACAGTGGCCATGGCAATGTAGTCGTGGCGACACACGAGTCTGCAGCTTGTGGTCATGCCCGGCGTTAATGCTGGCGTGGGGTGGAGCAGCGTGGGCAAGTGTAGACTTCCTTGGCGCAAGTGCTCGCGATCTCCACATCTCCGATTATGGTACAGAGGGCACTTGCGATTGCTACATTTACAGCTCGGTTTCTGGGCTGTGAGCTCAGGAAAAGTATTATTTCTCGTCCATTAGACAGGCCTTATTCCCTGCGTTTTAGGAGAGGGGCTTTAGCCTATTTTGTCTTGCAGAAGCTAGGTTGCAGGAAGTTGGACCCCAATTATAGCGTTGTCCTTTTATCTGAGATGGTCCAAAGACTGGGAAAAATCAGATGAGCTGTTTGTGCTTCAGGGCTGCCAAAAGAAAGAGTCGGCCTTTAAGCAGATGTGACATCCTGGGTACAGGAATGCGAACGCGTCGAGGATCCTTTCAGAGTTAGGGGCCAGACGCGCGCAAGTCCAAAATCACATTCAACTTGACGCATCGGCCATCTCCTGGGCGAGTATAGGTCAGGGGGCACCTCGGTCCGAAATAAGGAAATATGGAAAACTGGAGTGGGGAGTTCTTCAAACGCACGATACGTTACAGGCTTGAACACGGTTTCCAGAGGTGGCCGCCAGCATGCTCCGTTCTCCTCCCACCCTCCAATCCCTCAAAATAGAAAGTTAAAGGTTTACCGTTGAGTGTGTTGAGTGCTAATATTGGTCAGAATGGACCAGTAATCCTGGGAAGTGCAGGTGTTGGCGTGACCATCCGAATTTGGCTCCAGTAGTTTTTGTCATAAGGAAATGGCGGCAGATGGGTCACATCGTGCAAAGGCAGGGAATCCACCCCTACCCCCCCTAATAAAAGATTCATAATTAGTGTCATGAGCCAAAGTGTGTCGGCAGCCGCCGATGTAAACGAGTGCTTAACACAAGTGCTTAAGCTCTGTTTGTTTACACGCATCGTTGTCTGTATGTGTTTTTTTTCTGTCTCAGCTCTCAATCCCAGTGGTTTGTGAACTCTGGCAGGACATGGCTCGGCCCTCTGGCAAAGCAAAATCCCCATGGCGTTTGCTCCAAATGTTGCTCCCACCAGGACAACTCTGGCTTCCGTAAAGATTCAAACTCCCCCCCCCCCCCCCAGCGCCCTTTGATTCAATGAATTGTCAGTCACGATTCAGGCTTGCAATTAGTTTCAGTCGATTCACTTGGTCACATTTTTGCGTTTTCGTTTGTGTTTCGTCGCGGTTTTTTGTCTTCTCATTTGTGCAGTTGAGCCGAGATGTTACGTTGAATTCTCTTTTCATTGCACGTTTTGAGAGAGTTAGATAAACCGCGTGTATCACATGTGTTACAAGCTATACGTCATCCACAAATTAATTATGTGCCTATTCTTGAAGCTGTTCCCGAAACCTTAACATCCCAACACTGGGGTCTGTATTTTTTTTTTATTTTACCAAGAACAAAATATATAGCTATTCCAGCTAAACTTGAGAAAGTGTTCCCCCGGAAATACCAACACAATTTAAAGGCCGTTGGGTGCAGGCAAACACACGGTATCGATAAGGGCAGGGGTCCAGTCTGTGCTTTGGTAACCTCTCGCGCTCACCTCCAAGAGCAATTCCCGCGGGGATGGAGCGGGTATGGCCCCCGGGGGGGGAGATCAATCCCTGGGTTTTACTTCAATGCTGCCGTCCACGACGCGCGCGGTGCACACAGTGCCGTTCGTTTGGCATGCGTCCCGCCAAGTGTTTAAGGCAACACGCAGCGATGAGTTTATCCCACAGGGAGATTATACTAATTATTGTAATTTTGAAAAAAAGCAAAGGGCTGGAAGTTTAACACGTAGGCTTTCGCGACCAATATTAATCCTAATCAACGTTTTTGGGTTTAGATCGCGAATTGCCCGATGATGCTGGATGCAATTACCAGCGAAACGTCGTACTCAAATTGTAAATGTTGTGGTTTCACGCTTCAACACACCGGTGGGCTAAAGCCGTGTCGGGTGGTGGAGGGCTGGAAATTGTGGGGTTTTTTTGGTATTCGCAAGGTCAGCTTTCCCCACCCAGTGTTGTTTGACAGTACCTCACCGCACCATGCGGGTTGTTTGACCGAACTTCACAATGCTGCCGGTAGGTGCGAGTTGGTGAAAGTGGGTGCCAGGAACTAATGTTCGCCTTGGTCGGAAATCAAACTCAGGAAACTGGGTTGATGGTGCAGTGCGCGAACCACTTGGCCACAACTCCACCCTCTGCTTCTATACGCTGGAATATTTTATTTATTTACGAGCCTGTCTTTGTTGATTTTATAGACTTGCACACATCAAAACTGTTCCAAACAACAAAGCCTTACGCTACAAATGTATTTTGAGACAATAATAACAACATCAGTGCCTTGATGGAGCAGCTGCAAATTAAAATCTCTAGCGATGATTTTTTTTATTGTAATAAAATCAAAGTATAGTGGCTGTAGGTGGCTCAAGGGGCTATTACTCCGAGCACTGAGGCAGCTCCGATGAGATCCTGAGTTTGAATCCAGGCAACTAGCAAGTTCCTAACCGTAGTAAGTCGATGGTCTCTGCCCGGTCATCAATGTGTTCACAACAACAACAAAAAAACACCCCCTGTAATTTTAAGTTTGCTTCGTCACTTAATTCGGCTCAATCCAGCTCTCACTTTTATCGCAGGGCAAGTGAGAATGTGCAGGCGGTCCCCATTGTATAGATAATAGGCAATTGCAGGGATCACAGAGGCGGTTGTGTGAGGTTACCTTCCAGAGGCTGTCTGTGAGTGAGAGTTCCGAATGGATATGTCTACGTCGAGATGCCCACAGCACCACAATTGTGGTATAAAAAGGCCAAAGTCGGGTTTAGCAGTCTCAGTAGGAGCACATTACAAAACAGGCAACAGTGGGTGCTTATTAATTGATGGCCACAATAAGGCAAAGCCGTTGGCAATTTTCAGGAGCAGCAGCAGGAGCCAAGTCCCAAGTTGGCTCTTAACCACTGCTTTGATTATTTTTCCTCGGGTTATTTGGGTCGTTCTGCTGACAAAGAACAGGGATCAAACTGGGCACGATTTAACTTGGATGTGAGCGTCCTGTCATGGCAACCTCTTTCTCACCGTAGGCATTGAAAGTGAAATGGCGCAATTGAAGTGAACGTGAACGAACAATAATGGTTGACGTTTCTCCTCGAAGGAGGGCAATTACCGATTGATTTGTGTTATTATCAATGACTACAGGTTAATCGCAATACATCTTACAATAAATAATTTAAAGTGTGTGTTTATACGCAGTGTATACACACACACACACAGGCCTGTTATTTAAATGTGTACGAAGACTGCCTAAAAGCTTGTGAGCAACAAATTACAGACCTTTCCATCAACATAATGTTTGACGGAATTCTCCATGCTTCTATTTACATTTGTATATTCTCTCGCAACGATTCGGTTCTGAATATGTATGTTATGTGCAGCAAACAATGCCAAATTTAGTTTTAGGTTTACGAGCAATTTTTCTTATCATTAAACCAAACGGCATTTACTCCTATTATTAGTTTTTTTTGGTGAAGTCACGTAGGTAAAAAATTTAAATGAATAAAAGTAAAATAAAATAAAAATCACGACGTTTCGGAGGCAACACAAGCCTCCGAAACGTCGTGAATTTTATTTATTATTTAATTTTTATTTTACTTTTATTAATTTAAATGTTTTACCTACGTAACTTTATCGAAAACAACCTAAGAATATGAATCCTTGCAGTCACGAAAGCTTCAAATCTAGAAGGCATTTACTCCTGGTTGAATACCCTGCCCAGATCATATTTGTGTCTTTGAACAGAAGGCTATGGCCCGTTTATTCTTCCATTTTATTTATTGTTCGTTTTATAAATCTTCTCTCGCCACCTCCGTCGCACCACCCACCCGTGCCTAAACGCTTTTCATGGCTGGACAAAAGCTCGGGGGAGCAGCGCTGCGGACAAAGACGCGCGTCGGGCATCAGGGGTTAGCGGTGGCGAGCGAGCGAGGGGCATAGGGGAGCTAGAGGGCAGCAGTGTTCCGCGCACTGCCGCTCGCTCGCCCGCCCGCTCGCTAGCAGCAGCAGCGAGGAACTGTTCGTTATTTTCCTTTTGCTCTTCAAACCTGCAAACATTTTTTTTTTCCCGATTTCTATTTTTACACGTACAAAAATGTAATCCTTTAAATTACATTTGCATGCCTCGCTAGTCGTCCGCAAGCTACGCTATTTAGCGTACGGACAGCTGTTAGCAAATTGAGCGTGTGTGTGTGCGTGTGTTTGCGCAGTATTTTGTATATATTTTTTTCATCCTCGTGACCTATATGTGTACTGTGAGCCATGCCGAGCGGAAACGTGACACGGTGTCAACTCGCTGCAGTAAATAAAAGGGCTGCGGCGATAAGCATCCTGATTAACGGCCATGAAATGCGGCGATGGTGGAGGAGGAGGAGAGGGAGAGGAGAGGGGGTGGTGGTGCTTGCGCTCCCTTCCTGCCCACGGCGCTGCCGCTGACAGCAGCTCTGGGTGCTGGCGCCGGGCCAGGTGGCGTTCCGCCAGCGCCTTCACCCCCAGATGCACTCGCACTCCTCCTCCCCGCTGCTCGGCGGGCACTCGCATCTCTCACCCCCCCTCCCCCGAGCCTCTACTCATCTTCACTTGACTCTCACGCCGCTAACTCCCCCCTCCTTTCAGCTGCGCCCGCGCCCAATGGCATCAGCCGCATTTGCACCCCGTCTCCTACAGCTGCGTTTAATGCCCACTTCTTTTTTTTTAATGCTGGCAGTATGGGACGGAGGGAGGAGGGAGGAGAGGGGGCATTAGTCGGATGATGAGCGAGTGGCCTTAAAAAACCCACGCAGATCAATATCCCGGGCCCTGAACGATGATGGCGATGATGACGCCCGCGTCGACGATTGGCGGTGCGCCAGCTACTGGGCGTGGCACAGCGCCAGCGCTCGTTGACGGTCGCATAATACGGTGGCGGGGGGGTGGCGGTGGATGGAAAAATGACACTGCGATGCTGCGAAGCCGCTTCAAAAGGCTTGCGCCGCAAACCTGGCGGCAACGTGTCCGGGCACTGGCGTGCGCGTGCGTGCGTGTGCGAGCGCGTGTCGTGCGCGCGCTGCTGGTGACGTGCGTCTTGGCGAGTGGCCAGGGCAGCACGCGTCGCGCAGCTCGGCGTCGCTGTGATGGGCCTGGGACAGCTGTTACTTTGATTTCACACTGCCTTGAGAAGGCCGCGTCACCGCCGCTGCATGTAAAGTGGCCACGCTGCCCCATAATGGCTATGTTTGTGAACGTTCAGAGTGACATTTTTGGCTTTTTAAATGTGTGCGCGCGCTCAAGTGCACGTGCGTTTTTGTGGCTGCGTGTACATAATTGCTGTATGGGATACACGGGAAGTTGGGGTTTGACACCCTCTCTGCCCTATGATCCCAGTGACTCGGGTTCAATTGCTGCACGTGGTATACCGTGGAACTGACATTTGTTATTTGAAGTTGACATCATCAAGGCAGACAGCTCAAAATACCCAGCCGACTGGCTTCTGTGTTATCATTGGTGTAGCGGAGCATTTTGGAGATCACACGTCTTCTGAGGAAGATCTTGGAAAATTCCTCACACGAGGCTTGGCGAAAAATACTTATTTTACACAAATTGCAGACCTGGTTACCATACTTTATTTCACCCACTTAGTACTCGTAGGTTTTTATAGATTATTATCAATATATTTGTATTTTTTTTGGCATTTATTCTGTAACACAGTGGCCTATAATTACAAATAGATGCTGCCACAGTCTTGAGTATCCACCTGGCAACTCGTGGCACACTTTGGTAATTCCCATAGCAATGATGAATACACAGTGGCAGGTATTTCACAGATGACACCATTCGGATTTGTCCTTTGGTGTGAGATCTTCGTCTGCTGGGCTGCCCAGTGGACAAATCGACCCTCAATAACTGTAGCAGCTTAGATTAAATGGGCTGAATGCAGAGGTCGCAATCGGGTACCCGATACCCATACCCTACCCGATACCCGGCTACCCGTACCCAGACGGGTACGGGTACCCGTTTGCGACCCTGGTGCGGACGGGTACGGGTAGGCCGTGAGTCACTGGTGAGTAACCGTTTATCACTCATTTCCCAACGTCTTGTCTCTTCTCACAATTCAAGTTCCTAGAATCAACCCACCCGCGCCTGCAACATGGCTTCATCCTAGAGGTCGCAATCGGGTACCCGATACCTGTTACCCTACCCGATACCCGGCTACCCGTACCCGGCCGGGTATCGGGTAGGGTACTGGTACCCGTACCCTACCCGGCCGTTTGCGACCCTGGTGCGGCCGGGTACGGGTAAGGAATCAAAACCCGTTTGCAACCTCTGGCTGAATGGCCATGAATCTGGGCCGAGCGAACAAGCAAGCCTTAAGGGGTACATGACGTGACGGGTAGACATTTATTCAAGACGGGTAGATCAAGTGTAAGAGGCATGCAAGGCATTCCTTTTTAACTTTTGCGCACCTGTTTTGACTTTCTATTAGGCAGCTCTTTCTGGCAAGTTCTGTCCGTGAAACGTTGGTATCTTCACAGCCTCCTGGACAAAGAAAGGGTAATACATGCGTGTGATAATTACATGGACCCTTTGCGAATAATTTCAAGCTAGTTTATAAATTGCGGGTAATCCGCAGACTGCTTAATAATGGCATCGGAGGCAAAAGGTCTCCGTGGATAATAGAGGTTACTCCATTTGGGGATAAATTAAAAATGCTTCTGTGTTGTTGGTTCGTCCCTCTTGTCACAACCTTAAAGGGTGGCCTGCAACCCAGTTCCTGTCTTCCTGCAGATGGGTTTTGAAGCTGCTAATTCTGGAAACGCACCTCTGGTCGTCCCATAGCTTTAGGACATCAAGTTGAATCTCACCAAGAGCGTGGCTCATCAGGATGGACGTGTTGTGATATTCAGGGCCGAGACGCAGTTGTGTAGTGCACAAGCGTCTCGACAACAAGTCAACTTGGCTTTCCTCTGCCACATCCACAATACCTGATCCCTCATCAAAAGACCCGTGCAAAGCTGTTTGACCTTTTGAAACTCACAAGTCCTCGGGCGGATGGGATGTCAGGATGCGCAAGTCTGGTCATGATTATAATAAGGTTTTAATTAGAGTAGCATATTTTACACGGACCGCCGCTCATTGATATGGGTGCCGCAGATTGCGAAGAGGGGGCTATTCTGACCCAGGATAAAAGTGGGTCGTGTGTGCGCGCACCGCAGACTTAATCGTGCCCCGTATGAGGGAGACATGAGTTTACCACAGTAGGGGTTCTGTACCACAGGCGTGGGTCATACGCATACCCTAAAAGGGGTCAAGTACCACAGAAGGGACTGTGTGCTATGAAAGACTTACATCCGTGAGCACTGTTGGTGGTGTTGGTGGGGGGGCCTGAGCGTGAGGGCGGGCGTGGGGGATTTGCGGAACTGCGCAGAGATTCCCAGCTGCAGTTTATTGCGGCAACGGAAATAATTATATTTCCTTAAAGTCTCAACGCGCAGGTAGTTTTATTTCCAAATGAACAAAAATCGCCTCTGTGACAATAGCATTTGGTTATTTCTTTAACCAGAAATAATTGATAGCTTATTATTGATTCATACAGTGCACACATTTTGACGGGTAAAATTTGTGCCACGGCTGTTTTTGTGAAGTAAAGTTGAAGAAAAATGGGGTGGGGGGGGGAGTGGGGGGGGATGATTTCGGCTCGACCTCAGAAGACTCACGGCGGGCGAGTGTGGAGTGGCCCGAGTGTAATGTGCAGTGAGTGGCCCCCAGCGAGGCCCCCGCCACTGCTGGGCACAGCTGCTCGCGCACGCACACACGTGCACACAAAACAAAGATTAAGATCCCCCGTGTAGCCTTGACAGACTGTTGGGGCAAGTTCTGTTAAGCGAGCACCTATGAAGGCCGGAACGGCACACGAGGGGGTGGAGTGGCCATCACAACACCCGACCACCTTTGTCTCCCTAGTGGCGATGTTCACACACTGCCCAAGGTACTTATTGGAGGCTGAGTCGACCTAGAGGAGGCCCAGTACCGGTTCAGATAATCGTCACTGGTGTTGACCGTTGAGTGGGAATCGAACCCGGGTCGCCAGGTACGTAGCGCAGCGCGCTAACCGCTGCACTACCGCTCCCCACACGCACGCACACACACACGCGCACACGCGCACGCTCACACACAGACCTCTCGCTAAGACACAGCCCGATGTCACTGTCGGGGCCTCTCACCAATCGCAAGCGTCATTGCGATCGCGTGTTTTTCCGTGGGCCTGTCGTGAAGCTGGTGCGCACCCTGTTAAGATCGGCTGCACGAAGTCTCCAAGGGGTCTGGTCGTCGTACGGGACCCATGCCAGTCGAGCACGGTTAGACGCACAGGTTTTGACGGCTACGATTTGTTTCCTTTCTCGTAACGATCTGATCGAGTGTGATCATTATTAACAATGGCAACGTTTAGCTTTGTGTATGATAATAATAATAGTTCAATTTGTAACGCGCGCAAATTTGCAGACGTAGTGGCCGCAACTCAGAGGCGCGGAGCCAAGCTCAGAGTCGCTCGAAAGCGTGGTTATAGAGGTGAGTTTTTAAGTCTCTCTTGAAAGAGGCGATTGAGGTGATGCTGCGAATGTGCAGAGGGATATCGTTCCAGACTGTTGGGGCTGCCACCGAGAAGCGGCGCATAGACATGACCATCCTGGATCTTGGTAACAAAAGGAGGTCGTGAGTTGCGCTGCGCAGGCATCTGCTGTGTGCTGAGCTGCAAGTTGTCAATAATGAAGAAAGGTACGGCGGGCAGGCGGATATGAAGGCATTGTGGCAGAGGCAGGCGGTCTTGTATGTGACCCTACTGGCGATGGGTAGCCAGTTGAGGGCACGGAGACAAGCTAGTGAGTCGAGACGGGGATGAGTGTGGGCAATGACGACGCGTGCTAGATTATTTTGTAGTCTTTGAAGTTTCTTTAGGTTGCCAGCGGAGGTCCGGACTAGGACGGAGTTGCAATAGTCAAGGCGAGACCCAACTATGCAACATGCCAATGTGTCGGCGTTCACGCAAATCGCCCCTCACAATTGCTGAGGAACCACAGAAGAGCTGGAAGACGGCCAGGCGGAGGGAGGAGAGCCCGGCGCTGCCAACAATTGCCCCAAACAATATCCGACGAGTCGATTTCATCGCGTCAATTGCCCGACCTTGCTTCGAATGTGCTTGCCCGGGCACCGCAACCGCGCAAACTTCTTTTTGTGCCTCGGAGCAGCGAATGTAATTTAATTAGCGCGGTGTGTTCCGCACACCGCGCTAATTTCGTTAACGTTACCCTCGTCCCTAATGGGCATTTGCTGCCGACGGGAGGGGGTGGTGGGGGGGCGGTTGTGTGGAGGGCTGTAGCCAGACACCGCCCGTCGCTAAACGCATCACGCAATTACCGACCCCGGCGGACGCAGGAAAAGGGTGCGGCACCTGAATGATTAACATCCTTAATATCACCGTTTAATATTCTTTTTTTTTTAGCAATGCTGTGTACAATTTATAATAGAGCGTAATCGATTGGAGCAATGCCTGGTGAGGCAGATCTCATGCTCGTTAATGCTTTTTTAATGGATTTTCATCAGAAATTCCGGTTATAATAAATAATGGTGACTTCCAAAGGACTGATGGATATGGCTCTCTCAAGGTTGCCTTTCCTGCCGAGACGTCAACAATATCTTTGTCAATCTATTCAACGTTTTTCCTTCTCAGTCCCCCCTCCCTCTTTCACCGAAATTAGACGAAGCCAAAACCACTGATGCAGCGGGAAAGGCGCCTCGCGTGTCTGCTATTTTACCACCACCACCACTGCCTCGGCGCGACGTCACAGAATGTGTATATATTTTTTGCGAGGGGCACGAGCGACACAAACAATCACGAGGTCCTCCTTAGAGAGCCGGAGCTCGCCGTGTGGCGTGGAGGAGCGTGGACCCCGAGTGTTTGGAAACAATTAGGCATCGGGACGCACGCTGGCTGCCTCGTGACGTGCGGTGGAGCTGATAGCAGTGGGGTAGTTCTGGCCGCACGCCAGGCAACACGTGGATTGCCGCCAGCGATCACATCAAACCCCCACCCACAACCACGACGCTCCCTCCTCCTCCCCTTACCTCTCTCCTACCCACCGCCACCCAACCCCTTTGCTGGCTGTTCTACTTGGCAACCGTCCCAGACCCCAGTGCCGTTAATTACGTAACGGTCAAGGGAGAGAGGGGGGGTAGAGTGTGTGAGGGCTTTTCTCTCTTCACATGCTGCCGTGCAACTGGCTGCATGTGTGCTGCGGTGTTGGCCGCCTGGGTGGGTGGCTGAGTGGCTGGGTGGGTTAAATGGTCTGGCTGGGCTCGGTGGATAGTCTGGCTGGCTGCCTGGGTGGCTGGGTGGGTGGCTTAACCTGTAGAATAGCCGCTCGTCGACCGGTCGCTAGTGGGCTGGCTGGTGTTGGCGTCAATGTCGCTCGACTCGGTGGTAGTCTGAATGAAGGAAGGTGGAGCGAGTCAGCTGATTGGTTGCATTGGCCGAACTGCCTGATGGACTGGCTGCCTGCGGGCACACGAGTGATGCGTTATCATGATGGCTCGGTGGCTTGATGGACTAGCAGAATGGATGATGGTGGTTTGACTGGCTGGATGGTGGCTGGGTGTCTGAGTGTCTCTGGGTGGTTAAATGCCACGGTGGCTTCCTCGTTGGTGGCTCAGCTGGTTGGCTGGCTGCCCAGTCGGTTTGACATGATTCCAGCTGGCTTGCATCCAGTGTGTGCTGCGTGTGATGGCTGTGGGCATATGGACTCCTCCGCTGGAAATCTCGGTCAGTTGAGCATGGAGCGAGGGGAGAGAAGCAGGGGAGAGGAGTGAGGGAGGGGAAATATAAATGGAGCCGGAGATCAGGAGAGAGAGAGCAGAGAGATGGAGGAGAGAGATGAAGAAATATGTAAGGCGGGGGGGGGGGATAGGTAAGGCAGAGGAAGGAGACGTAGAGGAGGGATGGATAATAGAGGGAGCAGAGACGGAGGGGAGAAGGCTCTGTTGCCATGCATCATCCACGTTTGTTACAAAGCCCGTGGTTCTTAACCATTGCGCATCCACGCGTGACACAATAAACAGCACCGTTGGCGTTCCCAACCACTGCGCGAGCGGCCCGCTAACCCCCGTTGGCACATTCTCTCGTCAACGCGTGCTCAGAATTCTGTAGATATTGTGTACAAAAAAACATCCATATATTACGAAAGGCGTCAAAAGCGAAACCACAAAAAAACAAAAAGGGGGGGGGGGGAGGTGGAGACGTCCGTGGTGTATTTTGAGCTGGGATTGAAAATGAGCAGCAGCCTGTGCGTCTTGGAGAGGGGGGGGTGCTTTTGTTTGCCGGGGCCTGCGCGGCTATCGGAGCGATTTTAGCCGTGTTGCCTGTGGCAGGGTTTAGGTGAAGCAACGAGTCTCCGAGGCACAGTGAAAACGCCGCACGCGCACTCGCACGCACGCTCGCACGTCTACTGCCCAGCACGGTTTCATTGTCTTTTTTCCATGTTTCTCTGTTTGACCAGAGGTGAGAACCCGTTCAGACGCATTGGGGACGCACGTGGGTGTCTGCGGTTTTCAGCTGGACTTCAGTCAAGTTGTTCATGAATTTCGCCCGTAAATAATGTTTCACCCCTTAACGTTTGTGCGATGATGCCCGCACATGATTTTTTTTTATGTTAGTTATGTCATATAGCCTTTAATGTTGACTTCAAATAAAAAACAATTTGAAGGGTCCCTATAGAAATTCCATGGCGGACAAGGCAATGAAGTCGGTTAGCCTGTGCTAATTGGCTCCCTGGTGAGTACCTATGATCCCTGGGAGATACCCCTTGGTACTGAGATTGATCCAAACCCCTCGGGCTCACTGGGCCTCGACAGCTCCACCAGAATCACCCGCCAATGCCAGCGGTGCATTTTGCACCCAAAGCCGCTTCATTGATGCATTTCTAAGCTTTTTTTTTTTTGGCGAAGCTATCTTTGTAGCTCGCGTTGATGCCGCTCCGTAGAGGTGCGCGTTCCACCACCATGCACCGCGCATGGCAAGAGGCTCTGCTCGCGCACAGTTCTATTGCATTTCAAAGCCGAGAGAGAAATATAAATCTGGCGCATCACCAAGACCTGCTCAGCCACCCTCAACTCTGCGTTTCCTTCTTTGCACAGTCTGCCTGTGTCTCTTTCAGTCCATTTCTGTCTGTGTAATTGTGGTATAGATGTTAAATGTTCTTGCTGTACTCTTACATAGCGTACACAGACACAAATAATTATCCTGCGGTGCTCACCACTGAGCCAGTTGTCACTGGGTGGACTGCACAGTGTTGCCCACCGCTTGGTAATTTCTGAGGAATTAGCGTAGGTGTGTCTAGACGTGCCGCCATCGTTGCTCCTGCCTCTCGGCTGCGCGCCGTTGGTCGTCTCCGGCGGGCGGCTCGTGGGTCCGTCAGGTGGTTGCACCCAGCGTGGCCCCATTCTGCTCCGGGTTTTCCAGCCCCCCAGGTACTCTGTGCCGGTGATTTAGTTGAATGTGATGACAGTGGACTCCTTCGAGCTCCCTGCCTCCACCCGCTGGCACCATTGGAGCCCGTTCAACTTGAACCCAGACGTGGCGCACAACGATCGTTATTATCATTGCACCTTACCTGCACATTCCAGTGATCAATTCATCACCTGCTCCTGTCACCTGCGCATGGTGAAGGCGAGGAGGTATTTGCTGCCTTCTGACACTGGCGCCAGGAGCTGCCGCTCATCACACCTCGTGAGTGAGTGCAGCATAGATTGGATGACGTAGGAGAAAGGAAGTCTCTGAAATGCGAATTTGATGGTAGTCCTTGTCACGTGTCTTATTCTAAAGCCTCTCAAGTTAACAGCACTTGCCCCAACAGCCTGTTAAGGCTACACGGCGGGGGGATCTTTGTCTTTGGGGAGCCGTCTTGAGTCGCTTGCTGTCACCAATTCGCACGGCGCTCTCTCGGCACCAAGGAGGGATGCAGCGCTCATCGGCAGTGCCGCGCGTCGCACGGCCACCGCGTGGAAGGGCCCTCGCTGTCAGCCGCTGCACCCTCCGGTGGGGGCACAAGGGGTGTTCTCTCCAAACTTCGCCGAACAATGTTCACTCCACAGATTCATAGCTGTCAACCCACACGGTCTACCCGTATTCTTGTACAGGGAAATCGAGTTTTCAGGTCCATACACCATACAGCCATTTCAATACGGGCAACACATTTTTTTCCTCTTTGTTTGTGTTTCTCCCTTGTGATCACTGGCGGAGCCAGTGGGGGGAGGAGGGGTGGCACGTGCCCCCCAATGGAGTTTATTAGTAATAAATCGGCATTTTGTAACCCCCACTGGCACTGTGTAGAAGGGACTCTATGAGATGATAGGACAATAGTCTGAGTCCATAATTGGCAATACGTAATGGCAAAGCAGTTATAAGTGACTCAGATTTGTGCGCAGTTGTGTATACAGTACACGACTTCCCTGAAGTCATACCTTCAGCGAGCGCGATGCCGATCACACAACGCGGTTCGAATTCGACCCTCAATCGATGGCTGTGCCATCGCCGCACACGCGTCGAATAAAAAGCAAGGGACAAGTCCTGACTTACTAACAACTCATATCATTTTTCATTGCTGGAGGGGTTGCCCCCCCCCTACCTGAAAATCCTGGCTCCACCATTGCTTGTGATGGAACTTTGTTGGATGAACGTTGAGATTTATAAGGGCACGGGGTGACCAATAAGGTCTGAATTGATCTGTAATAAGGTAGGGCACTGATAAGGCGTTGACAGGTATGCACATTCGGCCTACGCCACGTTTCATAGAGGAGGACTAATTTTGCACTGCAGCTTTCTCTGCATTAATCACCAGTGACACGGCCGCAGCTTTCAGACCCGCTCCGCTCGTGCGCTTATGTTTAGATTTTAACCTCTGCTATCACGCCGGGGGCTCAAACCCAGGCTCCCAGAGGTACATACTTGGCCTTTGCTCTGATTTGGCCATTCATTCTTTGAGTCAGCTGTCTGTTGCTTTGTGTGCTTCAGGTGTAATAACAGGTTAATACCTGCGTGAGGGTTACAGCAGTATACCTCTGTGTTTAGTCTCAACGATGTAGAATATCGATAAAACAAATTAAGCATAACTCCCATCCGCAATAAACTGATTCTAGCCCACAACAATGATTTGTCCCATTCATCGCCACGGCATTTTCCTTTACCTAAACTGAACGGGGATGATATGGCAGCTGCAGCAGTAACATCAAAATAAATAACTGCAGCTCCATTCACGTCAACAACAACATTTAAGCAGCAGAGAGGGTGCACGCAAACAAAGCCATCAGCAGGGGCGACATCATCAGAAGCAGCAGGAGTCGCAGCAACAAAAACATCTGCGTTGTCTTTCGTACCCGCCTACATTTGGCAGTAGAAAAAATTTAAATCATTGCCCTGCACAGCGTTTGTAAATAAGATCATATCAGTCACAGTCATAAATAACATCTACATCAACGTCTTCTACAGCAGTCATAGATGGCACCAATCAGGAAAACTTTTACGGCAACAGAAGCAATAAACATCAACAAGCATGAACAGGGAGCGTCTGTACCTGCTATAACAGCGACCCAGCATTAGTAACGGCAATCTTATTGGTAAAATCAACAGTGCACAACTTAAGGACAGGTTTGTAAGGAAGCGAGCTGTGAAGTGCAAACCCGTACAGCCGATGCTCCTGCTGCTGAATCCCATGTCCTGAATGGCCTCGGGTATTTATCGCAAAGGCACTCAAGGAAACCATTTCACTCCCTTCTACTCTGTTCTCGAGCATGCAAGAAATACCGACGCAAAGAACGGCCTCGACATCGCGAATGTTGTCGTGCGAGACAACGTCGGAGGAGCAGTGCCCCGTGCGGTCAGCGGAAGCTGTCGTATAATGGGATAAGGGATCGGCATTTTCAGCGTGCCCTATTACGAGAATTCTTGTCCTGGAAATGATAACAAAGTAATTTTCGTTGCGGCACTCGTAGGGTTTGATGCAATTTCCCTTAACGTGCCACCGCCACGGCCCGCCGTAAAAGGGTCCCGGGCCGTCTTGAAACGTGAAGTCTCTCCGCTGTCAGCAGGCGCGGCTCTCGTGCCCATTGCCGCCTCGCGTTGTCTTTGCACACAAGTGAGCGTAAATAATGTGTTGTGATGTATCGCGGGGGGGTAGTTTGGTAAAAGCAATTAGCGGTGATCATGTTAAATTTATAAATTTTCCTGCAGCCCAGCGCCACACGGGGGCCTGGTTTGTGGCCATGGCACCGTTAGCAAACCTGCGCGTGGCGCAGTGGCCGCATAATAGCATTTAAAAGCTTTTTAGGAGAAACAAGTAATCCCATTTCTAGCCCTGATTAGGGAGCAATCCTGCAGCAGGAAGTAGGGCAGCTGCGAGCCGGTATGCGTGTACGTACGTAACGAAGTGCGCGCGTGCAACGGCATATTTCGCGCGACGAAAGGGGCCATCGCGCGAAACGTCGCTTCGCAGACGTTCGCTCTGAGAGGCGGTGCTTCGCAACGTTCGCTAGAGTAGGCCGTCATCTTGCACTGAACACCGGCTGCCACGATGAATGAGCTCGGCGACAATGCTTTGATGGCTTTACGAATTGTCTCGCCCATTTTTTGCTGGAATGCTTTTGTTTGTAAACACTCGTAGTTTTGAGCCAGGCTTGGGGGTCTGCACAGGCTGTGATCTGGTGCTTTGGAGGCAAGGGTTGGTGGATCAAGCGCATGTGTGAAACTCCGCTGGGCTGCGAGTTTTCCAGTCGACTGTACTAATTAACGTTGAAGCCGTGTTGTGGGTAGGATCTGGGAGTTGGTTGTGCGTACTGCATTCACAGACCTGTGGGAAACTGAGTCTCTGTAATGTCACGTGTTAATGTGGGCCCATGCTAATTCTCTTGTGATCTCGGAATATTTTGTGATGCGGCCAAGGTGGGAACTGGAGGACCCAGTGCATCGTTCCACGAACACTTCCAATTCTATTGCAACCATCGGAGAATTATAATCACCCCACCGTCTCACAGAAGAGTGCTTGCACAACGATGATTTTGCATGAAAAAAGACCTCACCCTCAGGTGGGATTAGGAGTGGAAACCAAAGAGCTTGAGATTCCCTGTCGCGGCTGAAGAGTGTTCACTCTGCTTGCTGTGGGGATGCCCATCCTCACATAGGAGGCGCGTGAGCATGTTTTTGGTATATTTTCTTCTTCTAATGAAATGTACGTCTGTATATTGAACATCTTACGCACCGGACGTAGCCAACCGTGAAGTGCAATTGGATTTTTTCCCACAATTTACATAATCTAATCACAATCCCATTTCCATGGGTAAGTTTGATGTTTTCCGTGGCCCTCTGATGAAGGCCGGCTCTGTGGAAAGGGATTGACATTCACTTGCACATCCAGTTCACGTTATGACATTACAATGTTCCTTAAGAGCAAATGTATAGTTTATGAAAGCTAAAGTTGTTTGTGAAACAAAGACAGTATTAGGAATTAATTAAATTTATCTGGAAGTTCACCTGAAGTCCATTACACTAATGTGTCATACATATGTTTAAATCAGCGGAGCATATGTGCATCAATTGCACGTTTTAAATTGCCCTCTCGCTGTGAGCCATCGCACATAAACTGGAGTTGCCACACGTAATTTGCCACAATCTTAGAAAGCCCTTATCAGCCGCAGACATGTGCACGCCGAGCATGAACGTTTACCGGTGGTTCACTCGCGGAACGCGGAGCAGCGCCGTTCATTTTCTAAAAGATGTGTCCCGAGATTGAGTGTAAATTCTCGGGAGCAAATCTGATGACATTTTTTGGCCTGCTCCGTAGAGACACTAGTTTGCCGCTCCGCTCCAACGCGGGCGAGCGCGGAGCTACGCGTCGCATCGACAGTGTCCCACAGCGGGGTCAGCACAGCTAGCGCACTCGGCCTGGGGTTGAACCTGTGGGAATACCGCCACTGTGGTGCTGTTTACCTGCGTACAGGAAAGCTGCTACTGTGTGTCTGTGTGTATGTTTGTCTCAGGAGCAGTGTTGTGGCTAATTTTGTGAGTGCACCTCGGTGTGATATGAGCGAACAGGGTATGTGTAACTCCCCGGCCATTTCACACTGGTGGCAATTTGAACGTCATCTGGGCCTCCCCAAAGTCAACTCGGGCCTAAAGTGAGCACCTGGTGTGTTGCGGTCAATGTCGGTACTTGGGAGACAAAGGTGGTTGGGTGTTCGTGATGTTTATAGTGTCGCCTCAGGCTTTAACCAACCACGTAAGTATGTGCTCACTAACACTATTCTATCCAATCAGTCTCTTCAGACTCGGTGACTTCTCTGTATGTATATAAAACAAACAAAAAGCTGCTTTTATTCAAGTACCATTATTAGGTACTGACCAACCTCACTGGTGCGTTAATATTAATCACAATTAAAAAATGAATTGTGTTCTAAACGGTCCCCTGCGCATATATTTATTTCATCTCAGTTTCAGCAAACCAATTGTACCAAACAGGCACGTAACAGTGCATCAATTCCCCATTTAAAATTTATTCGTATGCTCAAGGTACACGCATCACAGCGTGTGTGCAAGAATACGTTAGTTACGGAATGCATCAAATGCTACAAACGATGATGCAAGAAAACTCAATAACAATGCCAATGAGACGGTAGACGTGTGACAAAAAAAAAATCGATTCTTGAAGCGAATCGCATCTTCGAATCGTGAATATTCATATTCATGGAGTCGTTGGGGTGATGAATCGTTACACACCTCATCACAAGTGGTTTCCTGCCCAGCCGAGTAGTAACGGCACTCCATTTCCTGTTTTTACAGCCCTGAGGCAGTGAAGGAAATTCCACATTCCTATGGTAGAGGAGTCTTCAAGAGGATGCCCACTGTTTAGTTCCCGCACCGACTGTGGTGCTCGTTTCATTGACCATGGAAGGGTGAAGAGGGCTAAGGAAACCACCCCAACCAGGATATCAACCCGGAACCTTGCGATTGCATGTCGCACACTGCATAGCTGCACCCACATGGCTGGATATCCATGCCTTATGCTGAATGAAAGGTGGGGGGGTGGTCCCCCTTTTCACGAACAAACAGGTTCGCAGCGGAGTCGGGAACGCAAGCTGTTTTGTTTTTGCATTGGGATTATCAGGTCATAAAGAATGACAGCGCAATGAAAAAAGGCACAACACTCGAAGAGATAAATCAGAAATAATTGTTGCTTTCACTGCGGGATCGCTTGTGCCGTAGGCATCGCCCAAACGTGGACCTGAGTAATCGACCCCTGACCTTGCCGAAAGATTTCAATTCAGATGGAGCGGGATCAGCGGTAATCTCAGCTGTAAAAATGCTTTGCTGATCGTGAGCGACGTCCTGGACCAACAGAAACACTCGGAAGCTCCCATGTGTGGTCTGCTGCCTTTCATTTCGCTTTTCAGAGATTGTTTGGAACATCTAACAGAGAGGCATCCTCAAGTTTTGCAGATTTATTTCCCTTATGCGCCTCACCCGCAGGCAGCCTATGTTTGGTGGATGGAGCGTGAAGCTTCCCCGCATTTCTCCACTACTACGTCGCCAAATCGCGCAGATCAGCTGACTGCCCAAGTTCAATAATTCAGCGCGACCTAAGTGACCGCCGTTGTTTTGGTAGTTGTCGTTATTTGCTGCACGCGCCGTGTGTACGTGTGTACGCGTGTACGTGTGTACGCGTGTAATGGAGTGTGGCCTGCCGATGCGTGCCGATAGGCGTTGGACGATTCCCTCTCGTCGCCCGCCCGCTCCCTCCGCCGCCGCTCCTTCCTTCCCTGGGTCTCGCGGTGTGGGGAGTGGCAATGGATGCAAGGGGGGCGGTGGGGTGCGGATAGTTTGTGAATTCGTGATGGCGCTGAAGAGTAAGCTGCTCCAGCGCACGCTTTCAAAACAACAGTGGGAGATTTCAAGGATCGCAACAGTGCTGTCAAGTCGTTTATAGGGAAATTCTTAAAACAAATAAGCTGTGCTGTTTAAAGTTTACACCAAGAGTCAAACTCATCAGCTTCCATGAAGAGTGGGAAGCCTTCGCTGCACTGGGGTTTTTTTTGGAGTAGGTACAATCTGTACCGGCTGCACGTTTTGTGGTAATGACGTCGGCTTATGTCATTCAAATACATCCCGAGTTGCACCGTGAAGTGGCTGCATGAAAATTGATTTTGATCATTTATATATTGGAACGCAAATGTTGTTTTGTGGAATGAGATCCATTGATTTAATGTCCTTTATTTATTCCACGTAGCAGCCAATTGAGGCACCGAGGTTCTTGCCAGTCAAGCCTACTTCCTCCCTTGCCCAGGAATTAACTTGTAAGGGTTGCATTAGCCTTCCCAGAGTTAGGGTGCGCGACTTACAGCTCGTGTGACCTCTGGTGTACGGCCGCGTAGATTGTAACTGGCCTTCGAGCACCATTTGAAAGGGACTTGCGGGCTGTTCGCTTTCGAACAGGACTACCAAGGCCCATGTTGTTGTTTACAAGCACGATGTCGTTCTCGCTGACCCGACGTGACAATTTGAGACGTTTCCACGTGACCCCCGCGGCCCACAGAGCGCTAGGAGATTCTTAATGTGGCCTGTTGCACACCCCCCTGGCCCTAGAGTCTGGAAGGGGTTTACTATTGATTTCCCACAGCTGCCTGGTAGTGCCCTCGGTTGTTATTTACAAACCTCACTGTCTGCTTCAAAAGGGACATTCAAATCCCTTGGTCAGTGGGGGAGACAAAGTGCTGCCCCCCCCCCCTACTGTGTGGACTAGAGGTCACTTGAAGGGATCTCAGAGGTAGCTCTTTGAGATCCGCTTCTGTGGGTCGTTCTCTCACGTGACGAATTGCGCTGCTGTGAGATTTCCAAATGGATTCTTCGTCCCATGGCTTTACCGTCGATAGCACAGTTGGAATATTTTTAAGAAATGCTTTTTTTTTTATCTTGTGTTGTGGTGCAAACTACGACACGGAGGCAGGTGAGTTTGTAGGGGTCTCGCGCCAAGTTTATTTGGGGCTTACGCCTAACTGGTTCACCGGCTTACGCCTAACAAGGGACGCCCTAGACCAGGGGTCGGCAACCTACGGCTCCGGAGCCGCATGCGGCTCTTTACGGGCTGCTTTCTGACAATATGTACGTATGTACAGTATGTACTCAGATGCATTGCGGCTCTTGAAATACTGAATTTTGTACCGAATTGGAAAGAAATGGCTCTTCTTGTTATTTTGGTTGCCGACCCCTGCCCTAGACTATACTCCCCAGGGGACACGGGTCCTGGGGATGCTACCACCCCGGCTATCTGGGCTCTCCTCCCTGCACCGGCCGAGGGCTAACTGCACTTCGGCCGGTCGGGTGAGTAGCCACCCTTAGCCTCCTGTCAGACTACGCTACTCCGGGTCCCAACCTCCAACCTCTCCCGTTCCCGGCTGCCACGACGACCCCTCTTACGTCACGGGCTTCCCCCTAAATTCCCCCCTGGAACATGACGTGACCGTCCCCCCAGGGGTCTCCCCCCTGACGTCACTCCCTGCGACGTCACTCCTCTACACTTGTTGTCACAATTCTAACAATCACTCCATTTTATAACTTTTTTCACTTCATATTGTATTTGAATGTCTTATGTCTACCCTGTCTACTCTTGTATGCAATATTCAGTTGTTATATCGGTGTTCTTGTCAGTTTAAAGTGGAACTGATGTGCTGCTGCCATCTTACCGAATTAGGGTACGATCGGATGTTTTATTCCGATGAAAAAGTTAATGATTTATTTCGTAATTTAAAATGCTCATGCCATCTTCCAAAAAGTCAACACTAAATTTGGCAAATCCACTTGCATATTTGATACTCCTAATAAGTGCACCAATATTGATTGTGTTGCATTTTAAGTAGTTTTGTCCCAGTAAACCTTCATGAAACATGTATCATCTTGATTGGGCAATAGATTTGTTATATATTTGATTTTAAAAGCCTTTCTGGACGAGACTAATTTACGTCTACATTTTTTACTTAACTTTGATTAGATTTATATGTGTATGTTTCTAAAATTGTTCTGAATATCTCATGAACTGTTTTTCTTGTTTCGCAATCTGTGTAATGCTTTTTTTTCTACTTTAAATGCAGACAACTTTAACATTCATATTTTAGGTCTCAATTCGGGCTTTTACCTCGTTATAAATAAAGACCCTCAGAATCGGAGAGCTTTCTTCACCACGTAAGAACTTGACCCTGCATGGGCTGTTTTTTACAAGGTCGATCTGGTAGAGATGACCATCAAATAAATGCGAGCAAATAAGGTATTTCAAAGTATGAATGATTAACCTTGGGGTCCGCTCTGCAGCAGACACGAGTGAAAAATTTAACCAGCAACTATCCCTAGCCCAGCAGTAAGCCCTCCAGCCACCAATTCGCCCAGCGGCATTGCTCGCGATCCGCGCGCTGTGGCCCGTGACCTATATGATCCGTGCGCCATCCCCTGTGATCCTTGACCCACGCTCGCCGGAGCTTAACCATGGCTCGCGTGGCGTGTGCAGCGTGTGCGGGGACACGTGGAGCACCCTGGCGGAGCTGTGCAACGCGTTGGCTGGTGTGGCAGTGAGCGAGGTGCAGCTGCAAGCGCAGGCCGGGCCGGGCCTGGTGCCGCTGGTGCTGGATGAGGACCGTGCTCTCGCTGGATTCGTGCCGTTGCTGTCCGCGCCGCAGGAGCCCTGCTTCGTGCAAGAGGACGCCGACCAGGTGAGGCTGTAACTTCCCTGGCCACTTTTCTTCTCCCTCCCTCCTTTTTGTTTTAAAACGATCAAACGAGAAAGATGCTCCGTCTTTCGGCACTTTACTTCGTTCATCATGTCGGTTTTTTTTTGCTTATGTGCTCCCTTTTTTTTTATCAAAGACATAACGCGGGTTTTCCGTGTAACATTAGTCCCATTGTGTGTTACTGTGTTCATGGACACCAACAAGAGAAAAAAATCACCCTCAAAAACCCATCACCAGATCCCCTGCTGCTGTGCTACCAGCACCATAGCGGCGAAGGCACCTGCCTGACCTCCCCCCCCCTTCCCGCCCACTGCGACTTCTCTTAAAAAGTCCACAACTTTCTGGGGATGCTTCCAGAGCATCTCGAGCGACGCGATGTCTTCCAAGTGCTTTCGACGAAGAGGCCTGCCTGCAGGGCACTGACCAATGCCGCAGAGTGTCCCCCTTGGGTTTTGCCGGCGTCTCATGCACGGCGGAGTGATGCAGATGCCGTTGCGGAGGCAGTAGTGCTCAAGGGTAGTGAAATGGCTGCCGGCATCCAGTTGCATTAGGATTCCTCGCTGGCTGGTAGATTCGAGGATTCTATTGGGGTGGGTGCGGAGGACGATGGTACGCGTGTGCTTCTAAGGCTGCTGACGTTCTCGCTGACTTTTTATTACCCATGGTGCTATGTGAGCCGTGCTGTCCACGGAGCTGTGTCGATGCGTCTTTGTGTGTGACGTCAGTGTCTGTGACGAACGTGTGTCTCTGTGTGATGTCCAATAATCTATTTGTTACTGAGATTTGGAGGTTTTGTGTGATGTGTGTGTGTGTGTCTCAGTGGACCTGTGTCTTTGTGTGATGTCTGGTGTCTTTTGTGTCTCCGTGTATGTAATCTGTGTGTTTGGGTCTCTGTGTGTGACATAATTGTCTGTGTGTTATGTGTGTTCATCTCTGTAGTGTCTGGAGCCATATCTCCATGTGACGTATACATCTATTTGTGATATCTGGATCTGTGTGTCTGTGTGTACTTTCTATTTCTTATGTTTTACATCTGGAGGTCTGTCTCCACGTGCTGTGTGAATTAGATCAACGCCTCGAGTGTTGTTACTGCTGCAGAATGATGCATTTTGGACTGGATAGCATCCAAGCTGTGAGCAGGTGCTATGAGCTGGCTGAGAGGCTGTTGTTGATCAGTGTCATTTTTTGGGGAATTTTCTACATCGAACTCCTGCAGAGAGTAGGGACGTGTCCTCTTTCCCGCAGCGAACACGTGTTGTTGCCAATGTGTAATTTACTGGCTGCATAATATATGTTTTGTAGTGTAACATATACGTCAGTCGCTTAAGGTCTTTTATTCAATGTTATTTACGGGAGAGGACCTGGCGAACTGTTCAAACGGTGACTGCTGCTATTATCAGGTAAAAAATTTGAGCTTTTAAATTTGCATATTATACATATGTAATACGAACAACCAGGATTGGTGGGTACACAGTGGCCAACTGTTTTGCGATTATACCATGAGGTCTTTAATGTCCACATGACAATTCACGTCGTCCGTACGCTCGGAAATTGTCTGCATCTGCAGGAAAGGAACAATTAAATTCCATGCCACCTGGCTTAGTAGCAAGAAGGGCTAAACTTTCGGCCACCCAGCCAGCGGCATATGCCGTCGTGCTTACAATTGTAAGCACAATGGCAATCATTGCTGCTACCATCATCATCTTTATCATGAATCATCACCACCACTAGCATCCTAATCGTTACCTTGATCATATAGTCATAGTGATCTTCTGTTCGGCTGAGCATTGAGGTGGTGCTCATCTCTAGTTTGCAGCCAACAGCTGGTGGCAGAAATTACACAATTCCTATGGCAGAGGCGTGACAACCACAGTTGACTTCTCCATAAAGTGGTACTCAATTTATAGACTTGGGAAAATTTGTGGTTGAGGAGTTTGAGATGGGCTTGGTACTCAATTATTTTAAGATCAGGGTAGCTGCTTGCCCATGATAAGGAAAAGGCAAGTTGATGGTCTCTTCACGCCTGGTTGTCGGGTTTCTTTAAGGTTTGCGGCATCCAAGGCTTTCCCTGAGATGGGGTGTGGTGCCATGGAGTGTCATCTCCTTGGATGTATTGGGCCTTTGCCGACCATCCTTTGAGACTGACCTACTTGACCCTTGAAGATGGTGATGTTGAAAATGGCCTTTCTAATTGCCATCAGGCGAGCTTGGAGATGTGGGCAGATGCGTGCACCGACGGTGATTTCTCCTTTCACTATCCAATCCTCCGCACCCAACAACATTCGCACACAAATGCTTAAGTTCACATACACCAACAATGTTCGCACACACACACCGATGGGCCTTGTGCACACACGTTAACAACATTCACGCACCAGTGTGTTAGTTCACACGCCCTAACAACATTCACACAGGAGTGGGTTAGTTGACATACACTAACAGCGTTCACAAACACACACTAATCGGTAGACAGATGCATTAACAGGCATATTTGTTTACAGTAGCAGCCTCAAATTGACCCCTGACAATCGCTCAACCTATTATCATATACGAATGTCATCATTATCATCATTACCCAATTCGGTCAGGATTTGAGCATGCAACCATTGCTTTGTTGACTCATAATCGTGCAATTTCCCTTTAATTGGCTGTGTTATTTAGACATCATTTATCATGCTTTGTTCAGGAGAACATATGTCTTTGTAAGAGATTTGCTTTCAATGTGAGGTGCAGCAGTAGAAGATCCTGACAGCGATGCTCAGATTATCTGATAGGGCTAGGGTGTGTGGCTCCATGTTGGTTTGAATACACAGCTTGTGTGCAAGTAGGGCATCATGGCACACATTCTTGGGTTTTTTCGGTAAAGTCACGTAAGTAAAAAATAAAAATTAATACAAGTAAAATAAAAAATAATTTACTTAATACAGCGAGCATGCTGTGACGGTTCCACCTGAAGACTGAGGCTTGTGTTGCCTCCGAAACGTCGTGATTTTTATTTTATTTTTTATTTTACTTTTATTAATTAAAATAAAAAAAATTTACCTACATGACTTTACCGAAAAACCCAAGAATATGAATCCTTGCAGTCACGAAAGCTTCAAATCTAGAATCATGGCACACGTACATGTGTGTACACGTGGGTGTGTGTGTGTGGGGAGCGGTAGTCTTAGCGGTTAGTGCTACGAACCCGGTGACCCGACTTCGATTCCCGCTCATGATCAATAACAGTGGCGAATATTTGAACCGGTCCTGAGGCTTCCCCAGGTCGACTCACCCTCAAATGAGTACTTCGTGTGGTGTGTAAACATTGTGTCACAAAGGCGGCGGGGCGGGTGCTGGCCACCCCATCCCCTTCGTCGTGTGCTGTGCAGACCTTCATAGGTGCTCACTAACAGCACTTGCCCCAAAGAGTCTGTTAAGGCTATACGGGCGATCTTTGTCTTGGCCCTCGCTCATAATCACTGCAGGGTTACGCAAGGACCCGGGCAGCCACAGGTGCGTGATAATGGCAGCAATGAAGGGCGGTCCGAGAGCTGGCTGGCAGGCCTCCAAGCAGATGTGGTGGTTGATAAAGCCTGGGATTATGTGCTTGTTGTGGTTGTGTTTTGCCGTTGCGCCAGAGTAAAAACCTTGAATCTGCTGCCAATTCTCTCCTTGGAACAGTATTTTTTTTATCAAGTGTTTATGGTAGTCCTCATCAGATAATCATACCATAACTAGTTGGCCTGCGGGCGCATATGCAACAATTAGTTTTTGCTACCTGCTGTCCTTATTTGAATCTATCGGAAAAGTTAATGGTTGAAGTACTTCTATATACACGGAATTTTTAGCTGCTGTCATTTTTTGAGAGTAACAATTTTGCATTTTTGGGCCTTTTGCAATTGGAGGACCCTTATTTCGGATTAATTTTCGGGCTCCGTTTATTATTATTCTTTCAGGCCCCTCTTCCTGTTTAGACCACGCCTCTTTATAAGCGGCACATTCCTTATAGATTTGAAGCTTTCGTGACTGCAAGGATTCATACTCTTAGTTCTTTCGGTAAAGTCACGTAGGTAAAAAAATGAAATAAAAATTAATAAAAAATAAAAATCACGACGTTTCGGAGGCAACACAAGTCTCCGTCATCAGGTGGGACCGTCACAGCCAGATTTGCTGCATCAAGTGAGGCAGGGATTCAAGATGCAAGCTCTTAAATACAGGTTAAAGGGGGAGGAGAGACCACGCCTCTTTATAAGCTGCACATTATTTTTATTATTTTATTATTTCCATTCTACGTGACTTTACCGAAAGAACCAAGAAGATGAATCCCTGCAGTCACGAAAGCTTTAAATAAAAATTTCTGCACATTCCTGTTTTGGCCCTGCACCCTTCCACCTTAGGCCCCACACCTTCCTCTTTAGGCCCGAACTTTTCGTTTTAGGCCGATCCCCTTCCTGCTTAGGCCCGCCACTGTCCTGTTTAGACACTCCTCCCCTCACTCCTCTCATTTACGCCCTGCCCCTTTATTTTGTAGCCCCCCCCCCTCCACCCCTAACTCTGGATGCAGGCTTGGGCTTGTTTTTGAAAGCAGTTTTTTCTTGTTCTCCATGACACTTGGCAACTGTGGGCTAAAGCAAGTTGATTGGAGTGAGAGACATCAACTGAGTAGCAAAACTCAACAAGGCCTCGACTTAAAAAAACTCACCCATGCAAGAGCGAGTCTACAGTGTGGGTTACCGAATGGGTTTGCGCAGCAGCAATGGGCTAATGTACACCACTTAGTGAACACTCCCATGGTCATTGAATTAATAATGACCTTGGATAGTTACGATTAGTTTTTTGCTTTTTTCTCTCGTAGAAAGGCTGTGAGCAAAGAACAACTTTGGGAATTGACTTTAACATAAGAGCAGAACCATCAGCAGCTGCTGGTGCACTGCAATAAATAAGACTGAGAGTATTATTTTTGGGCCATTAAAAAAACGTGCTAATCCATTGCCTGGCCGAGAGACACTCCATGAAAACCCATGAGTCTCAAGGGTATTCCTTGAAACTTGACATGATTGTATGTATGTTGAACTTCAACTGTGCTAATTGGATGTGCGGGGAAAGGACAACAAACTAAAACACAAAGTTGTTATCTTCTTAGGTTTTTTCGGTAAAGTCACGTAGAAAGTAAAATAAAATAAAAACAAAAATCACGACGTTTCGGAGGCAACACACGTTTCGGAGGCAACACATTGCCTCCGAAACGTCGTGATTTTTATTTTTATTTTATTTTACTTTCTACGTGACTTTACCGAAAAAACCTAAGAAGATGATTCCTTGCAGTCACGAAAGCTTCAAATCCACAAAGTAGTTGTAAAGAAATTCGTTTTCAATCTATATTTAAAAGTAATAGCTCCTATGGCTGCAGAAGCGCATCTGAAAGCGTGCGATGCAGTGAACGTCTTTGTTCAACGGTTAGCCAAAAGCCGCTGCTGCGAGGATGACTGGAGTTTGCGTGATGATTTATGCTCCTTGACGAGATCAGCAAGGTACTGTTGTTCATACTCTTAGTTCTTTCGGTAAAGTCACGTAGGTAAAAAAATTTAATTTAAATTAATAAAAATAAAACAATAAAATCACGACGTTTCGGAGGCAACACAAGTCTCCGTCATCAGGTGGGACCGTCACAGCCAGATTAGCTGCATCAAGTGAGAGACTTGTGTTGCCTCCGAAACGTCGTGATTTTATTGTTTTATTTTTATTAATTTTAATTTCATTTTTTACCTACGTGACTTTACCGAAAGAACTAAGAGTATGAATCCTTGCAGTCACGAAAGCTTGAAATCTAGAATTACTGTTGTTCATTTGTGGCGAGCAATTTGAATGTATTGAGTGCGACCTTAAAATGTTATTTGTTCGTTAACTGGAAGCAATGCAGCTCGGCACGCACTGGTCGGACATGGTCGGATCTTGCAGTACCCGTCACGATTAGTGCCAAAGAATTTTGGAGTAGGGGTGGGAGTGTGTGCACGCGAAGCAGTAGGCAGTGGTGGGTGTGGGCAGTAGTTGGTAGGGGTGGGGGCAGCATCACGACAACTGTAATTTTTCTTTGAGCAATGTAATGTAACAAAAAACGAAGCAATGTCCTTCTACCAACTACCTCCTGTCCAGGACAGCCTTACAGCATCATGTCAGGAGATGGCCCCAGAATTTTTTTTCGTGGCCATTGACAAACTCCCTCCTTTCGTAATCATTGAACTTCATCATTTGTTTCAGCTCTGCCAGTATATCTGGAACTGAAATTAAGTTTTGGTCACTTCACATCCTGTCCTTTCCTACTAATCCTACTTACAACAAGTTTTTGATATTTTGGAGACCCACTGTCTGCTGTATGTATTGTGTTCCAGGGAGGACAGAGTTAGTTTTTGTTGGTGGTCGATCTTAAGCGGCTGGAGTTTTCGCCGGGGCTGCGGCATTGCAAGGATTTTGTCTAGCTTTCTTGAGGCTTCGGCTGCGGGTCTGGCAGTGGCAAAGTAGGGCTTAGCGTGAGCCCCGGAAGAATTGGTAGCATAAGTGACATGTGTGCAACATGAGCGTGGCAAGCGTGGCACATTGCTTGAAAGCAAAGATGCCCAAATCCAAGTGTTTTACTTTCCTGGGACCAGCTCAAAGCGGGGCGGATTGTATCATGTACGAGGCGCTGCTGGCCAGGGAACTGCAGGAGAGGTCGGTCAAGTGCACGGTGTGGACCAATAAGCATGGATGCCAGAGCATGGGAGCACCACGAGGTCGACACCCAGAGTTACAATACCCAACAGGAGTCGTTAAGTTGACCCCACACCCAGCACTCGCAGCAAGCAATGTGGGTCTGATGGAAGTCGCTCGCAAGTAGTGGACATCTTCTTGGTTCTGTTGGTAAAGTCACGTAGAAGGGAAATAATAAAATAATAAAAATAAAACATAATAAAATCATTCTCACGACGTTTCGGCCACAACGCAAGCAGCCGTCCTCAACGCAAGCAGCCGTCCTCACCTGAGGAGGGCTGCTTGCGTTGTGGCCGAAACGTCGTGAGAATTATTTTATTATGTTTTATTTTTATTATTTTATTACTTCCCTTCTACGTGACTTTACCGAAAGAACCAAGAAGATGAATCCCTGCAGTCACGAAAGCTTTAAATCGAAAAGCAGTGGACAGTCGCAACTTGAGTGTACAGGATGGTTGGGGCTGATGAGGTCCCCCCACCATACGCAGCACAGGGCGATCGTTGACCCCGATCACAGGAGCAGAAAGCCTTTTTTTTAACAGGATCGAGTCTAACTCTACGGGATCGACCCTAACTCTAATGCCAGGGGTACTTTGTAGTGATGGCACGCAAAATGCTCTCAGGGAGGCCGGGTACAGGTCGACGATGCAGCACTCGCACCCCCGGCCTTCTTCAGGGGCCTACGCCACGGTGCAGAGCTGCAGGCCGTGGGCATGGGGGACAAGGAAAAATATGGTGTGGATGAGGAGGCTGTTTCCAAAGCTTTGTATTCGGTAAGTACCAGGAGACCCAATATTTTTTTGGGAAAGCTTTCCCTCCAAGGGTTGCCTTAGAAGTGGAGGGGGGTTGGGGTTACTTTCAGTTCGCCTTGAGGAACATCTTAAATCGGAGGGTGGAGATGAAGTCCCAGAAGAGCATGGTGAGGGAGGAGATCAACCAAGCACAAGAGGTGACCAAGATCCTCCTCGGAATCATCTGTCTCGTCCCCATTGTCTTGCTGCTCGTCTTTTATCAGTTGGGAACACCGAAGAATGAAACGAGACAGTGCAACTTCTTCTTCGAGATCCAGGCTCGCCCGACTCCCCATCATTTCGGATCAGGTTTCTGACTGTCGAGTGCATTAGTTCCTCATTGCCGTTCTTTGTTTTATCGTGGCGTGGAACGTGTTATGCTGTTGCCAGTGAGACTGGTAGTGGGGGGGGGGAGGCACAGGATGCGTAGATCCTATAGATATTTTTCAGTTCTGGATATTCTAGCAGAGCGAGTCCGCGGGAATCCATTGATCGCTGATGGACGGAGGGAGTTTGTCAACAGCTGCTCAAGAAACCGAGCCAGCATAAGTCACCGAACTCGTTTTCAGCACCTTCTGGAATCACTTCAATAGAGCCGTTTTAATCAACACCAGGTGGCCCTGGTACGTGCGGTGAAGAATGATTCACTATATGTCAGTCATCTGATATCATAGATTTTAACCCTAAAATTCGGGGTGAATTGAATGTAAAATGTTTGGCCTAGTTTTGTTTGTGGTTCAGTTTGGCCCTGGATTGCATCATCGTGTACTAAAAAAGCTGCCACAGCTGTAAAAATGGTGTACTATTGCGTCATTCCAACCGTGGTCGTAGCCGACACTGGCCTAACTCTTGGTAGTGAAGCCATAGCTTCTTCAAGGTCCGTTTTACGAGTAACAGGAGCTCTCTGGCAGTTGCCTGCGCAAAGCTGTGGGAATGAAACCACACACCTGGGGATATCGGGTCAGTGGTGAGCACATCATCAGCTCATGG
The DNA here is from genome assembly GCF_965212315.1 of Lampetra planeri. Taxonomy (NCBI): domain Eukaryota; kingdom Metazoa; phylum Chordata; class Hyperoartia; order Petromyzontiformes; family Petromyzontidae; genus Lampetra; species Lampetra planeri. The sequence goes on from NC_136143.1 coordinate 7,440,769, forward strand.
GGCTGCGAGCTGCCTGCCTGGGTTGGGGCTGGTCGCCCTCAAGCGCTGTCCGTGTTCCTGTGTTTGTCTGCGCGTGCGCTGCAGCTTGTTTTATTAATGCTGAATCAACACGCACAGCCGGGCGTTTGTTCAGGAGGATCATTAGCGATGCTGATGGGGAATGAAGAGAGTGGAGCGGTGAGCACAGCAGGCATGCATCTCCCAGCTCCTCGTCCCAGTCCCTTTAGCCAGCACGTACCTCCTCCGCTGGATTCTCTCAAACTGAAAAACATACTCGGTGATGTATGTATGTTGAACTTCTTTCACATTGTAAGTAGCCAGTGGTGATAATTGAAGGTGCGGGGGAAGGACAACAAACTAGATTTGAAAGTGCATAGCTCCAGTGGCTTCCTGGGACGACTTCTAGACTGACAGCCTCACATGAGTGCTCAGGGAGGGCCTCCTCTAGATTAGCTCAGCTTAAAGTTGGGAGGATTTCTTCACATGTGACTCCAGCTACAAGTAGAAGCCTGTGATACCTTCATCACGGGGTAAAGCCTCGTGGTGCAAGTCATGGAGAAAAGCCGCCTCTCGTCCGTTTTCCCAGGAGCAGTATCGGTGACGATGCCAACTAATTTTACATACCACGATGAGTCGTAATCAACGTGGGAGGCTTGAAAATACACATTAATTACAGATATAATGAACAAAGCGACTGTTATCGTTCTTCATTTTTATTGTTTTTCATGGGGATAGTTTTTTTTATGTCAGCAAAATTGGTTGCTTATGACAGTGTTTCAAGCAACAACTGGTTTCTGGTTGCCTACGACAAAGTTACAAACCAAAACAACCGTGTGAAACGGTCGGAATGTCAGCATTTAGAGGCAGAGAGTGGATCCACACTCGTGGTGGAGCCACATGAGCATTGGTGCAGGGCGGTGGCACGAGTCAAACTTGGGCAACAACGGCATGGGCAAAAGGCGCTAGCCGCCCCCACCCCAGCGAAGATCGCTGTGCAAACAGCAGCACAGTGCCCTGCAGTCCATCCCGGCGGATAGGCATCGCGTAGCCTTTCCCGGTGGCCGTGCTCACGTCCACTTGACACTTCCCCGCATTTCCTGGCAACCGCGCGGTTGTTTTAGAGCCAACGTTCTCGGGGCCTGTCTCCCATTTCCTGCCTACGGCCGCACTCCCCTCTGCCCCATTCCCTCCCACACTCTCGCGCCCGCTCTCCCTCTCGCCGTCTCGGCTGACTGTCCGTCCACCCACTCTCATCCCAAGCCCATCCACCCCCTCCTCCTACTCCTCCTGCACTCATCCCCCCCCCACCCCACCATCTTCCCTGCACCGTGGCCCCTTGGGGAGAGCAACTGGGGTGTTTGGTCTTGGCTCTTCCTGATTAGCGGAGAGCGCTGACCTGGCCCGACCCCCCTTTGACCCGCTCCCGCGGGGGGTAACGGCGGACTTTGCGTGCGGACAGTCGCTCGCCCAGCCGTGCGCGCGATATAGCCCAGGGATCAGAGCCGTGCGGGATTGTTGTGGAAAAGCTGCTCTGCGCTTGGCGTGAGGCGCGGCGAGGCCTCCGTGATTGACGCACAATGGCGCTGGGGGAGGACAGGGGATAGGTGGGGGGGGGGGGCGAGTGGGGGGGGGGCAGGTTGGGGAGGGGCGGCACAACCCCAATTGGGACCCACGCTGCCGTGCATTCACATGCTTTTAACAAAAGGTTATGTCATGTGCTGAAACCTCACAACAACCTTGACATTTCCTTTAGCCACTGGACATCATAATTAATTGTTGCCCGTTTGCTGTTTTCCTCGCAGAGTCAAATTGCTGCCGAGTAGTGCACACCTGGACACGCGTATATTTTTTAGTGCATTTTGTCTTTGTGTGTGCGCATGACAATTCGAGGTGGATGCAGTCCGTGTACTGTACCACTCACTTGCCACCCGTGAAGCGTGTAATTTTCCTAACCCATGGAAAGTGACGATCAGCAAAATGGGTACCGATTGTCAAGCAATTACGAGCACAGAGCGTTCAGACCAGTTGTTTGGTTTCTTATTTATTTATTTGAGCTCATCCAGCCCGCAAGCAATTCTTGAGGTCTCTTTGAATTGCAGCCTCTACGTGCATTTGATCGATTCAATTCACCTCGTTGTTTAAATCTGCGTGCGTGCGGCTGCCATTGCGAAGTCCGTGCCTGCTGGTTTAGCGGGCCGTGTGCCACGCACGCAAGGAGGCAGTCGTGCGCTAGCGGTCGTACGTCTCAGCCCGGGGTGTGCGTAGCATTTTGGATTTAGGCGCTCATGCGGAACATTTAATGCCCCCCACTGCACCGCGCAAACATTTGCTCCTTCAGTCGGCAGAGCATCACATTAGGTCACATGTCACCTCATGTCGTCTTCTGGGATTCCTGGATGATGACACAACAGGACTGTTTCTGGAGCCACCTCGAACTCTCCAGGCCAACACGACACGCTGCTCCTTCTACCTCTAATGAGGGGTTTATCGCATGTCAGTCATCCGCTTGAAATTTTACATCTCAGAGCAGAGCTGGGTGGAGAAAGCAAAAAAAAAAGTGTTTAGATTTATGTACGCTCGTTGGTGGCCGGGCACCACAGTATCCTAAGAGAATCTGGCTTTTCTCACCGATGGCTGAAACTCGCATTTCACACCCACGTTTCAGCGTGAGGAGGGCTAGCACTGCTTGGTGTGTATCTCGAGTGACATGTGCAGTCTGTGCCAGGTTTTGCAGACGTATTAAACGATGATAATTGAGTGATTTATGGTTCATCTGACAGTCCACATCCGGCCTCCTCAAAATCGGCTTCTGCTCATTTATGTTGCACATGTGACCAGCAATTTGCCGAAAATGAATGAGCTTCAGATTCACTCTATGCCATCATCATCATTATGATTGATTGATTAATTGGCAAGATCTACCTTGCAACAGTTTTAATCCTGGAGGGATATCTTTTTCAGCTCACTGCAGCACTCTATTTTTGATGAATTAGATGTGCATGCATATGCACACGTGCACACTTGAAGGAGTATTACTCTGGAGGTCCATAACCCACGATCCTGGTGGGCCCGTGTTTGATTTCTAGCCGTGACTCACGCCACCTGTGGCAATTGCTATTTGAAACTGCCCCTGGGGCCAGCGTTATCCTACTCACTCGAGTGACCAGTCAGCACAGCCCATGCCTTCGACAACGAAGAATTCCTTGTGCCCACTTGTTCGTAATAAAAAAAAAACTACAGAGCAGTGGAATTGTTTCTTTAACTTCCCCAGCTGTAGGTGTTGCTTAGTGGCTGTAAAAAAAAATGTAAGTGGAATTTGCCAGCAGCTGTCTTATTTACAAAAATGTACGACACAAAATATCGGAACGAGCTACGTGGGTGCCCTTTTTTTTACGTATACACTCATAAAAATCATTCATTGTCAATACCCCCCCCCCCTCCGCTGCAAAATAGAGACATTTTTTAGTTGCGGCTGCTTTAGTCGCAACGCATTACTCCATGGCCGCCCATAATTGTGCGAGCATTTTAATTTCTGCGCAGGGATCGTGCGAAGCGCACAATTTATCCATTTACTCAGCCCAACCCATTCCCGCCACTTAACCTGAATGCTGATGCTGCGCAGTGAAAGCCCACGAGCCACTCAGATGTGTATATTTTTTTCCCCCCTAACCTGCGGCAGCTCAAAATCGGCATGCAGTGTAATAAATTAGGGAGAGAAAAAAAATGTGTATCTGCTTAACATTTTACAGCTGTTATTAATGTTCAACAGCTATTTAGTGGACCGCTTGAGCAAACACTACTTAATATTCACTTTGCAATTTTTTCCCCCTTCTCTTGCTATTAAAATGTCATTTGACATTGCCTTTCATCCCGGCGGAGTGCTGCCAGCTGTGGCAGACGCACTCGCGGGCGGACTCTTAATTAGACGGAGCTTTCTTGTGGGTGGGCGTGCGGGCGGGCGGACGGGCGGGCCGGCTGAGTGCAGCCTCATCCCATCTTACTCGCCAGCGAGCATCTTTAATCACAAAGTGACAAGCAATCATTTGCTGTCATCTCACCTGGGTCATTACTCCCGCCTCTTGCCACTGCCCACTCTACTGCTGCTCCGCCCCGTGCCCTCCCCTCACTTGCCGCTGCCCCCCCCCACCACCACCACCTCCCCACACCGCTGTCCTCGTACCTCTCATGTCCCCCATGCCTCTGTGCCTGCGTCCTCCCCCCCCCCCCCCCCCCGGCTTCTTGCCGTCTCCGTTCCCCGTGCCCCCCGTTGTCACACTGTCCCCCCCCTCCACGTGGGCCTGGCACGCTGCTTATCCCACGCTGCGTAGTGCTTTTGTATTTTCCATTGTCTTGCTCTCTTGGTGACCTTGAGATGTATTAAAGGAACACGTGTATGAATACAAAATTGCATATTTTATTCGTATTAATGCTAATTAAGAGTGATGCATGCATGTATGTATGTTGAACTTATTTCGTACCGTATGTAGCCAGCCGTTACTAATCGGAGGTGCGATGCATGATAAGAAAAGGTTCGTCTCTTGAGAGAATGCCTGAGACAAGTCTATCTTGCAAAGGGGAGACCCTGCAGAAAATACAGAACCCTCCTGAAAAAGCGTGAAGACATCTGAGGATGGTCGGTTCCTATTTTGGGATATGTGGTCACTTTCCTCAACACTGTGGGAGGAATCTGGACAGCGCAGAAAACAAATCAAGCTTACGAGTGGCTTCACAGTCACAAGTCCACATGGACAGAGCAGCAACCAGCTTGATGTAGTTTAACACGTAGCAGGCTTTTGCGACCAATATTATTCATAATCAACGTTTTTGGGTTTAGATCGCGTTATTTATAAATGTGTCGTAACCCTCCACCACCCGACACGGCCAATCAGTAAAAAAGTGTCACGTTGACACCGATGATGCTGGATGCAATTACCAGCGAAACGTCGTACTCAAATTGTAAATGTTGTGGTTTCACGCTTCAACACACTGGTGGGCTAAAGCAGTGAACTATTTGTCTTTTGTCAACGTGACACTTTTTTACTGATTGGCCGTGTCGGATGGTGGAGGGTTACGACACATTTATAAATAACGCGATCTAAACCCAAAAACGTTGATTATGAACAGCTTGATGTACTCCAATCTTCGGGCTACCTTGAATCAGAACAAAACATTTTCATTCTCGTATGATGTACCACCAACCCCGATATATCCTTGTGCCCGGTGTAGATCCAACCAATCTTAATAATCCTAAATATGTGTCGCGAGTCTGTGTGGAGTCCACGGAGCCTCAACTCTCAGCTCGCGGTGATATTCATTTGCGTGGCGTGTCGCTCATTTACGCCGCCGTTAGTGAAGCAGTCAATGTGTAATAAAGCGAGCATTTTTAACGTGTTGTAAATCCACCTTTACATAGTGGGAGTGATGTACGGCATCTTTTGCGTTTATTATAAATCCGATTCTGCACCTCCAGGTGATAAACCTGCTCTCTTGTGTTTATTGCAAATCTATGCCCCCTCAACGGTGGCCCGATCGTCCCTTCCCCACGTTTACGAGGAATCCATGTGCTCGTGTATTGCGGAAGGCCTCTGCGTTTACCTGTAATCCATAGTAACATTCCGACGGTGCCCACTCGTAATGTTTTGGCGCGGCGACGCACCCTGCCTCGTAACTTGACCACCCCCCCCCCCCCGCGATGATTCCACGGAGTGTGGCGAAGCACGGCAAGGGATGTGGACGTTTTAGAAGAGAGGATTGAGTGTGGTTCTGTTGAGGATGGGGATGGCACGCATCTCTCCCGTTGTCGCAGGGTACTACCAAGCCTATAACTAAGGCCACGTGTGCGTACCCATTTGTCTCTGTATCTCACTATATAATAATAATAATGTTTCATTTGTGTGTGTATATATGTAGCATCCTTCATGCAAACTGCGTCTCATAATTGCTGAGGAACCACAGACAAGCTGGAAGGCAGCCAGGTGGTGAGCCGGCACCAACAATTGGCCAAGCTTTGAATTCCTCTGTATATTAAGTTAATGAGTGTTTATACATGTGTAGTTGTACCCTTATATCAAAATTTTATTCTTGACATCATGCTGGAATGCATACCGAGTGTTACTTCTCCCCCCACACCCACACCGATCGTTCTCTTTTTAATGTATTTATTTATGGGTCTCTTCGACTTGGCCTCTTAACCAACACCGACAGCGTGTTTATACGAAACGGCGGCGCAGTGGATCTTTTCTTTCGCGTCCCTCCACCAATTGTCAAATGTCCTTCCAGTGGCGAGCACGTCTCGGGCGCTCGCAGGTCGCCTGCTGCCAAGACCTTGCGTGGTGCCGGGGGCGTTCCTCGAGCCGTGGGCAGACGGAGAGGCGTCGCGCGGTCGGTAATTCTCGCCGCAACCATCGCAGCTCTCCGGCTTTTGTGGCGTGCTGCCACGTGGACAGGTTGAGCTGCCCCCTTGAGTGCGGGGTCGGTTCAGAGTTGTCCACGTGGTCCACCCCACGATTGCTCCCGTGAGGAGTTGATCACTCAGAATCAGATTTTTATTTTTTATTCATGCCGGAAGAATCCGATGAGCTATAACAGCTCTTCTTTCACAGATGTCCAGTAAGGGCACGGCGTCAAAACGTTACAACAAATGCTCATGCTGTCCAAGGCGCTCCCGCCACATGTCCTCACGTGTGGTCGCAGGTGTTTCGTGCGATTGGTTAGCACAGCGTGCTATGAACCTGGCTTCCTGAGTTTGATTTTCAGCCATGACTGACTAACAACTAAAGCAATAAGGTTTACACAGCAAGCTTTAATGAATTATATCGCAAGGCCTTCAAGGTGCAGTTTGGCATTTTCTTTCATACTGGTCTCTGCCGGATCTGGTAGTGTGTTAACAAATGTGGTCTTAGCTACACTCTACCTCACCACAAGCGGTGTGATAATATAATTAATGGCTGCTTCGGCAGACAGAGATCATGTCAGTTAAATGAATTACAAAAGTGTGGTGTAGTATAATAAGAAATTGAACCTTCCGTCATGACAATGAATTAATGAATAATATAATCAGACAAGAAATTCTTTTGCGGCCAAACATGAAACAACATTGGCTCAATGGTTCTGAGACAACTGCTAGCCAGGCCACCGCTACAGACGCGCGCGCGCGCTGTAGATGTGCGCGCGTCCGTGCGCGCACACGTGCACGTGTTAACACGGGGGTACAATGGGCTCACACTTTAAGGCTACTCATAATGCGCTCGAGATTATTGTGCTGAAGCGTGCACTCGTAATTTTTCTGCCGCGATTCATTTTTCATCCGTTTGTTTATTCCACGTGGCGAGGTTTTATCTGGGAAATGTGCCGTTAGCGTCTGTAGGTTGTGCATGCATTTGCGGCGTTTAGCAAGACCAATGTCAGTAATAATAGCAATAATGGTGAAAATACATTTAGCGAGATAAATGCACAGACTTGAAAGTATGAAGCTGATCACAATAGAGGCATCACATTCCTTGCGTAATGACATGCGAAAGCCGAACTAGTGTAAACATGTGTGCATAATAAGATGCATGTGTAATATTAGCAGAGGTATTTTTTATTTAAAACTGAACATAAAAACAATATTTTGTATTTTACCATGTGAGGCCCACTGAGCTATAAAGCTCTTCTTCAGAAGTGACCTCGCTATCACGAATGTTAGCTCAAAAAAGTGGCTTATCAGGTCGAAATTTATATCGGTAGCCAAATACTCTAAACGCACGATGTTGATTCTTAATATGGAGGGAAAGACCAGAGGGCCCGGAGAAAAATATCTTCGACCACGGGGTGAGATAGCATGCAAACTCCAAATATACAGCAGGCGTCAGGGTCGGAATCGAACTCACGAGTTCCTGTATACCAGGCGAGGTAGTTTAACATCTCGCCACTGTGGCGCCCACTACTTAGTCGTAGGACTCTTTTTCACGAGGGTCCTGCCGCTGCATTGGGTTTTTATTTTAATTTGTTGTCAGCCAATTTTATGACGGGTGGTTTATACGTGTTGGAGGAAATCGGGATTACCTGGAGAAAGTCCACGCTGCCAGTAGAGAAACCTGAATGCCTACTGGTTATGTCTTTGGTGAGCAAAGAGCCGACGTGACTTGTTGATTGAGCGCCCATTTAACTGGGCATTCTAATAGGTGTTTTATAATAAATACAATCGGGGCCCACATTTACTGTTTAGCTCCGCCGCATGTGATAGCGCGCGGGTGCATTTGCATTTGAGAGAATGTACATGCAGTGCACGTTGTATGTGCATGCGTGTGCCTGTGTGTTGCTGGACAGGTCTTTACTCTTTGTTTTTTTCGGTAAAGTCACGTAGGTATAAAATGAAATAAATCATGACGTTTTGGGCGCAACACAAGCGTCTGTGATCTGGTGGGAAAGCATGGTCTGCTGCTGAGGCACCTAGCCAGTGAGTTGGAGCACGTACACCAAGCCCTCAGGATGAACGGATACTCGGACCGTACAATCCGCAAAGCTGTCTCCGCAGCAATGCGGAGACAACCTTCTGAGGATCCAACCAAAACCATCACTTTACCGTACATAGCAGGGGTTACCAAAAGGATTTCCAAAATCTTTAACAAACACAAGATCCAGGTTCGTTTCAACACAGTACACGAAATCCGTGATTTAATCCCATCTGTAAAGGATGTGATTCCTGACATGCAATACCCTGGTGTCTCCAAACTTGAGTTGTGGTTGCGGCAGCAGTTACATTGGGGAAACGAAACGACATGTCTCGGACCGCGTTCGCGAACACAAGGCAGATCTGAAACACGGTAGGACCAATACCTCTGCCGTTGCCGATCATTGTTTTAACGCTGTGGGCTCACACGAAATGGTGGATTTTTCCAAGACGGTGGTACTCTGCAAACCTACCAATTACCTTCTGAGATTTGTTCATGAAGCCATACAGATATATAAACACAGACACAACTTCAACCGAGAGGATGGGTACAAACTGAGCAATCATTGGAAGGACGTTATTAACCAGGTAAAGTTTTAACTGACTGTGATGTTTCCATCCTACCTGACTATGTCAGCTGTTATTTCCGACTCTCTGTGTCTCTCTCTCTATGCCTCTCTCTTAGATCTCTCATGCTCACATGTCCTTTGGATTGCACTCTTATACTCACAGGCCCTTTGGATTGCACCCGTTGGGTTGCACTCATGCCTTTGGATTGCACCAGTCTTTGATTTTACATTAACATGCTAAGCTCTCACATTAACATAGCCACTTCCGTGCCCTCGTCGGGGAGGCCGCTCTCCTATCTTAACATCACTAGTCCCGGCCACTTCTTTATGAACCCTTGGGGAGGTGAGCACCACAGATTATTGTGGGCTCACCTCCCCATCAGCAGGAGGTGAGCAATGGTGGTGGTGGCCTGGGCCCCACTGAAGATGAACATTTGTGGATGGATCCAGGCATGGCTGATGAGTCAGATGCTTTCCGTGACCTGTCCCAAGTGTTGGCTAAAGTGGCTGCTGAGAATAGCGTCATCTTATTATTAGGTGACTTTAATGCTCTAGTGGGCCATTACGCTAACACTTGGGCAGGTGTGATGAGAAGGCATGAGCCATATCAGCTCAATAACAACGTAAGGAGGCTGCTAGATTTATGCGCAACCCATGGACTGATTACCGGCATGCTTTTCTCCCATCGGTGCATCCACACAACATCTTGAATGCACGCCAGGTTCAACCATGAACATGTGCTGGACTATATAGTAACAGAACAGCGAATGCTCGCCCACGTCCTTGACACCAGGACCTCCTGTGGAGCTGATATGCCCACTTGTCACCTGTAAGATGCGCTTGGCATTCCTCCACTACGGTTGTGAGTTTCCACCTAGGATCCCATTCAAATAATTTGGCCATTGAAAGTTGCAAGCATGAATTTGATTATCACTTGCAGCTGAGGTTGGCATCATCCCATCCCCCCTCCCCACCCCTTCCTGATGTTGAGAGGAAATGGGTGAAGCTCATTAATGTTGCTCATGCAGCTGCTATGGCTGTATGGGTATACATACCAGACCGCAGGAACTCTGTCTGACAGAGGAAGTGTTCCAGCTTACCAAGAGAAAACGGCAGGCCCGACTCCCACCGTCTACAGTGTAACATGCCTGAGAATGAGGAGGCTTACCACAGCCTATGCTTGGAGATTCGGTGAGCCCTGCAGGGCGACAAAGGATGGCTGGTAGTCGCGGGTTGCTCAGGCGATAGAAACTTCCTCAGCAGCTGCCGATCAAAAATCACAAATGTAATTTTAAAAAGTAACTTGCAACACCTCACCCTCTTGCTATCCTAAAGAGAAATAATTGGCGATCCTATGTCCGACCCCCGGGAAGAGATTTGCAGATGCATTGAGCATTTCTGCGAGGTCTTTGGATAGGGGAATCCCCCTAGCTCAGATAACATCGCAGGGGAAAGGTGTTGGGGGGGGGTTGACCCTATTAGAGCTGTGGAGCCTCGAAAAATTGTAGAAAGTAGCTGGGCACCCCCGCGTGAGTGGCTGACTGTTGTGCCATTTGTCGAGGAGGTGCGAAGAGCGACCCAGAACCTGAGGCCAGGAAAAGCGCCGCGTAGAGTTGATCTCCCAAGCAAACTGGTGATGAAAGTGAGGATTTTAGGGTAGTTCTGTTGCTTGTAAATGTATTCTACGGGTCTTTCGGTAAAGCCACGTTGATAGGAAAAATAATAAAAATATCACGACGTTTCGATCGCAACCGAAAGACCCGTAGAATATGTATTCCTGCAGTCACGAAAGCTTTAAGTTCTTGTAAATGCTTTTCACTTTTTGAAATAGATAGTTGTATTTAGCCATTGTTGGACTGAGTTGACACTTTCCAATGTCAAACGTGGTGGAGGCAGTGCAGGGTATTACCAGAGAGGGTAAAACCTCTTCTTCTTATTTCATCATCATCATCGTCGTGTTTGTGTTCTCCGATGTCTCCTCTCAGTGTTATCCTGCGTATTCTGTCTTCAGTTTTGCATCTCTGTCTCAATTAACATTTCTTCTTTTCGTCAGCAGTGTTTTTTGTGGGTTTGGATACTTCACTCACGGTTTGGTTTCTAACCTCTTCTCCCCCACCTTCAATGCATCATCCATTGCAATGCGAGTAAATTCATTATTTTAAGTGGTGGCATCACTTTCATCAATTTGATCCTCCAGGCTTTTGAATCTCTTGCTTCGGGTTAATCTAAAACGAGTTACCCACTGACCTCACTGTTTAATGTTTATTGTCTTTTTGTCTGCAATTTTTTTTCCTTCTCTGAATATGTTGAAATGCAATTTAGCATCGCACCAATCTGTGATTGCTTCGCGTGTTTAATGCGCCGAGGACAGAGACGTTCGACGAACCGGGGTTTGTCAATCTCGTTACTCTGTTCACCGTGTAAGCTCTTCCATGTCCATTCCTTGAAGAAAAAAGTAATTACTTTCATGTGTTTGCTGGCTGTGAACTCGGGGTTGAGCGTCCATTGGAGTTTGCACCCCTAGATGGACACATCATAGCCGGAACTTAGTCAGCGCTGGGGAGACACATAGGCGGGTTATGCATGGTGCCAACATGCATGAGTGTGTCAGGCTGGTCCTAATAGGTGCTCACTCACAATACTTTCCCCTACCTTAAATGCGGACTGGAATCCATTATCTCTTTTCCGTTAGTACATTCGCACGCTTTTGCACGTATAGCTGTTTAGTATGAAACTGATATATTCTCCCATGCCCCCTTCTACCGCCTCTCTTCCGACAACAAAGCGCGTGCCTTTAATTAACAGCGTCTCTCCCTTCTCACCTGCAGCGTTCACCCCCCCCTCCCCGCGGCCTGTGGCGGCTCCCACCTGGGCGGCTGCGCTTGCCCTGCCCTCTCTGTAAGCCCTAATTAGTTGCTCATGCCGAGGACGACATGACACGAATAACTCCCCCGCGCACGCTCCCCGCACGCCATTAAGCCCCCCCCACCCAGCCCCCACGGCCCACTCGGGGAGCGTTTGCTTCCTCTGACAAGGGAGCTGTGAAAGTCTAATTAGAAACTCTTTCAGGCAGCACAAGAGGAAGCTTGAACCGCCTTGTGACTCGGAGGAGTTGGCGCTTTTGGCAGCGGCTCACACGCACGCGCTCTCTCACACACAACCGCCTCTTTTGTGCGGTGGAAATTATGGTGGAGCGGGTTCCAGCGCGGCACATCTGCTTGACAGCAATTCACCTGAACGGGCAACAGGAAGAGAGTTTTGTAGGAATACGTTTGGCAAGTGCGCCCATGTACGAGCACAATGTTTTGTTCTTGTTAACTCCGTGTATGTTTAACACATTCTGTTTGCCTGCGCTGCTTTTCACGTGTTTTTTTAATCGTGCCCGCTTTCTCGATTGTGGCTTGTGTTAACGTGTTATCACGACACCTAAATTCCATTTTCATGATGCGGAGCTAGAGTCAATATTGGGAAATCTTTTTTCTATATCGTATCCATATCTCTATATGGCTTACAATATTTACATACTCTAAGCTTCCCTCTGATGGCGCTCCGCCTGTGGCTGGGAGGTGTTGATGCCAGCGAGTGCTAGGATTTCATTTTTCCGCGGGGGGGAATCTGCCGCATGCAAATTGGAGCCCGCGAGGCATGCGCAGAATAAGCTAAAAACGTGGGAACCGGAGGAGGAGAGCGTGTCAGCGAGACGGCGAAGATGCCGCAGACAACAAGTAGAACGAGAGTGCGCCACGGCTCGCTGTGAAATTGTGAATTGCGAGCAGAAGAATAGGTGAGCTTGGATATTTTAAATCCGTTACGTTGTCAGTTGCGTTGATGATGATGATGATGAACCGGCGTTCAGTGTGCGAGCGTCCCCGCCGCCGAGGAAGCAGAGCCACCGGCGTTTTCGTTTAACTTTGTTAAATGATGCCGCCGTTCAGCTCGCCCCGATGTTTGCGTGCGCTGGTGAGACACGGGAGCGGCCAGGCTCTGGTTTCCCCTGGCCCTTCCGTGTGACGGGGGTCTCACGCGGTCAGCGCATGTGAAGGTGCTTACGCTCGGGTAACGTGGATAGCCACGCTAAGCTCCCACCGCGAGAGGTCGGTTATTTAACTTTCTACGGCTCACCATGAACTGTTGTATGGCCGGAGACGATAAATGCGTGTGTTTTTTTCAATTATGAATTTCCTTTGTTATTCGCAGCCGAGAGCCCACTGAGATTATGCATCGCTTGAAAAGAAAAAGCGGCGCATTAATTCTTGTGGCTCATTAGAAGGTAATTTATGTGTAGTATGGCCATTCACAGAGATAGGCCAATTTGGGGCAGTTTGCCATAGCCTATTTCAGACGTTTATTCTTCCCTGAAATTAATAAAATATGGAGACCATCTTTGTGTAACACTGTCACTCAGATTCCTATAAAAACTAAAAGCTAAATGAATCTCAGAGGGAACTTACCTCGTGCAATAACGGACTTGTGATTGAACAGCTGAGTGTCTTTTGTAAATCGCAGGAGGCGCACGTCCGATAACTTTCTAGTTTGGTAGCCTCGGTCCGTGCTTGTAAATGACCGCTCACGCGCGCGGCCTAGCACAAGCCGAGTGGCGTGCTCCAGGACAAAGGGAAGGCGATCGCGCGGACTCACGCACGCGGACACCGTCAAAGTCGCGGGTCATGACGATGTCCAAAAATAGCCGTGTTTGTGCAATCGCAGTGTCGCACTGTGAGAGCAGAATTGCTCGACTCTCAGAGGAGTTGTTTTGAACTTCAAGCTGCAGCTGAACCCCAGCAGGCTGTGGCTCGATTTCCTGGTCAGGGCAGCAGGGAGCCTTGACCCTCGCTGTATCGGACTTTTATTTTTTTCAAGGAGCGAGGTTTGGCAGAGTTCCGAGCTAGAAACAAGTTGGCCCCCGCCACCGCCCCAGCGCACCAAACGAGGCTGGAAACGGTACGAGGATGTTACCCAAATATAGCTGCACAGTCAGGGCTGGCACAGCTCATCTGGTATGGCATAGCAGCACTCCAATCTTAAGTTAAACTCCTGTCATCACTGTCATCATCATCATCACTATCGTCACATCTCTGGTGAACAATCACTTGGTGGGAAGGCGGCAATTGTGGTTTTGCTATGGGCAGTCTGATTCGTGCCGTAAGAGATGTCAACTCCCTCACCTGGTATGCAGGAGGTCGTTGGTTCGATCTCGACCCTGACGCCTGCTGTATATTTGGAGTTTGCATGTCTCTCTTCCCGCGGTCACGTGATTTTTCTCTGGGTCCTCCGGTTTACCCTCCACATTCAGAAACACGCATTTAGAGTATTTGGTTGCTAGACATTTTCACGCAATAAGCCATTGTGTTGAGCTATCATTTGTGGCCAGTTCGCTTCTAAAAAAAATAGCTATATAGCTCAGTGGGAGTTACCTGGTAAAATCCAAATAGTTTAGTTTATAGTTTAGTTTGAGTGAGAACAGGGAATTTCCTTCGCCAACTGGAGACGGCCACCTACGACGTACGCACCATTCGCACCACACACACGTTACACAACCTGCACGTGACACACAATGCAAACAACACACATTATTATTCATTGCACTTAGCAAATGACGGCGCACCCTGAACAAGCAGCACTCGTGACACAACAAGACACATAACGCACTCCACACGCACACACACAGCACGGCATGCACTGTTATTGCCTACACGATTGACCCAGAATCACATTTCATTGGCAGCGCAAACTGCCGCCCACTATTTTTACCCAGCAGGCCACAGGAAGGATGGCTGATTATTGTTCACAAATGAAGCTCGGGGAAAAGAAAAGGCGGGGGGAGGGGGGAAATAAAATGTAAAAATCTCCCGGGGATGTCAATCATCAGAGCCAGAGCGCAACCACGCACCAGAGGCTCGTCTGAAATAACTCTCCGCATTCAAACCAGGGTCATAACATTTGGAGAGGAAAAGTTTGCACAGACGTTACCCCTCCCCCTGCCTCCTCCCCCAAGTGTACAGGGCAACACCTGACATGGGATAATTTTAGACGTTATGACTTAATTTTGTGGGAGGTCGCACGGTTGTCTTGGTGGCGTACGTCACCGATGGAGAGGAATCTCTTAAGGCTTCCTTCCTCCCCATGTCTGTTGTCGCCTTGGCAGTCGCAAGGTTGCGCACCCACCGAAGCGTTTGCACCACAAGCAAAGCCGTGCTCGTAACTGCAACAATAACAACAACAACAAAAAATGCTCGTGGAACATTTCCACTTGCAGTTTTTTCGAGCTGCCCAGTTTCCCGCAAGCGCTACTGTGTGTGTTGGTTACGGTTAAGACCAGATGCAAATGTTTCATTAGTTGCAAGGAAGGTTTACATTTGGCAGAGACGTGTCTGATTGTGAATTGGCGGTGTGGGGCTGGACCGATAGGCCGGGTGGAGGCAGTGTTTGCTCAATCGTGCGTCCGGGCTAACACGTCTGCACCGGGGTCAGGGTCAGGACGCCCTCCTGGAGTAATTAACACGTGACCTTTCGGCACAACGGAGCGTTCGTGGGCTCTGGCCTCGCCACTCTGTGTCAGCCTCTTTCACAGTAAACAAACGCTCAGCAGACACCAACACACAACACGGACACTCAAACTCCTGATCAAACTTGTTGAAGAGGTCATTTCATACCTAGGCTTCTACGACCAATATGATTCATAATCGGGTTTCTTTTCGGTTAGGTCAGCCGCGTGCGGCTCTTTAAGGACTGCATTGCGACTCTTGAAATATTTAGTTTTCTACCGAATTCGAAAAACATCGCTCTTTTTAAATCCTTTATATTAAGTTCGCTTGCTTGCTTGTGTGCTTGCTTGCGTGCTTGCTTGCTTAGGACCGTGCAAATCTTTCGGTCGTTTTTTAACCCACTTCCCGTGATCCAATCGAGCTGACATTTTCCACACAGACTCGTTGTGCCAGACAATTATTGTTCGTGAAAAAAATTCCCAAAATTTTACACTTTTTAGGCAAAAAAAAATTATTTTACATATATTCAAATAGAAGTCATTCATGGCTTTGGCTGAACGTCAGAGTGTAAGAGCCCAGAGCGTAACCCCTCCACAGGCCGTGGCGGAGTAGCGCAGTTGGTACCGCCCTCGCTTCCCATGCGAAAGGTCGCGGGATCGATCCCCGCGTCCTCCACAGGCGAATATATTTTTAAATCCTTTATATTAAGTTCGCTTGCTTGCTTAGAACCGTGCAAATCTTTCGCTCGTTTTTTTAACCCACTTCCCGTGATCCAATCGAGCTGACATTTTCCACACAGACTCGTTGTGTGTGACAATTAATTTTTGTGAAAAAAAATCCAAAATTTTACACTGTTTAGGGAAAACAAATTAAATATTTAATTACCAATTGCTTAATGGTGGCAGACAATCATCTGACCCATAGGTGGCAGCCATCTCAAGCCAGAGGACGAGAGGACTCTAGCCGCCACGCATATAAAGGATTTATAGTGAAAAACTTTGTTTTTACGGGTTTACTTGTTATTTTGGTTGCTGGACCCCTCTGGGTTTGGTCATCTTGTGTTTGTCATGAAGCTTCTTCCACCCGACCCAGCCTATGAAGAAAAGTTTCATGTGAATCAAACATGCCAAATGTCAGAATCAGAATATTTATACCGTAGGAATCCGATGAGCTATAAAGCTCTTTTTCACAGATGTCCAGTAAGTGTATTATTGCATCAGCAGCACCATCAGTGTTGTTCTTGTTGTTGGAGAGGAATTTCACGACGGTTAAATGGGTGACGACGTTTCGCCGGAGATGACATCCAGCAATCATCAGGTTGTTAACAGGAGCTAAAAACTCCGATTAGCACGGTTGGTTATGGTACCGTGCGAAAGAAGTTTGACATACATTCAATTGATGCAATGACGGCATCGACACAGTCGAAACATGAGATCTAATTTACTAATTAGAATTGATTGCGCTTTGATTGGTTGTGATTGGCAGGTTTGGTTGGTGTAATAAGGTGAATCGGTTCGGCGGTTGTTGAATAGTGTCATGCACCGAGAAATCACGTGTAGTGAATTATTCTATTCCTATTTATGTCAAGCGAATAGTCTCCGAGTCGAACAACATCCTATATCTAACCAGGTGCGGTGCTGATGTCCCATTTAAAATATTCACTTGCTGAACACTCACAAAACCAAGCCCCACATATGCGGAGATGTGTAACACGAGGCACATTTGGAATATTATGGTTGTTTGTGATTTTAAATATCGGACATTTTCGACAGTGACCAGATGCAGTGCCCATTAATTATTATTTTGTATACCGTACAATTTTTCAACGTCCAATATGCTTATTTTACTTTCCATTTTCACTTTTTCAAAAAAGGGTAATAGTTCCCACTGGCGTAAGTAAAAAAAATACACACAGGGACAGATTTAAAATAAATATATCTGCAGCAGAATACGAGAGATATTTTATGAAGTGGTAACACCACAAGGTCTCAGCACAAGCAAAACTTTCCTTCATGTAATCACCCTGTTTGCTACTTCACATTTTTACAAATCAGATTGTCTCGTCTGAAATCGAGATTTAAATATCCTGAATCTGTTGCAAGCATAATTTGACCGCCCGCACCGATTCATAAAATTACATCACATCGGTGGGGACCTTGACAGCATTTACCATTTCCACGAGCCACTGAGCATTGGCAGGCCATGCGGGGAACGTTAAACGTTGGCTAATTGACATCGTCAAATGCTCCGCGCTTGTTACGGTCACCGATAAACACGGCACTCGCTACAGGCGCGGAGTTGCTCCCGCCCGTTAACCCCACGTTCCGCCGTGGGTTTAGCTGTAATCCTGTCGCGCCGCGATTTTTACTCGAGGCAGAAATTAAACTTTTTTTTTTATGTTCGCGAAGCAAACGGTGTTCCCAGGTTCGGCACGCCTTCCCCTCCACAGCTCCTCCCCTCCTGCCGCTTGAAATCGGCACGCACACCAGGAGCATCTGGCGGTCACGCAGCGTGGGGACGTTCACTCTGCGGCTGCGAGGCCTCAGAGTAACGGGCTCCGACAGCCGACACGGCTACGGTGGTCGCGGGGGGTGGGGGGGGGGTCGTGGATTCGGGGGGGCCCCCGTGAACACCTGCGTAGCACACCCCCCCCGACCGACCCACCACTCCCCACCGACCCCGTCACAGCCCCTTCTTATTACATTTTAATCAATGGGGTCGTCTTTGTGGCGTGGAGCTGAGTTTAATTAAAACGTTGGGTCCGACGACGGACGGAGTCGGCCGCCACCGTTGTTCCCGTTCTCACGTGTGCCCGCGATCGGCAGCGATTGGCATGTAGGGCACTTACAGGCGGCACGTGTGCACGAGCAGGTACGCGCAGACAACGCAAAAGAAAAAAATCGCCCTGGCGAACCGTGTCCGGTCTCGTCGGTTTCTAGAAGAGTAAGCCGCCTTCAGCCTGGTAACTATTTGGTTGGAGATTTTTGCGAGGTGGCCAGATGATGGAAGGATGGCGAGTGATTGATTTTCGTTGTTTTCTCCGGGTAGGCCGATTTCCTCTCACTTGTCAATCAGTCGGTCGATCCGAGATTTGTCACGCGTTGGCCATATTCGGCAACAGGCTGAGACGGAACCCGCGGATGGCACAGGGAATATTAAACACAACAGAAGCGAAAATGAATGTTTTTAGTCCGGTCTTGAAAGCGCCAATGGTCACAGTTGAGCGGACTTCACTTGGTAGAGACTGTTCCAGACCACCAGGGCGCCGGATGAACAACCGAGTTGATTACATACAGCAGTAGTAGCAGCAGCGGCAGCAGCAGGTTCTCAGCAGATGAGTGTATGTTTCGTGATGGTACGTATAGGTGGATGTCATTGTCGAACACCCATCGATGGAATTGGCCAAATGTGGCAATTCAAGATCCTTCTCAAGTCTTGAGACTCCGTGAAAACTTTTTTGGATGAACAAATGGAATCATTATTAGCTTTGCACAAACTCACAGGCGCATACGAACAGGAGCATATGCACTTCACCCAGTGATGCATGTATATTTTATTTTGTTTCCCTTCCCCCCGCATCTCCGATTATATTATCACTGTTGGCTACGTATTGTCCAAAAGAAGTTCAATGTACATTTCATTTACTGCAGGTAATTTACAAATCGAAAAGTAGCTCAAGTTTAAGCGGTGCATTTTCTTTTTTGACTGTGCAGTGCTGGTCTCTATAATGCCCAATCTGAGGAAGCGTGGTTTCCTACCCGGCAACATTTGCCCCCCCCGCTCCCCCCATTATATAATCACTATAAAACAAAACAAAGGCTATAAACTGTCACCAAGGAGCCATAAAGGACACACCTACAGCAAGCGGTGGTCCCAGCACAGCCCTGCACACGCTTCCCGAATCGCCCTTTTTGACGGATTCCTTTTTGATTGTGATGGAGAGCGCAGCGCTCGCTCTGCATCCATCGCCGGAGTGCTGTGCGCACACCTAGCTCGGGCTCGCCAGGCCGTGCCGTGCCTCACCGTGCTGTGCCTTGCCATTTTGTGCCATGCCTTGCGTCACTGTGCTGTTCCTCGCGGTACCGTGCCTCGCCATGCCGTGTCGTGCCGTGCCTCACCATGCCATGCCGTCAAGCAGCATAAACCATCATCCCGCGAACTCCGGTCATCCTCGCAGCGGCTTTTGGCTAGCCATCGAACAAAGAAGGTCACTGCATCGCGCCCTTTGAGACGCTCTTCTCTGGCCTTCTGGAATGCTCTTCCTTCCAATATGAGGAAGCCACTGGAGCTATGCACTTCAAAATATAGATTCAAAACTCATTTCTTTAGAACAGTTTTTTTGTGTCTAGTTTGTCCTTCCCCTGCACCTCCGATTAGCATAGCTGGCTACGTACGGTGCGAAAGAAGTTCTTCAACATACATCCATACGGTGCCATGCTGTGATGGAGTGTGCCGTTTGCTTGAGGGGACGTTCAGACGGCTCCGCGCAAGAGGCCGTGAAAATGTCACGCGACATTTTCTTTTTAGACACCAAATGTCCCCACGAATGAAAATGTTCCCCGAAGAGATGCGAGCCCAGTGATAGAGATACGTAGGCAAACCTCGAGGAAATGGATGCTCCCCCATGTTTTCAAATGAATGCTTTATTCCCAATTGAAACGCGAAACCAAAACAGTAACACATCCTATTAATATGTGGTCTTGCTGTAGTTCTCTTCACTTCATAATCACATTTCCTCACGTGTTTAAAAAAACGTAACCCATGAAATTGCTTTTGAAGCCCATTTAATGCAGGTCTTGTCTTGATCATGGGCGTTTATAGAGCGTGACCTGCTGCTACGTTTCAGTGGGTCATTGAGAGATTTCCCTTCGCTGTTGTCCATTTTCCCTTTTGTTTCCCCCCAAATTAACGGGCAATGACTCTGTCGCCGAGCTACCGAGGCCCAAGCTGCTGTCGCCGGCCCCTAGGCTTAGCGAGACTTCGCCATCCAAATGGACGGATGGACGCGGGGCTGTTACTGCACAGATAAAATTCGCTAAGGGGGTGGTGGGGTGGGGGGGGGGCGGTTAGCGGGCGTCCGTGCCAGAGAGCCCCTAGTGTTGACGCAAACGTTCCGTCCGTTTGATTCCACGGCACGCCGCCGAGACGATAGCGGCCGCGCACGGCGGCAAGCCGGCTGCTCGGGCCTGTCCAGCTCCTCTTGCTGGTGGTGGAAGGTGGGGGGGGGGGGCATCTGCTCAACGCCGTCCAGGCGCGGACTGCCGCGTGCACCCTGAACGCATCACGCGCTGACACCGTGTGCAAATTGCAGGCTATACCGGAGGTTGTTTTAAATGCAGGAGTGAGATGGGGGCGATCAGCTGCTTTAGGGTGAAGTGACAGGTAAGGGGGGGGGGGTGCAGGTGGAGTCACTGCCATCGTCGCTGACATTCATGTGGGGAAGCGGTGTCATCGTCATCAGGGGCTCGTCTTTAGAATATTTATACACGACGGGCCTGCTTTGTTGCAAAGCGTGACCTCCAAAACACATCAGCGGGTATGTGCGCTGTGAGCCAGTGATGTGATTAAAGACACTTAATTGAATTAAAGTAAAAAAAAAACAACACAACCGCTCAATCGCGATGTGGTACGGGTTACATTTGCAAGGGATTGGGTGGAGGCAAAATTATTAAGCAATCGGCTAATGAGGTGACTCCCCAGATCACACGTGATTTTAATTCAAGCTACATACCTTGTGAAATCCCATTGAGATTCATGATTAATTTTACATGCGAGACCGTGATAAATATTTGGCCAGGAACAATATATTGATTCATCGATTACATTTGTGTGAAAAAGGTGGCATTTAGAAGCCGTGTTACAGCCATGTTCACGCAGGACCATGACTCCCGATCTCCGGTCCGCATGCCCGCCTCACTCGTTTATTCACATCTGTTTAGATGTGAATAAATGTGGTCTGACGTAATGACTAGTGTTTGGAAAGCCCTGCACTAGGTTTTTGGTAAAGAAGGACAAAAACTAGCACGGGAGCATGATGAATAAGTGTTTTGGGATGTGCAGTGCAAGTGAATAACATTGCACACTGGGCATGCTGTTGTCCAATTGTGAGCTTCAAATTTGAGTGAATTAATTTTTGGATCAAATGCAGGGAAGCTCGCCCTGGTGTCTGTGCTGTAAATGATTCACAGCAAGGAAAGGCTCACTCGAGTAAGTCTTATTTAATGGTCACGGAACAATTTGCACCTATCAGGAACGAGGCTATCGGGGTGTTTAACGTGAATTCTGTGGTAAAGATTGGGTCGCGTAATCCGTAGTAGTCATCGAAATGGTACTGCCTTAAATCAAACTCCAGAACAACAATCAATTTTTTTCAGGAAACTCAAAATAAATCCAGGGCTATTTATCTATGAAAAAATAAACACTTTTTAAACAACGTGTACGCTTGTATTTTGCAGAATGTTGCTGTTGGAAGTTATTTACTGCTCGTGTTTATTTCTTTGTTCAGCCATCTGCACGTTCATTTGCCCGTTTAATACTTTCTGTATTTACATTACGTTCCTTTAAGCAAATATGAAAGCTATGCGCCATAGAGCTGATTTTATGAACCTGACACATTGTGGCTCTATATGCATCCATTATTGATCGTGTGGTCCTACATTAATAATGCGATTCATATGTAGGAGCCGTACTCTCTGGCAGGCGAAAAGCAAGTAGGGAATTAGATAAAGGGATGAGCGCTCTGTGAACTTGGACTCGCTTTTATGACAAACGAAGCAATATATTGGATGGTGACTGTGGCTAGCGAAGCTGGTTGAAGTCTGCATGAGAGACCTCATCATTAAAGAGATCACCGCTAAATTTAGTGTTCGTAAACATTCACGAAAATTTGCAAATGTGCGTTTGAATAGACTTCCTGGAAATATAATTTATCCGGCAGTGGGGGAGGGGGGGGCTGTTTTCGTGCCCAACCAACGGATGAAATTTGAGGAAGGGATTTTGAGCTTCCTGGGATTTTTTATTTATTGATGTCAGCCGTGACGGTAATGTAAGGAGCAGCACGGTCCGGGTGGCTACTTGCCACCCGGAAAAATCTGTATTTCTTTTTGTCTCTGTGCCCGTCTCCGTTCCAGCCTTCATGGCCGTTTGCGTGTCTGTCTCACTCTTATCCGTTTCCACTTCGCTGGCTCTTTAACTGCATCTCCCGGTGTCACAGCGGTGAAGGTTGGGCTCCAGGCCAGGGCCACGCACAGGGTAATTACCCATGCAGTGGGTAGGCCCCCGTGCTCTCGGCTCCTAATTGCGCGGCTCGCGACCGCTGCACGTGGGCCCCGTCTTGCTTGGCCGCGTGCACTTTTCGGGGAAGCAAATTTTTTTTTTTGCAATAAGTATTCGCGGGAGGAAAAGGGAAAGAAAAAAAAGTGCATGTGTGCACATGTGTGTCTTGGCGCAGCGTTGGTTGTGAAAGTAAACACGGGGCTGGCGCACTCGCCGTGCCACGGAGCGGCGTCTCGTGAAGTCGAGCGAGCGAGCGTGGTGCGTGCCCTCCCCCTCCCGCACAGCGTGTGCTCGTCTGCCTGCCTGCCTGGCGAGCAGCAAAATCGCCCTGACCTCGCCACGACCTCCCAGCATGCACCGGGCCTCACTGCTGCTCGGCACGTACACGGCACTTCCCAGCATGCCTCTCGGGGGGCGCCCGGGACACACTGACTCACTCCATTCAAACAAACAGCAGTGTGACATTCTCCACATGGGTTGGGCAGCGGCGTATTCCCTGCGATGAGCTCTGCGGGGAGGGGGGAGAGGGGTGTGCCAAGGGTCAGGGGGGGTTCCCCCCCCCCCCTTTTTTAAACGCAAAGCGCTTGCTTTTCGTGGCTTTTTGTGACGGGCGGCGGCGAGTCTCCCTTCGTCTCTGTGTGTTTTTTGCGTTTTGAGAGAAAACAAGTAGCATTTTCTTTTTAAATAGACCGTTGTTCACATCCAACTAACAGCTTCAATTTCAAGCAGAGCTGTGCAAGGGTCATGTCTGCTTGACTTGTCTTTAACAAGGCCATCTTAAGCAATGTATCTCGATTTTTTAAAATTGTGTTAGGGGCAGAAAGGATGGTATTTTGTAAAGGAAATAATTCGATTAATTCCTGATTAAATTAATCAATATTATTGTATGAAACGAATGTAAGAACAACTCATTGATGCTGAATGTTTTTTACAATTCTGATCTATCGCAAATATTTCCTTTTGGTTTATTATACATATTTGTATTTTTATACCATAAATTAGTGCGTTCAATGGCAGATTAACTCCCCCCCTCCCCCCGCAAGAACGCTTAACTGCAAACCCTGCCGATTGTGCTATCATTCCCGGTTGTGGAGCAGATACTACAGTTAGAAAACTTAGAAGGAAAATATTTGTTCATTCATATTTTGGCAAAAGATGGCTTTTTTAATTCCTGCTAAAGCGCCCCCAGTTTTTATAGCATCCAGAACAATGGGGTCTTAAAAAAAAAACAAATGGAGCATTGAGCAGAGGCTCGTGGCGTTGTGGAACATCAGCCCGGGCGAACTGCTGCCTTCGCATTGTTTGCGTGACCCCGGAGCTTGCGAATACAAAACACAGCACCCCCCTGCCCCCCCCCCCTGACACCCACGCCACCCCTCCCTCGCGGTCGGGTTCCGTCTGTTGTCCAACGGCCACGGCCAATGGCGTTTGAACACCCGCGCTCGTAAAACGCCAAACCCCCCCCCCCACCATGGCCCGCAGGCCGTTCCCAGCAGAGCCGTGCGATGGGGCAGCAATTCTAAAGGAGGCCAGGGTGGCCCAGGGCCGCCCCGAGCGAGCTTGCGGCGTGCGTGAACACTTGCGCGTCGCGCCCACTCCGCTCCCAGAGTGCACCGCTCCCGTGCCGTGAGCGTGTGTCACAGTCGCTCTTTACATGGCTGACGGGGCGTTTGGCCTTGAGAGTTCTGGGTCGGGTCCCCGGTGACCACCGTCTTCCAATGGGGTCGGCCACGGTCCTCTCTGGGGGGAACCGGCGGGGGGAGGTGGCGGCGGGCTGGGGGGGGGCATCGGGGTGTGGGCATAAGGGACACGGCGGGGGTGGCGCCTGGAGGTTGGCTGTTTGTCCAGGGAATGTCCGACGACTGGTTTAACGGCATTCACAGGCACATGGAGCCAGGGGAACCTAATAGGCCCTCTCAGACCCTGACAATAAACGGCTGTCACATTCTGCTCGTTCGCAAGTGCAAAGCACGGCCAAATGTGGGCACTGTTACCAGGGCACTAACCATTTCTTGGGAGGATATTTTACGCCACATATTTTGTGTTCAAAACATGCCATTTTAAATGTCACGTAAATATAAACCACATGCTTGTTAAGGCTGTGCCCAATTTGGTCACTTGGGCCAAAAAAAAGGTAATAATTCCAAGAGGCTTCCTGGGGCTTACTTTGTGAACACATACTTACATGAATGAATAACACCGGTATTTTTTTTTGGGGTTTAAGGTCTTCATTATTTGGGGTGGCTTGTTCGGAACTAGACGTATGTGAAGACACGAGCAATGTTCCCGACCTTGAGGAGGAATTTTTCGTGCTTTTTCTTCGTTTCAGCCCCCAGGCTATTGAAAGGAACGCAGGGAGGGAGGAGTTGATGGGCTCTTTTCTTTGCCGCCACCGCCTCTTTCGCGACCGCCACCTCTGCGAGGCCTCGGCCTATTGGAGGCCTTGGCCTACGAGAGGCCATCTAAATAGTGCCACTGTCCCATAAACTTTAGACAGTTTTTCAGAGCACTCAATAATTAAAATTCTTCAGTTAAAAGTTTGCATATAACCAGAGATGTATTTTACAAGCTTTTCATCAACCTTTATTTGTGCAAGAAAGCCTCACGCAGCCATAAGACACGTTTTTAAGAATAGTTCTGCATTGTGCGTGCTTGCAAATTTGCCATGTAGTTGTCAGCTATGAAGTCATTGAGGTTGCATAGCAGACTAACCATAGCAGGCCCAGTGGTAGCAGGCCAATAATGCAGTGAAGCATATCAATCTTATCCACACTGTTCCTCATTCGCTTCTGGGTCCAGGCCTCTTCTATTTGATTTTGGGTGATGAAAACAAGTGACACGTTTGCTGCTCACAGAGGATTGGAACCAATGTTCCGTATTCTCAAGGAAACGATGTTTGGAGTTGTTTTGGTTGAGAAGGCCTACTTTGAAATGTGACAAACGTGTCCCATCTGTAGGGCTGGCTTTAGAGGAGACGATTGCGTCTCGGAATGTCGACGAGTGGACTTCAGTGTCAGTGGTGGCAGGGCAAGCAAGCGCTTGCCCACACATCGCACCTCGATTGCTGCCCACGCCGCTGTTCCCATCCTGCACTCTGCCGCCTTGAGTCATGTGACCACACAGCTGTTGATTGCGGAGCGCAAACATACCTGGGTCTGCTAAAAAACTGTTCTTTTGAGGTGTATAATGATGTATCAGTTCAATTAAAATAATCATTTTTACGCTGATGAATCGTGCGTGTAAGAATAGATTATCTGGGAATGATGCTACTGTCGTGCAATGTTTTTATTGCATGAGGCGAGTGCTGTGAACAAAGTTGTGCGAACAAGACATAAAAAGAAACAATAACCAACAAGATGGGAAAAGTGAGACAGAAAATAACTCTTGAATCACACCATGATAATTAATCAAATCACTGAGGAGGTGCCGGGGGTGGTGAATCGTGTCATATGTAGTTGGCTGCACTGGGTAGGGTTAGGGTTGACGTCTTTGCACTCATCTGTTTTCCCGTGTGTGTGTCTATGTATTTTCCAGGCACGGTGTTGGCCGCCCACCTCCTCGTGTGCCTTACCGGCCTTCATAGGTGCTTACGAACAGCACTTGCCCCAAATGTATGTTAGAGCTCTACAGGGGAATCTTTGCCTTGTCTTTCCTGTTAGGAGACCACTTGCTCACAAGATGTCACGACGGATGCGGGTGGGATCGTTATAATCAAAAGATCTTTCTGTGGGATGGCCTGGCTCCCCCGAGTGGACTCCATGCGGCCTGGGCTGTGAAGCATCGGACCGCGTTCGGCGTTGAGGCCGCCGCCTGGTTCTGAGAGGGCCCCAATTGAGCCATGCGGTGCCGCTCGTCGTATCCCCGACGGGGGCATCCTTAACTCCGCTTCGGTCATTCTCTGTGCTTTCGTGACAGCCCTGGACATTCCGCTTCGGGAATCCGCATCTTTAAAGAAACCACAGAGGGTAGCGAGCACTGATTTAAATATTGTCGTTAATTAGTTATATATAGTGTTGGTTTCTCATACAACAATATCACTAATGATGGTATATCCATTTTTGTTTAAACCCCTATTAAATCCTGGTTGTCCTGCCAGATTTCTTGTTATGAGACAACGCCAACGTGAATACCCTGTGGCATCTTGGGTAAGAAAAGAGGTGTTTGTGTGTCGTGTCCTAGCCCAAAATAAATTAGAAACAAAAAATAAAAAAAAAATAGACTGGGCCTCTATAAATTCAATCCCAGATCTCCCATGCTGATGGGCTATAACTCTGTTAGAGAAGAGGATGTTGAAGCGAATTGCGCTGTTGAACTCCCCTGTGACTAAAGATGTACACATGCCTCTGGACATCTCCACATAAATATCTAACAGTGATAAATTTATCAAGACAATGAATAATTGAGTCTCGTGGCTGCAACATCACATGTCGGTGCAGGACAACCTCTGGTTGGTGTGACAGAGTGTTCAGCTTGGAGGTCAAATAATCCATAGCGGTCCGCAGATTCGAGAGTGAGCACCACAGTCCCCCAACTTGACGTTGGTCGTTGCCGCCAGAATTATACGATTCGAAGGTCCCCAGATTCAGAACAACTCGACATTTAACGGCGTCCCTAATTTGACCAGGCAGAGAAACCCCTGGTTCACATTTGGTTCGCGTTAATTAGGACTCTTCCGTTGCTCTAGAAGCCCCTTTGGATTCACTGTTATTCATCTTGACGATCAAGAAACTTTCGTTTCTGTTTTTTTTTTGTTAGGACCCCAAAGTTACTTTGGAACATTTACTAATATTATTAGATCTTGCATTCAGGCACTGAAGTGCAGTGGGCATGTAGCCTAGTTATTTGTCTTAGAGTAGACCCTTCCATACCTGTAAACCCCTTCTCAGTGCCTACCTTCTTATTACAGACCACTTCAAACCGTTTTGGTCACCACAAGGGAGAAACACAAACAAATAAGCTATTTTTTTTGCCCGTATTGAAACGGCTGTACGCTGTATGGACCTGAAAAGTACATTTCCCTGTACAAGAATATGGGTAAACCGTATGGGTTTACAGCTATGCCCTTCCTAGCCTGCGGGGCCAATAGAGATTTGTTCAAACTTCATCATAGAAAATCTGGCATTTGAATCCACAGTCCCCCCCAGTGTTATGGATCGTTCGTCTCCCAATACCACACTGCCGGTTGTCATCCGCTCCTCCACGGAGCATCCCTCGCCATAAACGTCACGACCTCTTCGCCTGCACTTAGGGGCGTCTCCGTACTCTCATTGCTTCACTGAGAAAACCGAGGGCAGCGTCCCGCACGTGGCAGCAATGACAAATTGTGGCTTGAATTGAGCTGCGTCGTCGATGCACGTACATGTGTTGAACTTCTTTCGCACCGTACGTAGCCAATCGTGCTAATCGGAGGTGCGGCGGAAGGGCAACAAACTCGACACAAAAAGCCGTTCGAAATGAATGAGTTTTCAAAATATATGCAAAAGTACATTGCTCTAGTAGCTTCCAAATATCAGAAGGAAGAGCATCCCAGATGGCCGCGAAAGCGCATCTGAAAGCGCGCGACGAGATGACTGTCTTTGTTCGATGACCAGCCAAATGCCGCTGCTGCAAGGATGACCGGAGTTCGCGTGATGGTTTATGCTCCTTGACAGCGGCTCATCCACATCCCGAGCAGAGAGCGCCAGGTGTCGCGAAGCTTCACCTCTAACCCCCCACCCCACCCCCGCCCTGTGTCGTGCAGGTGCTCGCGGCTGACTGCAAGCGCGTGGCGGCGCTCCAGTACTTCCTGGAGGCCCTGTGCGGCCTGGAAGAGCCTCTGCTTGCCTACAAGGGCGGCAAGTACGTGTCGGTGGCTCCAGGACGTGACGAGCCCACCCCATCAGCAGGGCCACGTGTCCACGGGGGGGACTTCTCCAGGTACCAGGTGAGGGGAAAGCCGTGACGTGGAGAGCGGGGCAGACTGGTCAAGTGTTACCCCGCACGTGCATATGCTAGTGCGTCTGTACCTGTGTGTGTGTTCTAATTATGGGGAGCGGAAGTGTAGCAGTTAGTCTGCTGTGCTGCGAACCAGGCGGCCCGGGTTCGAGTCCCGTTCACGGCAAAACACCAGTGACGATTATCTGAACCGGTCCTGGGTCTCCCCTAGGTCGACTCGGCCTCAAATGAGTATCTGGTGCGGTGTTGTGAGGATCATCATCCAGGAGACAAATGCGGCCGAGCGTGGTGTTCGCCATCCATCCCCTCGTGTGCCATTCCGGCTTTCATAAGTGCTCGCTAACAGCACACGCCCCAACAGTATGTTAAGGTTTTACAGGAGATCTTTGTCTTTCTTATGACCATATGCGGGTACATGCATTCTCTACATACAAATGTGCACACAGGTGAGTGCACTAACATGTAAAAGCACATTTGCTGGTACAGGCTTAAATATTTTCCCCCTCCCTCAAACCAAATGCTGCCTTCTGGAAGCTGATAACATTTGGGGGCAATAACTCTTACTTCCAATCAGTGTCCACTGTTCACTAGAATTCCAACAACGTGCATCGGTTTGAGTTGAAGTAAAACCATTAGGGACAGAATCATAAAACACATATTTTGGGAGAATGCTGTGTGCGGGTAATCTGTATAAACTATGATGGGCAGAGCACCTCGGGCCTCCTTGCAGGAGACCTCAGGTTTCGTGATAATCATTTTTAGTGTCACTGAATTCAAATGGTCGTCGCTTGTCTGTATGTATATTGAACGTCTTTCGCACGGTACATAGCCAACCATGCTAATCGGAGGTGCAGGGGAAGGATAACAAACTTAACACAAAAAGCAGTTCTCAACAAATTAGTTTTCAATCTAGATTTAAAAGTGCACAGCTCCAGTGGCTTCCTTATATTGAAAGGTAGAGCGTTCCAGGCGGCCGCAGAAGCGCGTCTGAAAGCTCGCGATGCGGTGACCATCTTTGTTTGATGGCTCGCCAAAAGGCGCTGCTGTCAGGATGGCCGGAGCTCACGTGATGGTTTATGCTCCTTAACGAGATCGGCAAGGTTTTGTGCTTCATTTGGTTAATTTCCTCACATGGCCATGAAAGGCATTCTGTCCACGGTGCGCCTGTCCTCACCGCGTGCCGTTCCCAATCTCACTTCGTGCCCGATCGGACCCCCTCCCCGTGTTCGTACCACAGTGGGCGGAAAACATTAAGGGGTCGATCTGACATCAAATAAAAATTGCCCATAAAGTCTGTTTAGCCTTGGTTTATGTTTATTTAATCAAACGCATAGGGAGGATGCGGGGTTAAAAATAGGGGCTCGTTGTAAATAAGCCCACGTTGCTGCCGGTGTGACAATGTTTTTAATTCGTCTGTTTACGAGATCCCCGCGGCGCGCAGGGCTTTGTTGTCGGGGTCGTGGCGCACGAGGTGGCATGGCCAAGGGGCCGCGTCCCCGCGAGCAGCAGGGCTCGCCGCGCTCACCTCCTTCCTGGCCGCTCGCTGACATGCGGGCAGATGTTGCTTGTGGGGGGCAGGAGTGGCATGGTGCGGTGGAGGAGGGGGTGGGGATGTGTGTGTTTGTGTGTTTGTGTGTATGTGTGTGCACATGTGTGGTAGTGCAGCGATTCCCGCTCGTGGCCAACATCAGTGACGATGAACTGAATTGGTCCTGGGCCTTCCCCATGCTCGACTAAGCCTCAAATCAGTACATGGTGCGATGTGTGTAAACATCGTCACTGGGGAGACAAAGGCGGCCGTGCTTGATGCGAGCCATCCACTCCCTCGTGTGCCGTGCCTTCATAGGTGCTCTCCGGGCCTTCATAGGTGCTCTCTAACAGCACTTGCGCCAACAATCTGTTAAGGCTACACGGCGATCTTTGTTTTTGTATGTGTGTGTGTCGACTCGGCCTCATTTGAGTACCTGGTGCGATGTGTACTTGCCGCCACTCGGGAGACAAAGGCGGCCGGGCATGGTGCCGACCACCCCCCACCTCGTGTGCCGTGCCGGCCTTCATAGGTGCTCGCTAACAGCACTTGCCCCAACAGTCTGTTAAGGCTTTTCAGGGGATACTTTTACGTATGTGTGGAGCGGAATTGCAGCGGTTCGCACATTGCGCTCCAAACCCGAATAATCAAATTGAAATTCATGAGAAAAAAACCCATCTTAACAGAATAATGGTGCAGGCGGAAAACCGTACGTTTCAAACAAACACACGCTGAAATGCGTCAAAAGCACACGGCCTCTGCATTATGCAAAAACCATCAGCATTTCCTGAGGACGTGCATTGTGGATCTCTTGTCACCGTCAAAATAAATTTGAGCAAATGTGACCGACTGAGAGGCGGTGACAGACAACTGTGGACCGCTTTTGTCCACTGCTCATATTTTCTCAATTAATTTCGATGGTGACCTCGGACAAGAGGACCACAATGCACTTCTTCAGAAAATGCTGGTGGGTTTTACCCACGCGCAGAGGCTGTGTGCATTTTACACATTTTTGCGTGTTGTTTGAAAGCATTAAACACTGCGACCAGTGTTGGATTCCTGACCATGCATGTCAGTGACCAGTTGTATCTGGTCCTGTCTTAGGCCTTTCCTAGATTGACTCTGACTTTAATAGTTGTGCGTGTGTTAGTAGGCCAGTGCGCGTACTCGCGTGTATGCATATTATGCTTAGTCATGCACATCGCTCATGACAGTTGTATCTGGCCTGGGTGACCAAGCCTTCAATGAGTACCTGATGTAGTTGCGTGAGTTCTCGTTCAGAGAAGTGGGGTGACCGAATCAGCCTCCGGTGGACTTGGACACACCACTGCCTCTTGTTGCATGATTAACATACCTCAATGGGCTGCCCACTAACAACACTTGTAAAAACAGTCTATTCCAATTAATAGGGGAATAGAGACCTATCGCTGTGTGCAAGTGAGATTGTGGGAGTGATTCGTACGTGTGTTCCAGCGTGTAAGCATGAAAGCATGTGGCTATGTGTGTACACATGCCTGGCTGTTCCGCACGTGAGCAGAGACTTAGTGTACGGGTGAGGGGGTGGGGGAGAGAATCATAAAAAGTAATTCCAGCTACAAACCCCATATCAACTCGCTGTGTCCCATGACCGATTGGCGCGGGACATCACCACCGCGCGTGGCTTCAGTGCAGCCATCCTGGCAGAAGACTCGGAGGTGTGTAGTTGCAAAGGGCGGCTGCTGTCGTTGTCGTCGTCGTCGTCGTTGTTGTGCGTGGATAAGCGCAGCACACGTGGCATTCTGCAAGTGACCCTGCTACGATCGCGTTGAGCCGCGCCCGCCCCCCTTGACACCTGCGTGGCCGCATTCTCTCTGTGCCGCTCTCACCGCTCTTCTTTGCGTTCTCGCCATGTCGCGTGACCCCCTCCTCCCTCGGTTTAGCTGCCCGCCCCCCCCCCCTTTCTTTTGCCCTGAATGCCCTAAAACGTGTTGGGAATTGAGGCTGGCCTCCTCGTAAAATTCAGGTGTGTTCAGTTCTTTTTAACGCAAGCTTTATACTTGAAATCGTTAATCGAATCTCATCATCCCACAAATTATTTGTTCATAACGATTGCGTGTCTAATGTGTGCTGAAGTATATCGAGTGCGGCGATTTTAAGCGCGTGCACTTCTTAAACCTGCTCGGCGTGTCAGTGAAACAGCAAAAACTGCGAAGCCCTCTCAGAGATGGAATTTTAGCAACGTCCGCTAAAATATCAGGGAGGTATTTTGTACGATGACACGAACAGAAGTTGAAACCGACTGTCGTGGCTTTACTTCGCCCTGTCTGTCGCCGAGTGATTTTTACTCGTGGAAACACCGAGAAGCATCGAGAGGAGGGCGCTCCGGGATGATGCTCACTCACAACTGTCCAGCTGTAGATGCGTGGGCTTTCCGAGTCGAAGTGAGGGCAAGTGATGTCATGGACTGGATGCCATCAAAATCGCCAGCACGGTTCGCAGCGATCTGTTTTCACAGATGCGGTGAAGTGAACTTGCCATGGGAAGAGAGAGAGATAGCGCAGAGCAATTACCGCCCTGCCAGAACTCGCCGCACTCATGCAACGTAGGCCGTTTGGAACTCGAACAAAAAAACACAATGCAAACATGAGGTGGCCGGGTGGCTTGCGGAGCACTGCTCTGGCCTCGAGCCTGGCGTGGCCATTGATGGCGAACGCTGTGGGCGAGGTTAAAGCGTCTCGCTCGAGTCACCATTCGTCTTCAGACAAAGCAGCATCACCGGTAACCAAAGATGGCCCAGCACATGGGGCAAGTAGCTTATCCCCCCCCCCCTACTGCCGGCAGGGTTCCAGCACCCGTGGCTCCCGCTTGAACCCCACTTCGCGCTCTGAGCGGCCGTCGCGTCTGGGTGGCGAGAACGGGCTCTGTCAGGGAGGCTCTGCCTGGGCCCCTCTCCTGTAACACTACACCCTGGGGGCGGCAGTGACGCGGTGCACACACACCGTGCCACGGCCCGCAACCACTTGCTTTGTAGCACTGCGGTGTGTAGGAGGCGATCCCACATGGGGACTATTTCCCAGCATGTGCGCTTGATTAGACCTCGGCTTGTACTTGAGAGGGCACGCCACTTGTGTTCCTTGACTCTGCTGCCCCTCTTTAGTCGGTCCAGGAGCCAATCACGTTAAGCGCCGGCGTCGACCAAAGGAAACAACCTAACCACAGTCGCCACGGCAGGAGAAGGGAGGTGGACATGAGGAATGACGGTGTCCTGGAGGTGAATGTTGAGGTCTAATTCAAGGACTGCGTGTGGACCTCTAACGAATGAATCCCTTTTTGCCCGGGTTGCGGGTGAGCGTGTGTCCTTCCCAACCGGACGACACATAAACAGCACAGCCATTGGCGTACACGCCTGTAGATTTCTCTTCGCTGCTGCACTCATACCTGTGAATCCTTTGACCGTTTCAGTTCAGTTTTATTTATTTAACCAGAGCCCAAGGCTCACCATCTCTTCTGTACGTGTCGCTGTGGAGCTTTGCTTCTTTTTTTTTGGTTACTGTTTCAGATTGTTTGCAGTGATTTGTCTTATTCAGGATTTCGGTCATAACACAGGTACGCTGGCTTACCTTTGTAATTGGTGAAAAGTCCTTTGTGTAAAATCAACCTCATCATCATTGTCATCGATATCATCATCTCTTGTGTACCAACCGGTGGGTGGCTTTCTCACAGGGGTTTTTCTACACCATAAGAATGTGGAGTTGTCACTGCTTGTTCAGGAACATTCGTGGTTGGTGAGCACCAGCTGACACCTTGTTGATCCTTGGGGACTCCTACTAAGGGAAGCAGTGCGAGAGGACCACCATGATCGGATGATTCATCTGATAGGCGATGTACCGACAAAGCAATCGCGACACTGCTCTGAGTTTCAGGTTGCACGCTTGCATGGCGCCGCGCGCGAGTGCGTGCGTGTTGGCACGCGTGTTGGCACGCTTGTTGGCACGCGTGTTGGCACGCGTGTTGGCGCGCGTGCCCACAGTGCCGCCCCTCGGGAGCTCACGCCTTCCTCTGGACGCTGCTCCGTCGTGTGCTGGGGGGGTGGGGGGGGGATGTAGGTGAAGGAGCGTGTGAGTGTTGACGTGCGGGCCAGCGCTGCGTGCCTGCGTCGCTAATGCAGTCCTTAGCTCCGCCGACTCTACGATGCTTTTAATGAATGAGTGCTGCTGCTGCTGCTTCAGCAGCTGGGAATGCGACATCGATTGCTGCTCCGGCACAAGCGATTTTCTCGAGTCTCGTGGGGGCGACGAGGTGGGGGGGAGCGAGGGTGGGCTGGGGGGATGGGCTGCTGTCCGGAACCCAGAAAATTTCATTCTTTACTTTTCCATCGAAAAAAACTAGTTTTTTGTTTCAGAAATGATGCATCGATGTGTTCATACACAGCAGCGGCTGTCATTCACCACTTAGTTGTAGTTATGTCACCACAGCGCCTGTGCCAAACCCAGCTCGCTGGCGGTAAAGAGCGCTGAAGGCTTCTTGGCAGAAGCTCGCGGGACAGTCCCAGGTGTTTAGTTTTCAAGTTAAGTGACGGATGTACATTCTTATACGTAGAGATCCGTAACGTGCATGTACACGTACGCGCATGTACATGTACGCGGAGACCATTGGCAGTGAAGAAGCAAATGAAACGAGTAAGAAAAAAAACCAACAGCCATCACAATCACTAAATCTTTAAAGTTGGCATGCGCTTGTAATATAATTACCACTTTAGCATACCTTTATGGCCCAGCAAGCGTGCATTTAGCGTGCGGAGGACCGAATGTGACACGGCGCGTTGGCACCGTGCCCCGCACAGCGCAACGTTTCGGCACCACGCAGCGCCAGTCTCCCCCGTGTAAATAAAAAATAAAAGGCTTAAAACGACCACAAGAAAATGCCGTGCGTGTGCACGCACGTGTGCACGCACGTGTATATGTTACGGGGAGTGGTAGTGTAGCGGTTAGCGCTACGCAGCGCTACAAACCCGGCGACCCGAGTTAGATTCCCGCTCACGGCCAACACCAGTGACTATTATCTGAACGGGTCCTGGGCCTCCCCTAGGTCGACTCAGCCTCAAATGAGTACCTGGTGCGATGTGTAAACATCGCCACTGTGGAGACAAAGGCGGCCGGGCGTGGTTTTGGCCCCCCACCCCCTCGTGTGCCGTGCCGGCCTTCATAGGTGCTCCGTAACAGCACTTGCCCCTACAGTCTGTGAAGGCTATGCGGGGGATCTTTGTCTTTATATATACCATAAACATGAGCTGGCACACGCAATGCAGCCAAACCAGACGCTCGGGTGTAATATCGCCTCTCGTCTCGCAAACACCAAGCGAGCACAGACGGAATGGGCTCGCCAAATTTGGAAGGCTCTCTGTGAGACCACCCAGGGCACAGACTGGCTAACGTCTGCTTCTCTGCAGATGGAAAATGGAAACCATTAAATCAGAATGTAACAATGTTAAGTGGGGATCCTGTTTGCGTGGCTACGTAGGAAATGAGCTCGCGGTTTTCATTCTCTTCGTTCCCTCTCTTCTTCTGTACGTTGGGGTTTTTTTGTTTGATTATCCTTGGCTGGTTAATAGTTTTAAGAAATAATAATTCTTGGTTCTGAAAAAAGAGAAGGGAGAAAAAAAAAACACAGGTCTTGAAAATCATCCGTTAATGTATTTTGAAATTATATTCATACGTGTAATAACAGTGGTAAGAGGTCACGCTTGGAGGGGGGTGGGGGGGTGTCTATGCGCTCGAGGTCCAGGTTTGTGCACTGCATTGCCAAACTCGTCATCTCACGCTCCTCAGGGACGTGAGACATACCTAGGCCATTGTGCGCCAGTGTTATATCCGCGTGCCATTTTAATATCTGCATAACTTAAGTCTTTGTTGTGTCCCTGCTCGTAAGGATAGTGCGTTGCAACTGATTTTACGTTGGCGCAAAATAAGCACGAGCCGAAATGTAGCTCAGCTGGCCGAGTGAGTGGCAGGGCAGCCGCGAGATCAAGTTTCAGCCAGGATCAACTCAACCCAATATTATTATCGTCGTTGTCGTCATAATTACGATCGTAATCATCGCCACTCTCATCATCATCAACCTAATCAATATCATGATGATCGTCATCGTCTTCGTCATCACTGTTAATGCAACAATCACTCCTCGGGGACCAATAAAATGAGCACCGCTTAGTGGGGGAGAAGTCGCCATCTAACGAGGTCAGTGGCTCTTAACCTTTACTGCAGCCTTGCACCCCTTTGGTTCTGAATCGTTACAAAAATGTACGATGTTACTAAATACGTAGGGGTTTGATGAAACAAAGTAGTTGTAACTTACGTGCCCGTGCTTAATTTGTGTTTCGATGGTTTACCTTCTGAAAGAATCTGGCCATGTCTCGCACCTCCAGGGGGTGCAGCGTGCACCCCACGTTAAGAACCACTGATCTCGGTCATCTTTTGAATGCTGGTGCTCACCATAGGAACGTGGAATTTCCACCACTGGCTCGGCACAACCGAGGGGGGGCGACCAGCACCCACGATTGCGATCTCGGCGACGCGGTCGCAGTGCCAGAGCTCGCTCCTGACGTCCGTCGGCGCTCGCGGTTTGGCCGGTCACGAGTCTCTCCCGCGATCGCGCGCGTTCCGGCACCGCCACTCCGCCCGCGTCGGGTGTAGGCCGACTCGGCACCGTGGCGCGTCCACAGCGCCCAGGTCCAAAAGGCGCTACCGTAGGCCGCTGGCCCTAAATCTCCGAGCTTGCGTTAAGCGAGCAATACCAATTTGTTTTAATACTGGGGGAAAAAACAGGGGGCCATTTTTTTGTTGTTTGTTTTAGTGCCCTAATCCCCAATTGGCAGCATTCCACTTGTGCCATGATTAACCGTGGGTTCAATGAAATGTTTAAAGCTTTTTAAATAAAAGCTTTACGGTGCACAAGGGGTAATGAGGCAGTTCGCACAATGAGTGAATTACACTGTGTAAAATACAACGTAAATAAATACGAAGCCACTTCACCGGGCGTGCTGGGGGACGGGGACGGGGGGGGGCGTGAGGGGGCGAGAGTGCGAGGGGCTAAGGGAGGGGAGGGTGGCAGCGTGTTGTAGAAGGTGCAGCCTTTGTCTGAGCACGAAACTCCTGGAGTAAGTAGCAGCCGGACAACGTAAACGTTACAGAAAACAAAGAACACGTATGCATCAAAGGAGATGATTTGTGTCACGTGGGCGAGGGTGACACAGTGACGACGTGCGTCACCTGGGCGAGAGTGACACGCCGTCATTGTGTGCAGCGAGAGTGACTGTGATGATGTGTGCATCACCCACGGTGGAGATGACGCGTTGACGGCGTGTGTCTTGACAGGGAGAGGATGACGTGCTGGTGGAGGAGGAGCTGCTGGCGAGCGAGGGGAGCGATGAGGAGAGTGATGACATCCGGCAGTTGAAGGCGCGCAGGGAGACGCTCACGCGCAAGGTGGCAGAGCAGCGGCGCCGGCAGGAGCAGATACAGGTACTGGTGGCACAGGTGACACAAAGACAGAGGTCACAGACACAGGTGACGTCTACACCGGGGATACAGGTGATACAGGTCACACAGGTCATCGAGATGCAGGTGATAGAGACACAGGTCACAGAGACACAGGCCACGCAGACATGGGTGTCATATAGACACAAGTGACGCAGACACAGGTGACGCAAAAGCAAAGATCGCCCCTATATAGCCGGAACAGACTATTGGAGCAAGTGCTGTTAGCGAGCACCTACAAAGGCCGGCGTGGCACAAGAGCGGGTGGGTGGCCGGGACACACACAGCTGATGCAGACATCGTCTATATAGACACATGTGAAATAGCCACAGGTGATGCACACGTACAGGAGGTCAGAAACACACAGATGACGCATACATGGATAAGGTGATGCAGATACTGGTGGCATGTACACAAGCGATACAGTTTTGAACACAGGTGACATGGTTACAGACACACGTGACATTTACTTGACAGCAGCCAATGGTTAACCCCACTCTTGGTATCCACACCTCGGTCCGTGTCTTGGCACCGCTATGAATCGGTCAACACACACAGACATGCAAATATTGATCCCTGGAGGCCATCAGGCCTAACATTACCATGTCTCAAGATTGCTCCTTCCAGGATTTCTAAGACCCTGCCATCCATAAATCTTTGCCGCTCCAAACCAGGAAGTATTTTGTGTTGGTTACACGGGCGATAGACAGTCACGCACACAGGTTACACAGATGGCACACACATACACACACAGGTGACACGTGGGTGACAGGCGACACACGCACAGGTAATACACATGCAAGCGGCACAAGTGATAGAGCGGGTGTTATGAGCACGGATGGTTGCACAGTTGGGAATGTGGCCGTCAGAGACGGTGGTAACACGGGTAAAAATAATAAAATTGTGACAACAGGGGAGATGTAGTGAAGCTCACGTGCATGATACACGCACAGCCAGAGGAGACTCGCGTTCACAAACGCGCGCGGGTGTCCCGTCCGATTGGGTTTGCGGTGAACCGTAGCGCCGTTAAAGAGGCTCTCGGTTCGAGCCATGTGGTAATTG
Source organism: Lampetra planeri (assembly GCF_965212315.1). Classification (NCBI taxonomy): domain Eukaryota; kingdom Metazoa; phylum Chordata; class Hyperoartia; order Petromyzontiformes; family Petromyzontidae; genus Lampetra; species Lampetra planeri. Next base: position 7,479,570 of record NC_136143.1, read on the forward strand.
TTGTTATTTTCACATCACCCAGCCGGATTAATAGTTTGTTGTGCTACAGATTGTAACAGATGCACTCCCCCCACCGCCCCCACCACCCCCACCACCACCACGTGCTCCCCGAGTGTTTTCAAGAGTTGGCTAAAAGTACACAGCCGTTTAAGATGTCGCTGAGTAAGACAAAAATAATTCCACCGTTGTTGGAGCCAGTCATTGTTTCTTACGTTTAATTACATTTGAGAAATGTAATTATAAGTTGATCTATAAAAATATATATCGTGGGCCCTTTATAAAGAGGGGGAAAATAAGGAGAAGGCGAAGAAGAATTTGTAGAGATTTCTTAATGTTTATGAAACAGCATTGACGTCCCGTAATTCTGTTGCGTTGTCGCTACTTTTAGCGGTTGCTTGGACACATAGTCCATGTGTAGGCAAGGCTATCATCATTGGTAAGTCATATCAGACCTGGACATCCCACCTTCGGTAACCCGTATTTAGCGATGGCAGTCTGTAGCCTGGCATGGCTCACCGATGAGCCCCAATGTCGGTGAATCCCATTTGCATGCCTCATTGTGCCCCATGCCTCTGCAGACGACCTCGGAGTCGAACGATTGAGCTGACTGTACCAGCCAGTAAATACAAAAACCTCTTTAATTAAAAAGCAAGAATTGTGTTAACACAATACTGTTACAATAATAACATGAGTGGGGAATAGCATTGTAAAAAAAAAAGGAGAAAATTGCTTTTCTGTAATTCAGCCAAACTTGGCAATGCTAGTAAATGAAAGATAAATGAAAATGAAAATTATGAACGTATAATAACTTAATGACTTTATCGGCTATGATCCAAAACAACGGCACTTCTAGTTAATGGCTTGAGAAAAGCAGGCTCTGTGTCTTGAAAGGCAGGGCCGTGTCTCGCACGTCTGCCGTTCATAGCGAGATCGCCTTAGTCCCTGACAGAGCCCCGGCTTGTTTTCTGTTTGCTGTCCTTCCTCTGCGGGGAATCCGATCCTTGCCAGCTGTACTGTTGGCTTTGTTTACGAGTAAAGTTAAACCCTCTTGGTAATTAGCACTCTGCACATTTTTGAACGACAACTTGGGATTGTCCGTGTATACATATGTTGTACTGTACCAGTTCACAGACTCCGCCACGCACGCATGCAGTGTTGTAAATAAGAAAGGTACGCGATTTTATCTTTATAATTACACGTACAAGCAGCATGAAATTTCCCGGTTATTTTCCTGCACACGGGCTCACAGACAGGTAAGTGCGTTCTTTCTCAAACGCAGGGTGTGGTTTGGGCTGGGTGCGGTGCCAGCGCTACCCTGCTGGTGCCTTTCCGCGCGATTGCTCTCGTGAGCCAGTGGCTGCACAAGTGCAACGAGCCCCCACTGCGACCCCTGTCCCCAGCGCTTTGTCCCACCAACCCCCACGGCCGCTAGCATGCACGCACGTACGCACGCCTGCCCGCCCGCACGCACGCACGTACGCACGCCTGCCCGCCCGCCCGACCCCGACCTCGCGCAAGTGCTGCTTCACGTAGCCCAACCGGCAAACTGCGTCCACGTTTTGCCGAGAGGCGCGTGGGGATCCGCCGCGTGCCGTGACCTGTCCCAAAATAACAACCGCCGTGGCCGCGCGGCGCGTCACCGCCGGCGTCCACCGCCTTCCAAGCAGGAACCGCGTTGGGTCCTCGGCGGAATCTGTGATGGGCACGACTGGGGCGGTGCTGGTACGACGGGTGGGGGGGGGGAGGGTGTGGGTTGGGTGGGTTATTTGGGAGATGCTGTTTCTGACCCTGTTTTTCGACGGCGATTATTGAGTTCTAACAAAACACGCCTCCGCTCAAATGTGCATGGGCTGTTGGCCTCCCTCCCTACACCATCCCATCAGCGCCGCCCTCCCAGGTCTCTGCTCCCATTCTCCCTGGTCCCGCTCTCCTCATCTCCCTGCTCCTTTTCCTCATCCCCGCACTCTGCTCCCGTTGGGATTAGGGGTTGGGGTCCGGCGGCGCGGCGCGGTGGTGCAGGTGTGGGTCAAGGATTCCCCAGTTGCCGCGGGATGTTTTCTCAGCTCACGCCTGCTTCCTCCGCCGAGCTCCATGCCGGTCAGGCCTCGGTCAAGCCCCACCTCGGGGACGGGAGCCGCGCTCTCCAGCTCTCTGCCAGACTCTGCACGGAGCGAGAGGCCCTCGGTAATTGTGGCTCGAGGAGGACGGGGGGAATGCAGCAGTGAGTCCCTTGGGTTGCCACTCAAACTTTACTCGAGCAGCGGCGGAGGCTGAGACGTTGCAAGCAGTAGGGGGATTTAAAAGTGTTTTTTTTTCCTTTTGGCTCTGCCAACCTCTGTCAAGCCTCCTTATACCTGAACCCGCTGAAACACCTGTTTTCGTGCAAAATTTTAAGGGAAAAAAAAAATTCACCGCCATCAAAAATCTTACAAAGAACACGGCATTTTGATGTGAGAATTTATGCATTCTTGTCCGGTGCCAGAACCCGTCATACCTTTATGCTGCTTGAGCTTGGACAAAAGCCATATCCCCTTCCACAGCTGTGCCAATCAAAATGAGAGAAAGCCCGGCTGATAGGGGCCGCGGGGAGGGCCTTCCACCGGCACGCCTCACGGCTCCGGGGCTACCTCTTGACTCCTTTACTTGGAAATGGACACGCGGAACGCGGAGGCGTGAGCTTGGCCTCGAAATAAAGGGAGGAGAAGGGGGGGTGGTGGTGGTGTCGTGTCGCCGGCACTGATGTGAGAGTTCCTCTCCGTGGCTAATTCTATATTTATTTATTTTGTTTTATTTCTTTATTTTAGACGAGAGGTGAAAGGAAGGGAAAAGGTTGGCGGGGAGGGTAAAAATAACCCCCCCCCCCCCCCCCCGTGTTTTAAATTTACCAGGTTAGGTTACCGTTGATGTTGAGATGATTTAGTCAATTACAGTTGGAAACTATGTTCGGCTAAATGTGGAGTGTCACCAAAGACATTATGTTATTACATTTAGCAATTTCATTTATTTATAAAAAGTCATTTTGGTTACGCCTTTTTTTTCTCTCTACAACGCCGTGGTCCAAAAAATTCATCTGCGAGCGATTGTGACTCTCATATTTATAATTTAGTTTTCCTCCACTCTCTTGTTTTACGTGCGTGTTTATAATTCATTCATTTCCTACAAAAGCGCCTCGCTGGCGCCCACCCAGCTCATCCTCATAAACAAGGATGCCAGAAACAGCAACAACAAAAAAGGTCACCCAATAAAATGTCAGCGCCTGAGCAAGAAGCCCAGACCTTGGCAGAACCTGGCTGTCGAAGTGGTGCCTGCAGCAGTGAACTCACAGCGACCGTGAAGGTGTGCAGGTCAGCACTCACCTGTGTGAGGCCACTCTGCACTCACCACTCACCCGTGAGACACCACTCACCACGTACCCTTTATATTCTTAGGTTTTTTCGGTAAAGTCACGTAGGTAACATTTTTTTATTAATAAAAGTAAAATAAAAATAAAAATCATGACGTTTCGGAGGCAACACAAGCTTCCCATCTTCAGGTGGAACCGTCACAGCATGATAGCTGTATCAAGTGATATCAAGTGATACAGCTATCATGCTGTGACGGTTCCACCTGAAGACGGAAGCTTGTGTTGCCTCGTTGTGATTTTTATTTTATTTTTATTTTACTTTTATTAATTTAATTTTTTTTACCTACGTGACTTTACGGAAAAAACCTAAGAATATGAATCCTTGCAGTCACGAAAGCTTCAAATCTAGAAATACGTACCCTTTAGATGCCACTCTTCACTCACCATTCACCTTTAAGGCCCTACTCACCTTGGAGACCCCACTCACCACTCACACATAAGATACAACTCACCCTCGGGACTTTACTCACCACTCACCCTTTAGACCCCACTAGCTCTTGAAACGTCACTCATCGCTCACCCACGAGACTGCACGAGATCTCGCTACTCACCCATGAGACACCAATCGCCTGGAAGACCCCACTCACCACTTACCCACAAAACACCACTAACCCAGGAGACCTCACTGACCACTCACTCAGGAGACCTCGGTCATTAATCATCAATTGGAACCCACTCACCACTCACCTTCTTCACTGTAAGACTCTGTCTCTCTGCTCCACCATTAGTCCCCTTTTCTTTGCTCCACCATGAGGCCCTGTCTCCCTGCTCCACCGTGAGGCCCTGTCTCCCTGCTCCACCGTGAGGCCCTGTCTCCCTGCCCCACCGTGAGGCCCTGTCTCCCTGCTCCACCGTGAGACCCTGTCTCCCTGCTCCACCGTGAGGCCCTGTCTCCCTGCTCCACCGTGAGGCCCTGTCTCCCTGCTCCACCATGAGGCCCTGTCTCCTTGCTCCACCGTGAGGCCCTGTCTCCCTGCTCCACCGTGAGGCCCTGTCTCCCTGCTCCACCGTGAGGCCCTGTGTCCATGCTCCACCGTGAGGCCCTGTCTCGATGCTCCACCGTGAGGCCCTGTCTCCCTGCTCCACCGTGAGGCCCTGTCTCCCTGCTCCACCGTGAGGCCCTGTCTCCCTGCCCCACCGTGAGGCCCTGTCTCCCTGCTCCACCGTGAGACCCTGTCTCCCTGCTCCACCGTGAGGCCCTGTCTCCCTGCTCCACCGTGAGGCCCTGTCTCCCTGCTCCACCGTGAGGCCCTGTCTCCTTGCTCCACCGTGAGGCCCTGTCTCCCTGCTCCACCGTGAGGCCCTGTCTCCCTGCTCCACTGTGAGGCCCTGTCTCCTTGCTCCACCGTGAGGCCCTGTCTCCCTGCTCCACCGTGAGGCCCTGTCTCCCTGCTCCACCGTGAGGCCCTGTCTCCTTGCTCCACCGTGAGGCCCTGTCTCCCTGCTCCACCGTGAGGCCCTGTCTCCCTGCTCCACCGTGAGGCCCTGTCTCCATGCTCCACCGTGAGGCCCTGTCTCCATGCTCCACCGTGAGGCCCTGTCTCCCTGCTCCACCGTGAGGCCCTGTCTCCCTGCTCCACCGTGAGGCCCTGTCTCCTTGCTCCACCGTGAGGCCCTGTCTCCCTGCTCCACCGTGAGGCCCTGTCTCCCTGCTCCACCGTGAGGCCCTGTCTCCATGCTCCACCGTGAGGCCCTGTCTCCATGCTCCACCGTGAGGCCCTGTCTCCCTGCTCCACCGTGAGGCCCTGTCTCCCTGCTCCACCGTGAGGCCCTGTCTCCATGCTCCACCGTGAGGCCCTGTCTCCATGCTCCACCGTGAGGCCCTGTCTCCCTGCTCCACCGTGAGGCCCTGTCTCCCTGCTCCACCGTGAGGCCCTGTCTCCATGCTCCACCGTGAGGCCCTGTCTCCATGCTCCACCGTGAGGCCCTGTCTCCATGCTCCGCATTCGAGACCTCGTCTCTGTGTTCCACTGTAAGACCCTCTCTCTTTGAGACCCTGAAAGAAGTTAAACATACATAGGCTCTTTGCTGCACTTACAGTGCTCTGGCCAAACTCAGAGTGCTAGAGGGTTGTTATTATTAATAATGGTAATTATTATTATTCATTAGGCTTCACGATCGACCCATTTCTGTGTTCCCTGAAAAAAAATTACAAACGTGGTGGATATGGAAAGGTTTGCGCAAGCATATGGTGGCACCGATGTTGTTGATGTAACCGCTGATCCCTCCCGCCTGGACTCCCTCACACCCACTCCTCCCACCTCTCTCTGCCGGCCCCTTTGTGAGCCGTCTTCCCAGCTCACCTCCCTCTTGCCCTCCCCCCCCCACCACCACCAGAAACACCCGGCCCTTGCGATTCATGGAAAGTGCGCCGTTGCCACGCTGGTTTCCTGACTCGTGCGTTTAAACCTTGCTTAACCCATGCCGCTGGGATGGCTGGCTAACATGGAAGTGGTATCACTTCCAAGAAAACCCAGTCCAGAACAATCATTTTAAAGCCACTGGCGCTTTCGTTGGCAAACGCTGAGCCCCGCTTGTCAACAGAGCAATTTATTTCGCTGTCAGGTCTTCTGGGGTAACGTCATGCACGAAGGCCATGTCGCAGAGCAGCTGGGTGTGCACGGTCAGCCAAAGCTGCCCGACCTCCGAGCCCCCGTACCGTAGTGCCGCGTGTCCCCGTGCTGCCATCGATGGCCCCCAAGCCTCGGGTGCGCTCTACGTAGTGGCCAGACAACCAACGCCGTCGCTGAAGTTCCTATAACCTCCGATCTCCCAGGATGAAAGCTGCTTGCGGGACAGGGTTTGATTGGAAATTATTTATTTCTGAATGTGTTTATTTATACTCTGCATTTAATTTTGCCCCTCTCGTCCATGCCAAACTTTAGAAAGGGCCCAGAGCCTCTGCTAGGTTTTCCGCCCCAGTGCTCTCTCAAGTGAAACGCTCTTGACTCCGTTCCAGTTTCCTATTGCTTTTCCAATTAGTGCTAATTTTTCCCTCTGTTTTGACGGCCATCACGTGAAATGTATAGATCCTCAGTACATTAGTCATTATTACTTAATTATTATTACGGCCACTCTGCCAAAGAAAGAGAATGGGGAAATTATACGTGGCTCTTGACGCCTGAGCGTAAAAACGTCAGCAGGTGAATGGTTTGGGTCAGCATGGCTCCGAGAAAGCACATTGATCCAGTTTAGTTTAAAAACTATTTGTTGCCATTTCTCTCGTCTACGTTGGGAGAGAGGCGAGTTTCTCCATTCCTCCCCCCACCGCCGCTCCCCCCCCCCATGCCTCCTCCCCTCACTACCCTCCCCCCACTGCCCACCCCCCCTCCCGCCACTCGCCTCCGCCCCCACACACCTTGTTTCCCGCGGTGCGAGCGCCCGTGGGCCAGTGCAGGGATCTGTCCACATGGCGGAAGCGCAGGGCATTGCAGAATTCTCGGGAGGGCTGTGCGGATGACATCACTGCTGTGCCAGCACAAAGGAGGCAACGTGCAGATTGATTGGACCTCTCTCTCCCCTTCCCCTGCGTCTGAACCGTGGGGGCATCTCACGACTTTGCGTAACATTTTATTTATTTATTTCCCTTTCCTTCACATATCTTGGAATGGGGTTTTGGGGCCGTACAGCTGCTCCGTCCATTCCCCGAATCTACATCTTAATTACCCGATGCTGGGAAAAAAAAGTGGTAACCGCTGTGCGTTTGGACCGGACGGGTCTCGCCGGCTTTGGTGCAGCTGCGTTCCAGCCCAGTGAGAAGAAGCATGGCACCTTCACTCAAGAAGGCATCTCTCTCTTGCCCAAGAGGCCCAAGTCAGGGGTGGGTGGGGGGGGGATCCTGAGAGATGACAATTTTACAAAGATAGCCTTTGGCAGGAGAAGCAGGAGGGGGAAGGTGTGCGTGGAGGTGAGAGTTGAGCAAGGTGGAAGTGTGTAAGGCCATGAAGGAACACGCCTCGGAGACGCGCGTGGATCTCCGCGGGGGGGGGGGCTTCGCTCTTGCTGCAGCGTGCTTAGCCGGGTTGATCCCGCGCTGCACGCCTTGCCGACGAGCACTGCCGGGCTCATCGTTATGAGCAGTCGGGCTCGGAGCTTGGCGTGGGCCACCCTGACATTTCTCGAGCGTGAATTTACATTGGACGTTGCTGCTGAGCCGCAACAATATAGTGGCAAGAGGTCTCCCACTCCCAGGGTGCCGTCTGCCAGCCTGCCGGCCACCCGGCCCCATCGCTCGTGATTCCTCTCTGTTTTTGTTGGTTCACGCTCTCGTAATTTGACATTCTCCAGAAACTCGCATTTTTTTTTTCCCCCCTTTATTTCTTTTCTCCTTTCATGAATCACACGCCTAAAGTTGTATTAATTTAGTTGTTATTGCAATCTATCACGCTGTGCTATTCGTTGCAACGGAGTGCGGTACGGCGTGCGCTCGGACGCTTCACATTTCTCACGGCGCGAGATTGCGAGCCTCTCTCGCTGTCGGTCCGTGTCTCGACTCGTCCAGCAGCCGCCCCCGGGGGAAAAACAGGCTGCGAGAGGGTCGCGCTTGCGGGCAGCGCTGACCCGCGGTGCGTGGAGGCGGGGCCCGTGCTGTATTAATCACACGCGATGGCGCCCTGGTGTGCCCGATACATTTAGGCACCGCGTGACCCGAAATGGTGGTGCGATGAATTGCGCGATGCAACTGTAATGCCACTCTGTGGTGGCCCTTTGTAAATCAACAGCTGGATCAAGGTCTGTCCTTGCGTGTCGGTCACGGGGGTGGTTTTGAGCATGCTTCATCCCAATGCTCAGTACAGGTTCGCGAAGGGGGATGTGGTAGTGTCCTGGTCTGATATCACATCCCTTGCCGCTGATGATATCCTTGGCCTGGAATGAAACTCGGCACGCTCGGTTTATAGCGCAGTGTGCCAAACACCCCCACCCCCACGCCACCCCAAATTATATTGTAACGACTGTCCTGGGATATCTTGTATTAGGCATATAAGGAAGGCCGTGTGCCAGTGTCATAGTGACATTGTTGTAAAACATTTCGCTCAATTTCACCTCCTCCTTGACTGCCTGCTTAAAAGCGCCGTGTTAAACTGCGTGCGTGCACGATAATGACATAAGTCCATAATAGAGGTTTTTTATGGGTTAGATCTCGTAAATATATTAATGCGTCGTTAAACCCACCACCACCCGACACAGCCACCTAGTAAGGGTTGTCACGTAAACAGAACATGCCAATTCGTCACCAGTACAGCACACCGGTGTGTTGGAGAGCCGAGCCACAACATTTGCAATCTGAGTACGACATTTCGGCAGTAATTACAACTAGCTCCATCAGGCGACAGACAGATTTGTGGAGAGTCCACCTATTTTGGATGATATTGGTCGCGAAAGCCTACGTGTTAAAATTACATAGGTGCGTGTGATCGCCACGTACAGCACAGCCGATTCGGAGTGATTCCGATTCTGAGTGCACCGAGCGAATGACGATAAAAGGTTCCTCATTTCCAACGGAGAGCTCGTCTTTGAAACGCTAACACTGGCAGATCAAAAACACAGGACTCTGGAGAGCTGCACTTCTGACATTTGACCCCATCGAAGGGGGTCGTAACGACATGGATTGTACAGAATAAAACAAGTGCGGTCATCCACTGGCCAGGCTCACATTGCCCTAGTTGATGTATATATACGTTGTGTGTGTGTGTGTGAGTTCACAGTAATGAATTCCCTTTGGCATTGTCAGAAATCTGTTTTATGTTCCTTTAAGTTGGCCTGCATTTCATGAGGGATGTTTTTTTTGGAAATTCATCACCGAAACAGGAATCCTCCCATAATGCACGCCGCCTTCTCGAAATCCGGGCGGCCGGACGCGGAGACCGGGACTGGCGGGCTCCGTCCCCCCGCGTCTCCACGGCGCGGCAAGGGGAGGAAGCGCCGTGGGGGGAGACGCATCCCCTTCGCGTTCCTAATCTCTCCTCAAACGATGACATAACGACACAAAATCTCACAGTCTTTGTTTTTCCTCCCTACCAAGCACACTGCTGGGAGAGCAGCGGAGGCATTTGGGAGTTGTGGACATCAATATCTGCAGAACGCTTGTTTTACTCTCTCTCTCTCTGTCTCTCGCTCTGGCTTTATCCTCTTTGTTGAAATGATGATATATTTGGCTTTCCGGTTGTTTGCGTTTAGCTGATAACGAGTCAGCTGTCACGACGACCCGCTCCGATTTCTCCCAGAGTCACCCGGTCGCTGTTGGCGTTAGCGGTTTTGTCGCCGCGTGTAAGAACAATGATAATTCATTTTTGCTTAGCTCGGAAAGTCTGGCCAGGCCTGAAGACTCGCTTGCAGGAGGGGCCCCTCTCTGGGACGTTTGGCCATTGGAATATTTTGTTTGTTTTAGCATATGGAAGAAAACCGGAGAAGTGCCAATGGGGAAAACCCTCCGCACGTAGTAAGACGTAACAATCACAGCCCACGCTTTGGATAGAGCTGCTTGGCTGTACTGCCTCGTGAATGTGATGCGTTGCTCTGCACTGCTTTCTGAATTTCCGCATGTCCCATCAACCCCACCTCTAAATCAGTGGATTGCAGCCATGTGCGCCTCATTCATAAACATGTTTTTTTTATGATTTACTGCACAGTACGTCTTATTCACATATGAACGGCCCTACACCCACACCATAAGATATGCATGCGTACATTTATGGTGCACACAAATACCTCGAATATGTAAAATTGGTTCTTTTTAAAACGTCCCCCGTTGTGTTGGCTTTGGGCATTCATTGGGCGATGTGGAGAGAAGGCGCATTAGCCAGCCCAGGCGTGTACAATTGTCGAGCAAATGTCCATCATAAACGGGCTCGCCATCCTTTTACAATTTTAGATAGCGGAACAGATCGTGTAGAGATGCCTTGGCCGCCTTTCAGGGCCAGTTCTATAATAACGGGCGGTTGGGGAGGGGTTGTCATCATAAAGGATCTTAAGAGAAACATTAATTCGGCTTATCTGACAAAAAGGCTTAGAGCGTAACAATGGCTCCACATCTAACACTGTCCGTCCGTCCACCTTAACCTCATATTCCAAAGCCGCCCACCTCTACGCCGCGGCCAGTACCGCTCGTTGCCTGGGAAACAAGGGGCCCCGTTGCTGCATGAGCGCACGTGATTGGCGGTGGCGTGAGTTGATGGGCAGGCCCCAACTCTGAGGTTATGGGTGACATGCAAGAAGTAAAGATGTTCACGTTCACTCTTCTATTCGCTGTGCTCAATCCGCGACGAGGGAATCTGTAGATGCACAGATCTACTACTTTTAAATCTTAACAATCGCATGGGGCTGCATTGCCGGTGTGCATCTATTGAGACAGGCTTCTCTGAAAGAAAATCATAGCCACGCGAGTTCGTCTGAAGGCCGGTATTTGTTAATAATGGGAACAATGAGGATTATTTTAAGAGTGAATTTCCATTGCTGTTAAACCATGGCCAGCCAGCCTAACCTTGCAACAGAATTATCTGCGAAAGCCCAGCTTTTTCACCAAACTCGCCGCGTGAGGGCACAGCAACTTGTCGCTATAAAAAGTGGCAGAGGTCTTACAATTTGGGTTTCGACTGGCACCACCAGCTCACAAGTGGCAACCGTGCGATGATACTCACTGCCCTGCCAACGCTCTTTACCCTCATGCCCTTTGGGATCTTCCCCTTGCCGGAGCCGTTGGCCTGTGGATAACAGAGAGAGAGAGACAGTTTTGCGAGTCAGAGTGCCGAGTTGGAGGTGGAGTTCAATGTCTGGTTAGGTGTTAGGGCCCTGATTGTGGGACTCCACCCAGACAAATACGAGCGCTGGGTGAGGTTCTGTGACCACCCCCCCCCCGCCCTGGCGTTTGCATCGTCCGCAAACGCCGCTTGAGTGCATGGGATCGCCGTTGCTTGTCCTGGCCGTGTTTCAGCGAAGTCGACGGACGTTCTGTTGGTATTATCTCTTTCATACCGACACTCGTTTTGAAAACAAAAATTACCACGCTAGGTAGTTTCCCGCGTAAAAAGTGAATCTTTTCTGTTCATTAAAATGCTACCGGTGCCATCCAGGCTGGTCTCCGGAAGTCCAACCTGGACACCGGGAGTCAGACACCAGACCGCAGGGACACATTCGCTGCACGTTCTTGAGCGGGTTCGGTGTGCTCACAGCATTACTAAATATGTTTCAGTTGAAAGTTTATTTAAAAACACGAATATTACAGCCCAGCGCCTTTTAAAAGCCTACCCCTCAGTGGTTATCGAATTGTATTTTGCTCACCGTTTTCTTATTGTGTGTGTTTGCATTCGAAAGGAGCAAATGTCTCACGCCCGTTTGTGTGAATCTTTACAGACGTCGGGAAACAATGCTAATTTACCTCCTTCTAACGTAGCTCCACTTAATTCCGTGTGTTTATGTTGCGTGAGCGGCTTTTCACTGTGACCGGCGGTGGTGTGCCTGCGCGCGTAGCCTCTAGGCAAGTGTGTGGGGGGGGGGTGAGAGGTGGTGCAGCGGTTAGCGCGCTGCACTACGAAACCCGGCGATCCGAGTTCGATTCCCGCTCACGGCCAACACCAGTGACAATTATCTGAACCGGTCCCGTGCCTCCCCTAGGTCGACTCGTCCTCAAATGAGTACCTGGTGCGATGTGTAAACTTCGTCACTAAGAAGACAAAGGTGGCCGGCGTGGTGGCCACCCACCCCCTCTAGTGTGTCGTCCCGGCCTTCATAGGTGCTACTCGCTACGAACAACACTTGCACCAACGGGTCTGTTCAGGCTATACGGGGGATCTTTGTCTTTGCGTGTGTCTGCTGATTGGCCGTCTCCGGGCTCTGAGCATTAAATATCACCTCTTGGTTTCCCCAGCACTCTGCCTGCCCCTTACCTAACCCCCCCCCCATCAACCTTCCTGTCACCATTCATATCACTGAACAATGTTGATTTGTCAATATTGTGCGTGTGTGCCTACGATCCTCAAGTATCTTCGCTGTGACAAGTCCACACTTTGATTGCACGTGTGTCCTGTACATGAGCACGCCTTGAAGAGAACGAGTTGGGTTTTCTTTTTCGTTATGAAAACAATTAGATGAATGTAAAAAAATGTTAAACAAATTAAAATTAATAATTATAACCCTTGCATCCTATTTTGGAACGGAAACATTTTCACGTTATTAATATGATTTTACTCGGTTGCCATATTGTCGCTGAAACAGCTGCACAGTCTGGTGAAACCACCTCTGCCGTATGGCATACGAAGCAGTCATGAATGTTGCGAGCATATAATTGATGCAGATTCATCAAACTCGTGAGCCAGCAAAAGAACAGGCCTAATTTCGAAGTCATTTTCGAAACATCACCCTGCCACTTTTTCTTTTGCCAAGGCGGTGTTAACGACACACGTGGTGGGTGTGTCCAACTCGAGCTGCCGACGCAGGCCCGCTTTGGCGGTGTGCTCTAATGGCACACGTGCACTGCTGTTAGATTTGGAGTGGCCACATTGGTAGAGTACGCGAGCCCGTGTGTGTACACGCATCTCGCACCCTGCGTCTCTTTTCAGTAGGGACGGTTGAGCAAGTGTCCGATTGGGCTTAAAGGCCACATGCAGTATCGTTAAAAAAAAAACTCTCCGACTAATCTTCCGGCATGCTTTCTTGAGCGCTGAGCCTTTCAAGTGATGCGTCCCAGATAACGCAATTCTGGGAACTGCACGTTTTGAATTTCTTGCGGCGCACGAGTGGAGAAACTTAATTTAAAAGTTAGCGCAGAATGGGCATGCTGGCAAACCAGCAGTGACGTGCATCTTAAAGGCATCAGGGCCGGTACTCGGGTTACCCGCCCCCCGTCCGCACGCCCCATGCCTCCCCGCCACGTGTTCAGGGTTCGGGCGGCGCCCGTGGGTGGTGGGCCGTGGGCAAGGCTACACATTTTTCAAATTTACCCGTCTGCACAAAATCTTAACACCTCCCGAGAGGAGAAAATTCATCAAAAAAGCAGGTGCTGCCTTGGCTCTCGCCGTCCGCAATTGAGGTCAAGTATTCTCCACAGCTTAGTCTGTCACTACAGAAACACATCAGGCTGTTTCCGCTGTTCGCCCAGTAAACCCTGACGCATGGGGCGGGCGGCGGTGCCGGAGGAGTGGAGGGCGGGGGGGGTGGTCGCGGTGGAAGCGAAGAGGCGGATGGGGGCAAGCGCGAGAGAGAGATGGGGGGAGCGCAGGGCTGGCTGCTCCCTGCCAACGGAGCCAGACGCTCTTGGGTTCCTTGGTGGGAACAGGAATTGACGGCCGGGGCTCAGCCAGCAGGGCCCCGCGAGGCCCCGGGCTCCCGCCAGGGGAAACAGGAGCAGGGAAATGTGTGGGAGATGCTCGCGAGCACTTACACACGCACGCAAACGTGCACGCAACCATACCCGCACACGTACGTGCGTGCGCGTGTGTGTGCACACTCGCGCGCCCGAGTACACAAAAGTGGGGAGCGGCGGTGTAGCGGTTAGCGCACTGCGCTATGAACCCGGTGACCCGGGTTCGATTCCCCCTCACGGCGAACACCGGTGACGATTATCTGGACCGGTCCTGGGCCTCCCCAAGGTCGACTCAGCCTCAAATGAGTGCCTGGTGCGGTGTGTAAACATCGCCACTGGGGAGACAAAGGCGGTCGGACGTGGTGCTGGTCACCCACCCCCACGTGTACCGTTCCGGCCTTCATAGGTGCTCGCTAACAGCACTTGCCCTGACAGTTTGTTAAGGCTATACGGGTGACCTTTCTCTTTGCACACTCGCGTGCCCGAGTACACAAACGTATGCACGCACGATCGCGCGCACACGTGTGCACACACATGAATGTGCGCGCATACTGACACACAAGCTGACGCACACGCTCACACACCTTCATAAAGGCACAGAGACAAGCATAACAAAGATGAAGATGCCCTGTCTAGATTGTTATGGCATGGCACTGCTAGCGTGCACCTACTAAGTAGTCATTAGCACAGCCCACGAGGAGGTGGTGTAACTGGCACCATGCCCGGCTACCTTGGTCTCCTGAGTGATGTTTTTTACACGCTGTCTGTACCACAGACTCATTTCAGTCTGAAACTACCTAGGGGAGGTCCACTGGCACTAGCGTAGTGTGCTAACCACTGCAATCCTGCTGCGCACCCAAAATACACATGCACACAACACAAAGACCCACGTATAGCCTTAACAGACGGAGCAAGTGCTGTTAGCGAGCGCGTATGAAGGCTGGCACGGCACACGAGGGCGTGGGTGGCCAGAACCACGCGTTTGTTTTCCTTGTGGCGATGTACGCACATCGCACCGGGTTACTCATTTGAGGCTGAGTCGACCTCGAGGAGGTCCAGGACCAATTCAGATCATGGTCTCTGATGAGCGGGAATTCAAACTCGGGTCACCGGGTTCGTAGCGCGGCGCGCTAACCGCCACACTCCCGCTCCCCACATGCACACACACACGCATACGTACACACACATGCTCACCACACACAGAATACAAAAACACTCAAACAAACACGCACTTTGGGAACAATTGCCTGCACACAGCAGCCCATGTGCGTGCCGATGGGGCTACATGGAGAGACGCTCGCCGTTCAGAGGCATTCTGTTCGCCGTCCTTTATTTAGCCATGTGGCAGCACAGCAATGATTAATTATCCCTATTGTAAGTGAGGCCACGAGGCAGACGGCTATTATTATTATTATTTATCGCTAAACCACGTGTCGTAGTAAGACTTGTGTTTTTGCGTTCCGATACGGAACACACGGTGGCTTTTTTTGCGCATGTGGACGGCAACGGTGTCTCCCTCGTCGTTGCCCACAGGCAGAGCGGAGGGCGCACGCGCGGCTCGGTAACTCCCTGCCGGCAGGCGCCAGCGTGTGGCCGCAGGAGCGGCATAGTGGGGCGCGGACTCCGCCACCTCCACCAGCCAACGGAACAGTCGTTCGTGGCGTCGTGGAGAATATAAAGAACAGCGTAGGCAAGCAGACAGTGCTGTGTCCCCCCTTTCGCACGTCTGTGTCTCCATGTAAGCAACCCATCAGCCAAACTGCCTTCTGGGAAGTGCATTGTATCAGCAGTATTGATTCTGTACAAGCAAACTCTTGACCGCTTTTGACATCCAGTGTCTGTCAAGAGTACGGCTTGCTTGAATTAATTAAGTAACAACTTGATTTGTAACCAGCCACAAGTTTTATGTCTCCGAACCCGAAGAGAATGGTAAGAGAAGTGGTTGTTGCAAAATTGTAAAACCAGAAACGATTACGTTTTTTTGAGAGGAAGATATTTGAGATTTTTTT
Source organism: Lampetra planeri (assembly GCF_965212315.1). NCBI lineage: Eukaryota > Metazoa > Chordata > Hyperoartia > Petromyzontiformes > Petromyzontidae > Lampetra > Lampetra planeri. Next base: position 7,495,279 of record NC_136143.1, read on the forward strand.
TTTAATCGTCCCCTCCCCCCACATTACTTATCTTAACCAGCGTTGTCCTACTCGTTTTTAATGTCGTGGGCTTTTCACAGCCGGGCTCAGAAGCGATGGACGTTATCCAGTGCAATACGAAAAGTAAACAGCATTGTCATGTGCAGATCTACGGCAGAGCTCATGTCATGAGCGTAATTAGAGAGGAGATTGGGGTCGACAGTGAACCCGAATTTTACGTGCTGATACCAAGCAAACAGTGAAAAGCGACTCCAACTGAGAGTGGGCCGGGGGCCAGAACGAAATGTTTTTGCCGTGTGGGAATTAATAGCTTTCTTGGTCATCGTGCTCACCACTGAGCCAAGTGACAGTTGAATTCCTCCGGCCACCTGCGACCGCCCCGGTTCACCTCCAGAGCTCAGCGTCTGCTGCGACGTGGCCGTTAACCCTTTTCTTGTTCCGAGACGTCTGCAAGTTGCAGGGTGGGGGTGTCCCCCCCCCCCCCCCCCCCCCGTTTACCGCCTGAATTACGGAACGCGCGAGCGACTCAGCGTTGATTTAATTTAGAGAGGCGTAGTGCCCTTGTTTTGAAAGACGTTGTACTCACCGCAGAGAACTGTAGCGACACGACCGCAACTCTGCGATAGCTGGCGCCGAGCTGTGCCCCGCGCTTTCCCGCATGGCCTCGTGGGAGCCTCAGTACCGATAAAGTTACTTGAGTGTTTCTTACGGTTCCATTCCAATGGCGTACGTCATTGCATCGGAGCCGGAAGAAAAACTGATGACTTACACCCATGTCAACTGATGACGTACACCTAAGTCATCAAAACGGGAAGGGGTTAAAGGTACGGGCACCGATATGAACCAGGCGAGAGCCCATGGAGACGAGGAGCCTCTTGTGCAAGAGAGACCTGGGGTTAAGTATCGAGGTTGGAAAAGGCAGGGCACTGAATTTCAACAGAAATGGAAGCGCAAATTTTGCAAAAATAAGTGTAATCAAAATGCAGTGCAAGCGAATATAATCAAATCAGTTCAAAGTGAGGACTTCCTTTCTGTGTTTTGTGCGTAGAGCGTACTCGTAGCTCATGCAGATAGGAATAATGTGATTGCAATCTTGATAATACCAATCCCGTGCCTTTGTTTGATTATATTATGCTTTCGATTACTTCCTATAGCTGACCAGGACTATATTGATGTGACACAGCTCATAGTCGGCACCTTTTAACATCATAAACCCCCTTTTTGTGTGTTGTCGTTGTTGTTGTTGCTGTTATTTATCGAGCGATTGGTTCGGATCGAGGCTTCGGGTGCCCATAGCATTTGCTGGTGGCCACATCACAAAACGTTGTGCTGCTCTCCCCCCGTGCCCTCTCCCCACGCCGCACTCTCCTGCCTGTGTCGGCACGCATGTCGAGGACGTGACTCTCCACACGCACATGGGCCCGGCGACGCGGCCGAGCGAACGCATTGGCGCGCGCGCACTTTATCGCTACGCCAGCCTTTTGCTACGGACGCCGAGTTGCAGCTTTTGGCGCGCAGAAGATGTCGGCAAAGCAGTTTGTCTCACAGCCGCCGCATGGAGCTGTCAGGCGGAGACCCAAATCGGCATAAAAAAGCGCTGACAAAGGATGGCCCTGGCTTCACGGCAGACAAGGTCACAGTGCCAACGCGTGCATGCCGCTGCTAACGCTTAATGTTCGGTGGCCCTGACCGGCAGACCCTTTCAGATCAGAATTGGGACATGGGAAGAATTTCAAATCGTGCTCGGCAAGCTGTCGGGTGTGTTGGCCACAGATCATCGCGGGAAAAGTCTGCAGGAACTTGGAAGCCCCACCAGAGCACGCTCACGTGTACGGCAGCCTGTTGTCATACACGGTGGCGAGATGTTAACTTCCTCGCCTGGTATACAGGAGGTCGTCAGTTCGTGGGTTCAATTCCCGCCTTGACGCCTGGATATTTAGAGTTTGCATGTTCTCCCCGTGGTCGCGTGGATTTTTCTCCAGGTCCTCCGATTTTTCCCTGCACATTTAGAATCAACATGCATTTAGAGTATTTGGCTGCTATAAATATCCACGTGATAAGCCACTTTGTTGAGCTATCATTTGTGGCCAGGTCGCTTCTGAAAAAGAGCTACGTAGCTCAGTGGGCCTTTCATAGTGAAATAAAAATAAGTTTAGTTTTTAGTTTTGTCGTGGAACTGACATTACCGTGGCATTGAAGCAATATGGCCCTCCTTTGTTGTGGCTTCACGCTCATTTGGGATCATCATTGCCAACTTGCAGCTGTCCCTGTTGTGGGTTCATCTGGCGGCAAGGGCTACATTGCCCTGACTGGGTAAGATCTGGTGGTGCGGAGCCGTAGCGTCTACTGCTGCTGCTGCTGCTACTGCGGAGGAGGAGCGTCCCGACCTCCCTGCTTCCCGCTTCCTCTCGTATTCATCTTGCGGAGGGCGGCGACACTGACCCTGCGAGGTTAACGCTTGCTCGTGTTTCATGTTCATATTCAAAATTGGCATATTTCTGGAGCGCGCAGACTTAGGGGACAATAAGGGGAGGGCGGGCGGACGGTGGGTGTGTGTGGGGGGAGATGCTCGGAAAGCGCGGGGAGCACCTGAGCCTGGCCGTGCATTCGTGGATTTGCACCGATCGTAGAAAGAAACAATAACAAGTGGTTGTTGGGGGGGGGGGTATATTTATTTATTTTTGCAAACACATTGCTAAAAATACACACGTGTGGCAGAATGCGATCGCGTTCGGAAAAGCAATTCCGCCGCGGAGCCGTGCAGCTGCAGACTCTGTTCGTGTTTTGGTTGTGTGGGATTTTTTTTTCTTCTGCTGCTGCTGAAAAAGAATTTGCCGGGAAGCCTTCCAGGGCAGTGCTTTGCTTTGTACCCCCAGTTTGAATTAAAATTTCAAGGGTACAACTTACAATTGAGGGAACATTTAATAGCATCGCCACATGTTCGCGCGCCCTCTACGTTGTGTGACCTTGTATTTAAAAGCATGTGTGTGGCCATCTGTGAGCCTACGCACAGCGCGGCGTGCTGAAGGGCGTCCGTCTCTCGCTCGCCGCACGTGCGCTAACTTGCTGGAAATCCGCGACGGCGAGCGACTGCGAGGGGGGGGGGGAGAGGGGGCGCGCGCGCGCGTACAACACGCACGCGCCTCCTGTTCGTCTTCAGCGGTGACGCGTGCTTAATAAGGATTGTCTTCACCTAGATTCGAGTGCTGGAGATTGTTTTCGTCGGGTTTCTCCTCTAAGTTCTGCGGCCGCTTTGTTTTGACGGAGCCTCGCGTTCTTTTTCGTCGGCGCCGCGCTGCCGCCGATGTTTGCGGGAATGCAACGTGTCCCGCACACCCACAGCGTGTTGAGTGAGGTCGTAATCGTTAGGTATTATACACGCGGTGCCATTAGCGCCCCTTGTCAGCGTGGGGACGAGCCAAGTGTTTCGAGCAGGGCCCCCCCCCTTTGAATGGAGCCTTGTGTCACGAACCCCCCCGCCCCTCCGATTGACAAACATGTCCACCTGCTGCCTGCACCGTTATAACCGTCACTTCATCGTCGCGTAGCTTTGCAAGCGAAGAATTGCTCAAGACGGAACATTGTTCAAAATAAAGTGTTACACTTCAATTGGTCTGTGTACCTACCTTTGCATGGCATCATAAAGCGGAGGTGGGCATTGGTGCATGAACACTCCACTCGCACGTAATGGGTCCTGATCACCTGCACAGCGACGGAAATTCTACAATACTGTGGCCGACTGCTGACCATCCGTCGGAGGAAGCACCGTTCACTTTCAACCAAGCGGTGCAACCTCCGCATGCCGCATGCGGTGCACGTTTTTCCGTCCCCGGGAGGATGACGGTAACGATGATGACGATGACGATGATGACGATGACCCTGTCCTGGACGGCAACTCAAACTTAGCGAGTGGAGAGGCCTTTCAAAGCGAATGGAGAGGCCTTTCAAAGCCTCTAGGAAATGTGCTGCACACGTCAAGGATATATTCACGTCTAGTGAAGATATCCAGTGGGATTGCCATTGCTCACGTCCCTTCTTCTCAATCTCGCGGTCATTGCAGAAGTCAGTGGTGTGCCCTCCGTGGTCGCTCTCAACACGTCCAGGCCGTGATTGCGCTCTATGCCACTCTCGTGATGAAAGGCGTGCTTGCTCTATTGCTTCTTCTATTGGCTTCAGCGTCGCACTCCACGGGAGGCAAATCCGCCCGGTTCGCTGATGATAGTGATCATATATTTGTGAAGTGTTTTAGCACAAGACTCAAAGCAACGCGACATGCTAGGCGCTTCGTGCCCTTTGAGGGAAGCCAGTCACTTTCAGGTCGTAATTGATGTGAGTCCCGATTAGGAAATGTTGGCTTTCAGTTGGTTCCGGTTATAAGCGTAGGTCTTTCATGTTCATATTCAGCATTGTCAGATTTCTGAGAGCAGAATTAGAGAACACTAAGGGGAGGGGGGGGTGATGCCCGGGGAGGAACACCTGGGACTGGCCGTGCATTCACGGATTTGCACCGATTGAAGAAAAAAATAATAACAAGTGGTTGTTTGGGTTATTTATTGCAAATAAATTGCTTAAAATACACAAGTGCAACAGAATGTGATCGTGTTCACTTTCAGGTCGTAATTGGCACGAGTCCCGGTTAGAAAATGCTGGTTTTCAGTTGGTTCCAGTTATAAGCAAAGGCATGACTGACTATTTGCCAAATTTCAGCTTTCTGACCCTTCTAGAACACCATTAGAATTTACTTCAAGCCATTCAGGCATCATCGTACCTGATACACTGTCTGCAATACGTGTAACGGTGGCTTTCGCTCCGTTATAAATACCGTAATATTAATATTTACTTTAATTCTCATTTCTACACACACACACACACGTATAAATAACGCACACGTGCATACACATAGATTTTATTGCAGATGTAATGCTCGGCAAAGTCTCCGGTTTAATTTCCACATCCTGCGCGAGCAGGGAGCGAGGGATTACCAGGGCGCTGTGTGGCTCGTATGCGTGCCCTTATGATGTCAGGTTTGTAAGTTCTCCAGATTAATTCGAGGGTGGTCCACAAAGCCCCACAGTCCAGTGTGGCAAGGCATGTTGAGGATTTGAAATATGTGAGCGGTTATTTAATACAGGTGTGGGTTTTTTTTTGTTGCTGCTTTTTTTCCCCCCTCCGCTTTTCTCATGGTCGCGAGCGACGTATGTTGTTTATTAAAACAAAACAAACTCGGCGCATTTGTAACTAACACTCGCCGTACAAAAGGAAAACATGTATAAGAAGCGACATTTCGTAAAATAGTTAATCGTGCTTGTGCACCACTGCCAACGCTGCATCAGAACATTAATATCTATAGAAACATTATGTATAAACAAGCCGTGGGTGGCGAATGGATGATGGGAGACCACGATGATGATGGTGGCGATTGTGAAAATTAAATTGACAGCGAAGATGATGATCGCCATCGACGTGACTGTACAAAAATTCAATTTGCATTTTTGACAGCACCTGGCGAGCAGGGGGTTGGACAATGCAGGAAGCACGTTAACTCTTATTACACTGGGCAACAAAAAAAAAAATTCTGGCCTGGACTTTTGCAGCTGTTTTAGACTAATTTCAGGGTGCTGATTCCAAATCTAATCTCTGATTTGCTCTACCACATCTAATTTTTATGCTATCGGCATACCCCATTTTCATTGATTTTACCCAAAAATTAACTCTGTCACTTATGATTGCAAGTTGTTGCGAGTCAGTGACTGCTTTAGTGTTAAAATATGGTGCTGTATTTTTAGGATAGTGTGTTTATAATATCATTTTATGTAGATATCCACATTTATTTAATATTTTTCTTCTGCAGTTTTGATTGAAAATGCAATATTTGATATCTCAAAAACCTGATGTGATAGACAAAAACTGATGCCAGATTTGTAATCAGCACCCCGAAATTACCTTAAAACCGTTGGAATACCTTATGCCAGAAAAAGTGTGTTGACCAGTGTTATAAATCTATCTCACATTTAATAGTGCCATGTTGTTGCTGGCTGCCTGGCGTTTTGGGCCTGCGTTTAGCCAACCGTGATTAGTAAAAAAAAATAGAGCGCCGCAAAAAGAGTCGGCGAGGGTTGACGCGCAAAGCGTTTTGCGCGTCGGTCTAAAACTCCCGTCGGCGTGGAAGGGGCAGTCGTTAGCGCGACGCGCATTGCCGGGGTGTTGGCGGTCGTCATGTGCCGAACGTGCCGTTTGCCTCCGCGCCGGTCAGCGTGGCGCTCGGAGCGATTCATCTGCATGAATGCACGCGCAAAGTACTGAAACACTCGTCGTTAACAGCACGCACGGCCAAGTCTAGATGTACAATGAAAAGATTGTTTAGAACGACAAAGTCCATTAAATTACCATTCCCGTGTTCGCAAATGTTGCCCGTTGTAACAGGAGTGGCCCTTTTCATGTCGGGCCCCTTTTTTAGATGTGGGTGGTTTGGCTTAATTCCAAGAGCTTCATTCAAACACCCAACAACCCTTTATCTGCAGACCGCTGCGATAACGCACATTGTCAAGCACTATTCCGACTGCAGTTTTTTTTGCCTGTGGACGATGGCTACTCAGAGGGTAGCGCTTGTTTATTTTGAAGCATCTGCGACTATACGTTAATTAAATTACCCTTATGAATATACACATTTGGACTTACACCGACACGCGTTGGCCTACATTTACCAATGACATCACGGAGGCTTTAATGCCCACTTAACACGCAAGGCACTTTGGTAATTCCTTGCATTAGCGAGCTGGTATGGGAATTGAACGTCGATCCTGTGCTAGCTGGCCGACTTGCTAGCACATGCCTACATCTCTGATTTACGGCCACCCAAGACATGTATGTATGAGTGTTGAATAAATATGCCTCAATAGGCTGCGAGTGTGCCAGATAAAGAGAGGGGAAAGTGGGAGAGCGCGGTGCGTGCGGGATGGGGGCATGGTGAGGGCTGTACTCATCCTTCGTTGGGAAATAATTCTCCACGTTTTTTTGTCTTTTCTTTTTTTGTTTTCCTGGCTTGGACATGCTTTGGGCATTTGCTGTAATTAACGTTGGGCCGCAGTCGGCAGAGTTCTCACACATTCAATACTCCCCTTGGCAGGCGGCTAAAACACACACGCGCGCGCGCGCACACGCGGCAGAGCGAGGAGCAAGCGGTATCGCAGATGACTAAATATCTAGCTGGAAAACAATCGCTTTTTTCATTCCAGCTCTGCCCTGTCTCAGCGCCCCGTTCCCAGGCTTTTCTCTTTCCATTTCCTGATGCCTTAACGGGCCAAGCAGCGACCACGGCCACCCCACCCCGCCTCCCCGCGCGCTCCCCCTGCCTCGTGTTCCCTCCACTCCCGCCACCCGCTGCCATGTGTTTTTTCATACCAGCCTGAGCCAAAGCACATGGCTGGCAGGCGGTGCGTGTTCCTGTGCACAGCGACTGGCAGAGCCTCCGGGGCGGGAAAACTTGCCATCAATTACAGGGGAGGGACTCTCACCCCCCTCTACCCCTCAAGGCCCCCCCCCCACTTTGTTTAACTTGTTGTCAGCTGTGCATGGAACAAAGCACTTGATTTAACAGTGGTCTTGGGAATACATAATTATGCCACCATAGATGTTGTGTAGGGGTTGTGTTATGTACACTATTTACGTGTGTGTCTACACGCTCAAATGGAGAGCCGTAGTGCAGCGGTAAGCACGCTCACGGCAAAAATCAGTGACGAATATCTGAATCGGTCCTGGAGCTCCCCTTGGTCGACAAACGAGTACCTGCTGCAGTGTGTAAACAATCTCCACTACGGAGACAAAGGCGGCCGGGCGTAGTGCTGGCCACTCCATCCCCTCGTGTGCCGTTCCGGCCTTCTTCCGCGCTCGCTAACCGTACTTGCCCCAACAGTCTGTTGATGCTATACGGGGGATCTTTGTTTTTGACACGGTCAAGATGCTGTTCTGTATCTTCACGTGTTAGTCATCTAACGCTCGCTGTTAATGTGATAACTGAAAAACCGGCTGAATGGTGATGTGGCAGAGTGCTGTTCTCCTCCCGTTTATTATCGGCTGCAAGTTCGGAACGAGTTGATTCTTTGTGTTATCTCTCTGGGGGGTTGAATAGAATGAGTACCACTTTTTAGGAAGTAAACAGTGGTTTTCTTTTTTTTAGCAGAGGCTGCTCCTTGCCATAGGAATGTGGACTTTCCAGTGCTTAGCTAGGCCTGCCAGTGGAAGAAAGCATTGCGAGTTTGAGAATTCTCACACCGTCATGTCACAGTGAAGCAGGAAGCGAGAGTTTTGACGTTCATTTACTTCCCCATTCACAAAACTGCGTTTTTCCCAACCATGCGTGTCGTAAGTCCGTGTGTACCCATACTGCGTGTACAACATCCGAATTATGTACGCGCACACAGGATGGTGTGAGCCTGGTGATTAACACTCTCGTAACTAAGCCATCTTGCACAAAGTCCACGGTCCCAGCAGCTTCTGCCGGGCTGTGCATTTCGACGGGGGGGGGCGGGCTCCGTGAAACGCCCGTCTCTCCGTTGGCTCCGTGGCAAGTCGAATTGGCCGGCGGCAGCTTTCAAGTCGGCCAATTCCACAAAGATGTGAAAATATCCGCAACCTAATTGTGTGAATATGAATACGTTGCAGGTCTTTCTGGGTGGATTGTCACTCTCGCTGGCGCGGGGGTTGGGGGGGGGGGGGTATTTAATTGAATGTAATCGCTCTCATTTGGTTCTGTTTATTTTTTTTTGTTCTCCTGAATCGACACGGGACCGGGCGCTGCATTTGCGACCTTTGTTGGAAGCCACGTCCCCTCTCACCTGCGGCTACACCAGAGGTCGCAACCGGGTAACCGATACCCGTACCCTACCCGATACCCGGCTACCCGTACGTAGCCGTTTGCGACCCTGTTGCGGCCGGGTACGGGTACGGGTAGGCCGTGAGTCACTGGTGAGCAACCGTTTGTCACTCATTTCGGGTAGGGTACGGGTACGGGTAGGAAACGGGTACCCATACCCGGCCGGGTACGGGTACCCATTTGCGACCCTGGTGCGGCCGGGTACGGGTAAGGAATCAAAACCCGTTTGCGACCTCTGGGCTACACCGTCTCACTCCGGCTTCTACGGCCTCCCAACTCATTTGCGCACCGGCTCTCTTGTCCCAGCGGCTCTGCGGCTCCCACGCTCACTCCGGCTCTACTTCTTCACTGGCTCCTGTGGCTCGCTGGCTCACTGGCTCTCATTAGTTCACTGGCTCTTTGGCTGGCACACGTAGGAGGGGGGGGTTTAATTCAGACGTTGGTCACCTCGAGGGGTGGGTGGCCTCCATAATCCTCGGAGTTTAAAAAATCCGCATTAAGTGCCAGGGCCATTGTTTGGAACCCCCCCCCTCCCCACACTCGTCTTTTGTGTGAGTAGAATTATTATGTTGATAGAATAATGTGGGCAGATGCTATTAAATCAGGTTCGTATAACATCTGTCAATGTAAAGATTACTCCCTCCAATTCAATCAGTTTCTCAGAACTATGCTTTGGTAATCAGCTTGATGGCTTAAAGGCCGGTAGGCTGAAGCGTCGGCCATGCTGTACATGCATATAGTGCCCTTAACACTTTTTGTCATCATTGGTGGTTCGTTTTCTTTCTTTTAACTTTATATTTCTATCTCGATTTAAAGCTTTCGTGACTGCAGGGATTCATATTCTTGGTTCTTTCGGTAAAGTCACGTAGAAGGGGTAACACAAGCAAGAAATAACACATGCAATCGTCATCAGGTGTGCAGTCGAAACGTCGTGAGAATTTTATTGTTTTATTTTTTTATTTTTTTATTTCCCTTCTACGTGACTTTATAGTTCTAGTTTTTGTACATGTATTTGTTATTGATATTGCCTTGTCATTCACATTAATTGGTTTTCATTTATCATTGTGTGTGTACCAAGTTACCTTTCGGCCCTGCTGGATGAAGGCCTCCCTGGGGGTTGTGTGATTATAATTGACTACGCTGGTTAGTGAGGGTTGGTGAAGCGATGGCATCCATACTTTTACTCTCCACTCAACGTTAGCCGTGGCTGGCAATCAAGCTCGTGTGGCTGGATTCAGAGCACGGTGTGCTAACAACCGTGCCACCGCCGCTTCCACTCCGGCTCCTTGACGTCCTCACCGACGGCCCAACACCAACCGTGCGCGTTTCTGAGTTGAATCTTGACCCTGAGTTGCGTCGTGGCCCACGAATTGCGACTGTTCGACAAATCGGGTCACAATCCCTAGCGCTGGAGCTGCACTCCCCCCCCCCCCCCCTCGGCACTGCGTGGCCACCTGGGTGGCCGAGCGGAGGCCCGATTGGAGCCGTTTGGGTACGAGGGTCGCAGAGTCCAGGGAATGCTGGCCTCGGAGGGATGCAGAGGTCGCAACCGGGTACCCGATACCCGTACCCTACCCGATACCCGGCTACCCGTACCCGACCGGGTACGGATACGGGTACCCGTTTGCGACCCTGGTGCGGCCGGGTACGGGTACGGGTAGGCTGTGAGTCACTGGTGAGTCACCGTTTGTCACTCATTTCCCAACGTCTTGTTTCTTCTCACAATTCAAGTTCCTAGAATCAACCCACCCGCGCCTGCAACATGGCTTCATCCCAGAGGTCGCAATCGGGTACCCGATACCCGTAGCCTACCCAATACCCGGATACCTGTACCCGGCCGGGTATCGGGTACGGGTACCCGTTTGCGACCCTGGTGTGGCCGGGTACGAGTACGAGTAAGGAATCAAAACCCGTTTGCGACCTCTGGAGGGAAGGCACCGCTTGGAACCACCGCGCTTCCCCCGCCGCCCGGCTCGGTCGCAGCATACAATGCCGATCGTTGATCTGCGATGTTCGAAGAAGTTACGTCGTTTCCCCAAAAGTTGTTTATGGGTGCCGAGCCACCAGGAAGTCGCCACGAGAGTCCGTTTGCTTCGTCGACGCTTGGAGCGTTCACCCGCACCCGCATGGTGTTTCTGTGCAGCAGGTGCTGTTGAAAGGCCACTGGGATGTTAAGGCTTTCCAGTCACAATAGAAGTAGCCAGACGTTATATTTCATTGTCAGCTAATGGTGATGATGTTGATGAATAATTAGCGGTTGCAGTTGTCAACGGATGCAATAATGAAGAACTCTCGAAAATGCCGTTGTGACGCTGACGACTGCACGTGGGACAGTGGCTGCTACAACAGTGGCTGCTACAACGCTCCGTTCGTATTAACTGGGGGCAGCGTCGCCAACTCCCTCGGTGGCGCTTGGTCACAACGTCGACGGTTAGCGCTCGTGACAGGCGAGGCGTGCGCGGCAGCGTGACCGGAACCAGCATGAATGAATCGTGTCGACGCTCAAGAACGCGAAGAAACGCCGGGGCGATGGCGGCGGCGATGACGGTGCTCTGGCCTGCACCCCGCCACGGCCGTCCCCCGACGGCCCCGGTGCGTGCCGCTCGGTCGCGCTGTCGGATGTTTTCGAACGTCATTTACTTATCGCCCGAGCCACAATCTGCTGTTGAGCTTGGAAGGCGTCCACGTGCGGCAGGATCCAGATGGGGAGCGCCGCATCGTCTCTCGCCCGCGGGGCCCCTCGTGGGCCCGTTTTCAGCTCCACCGTATCGGGCGGAGGAATGCAGAGGCGCCGTGCCTCGAGGTAGAGTGTCCGCTTGCTTTGCTCACCCCGCCTCCGCTCCTCTCGTCCGCTTCGACGTCTCGGAAGGGCGCCCCCCCCCCCCCGAGTCACGGTGTTCTCTGACCTCTGCCGCGGGTCTGCGTTAGCGCAACAGCCAAGCCGGCGCGCGGGTTGGGTGGCTGGGATTGTACGAGCCCGACCCCACGGTTTTGCTGGCTTTGTCGATCGCTGTTGGGTGCACGAGAAGAGGCAGTGCCCTCTCCGCCAAACCAAAGCGCTGTCATCGTTATCGTTGAACTTGTGCCACCGTGCCCAGAATGTCTCGCTTTCCTTGTCAAACCTCTTGAGATAATGGCTGGAGTTGATGGGTCGCCACTTTTTAAAACTACGTCGTTGTGTTTTAACATCCCTGATATGACACTGACCATAACCGTCGCCCAACGTGCCAGATGCCGCCCGCTCATCAAACTTTAAGTGAATATTAATGATTTACAGCTCCGAGCCGAGCTTAGGGTTAATCGTTGTGCCCATCTTCCCCTGCCCCATGCCCCCGTTCCCTGTACCCTGGTTTTGATGCACGCCTTTTCCCATCATGCCCATGTACTGTGTGTGGTGTGTGGTGTGTGTGTGTGTGTGCTTGGCATGTATGATGAGCGATGTGTCCTTTGTGGTGTACCGGTATGTGTGCTTTGTTTGTAGCGTGTTGTTTCATGGTGGTGTGTGTATCCCTCTGTTGACTGGGTCATGTCGCCCGCATGCCAAGCCGCGGCATGCCCAAGCAGCTTTTGTTTGGCTCGATAGAGCCGCATGAGGTAGAGAAGATATGGACTGATGCGATACAGAAGGATGTGGAGTTGATTGGACTTGCCGATGACTGGTACCAGCGGTATCAAGATCGGCCTCTGTGAAGGAGGCTCGTGAAGGACGCTGCCACTGGGCAGTTGGAGGCAGTCGCCCTCCAACAAAAACGGAGGCGGGAGGAGCGACGCTCACAACAACGAGTGGAGCGCCCGGGGAGCAAAAACGTGGTGGGGTGATGCATATGCCAAATCATCCCAGTCAGTCAAGCGAGCCTTCGACACTGCACGTGACGGCCTCAAGGTGCACCTAGCCAGGCACGAGCGGCATGGTGACGTCACCGCCACTTGGTGATCAACGTCGGCCATCGTCTTCGTGGTCGTCGTGGTACCTGCGGTGCGAGCGTGCGAGCGTGCGACGCGTGCGACGCGTGCACGGTTTGTCCTTGGTGCACGCGTGACACGCGTGCCCCGGTTGGTGTGCCGTGCGCAGGCGGTGCTGGAGGACCACTCGGGCGGGGGGTGCCGCATGGAGATGGAGGTCGTGCCGCTCTTCCTGGTGCCCGACACCAACGGCTTCGTGGACCACCTGCCGGGGCTGGCGCGCCTGCTCGCGCTGCGCCGCTACATCCTCGTCGTGCCGCTCATCGGTACGTTCCCACCGCGGCCTCCTCCGTTCAATCTCACGGGCAAGCCCCACGGAGGGCACCTGAACCGTGCGCATTGGCGGGATCGACGTGGGTTCTTACGAGGATTTTAACAGCGGAAGGGGACAAAATACCGCACTCTCTTTTCTCCCCGTTTTTTTTTTTGCCATTCGTTGCTTCGCATCCGACGTTAAAAGTTCCCGCGACGTCGTTTGGGGAAAAGCGCGGGCCATTGTGTGCCGGCACCGTGCTCACAATTTGTCACGTGTGAAAAATCACCTGCAAATTACTCACTTGGGATTACGCACGGCAACATCGCTCCGGCTGTGAAACTTAACGCAGTGTCTGTGAAACGGCACCTTTGTCTTAGAAGCCTTGCGCTATGAGAATGGCATGAATACAAATTGCATTAAATTACTAACAATATTATTATTCTTAGCTGTGGCTAAGAATAAGAATAATTAAGCTAAGTCAACAGGACATTTTTTTAAAGTTGCTCCATCACCCAAAACAGATGCATTTGAGAGGTGTTTAAGGATAATTAAAAAGAAAGGGCATATTAAATAAATACCTGGTAAGTACACGAGGTGGTGGGTGAGCAAGAGAGTAAGGAAGTGGGGGAAGGGGAGTGAGGCAGTGAGCGAGTTAGTGAATAAAACGGTGAACGAGACAACTGAGAGAGTGCGTGAGTGAACAAGGGGAGTAAGATGGCAAGAGAGTGACTGGCAAGTGAGGGAGAGAATAAGAGTGAGCTAGGGAGAGATTGAGAGGGAGTGAGCGTGGCGTAAGAGAATGAGAGACTCTGAGAGTGGGCTAGTGAATGAGAAGGTAGAATGTGTGAGTGAGAAAGTGATTGAGTGAGGAGGGTGAGTAAGTGAGGCTGAAAGAAATGAGCGAATGAGAAAAATTAGCGAGTAGGAGAGGTTTAGCGAGTGATTTGATTGAGAGAATCGTAGAGCCGAGTGAGAAAAAATGAACGTGCGAGTGAGTAGTTGAAAGAGTGAGTGAGCAAGTGAGAGAGTAAATCAAGACAGTGTAAGTGAGCGAACGAGAAACTGGGTGAGTAAGCGCGCGAGCGAGAGAGTGAGCAAGTGAGTCAGCGAGTAAATGACTGAGTAAGTGAGTAAGCGAGCGATCGAGCGAGTGGGTTAGCGAGTGAGTAACTGAGTTAGCGAGTGAATGAGTGAGTAAGCGAGTCGGTGAGTGAACGAGCGATTAAGCAAACGAGTAAGTGAGCAAGCGAGTGAGTAAGCGTGCGAGTGAGAATGAGAATGGGAGTTGTGTTGGATCCACTGGGTTCCCAGGCTCATTGTGGTGTTGGGCCAGCGGAGCCGTGTGGGCATGAGCCCCACGGCAGTGCGCGGGGTTGCAGGCGAGGGGCTGGCACGGCGCCAGCGCAAATTGCTGGCATGGGGTTGGATTTGTGGGGCCGGCTTTTGGGGGTTGGGAGTCGAGGGAGAGCGGTGGCGAGGGTGATTGTGGTGTGCTTGCCGGCGAGGAGGAATGGGTTGTTGGCAGTGTTGGAGAGAGGATGGTGGTGATGGGGTGGGTGGGGGGTAGTGTTGATTTGTGTGATGGTTGTGGTGGTGGTGGTGACGATGAGATTTGGGAGTGGCGGTGCAGCGGTTAGCGCGCCGCGCTACAGACACGGCGACCCGAGTTCGACTCACTCTCACGGCCAACACCGGTGACAGTTATGTGAACCGGTCCCGGTACTCCCCTAGATTTACTCGGCCTCAAGTGACTACCTGGTGTGGTAGTAAACACCGCTAATAAGTCGACAAAGGCGGTCAGGCATAGTACTGGCCACCCACCCACTCCCTCGCGTGTACCGCGCCGGCTTTCATAGATGCTCGCGAACAGCACTTGCCCCAACGATCTGCTAAGGCTACAACGGGGGGGGGCGATCTTTGTCTTTGGGATCGGTGGAAGTTTTCATAGGGGCTGGCGGTGCGGTCGTGATGATGGTGCAACGACATTGGTACGACGCGAGTGTTGTAGGCACCACCGGCTGTGGGACAGTGGTGGCTGTTGGTCACAATTAACTTCGTTTTAGTTTTGTGTTTTTCACCGTTTTTTTTGCTAATGCTTCTCTGTTATTGACTCGTGTCGACCCCCCCCCCCCCCGGGGTCACTCTTGAAAATGCGAATATCTTGGTCTCTTGAGTTCTCACCTGGTTACAACAGCATGAACTTCAAAGTCTTTTGGCTCCACGTACCTCATTGTAACTGCGTATAATTGACATTCATCATATATATAAATATGTTATTCTTGGGCACAAGTCCCCACGTGTATAGTGACCCTTGGAATCAATTTGAGGAATCTATGCAGGGATACATAATCAGTGATGATGGCAGTGGCGACGGTGGTAGGGATGGTGGTGGTGGTGGTGGTGTTGATGATGATGGTAGAGATGGTGGAAATCAAGGGTGTGGGTGATAATGGCAGAGGTGGCAGTGGGTGGAGGTGGTAGTGGTGATGCTGGTTGTGATAAGATCGTAATGATGGTTTGTTGCTGGTGATGATGATGAGGGTAGAAGTGATAGGGGCTGTCGTAGTTGTGGTGGTGGCGGTTGTCTTAATAGTGGTTATTGTAGAGGCAGCGGTGCTGATGGAGGTATTGGTGGTGAGTGGAGATGGTGAGTGGTGGCGAATGGCAGTGCTTGTGAATGCTTAAGTGACGCTGAGCGGTGGTGGTGATGATGAGTAGAGATGGTGAGAGGTGGTGGTAAATGGAGATGGTCAGCGATGTCCGTGGTGGTGGTGAGTAGAGATGGTGAGCGGTGGCGGCGGTGGGTACACGAACGTCATGGAGGGTGGCTGCTCGCGGCGGGGCTCTGAACCCAGTAGTCTCTGCTCGGCGGCGGGGAGAGTGAGCGAGCTGGCGCATTCGGCATCCCGTGACCAGATGTAGCCTCTCCATGCGGATGCGGGGTTGTGTTTACAGTGGAGTGCCCGTTGATAAATGATCTATTAGGCTGTTTACTCAAGGCGGTGGGCTTGTTTCATTCTAATAGAGAGCATATTGCAAGCTGAACAGCAGTTTGTCTGAATTTATGCTGCCAGATTTTTTTCTTCCCTTCCTTTAAAATGCTTTTTTTTTAGGGGGTTGGGGGGGGAGAACCTTTTTTCCAGAAAGGGGAGAAAAACCTATTCTTATTTTTCATGCTTTTTTTTATTTCCTGCAAAAAAATGGGGGCGGGGTAGGGGGGGGGCGGTTGGGCATCGCGGAGACAATAGACGTGCGGCCTCACTGGTGCTGAAGAGGCCCCTTTGTGTGGCGCGCGCACATCCCCAGCGTGTCCAGGCCGGCGGTAATTTATTCAGGCATGCAAATGTTCAAGATGCGACACAAAGAGAAAACGGGGGAGGGAGAGAGAGAGAGAGAGAGGAGGGGGGGGTGGAGAGAGAGAGAGAGAGGTGGGGGAGGATGCGTGAAATGTCCAAAAGCCCCTGAGTGCCAACATTTGAATGACCCACGGCAGTGCGGAACATTACAAGTTACAAATAAAGTCGCCTCTTGTCGGCCCGAGCGGTGAGCGAGTACCTGGGACGTTGCCCTTGTGTTTTTTGCTCGGGAGCTTCCTCTGTCGGTTATCAAGACGGACGGGGCTGGGACGCCCGTGCCGCGTGGACGCGATGGCGCCAGGGCCACGAACGCGCGAGAGTGGGCCACGCGCGCAGGCGCGGGGAGTTTGGCAATGAAGGCACAGCCGTGCGCTCAAATCAACCTGTGCTTGGTCGTGAAGAAAAATAAAACGTCGCTCTTGTCAAAGTAGATTTAGGAAAAAAATGTCAACTTTTGAAAAGGTTTTTTTTACCGCATTCCCAATGTGTATTTAAGCAATAATAAGTCGAGTGATGGATGGAACTGGAAAGCGTATAAGAATTAAATTGAGTGTATTGTATTGGCTGAATGCGAGAGATTTGAAGTGTTAGTGCTGTAAATGTTATTTTTTTGTAACTCTAACCATGTCACCTCCAGTCAAAACAATCCCACTGATTATCCAAGCGTACGGGTGCTTTGGAGTGTAGGATTTAGCAGCCAACACACAAGGATTCTTGGGATCTGGCATGCAATTTCTAAGCCGTGGGAACACAAGGCAGCTCTTTAGCATTAGTGACCGCAGCAGAGTCTGTTTGAAGACACCAGCTATGAGGCCGTACAAACAGAGCAACACATTTCTGGATAACCACTTTATTGAGCAAACTATGTCCATAAGAATTAAATGCAGCCACCCCCCCCCCCCCTTGCTACCAGGATTTTATGTTGGCGTCAACAACTTGTTACCGCTTTGTGTTGTAAGGTGGGTACAAGAGCAATGTTTTATTTATATTCTTTTTACCAAAGTCTCCTTATAATGCTTCAGAGCTGAGAGCCTCCTTGTTACACTTTCTCTTGCAGCGAGTGGCAGACGTAAACGGATGAGCTGTTTGTTGCCGATCAGTCGGGGATGGTGCCGTGAGATCCCCCACCCCACTGTGTCCAGGCTTTGGCCCTGAGGCTGAGGCCCAGTCTCGTGGAACCAAATAGTACGAAGACGCAGCAGAGTGGTTCCTCTTCCCCATAGCTCAGGATCCCAGCTGGGCACCCGGAACAGGGGAAGGTTCTCAATGTGTCACGAAACAATGACGCAATTTGAATGTATTTAGTCCGTCTAAATGCAACTGTATTGCATGAATGGCCTTCACAGATGAAATATTATTTTCAATAATAACAACGCAAAGGATGGCGATGATAAAATGCAACATGCCACATGGTGTGGGGCAGGAGGGTGACTCAGAGAGGATCAAGTTCAAGTTTCAAGTTCATTTATTAGGTATAGCCCTGTGAGCCATTCGGCTCTTGAATCGGGTGCAACCGCAACAAACAAAAAACAAAAACATGAACAAGAATACATCTCAAAGTGACTATGTGCAAACAGAAAATCCAAGAAAAGACAGCAAAATATAGCAGAAAAATCACCGTACACCAACACTGTGTGCAAAAATCTCAGTGGGATGCAAGTCAAACAACAAAAACCACAAGACAACTTAGATTAAGGCCATCAGTCTAACTCTGTACTACAACAAACAAACATGGCCAAACCAAAAAACGTATCGAAAATCACCAAAATAAAGCCATAAAAGCAATGAAACAGTGGTCATAGAAACTGTAACCGAATTTTCACAATAAATGACGTGAACAGCATGTTCCACCAAACCCTGCAGCCATATCTGGCTGCATGAGGATGGCCTCACGCTGCCGAGAGGGAGGTCACAAGGTCAAATTCTGCCCCTACCCTCCCTCGGCCGTGCCAAAGCCAAGTTGCTTTGTGCCCGAGCGATTCCCCAAACTTAAGCCCCACTGCTACGAGGCAGTGCTTGGCCAGTGTTTGTAGCCATGCTGTTTTTAACAAAGTGCTGCCAAGTTGACCTCCATTATACGACAGTGTTAGTGCCCGTGTCAGCCCATATTTACTACTCTTAGCTTATACTTCTCGTTGCACCAACTGTGACTGCAGGCAACGGTCCAGCTTGACTATTTTTATTTCACTATTTGTAATTGCATAGATTTTTGGAATATTCATTGGCAGATCAAGGCAGAGGAGTGGTTTTGTTTTGTTAGCAATTCGCTTCATCTTCAGGAGCGGATTTTTTTTGTTCCTTCCCACCGAAAACGTGGCACGCTTCCTGTAAAGAAATCTCCGAGAAGACATTCCGGCTGAGCCGAGCTGCCAGAAGGAGGAGACCCCCGGCATCCATCGGCAGTGCTTCGCCCGTCCGAGAGCGGCGCGCGAAGCGGAAGTTAGGCGTGCGGTGAGCTGCCCCATGCTCCCAGTGCCCCAAGAGACAGAAGCCATCTCTCGTATCAGAGACGACGCCAGGAACGCCAGGGCCTAGCATGGGAGACCCGCCATCTCAAAATGTTTGCCCGTCAACCACGCTCGTCCAGGCTCCTCCTCTGGCGTGCGGCCCGCCAGAGGATGCAGCTCAGCTGCCACCGATGGTGAGGCTGCAAACTTGGGGGGCACCTTTCCTGAGGCTGCAAACTTGGGGGGCACCTCTCCTCGGGCCGAGGGTCCAGCCTGGGGAGTGCAGGTTGAACTCACATTCTTCTTGGTTCTTTCGGTAAAGTCACGTAGAAGGGAAATAATAAAATAATAAAAATAAAACATGATAAAATAATTCTCACGACGTTTCGGCCACAACGCAAGCAGCCGTCCTCAGGTGACGGCTGCTTGCGTTGTAGCCGAAACGTCGTGAGACTTATTTTATTATGTTGTATTTTTATTATTTTATTATTTTTCTTCTACGTGACTTTACCGAAAGAACCAAGAAGATGAATCCCTGCAGTCATGAAAGCTTTAAATCGAAATTGAACTCACATTGTTGAAGGTTAAGCGCATTCAAGTTGCTGTACATGAGCAAGCCGACTGTGGCCGCCCTGTTGTTGCTGCACCGTACATGTTAACGGTTATGCCACGAGTACACGAGTGTGCCTGCCGCGTCTGATATGCTGGCGCCTGGTAGCCAAGTTGCCTGTTTTGTGCCACTCGACGTTTTTCTCCTTCGTGCCCTCGACTCAAGGAATCCGAGATGTCTGCCCAGGTCCAAGAGGCATCTCGAAGAGTTTTGCCTGTCGATGGCAAGAGGCTTGTTCCCGTAAGGATCCGCCGGATAGGCTGAACAAGTCTTGAGGGCTCCTTGAAGGAGTTTAACAAACCTTTAAAATTATTTTTGCTATTTCCACGGCAGTAATTTAAACTGGGGGTGGGGGGGGGGTTCAGTTCCAGAAGTATTCCCTGTTATGCGTCATAGTTTTTGGGGTGAGTTTTTTTTTTTGCACAAGAGGGTCAGACCTGGGGATGTTGGCCCTCGCTGTAAACCAGCCACTCGTCCCCTTCTCCAGTGTTCGGTTTGTCGTGCGTCCCCCCCCCGCACCCCCGGTTAGCACGGTTGGCTACGTACGGTGCCAAAGAAGTTCAACAGGACCGTAGAGAACGGCGGGCCTTGTCTTCCGTGGCGCAACTGGGGGAGTGGAGGTGTTTAGGTGGGGGGGGGGGGCAGACATTGCCATTTTTGTCATGGATGTGTGAAGACAACCATCTACAATCCTCCCAGCTCTCATCTCAGGGTCATGCCTGGGTGCCGTCGTTATTCCTCCATCGCGTTGTCACGTGGTTCCTCAATGTTGGTACACATTATTTAAGTTATCAGGTTGCGTGAACGACAAGGCTATAGTGTGCAGTGTATGGTTTATTCTAAGCTACCTCTTCTGGTCGAGACGGTTACTGTTTGAGAGGACTCTTCTCTGCAGCGGCGGTTGATTTAACTGTAATCGAGTACGTGCCAACATGGGCACCAACACAAAACATCAGCCGAGTGCAAAATCTACCTTCCTGCCTTACTCTCGCACATGTCCGCATTTTCTAGACGAGCGTTTCACGCGGCGAGTTAGATTCCACCCGATGAAGTCACCTGACTTGTCTGACCCCCATCGGGTGGAATCGTCCTCTTGGAGTCGCTTTGAACTCCTGGCAGGCGTAGGAGAAGAGTGACAAATAACGGCGCGCGTAATGGCGGCGTCGCCCTGTGCACACCTCCCGTGCAGATTACCAACCCGCGGTCACATACACGCACAGCCGTGGGCTGACCTTTGACCTGGCGAGAGCCCCCCGTAGATTTAGAGTACAAATATTTCAAGAGAAACATCGGGAAGCTCTGTTTCGTCCAGGGGTGCCGAATGTCCGTAATTTACTTCATGGTAATTTTTTTTTATTGGGATTGAGAATTATGAGGTTGTTTTTCTTCTATTTTTTTTTTTGCCTTCTTTAATAATTGGTGGAGGCCATCTGCCGTCTACCCGTGAAAGGCCGCTCTCGACTTAGCCGAGGTTTAGGATTAAAACCCAGGCGCTCATCGGTGTTGACTCAACGTGGGTATAAGCTCATCTCTGCATCAGTCCACTCGCCCACCTCCGCGTTCCAGACTTTGATTTAGGAATTCGCCTGTCGGAGAACAAATAAATAACAGAGCCGTGAGGCGGATGCGTTTTGTGCGAATCAATGTATCGTTTACCGCCTCCACGTGTTTGACATTGCAAGTGCAATGATCGCCTTCGGTGATCCTGCAGAGCTGAGCCACCATGCAGGCAGACTTCCTCTGACACTGCACGGCGCGTACTTCAGATCACAGTGGCCGTTATTGTGCTGGTGTGTTGATACACCTCGGGGGGGGGGGGGGGGCTGGCTGACTCGTTATCTGATGTCACATGGCAGGTCACTGGGCCACCACGTCTGATATCCTGAGTTTCCGATTCAGGCAACCATACCTGATTAAACTTGGTTCTCAATTATAGCGGGTTGATGGTCTGAGCAGGGTCACCAATGGCACTACTCTTGTGTTTATTCCAGTGGTGAGCATTTCATTTTTTTTAAATTTATTTGCGATGCAAATTGAATTCTTTGCAGGGGTATATAAAAGTTGTGCCCCGAGTGTGGGTAGAGTGTGTCCTATTGATGTATTCAGGGTAAGCCGAAAAGGCTACCCAGATAAATAAATAAACGTCAAAAGAAACCAAATCACTTGAACCGGAACACAATTTGCATGCTAATTGGGCAGCTCGTTAGTTTTTTACGACGTCATCTTTCATGGCCATTCTCTGACGCAGGGTTATGCACTGCTCGCTCTTGAGAGTAGTGAATGGAAAATGAGTTGCCTCTGGACATGATGCCAGTAGCCGCACAGTTGGAATATAATTAGGGGGGAAAAGTTTACCCTCCTGGACACTAAACCACAATTTGAAGAGAGTTTAAAGCCAGAGTGTTTATGTTGATCTCTGTTGGCCCTTGTGTGTTATTACCCCCACGGCTCACTTCAGTCGCATGATCGCCCATTTAATAACAGCCCGTTTTTCAAGACGGTCCCTGATTGGGATATTTGGTCATTTCCTCATCGGCGCTTTCAGCATTTGGAAGGAAACTTGCGTGTCCAGTCTCTCTCGTGTGTGATCGTGCCTAAACCTCGTTCATCACTTCAGTGCGGCATGGTATTTTTTGGTATGGGGCCGGTAAAACTATCTCTGTATCCACTTGCCTACCTATCGCCCTCCCATTACCCCGCTCCGCGCCTCTCCGTGTACTCCTCTAGCTCCCTCTCTCCTGCCCTCCGTCCACACATTCCTCCTTGCCCTCTCTCTCTAAGTTTCTCCCAACCTTCCCGCCTTGCCGTCTACCTGCCCGCCTGCCTGCTTGCGTACCAACTATTCAGAACGAGAGACGTTTGCGTGTAAATTAACACGCGCGCACGTCAGGAAAGGCGCACGTGAAGTGCTCGTGCAAACAGTAATACGCGGAGTTGTGTGACAGCCCCACCGTCGCTGCCATGCACCTTCGACGGAGACACCTGAGCGGTTTGTACAACAGGCGTGTTTACCGCTCGTAGTTGTCGTCGTAGAAGCCACGTCGCCTCCAGCCCTGCTGGGTGTATTCCCCCCCCCCCGCCTTCTGCCGGCCGATGGAAAGGGCTCGCGCAGAAATCTGCGGAAAGCGTCCTGGTTTAACGCGCAAGGTGATACCGCGTCAATTGCGCGTTTGAAACTTTGCCAGGCGCTTCCCCTGGAAAGTTCGGTTGAACTTTGGTTGCAGGTCAGCATGCGCAAACCTCTCATTTCGCGTGAACTTGACTCGCAGAAATATTCTCACGCCACCTTTATAGCATCGGCCACGAGCTTTGGCGCCTCCGAGTATGTTTGGCCAGCCTGGTTGTGGGCTAAGTGCTGTTCGCTGGTGTTTCATGGACATGGGTTTGGCAAGGGGGGCGGGGCGGGGGGTGGGTTCGGTGGGTGACCCACACAGCGCCCACTCCACACAGGCCCTGCGGCTGTGACGGGCGCCAGGTGTTCATTTCGCAATAACTCCAGCCGTTCCCATCCTCCACACTCGCCCCCTTATGTGTGGTGTGGCCTTGTTTCACACCCTTCCTGTGTGTGTGGTGTGGCCTTGTTCCACACCCTCCCTCTGTGTGTGGTGTGGCCTTGTTCCACACCTTCCCTGTGTGTGGTGTGGCCTTGTTCCACACCTTCCCTGTGTGTGGTGTGGCCTTGTTCCACACCTTCCCTGTGTGTGGTGTGGCCTTGTTCCACACCCTCCCTGTGTGTGTGGTGTGGCCTTGTTCCACACCTTCCCTGTGTGTGGTGTGGCCTTGTTCCACACCTTCCCTGTGTGTGTGGTGTGGCCTTGTTCCACACCCTCCCTGTGTGTGGTGTGGCCTTGTTCCACACCTTCCCTGTGTGTGGTGTGGCCTTGTTCCACACCTTCCCTGTGTGTGTGGTGTGGCCTTGTTCCACACCCTCCCTGTGTGTGGTGTGGCCTTGTTCCACACCCTCCCTGTGTGTGGTGTGGCCTTGTTCCACACCTTCCCTGTGTGTGTGGTGTTACCTTGTTCCACACCTTCCCTGTGTGTGGTGTCACCTTGTTCCACACCCTCCCTGTGTGTGGTGTGGCCTTGTTCCACACCTTCCCTGTGTGTGTGGTGTGACCTTGTTCCACACCTTCCCTGTGTGTGGTGTCACCTTGTTCCACACCCTCCCTGTGTGTGGTGTGGCCTTGTTCCACACCTTCCCTGTGTGTGTGGTGTGGCCTTGTTCCACACCTTCCCTGTGTGTGTGGTGTGGCCTTGTTCCACACCTTCCCTGTGTGTGGTGTGGCCTTGTTCCACACCTTCCCTGTGTGTGTGGTGTCACCTTGTTCCACACCTTCCCTGTGTGTGGTGTCACCTTGTTCCACACCCTCCCTGTGTGTGTGGTGTGACCTTGTTCCACACCTTCCCTGTGTGTGTGGTGTGACCTTGTTCCACACCTTCCCTGTGTGCGGTGTGGCCTTGTTCCACACCTTCCCTGTGTGTGTGGTGTGACCTTGTTCCACACCTTCCCTGTGTGTGTGGTGTGACCTTGTTCCACACCTTCCCTGTGTGCGGTGTGGCCTTGTTCCACACCTTCCCTGTGTGCGGTGTGACCTTGTTCCACACCCTCCCTGTGTGCGGTGTGGCCTTGTTCCACACCCTCCCTGTGTGTGTGGTGTGACCTTGTTCCACACCCTCCCTGTGTGTGGTGTGGCCTTGTTTCACACCCTCCCTGTGTGTGGTGTGGCCTTGTTTCACACCTTCCCTCTGTGTGTGGTGTGGCCTTGTTCCACACCCTCCCTGTGTGCGGTGTGGCCTTGTTCCACACCTTCCCTGTGTGTGTGGTGTGACCTTGTTCCACACCCTCCCTCTGTGTGTGGTGTGACCTTGTTCCACACCTTCCCTGTGTGTGTGGTGTGGCCTTGTTCCACACCCTCCCTCTGTGTGTGGTGTGGCCTTGTTCCACACCTTCCCTGTGTGTGTGGTGTCACCTTGTTCCACACCCTCCCTCTGTGTGTGGTGTGACCTTGTTCCACACCTTCCCTGTGTGTGTGGTGTGGCCTTGTTCCACACCCTCCCTCTGTGTGTGGTGTGGCCTTGTTCCACACCTTCCCTGTGTGTGGTGTGGCCTTGTTCCACACCCTCTGGATTCCATAGCGTGGGCAAACTTGGCGGCGCATTGTGTCAAACGGCTTGTTTTTACAGAACATTTATCATTGAGGTATCGAGCACTATTGAAGTCCCATTTCTAATTAATATCAGGCGAACGCTCCGTGCACAGTTTGTTTTATCCTGCACACGTGGGGATAAAATTCCGGCCTTCCTAGTTGCTCGCTAACAGCACTTGCCCCAACGATTTGTTAAGGCTATGCGGGGTGGGGGCGAGGGGGGGAGAAAATTTTCGTCCTTTGTGGGTGAACCACGTAAGTTGCAGTGAACATAAGTTGAGCGAATGAACGCTTTGCGGCTGAGACGGTGTGCATTAACGCTTATTAACTCACGGTAAGGGAGGAACGCCGGGGTCATTGCTGCGGGTGACCGTTGTGTGCGTGTGAGCGTGTGTGCGCATGTGCGCATCGAGCAGAGCCGCCTATTTGTCTTACTTAAACAAATTAATTCCATCTTGGGCAGCACTGCACGCGAGATATATGCCGAGTTACTCGACTGCGCCACTTAAGAACAGCGCCATTAATTTCCCACTGAGTGGGTGAGTGTGTGCGCCTGCTCCCGCCAAGCACACCCCCACAGGCCTCTGTCCGTACCCCGTGAGTGTGTGTGAGTGTGTGTATGTACGTGTGAGTGTGTGTGAGTGTGTGTACGTGTGAGTGTGTGGGTGTGTCTGGGGAGTGGTGGCGTAGCAGTTAGCGCACCGCGCTCAGAACCCGGCGAACTGAGTCGATTGGCGCTCACGGCCAATACCAGTGACGATTATTTGAACCGGTCCTGGGCCTCCCCTTCAGTCGCTAGGGAGACAAAGGCGGCCGGGCATAGTGCTGGTCAACCCACCCCCTCGTGTGCCATGCCGGCCTTCATAGGTGCTAATCGCGAACAGCATTTGCCCCAACAGTGTGTTAAGGCTTTATGGGGGTTATCTTTTGTCTTTCTATGTGTGGTCCAACGCCCCAGTGTTTGTGCATGCGCTCATTTCATGGCCTTTAATTAATTTTTTTCACGATTTGTTCTGCATGCTTGCTTGTTCACGGTTTTCCATTCTCTTCAGTCCAACTCTCCACGATGCGTCTAACCTGAGCCCGCTTGAAATTCATTCTCTCTCGCACGAGAGACCCGCAGCAGAGTTGGGGTTGCACAGAGACTTCTCGATTCCGTGAACCAGTTGCGTCTTGTCCGTGCGTTGAACTTGTCTTGCTCCGCACGAAGCCAACCTCGCTCATCGGAGGTGCGGCTTGGTTGACCAGGCGTAGGTTTCCGCATTGACACTCGTACACAGCGGCCTGCCCTTGCGCGCACCGTGTTTGACGTGTGCCACGCACAGCCTCAGCCCGCCGGGGAGATGGCGAGGTGTGCTGCTTTCTGAACCGAACTTCTCAAAAGTCGTTCGCTTCGTGCCTGACGCCGCCACCGCGAAATTCCCCATGGGCCAGCTCCGGGTGCCGAACCTAGGACGTTTGGAGGTGTTAAACTCCTCCGTCTCGACACGCCCATTATGATCATCCCTCGGGGCTCCAGGGCCCCCCCCCCCCGCCACAAGAGAGATCTCTTCCGAGGTGTTAGCTCGGCGCTCTCGCACGGCCATTATGAGCCCCGCGAGAGCCCACCGGTGGCGCGGTGCGCCCGTGTGCGTGTGCAGTGATTAACGAGCTGGACGGGCTGGCGAGGGGCCAGGACGCGCGGCGCGCGGCGCAGCAGGCGAGGCTGGTGCAGGAGCGGGCGCGCGCCGCCGTCACCTTCCTGGAAGGGCGCTTCGAGGAGCGCGAGCCGTGCCTGCGGGCGCTCACGAGCCGCGGCAACGAGCTCGAGTCCATCGCCTTCCGCAGCGAGGACACGGCCGGGCGGCAGGTGGGACTCGCGCACCCACACACGGCCGCTCGCCTGCTCTCGCCGAGCCCGCTCACCGCCGATTAGCACGGTTGGCTACGTACGGCGCGAAAGAAGTTGGACGTGCGGGGAAAGGCACGCCCGGGCTCCCGCATGCCCGCATACCCACATCCCCACACACCCGGGCACCCATGTGTAAACACGCTTTGCCGTCCAAAGATACACCCGGGTGCCCACGTACCCACATGCCCACACACACCCGGGCACTCATGTACAGACACATGCGTAGCTGTTCAAAGGCACACCTTGGCAACACTGGGGGCCCCCCACCGCGCACCGCCGCCAACATTCGCCGCCAGTGGTCCAAGGGCGGCTCTCGCGGCGCTCCACAGAGTTGCCGCTCGCGTGGCCGCGTGACGCCCGCCCGGCGCTAACGGCGCCCCCTGCCCGTGTGCCCTCCCACAGGGGAATAACGATGACCTCATCCTGTCCTGCTGCCTGCACTACTGCAAGGACAAAGCCAAGGACTTCATGCCAACCAGTAAAGGTGCTCGCGTGCAACCACTCACTGCCTCCTCTGCTCGCTGCTCCCCCACCACTCAAGGTTTCCGGAACACAGCGGAGTGGTGTGCACACGCGCCCGACACGCGCCCAGCACGCGGCATCACCACGCTGCATCACCACGCTCACTCGTCACGCTGGGGGTGTGGCAGTGTGTGTGCATCGTGTGTCTGTTTGACTGGAGTGTTACTGTCTGCGTAGCTGCCTGTGTGCACGCGCGTTGGACCTGTAACGCTGCGTCCACCTCGCGATTCGATGAATCGGCACGATCCGGCCATCGCGGTTTATTCTCAGCATTGTTTTTAACGCTGTGGTGAAGGTAACATTTCCAGTGGTTGCAGGGGTCACGTGAACCCATTACGGCACAAATTGAGAATAATTGATTCTCCCGCAAATGACTTATGCGTGTGTTGCGATCTTAAGAATTAATTTTAGTCAATTAATCGATGCGTAGTCGCATGCCTGATGTGTGTGTTGCTGACTGTCGCGTGCGCATGTGTGTATCGCTGGCGGGTGTGTGGGTGACTGTGTGCGACTCAGCCTCAAACGAGTTTCTGGCGCATGGTGTGTAAACATTACCACGAGGGAGACAAAGGCGGCCGGGCGTGTTGCTGGCCACCCACCCGCTTCGTGTGCCGTGCCGGCCTTCGTAGGTGCTCGGTAACAGCGCTTGCCCCAACAGTCTTTTAAAAGCTACACTGGGTGTCTTTGTTTTCTACACAGACTACCGTCAGTACGAAATTGCCGCCTCAGCAAATTTAACAAACAATATATTTATGAATAGGCTGAATTTAATTCACTAAAATTACAGAGCACATCAGTAAACCTTCAGAGCCGATATTTTTGGCCAACCGACCAACAGGAAAACGTTGACATTGGCAAACGTGGGACACAGCAGACTTGGCTGGGGTTCTTGCACCGAGCAGCTCTTCAGAAATCCAGAGGCGGTCCAAGTCTCGCATAAGTGACAGCGAGATATATTGCCCTCACAAAGGCCAATCAGTCAGAATACGGTTGGTCCGTTCCTTGCAGTGATCGTATTTGCATTTTACACACGTTGCAAGTGTGCGTCGTCGTGCGTCCGCGGGGAGAGGTGGCGACCCTAGTTCGATTCCCATAGCCACGAATCGCATCGACGCGTGCTGTGGGCCACCCTGCCCCCTGGTCAAGTCGGCCTAAAATTAGTACCTGGTGCATTGTTTGACGGCCATCACTAGGAAGCCAGCGGTGGTCACTCCTAGCCCTTTTACCCCATCTCTCCATAACAGTCTTTGACTTGCGTGCAGCGTGTACCTATAGTTGAAGATTTCCAATCGTTCATCCCCACTGGTTTCTTTTAAGTTACCCCAGTGCCTTTGAATGCGACGTCCGGTGATCGCAGACTTGCACCTTTGTATTAACGCACAGACACGGCGGTGCGGGGTGGGTGGGAGGGCCCTCTCAAGGGGGGCGCGAGGCCCGGCGGCATGAAAGTCGGGTCCAGGAGACCGTTTTAGACAGCTCTGTTGGAGCGATATCACCAGCAGACAGGCGGTGCTGAACTCACTATCTGATGGACCGAGATGATGAGAGACTGCACTCCCTGCTGCTGGGAGAGTGGGCCGACTGCCAGGAGGATGAGGAGGAGGAGGGAGAGATGCAGTCGTTCAAGACGAGAGTCTCTGTTAGGCACGTGGACAATGTGGCCCAAGAGGGACCTTTGAGGTGCCTCCGTGCGCCGTACCAAACCTCGCGATGTAGTTTCCTACAAGAGCAGGCAACGCCATGGGTTCACAGTGCCATTACAAGGCTGCCACTGCGGAGGGAGTGAGGGCGGGCATTGGTTCGCGTATTTTGGTACGAGCGAGGCAGCCCATGGTGGGTGCAGAGTCATATTTTAACGGGAGACCTTCAATCCAGCAGTGGATTGGCAAAGAGTTGAACGTGACAAATCAGTGGATGTGTAGTGCAGGTGTCGTGGGTCCTGTGACGCGGTGCTGCCAGTTGCTGCTGCTGTGCTGCTGTGCCCACCTGATCGCCACGCTCGCACAATTTGGCAAGATTGGGCTGAGCCCTGAGTGAAAAGCTCCCACGCAAACAACAATAATGCTAATAATGACAACGATTAACAAAAAAGATTTGTAACGTGCTCAGATTTCACAAAACTGGCAAATCGCAGTTCAATCGTGGACTCTTATAGTGATGATTTGCAGTGATAATTATTACTGCAGATGTTGCCGGCTCTTCCGCGAATCCGGTTCGCTGACCGCCGCTTCCCCCCCCCCCCCCCCCCGTGCCATCCCCGCTCGTGCCCGTCCCCCAGGAGACCCGATCCGCCTGCGCCGCGACGTGGTGCTGCTCACGGACGACCGCAACCTGCGCCTCAAGGCCCTGACGAGGAACGTGCCGGTCAAGGACGTGCCGGCCTTCCTCGCCTGGGCCAACGTGGGCTGAGGCGAGGAGCGCACGGAGCGACCGCCCCGAGGGATCGGAATAGGAGCGAGCGGCGGCTTCCTCGCGACGCACGCGTGGCGCGCGTTTGACGGCCGCGCGCCCGTGCTCCCTCTGAGAGGAGGAGGAGGAGTGCGGGGTGAGGCGGGCGGCAAGGCGACAACGCCCGTGTGGCTACCCACTCCCCGCCAGCGGCGAGCCCCGTCTGCCGGCACTCGTCATGAAGGTTTTCCCTCTCGAGCACGGGTGGCGGTAACGCGCGGGCGACCGGCCCGGCAACCCTGGCACGATCGGCGGGTTGCGGCTCAAGGTGGTCGGTGGTGATCTCTGGAGAGAAGTGTCGTTAACAAAAAAAGGAAAAAATAAAAGAATGTATTGTTAAAAGTGTTTAATTAAATAAAAAAGAAAAGGCGCAACCAGAAAGTTCGGGAAAAAAAAAGGAATCGGTTGATGCGCAGGGGGTTTAAATGTTGAGAACAATTATAGAAATGTCAAGAACAAGAAGTGGAAATACCACGAACGCGCGGTGGTGGTGGTGGTGGTTGGTTCTGATTTGTGTCTCCCCGTGCCGCACGGTGACGTTTGTTCGCTGGGCAAAAGTGCTTTTTGGGGCGGCTGCAATTGGCACGATTTTTTTTTTTAGAAAGGCTCGTGTTGGTGGAAGGCATTGAAAATAGTGATATTTATGCAAAAAAAGACTTGCTATTATTATTAACACTTTGGGGAGTTTTTTTTGGAAAAGCTTTTAACACTCCACTCTTGGAACCAAAGCATCAGTGGTGAGGCTATTGGCAAAGACAAAATAAAAGTGTAACATTAACCTGTCAGGTTATTTGCTTAAAGTATTCCAAACGATCTTTATATTTTAAATTTTCCTTTTCCTGATTGAGTTAAATGCCCCCTTCGCTAAGCCTGACACAACCCCTCCCGGGCCGAACCGCTGCGAGGCAGC
This sequence comes from Lampetra planeri, assembly GCF_965212315.1. Taxonomy (NCBI): domain Eukaryota; kingdom Metazoa; phylum Chordata; class Hyperoartia; order Petromyzontiformes; family Petromyzontidae; genus Lampetra; species Lampetra planeri. The sequence continues at coordinate 7,525,701 of NC_136143.1, forward strand.
GTGCCACGACTCGTGGATGACCAGCGCTGCCCCGTGGACTTGGTGGTGCGTCGAGCCGCGGTGATGATGGCATCACGGTCTGAGCATTTGAGACCGGAGCGCGGAGACGGAGCCGCGCGCCGCGCTCTCTCGATGGGCCTTGCGCCTCCTCCCTCCCGCGCGCCGTTTGTCTTTAATAAAAGGCAGGGGGGGATGGTGGTGGAGGGCGTTTAATGAGCAACAGAGTCGCGGGGTTTTCGTTTCCCTCGCTCGCTCTCAGCCTGCGAGCCCGGCGGAAATGTACGGATTCCTCGCTCAATTCCGCTCGTCCTGCGAAGGCGGTGGTCGTGGGTTTGGGGTAGCGCGGTTCATGAGGGGGGGGGGGGGGGCTCGCGCGGCGCAAGGCACCCCCCCCCCTCACCCTCGTGAGCCGCGCGGGTTCGTGGGAACGCACGCACGGCGAGGCTGCTCAGCCCAGCCGCCCCCCCCCCTTCACTCGCGCCTAACTCCCCCTCCCCCCCAACTCTCCTGACCGCTTTTTGGCCATGGCTCGTTTTTGAGCGAGCGCCCTCTTGCCGGATTCCAACTTGACGCCGAGCGTCAGGGGAGCTGCTAACAGTTGTTATTCACTCTGCGCCGGACTTGGCAGCGCCAAACGGTGCACACTTCCTCTCCTGCCACCCCCACCCCAGCACCGTCTCCCCGTTGTATTTTATTCTCTCCCCCCCCCCACCTCCTCCTCCCCGTTCTCTCTCGCTCTCTCAGAGTTTGGCCCATCCGCGTGCAAGTGGCTTGAGATTCACACCGCCCGACAGCATGCCGGGCGCCCTGCCACTTTTGTTTCAAGTCCATCCCAGTTGCTGCCAATGTCGAGCGAGCTGGCACGGAGGGGAATTTTATGTTTAATGTGCGCTTCGGGGTCGAGGCATGCTGACGTGATTGTACATCAAAAGGAATCCACGTTGAGCTCGTGACGGCTGCTGTGCTTTTTTTTGGGTGGTACGAGTGTGCCCCATGTGTTTCCGTATTGCAGGCAACATGTGTGCCATGGATTTGAGTTGGCGCGTTTTCTCGCAGGCCTTAAGCACCCGAGTTTGATTTATGTGCCGTGCACATCGGTGGCAATTGGTGTTCCGGCTCGCCGCATTGTCAACTCGCCTACCGTATACGGTGCATAAAAACATTGGCACTGGAGAGACAAAGGTGGGTGCTGTGCCAACCTTACTAAGTGCTCGTTAACAACACTCCGACCAACAGTCTTTCCAGGCTTGAAGAATAGGGATCTTTGTATTTGAGCTCAGGTGTGCATGTGCCTGTGTGTTTGTGTTTTGGAGCATTCATATCTGCTGTTTTCAGTCATGTTTGGCTTATACGTGTGTTCATTCATTTGAGTAAAAATTAAAAAAAATGTTGAGTTCAGTTTTTTTGCGTGTGAATACAAGTTGCCTGAATTGTGTTAGGTGGACATCACGGAACACAATTCCAGCCTCAATTTCATCGAACTTCGGGGCGGATGTCTCGTCAGGAAGATGTCCTCCGCGAGGAGGCAACGCTCGACATGTTTCGTTGGGGCGAGGCTCCAGCGGTTGCCTAAGATGGCGTTGCTCTCGTTCGGCAAACGACGACGCGCGGAAACCCATTGGGAAATTATTTCCCGGGACCCGGATGCGTTTCAGGGGAAGATTCGGTAAAGATGTAAACAAAGATACGGTACAATGGAACCGGAACATCCGTGGCTTCTCTTTGAGACGGCGGTGGACCCTGAGACGGCCGAGACCCAGAGAAGGGTGAGGAGAAAGGCCCCCTGGTCGGTTTTTAGCGGCAGATCGGCTGGTTCACTGGGTGTTGCGTCTCGATGTGCGCGCCATTGGCTCAAAACACCGGCGACCGTTGCCGATCGCGCGGTGACCCCCCACCCCCGTGCGCGCCCACGTCTTGACGGACGCCGAAAGTGAAACGTGAAAACGGGCGTACACGAGGTCTGCAATAACAAAAAGTTAAATGCGTGGCTTGATATTAGTGTTCTTATTGTGTTAGAAAACTGTTTTGAAAATAGAAAAAAATGTTAAAGAGACTTTCTTACTCTTAGAGTGTGAATCGCTTCGTAACGGGCGTTCACTGACAACTCTTTTGTCTCAAGAGGTGTTTGGCCCTCATTGTTGCCGGTCTCCTGTCACCGTGTTGGCGAACTTCGCCTTATCGTGCTGAGATGGGACTGCACTGGCTGTCTCTCCGCATTCAGTTACAATAAACAAACAAATATTTACCAGGTAAGACCCACTGAGCTATATAGCTATTTTTTCAGAAGCGACCTGGCCACATGATTATCGCGTAGAAATGTATAGCAGCCGAATACTCTCAACGCATGTTGATTCTAAATGTGGAGGGAAAAACCCGGAGGATTCGGAGAAATAGCCATGTGATCACGAGGAAAGAGAGATACACCACACACTCCAAATATACAGCAGGTGTCTGGGTCGGGATTGAACCCACGACCTCTTGTATACCAGGCGAGGTAGTTAACATCTCATAGCCACCGCGGCGCCCATCTCGCCACAATGGGAGGAGGGTCGTGCCAGGCTCGACCCCTCACCGATCCGTGCGGCTCGACAGCCGCACTTCCACGACTACTGGCAGAAAACGTTGTAATCCCCCGCGATGTCACCTTGGTGAGAGAGCCCTTCCGTGTCAAAGGCATCTTGCGGACAACGGTTACTTATTTGGCCTTCACCAAACTATGCCTGGACCCCCACTTGAGGTTTCGTTCCTTGCGACGACAGGAAAAAAAAATCCTGTTTATCGATTTGTATTTGCACGTGCCGATATCGCCCTCAAGAAGGTTGTGCATCGGTGCGCATTGCAGAGAAACGGGGCTCGCGGAGCAATAAGAAATGAGAAGAGAGAGACCCGTCCCGACCTCGGGCCCGAACGCCGACCGAGCAGAGTAAATTGCGCGCAACGAATCCCGCAAAAGAAATGTAAGCAGTGAGTGCAAATGAGTCAATACATTAAAATTAAGAAACGGCTTCTGATTTGACTTCAATGGGCTGCTACTACTGCTGCTGCAACCGGTAGCAGCAAAGCATGTCCAGTGCAGGGCATTCTCAATGGGGCTTTTGCACCTGGGTTTAAGCAGTGGCGAGCAAGCGGTGTGTGTGTGGTGTTGTTATCTCGGGAGTGGGCTCCCGCTTGCGCTTGGCAGTGGTCGCAGTATCGCGCTGCCGTGGTGTGGGGCTGTGTTCAAGGTGCGGACCGCACGGGACTGGCGCGGGCCGGGCCGTGGGGCGAGATAAGAGATCACGGAGACACAACACGCCCCACAAAGAGCCGTGTCCACGCACAGCACGCGCGCGTCCAGCGCACACGGCGCACACAGCACTCGGTAGACACAGCACCCGCAGCACGCACGGAACACACAACACGCCCGCAGGGACACACAGCAAACCACAGGACACACAGGAGCCACAATACACAGCACCCACAAGATACACAGCAAACCACAGGACACACAAGCCACAATACACAGCACCCACAGGATACACAGCAAACCACAGGACACACAGAAGCCACAATACACAGCACCCACAAGATACACAGCAAACCACAGGACACACAAGCCACAATACACAGCACCCACAGGATACACAGCAAACCACAGGACACACAGAAGCCACAATACACAGCACCCACAAGATACACAGCAAACCACAGGACACACAAGCCACAATACACAGCACCCACAGGATACACAGCAAACCACAGGACACACAGAAGCCACAATACACAGCACCCACAGGATACACAGCAAACCACAGGACACACAGCAAACCACAGGATACACAGCACCCACAGGATACACAGCAAACCACAGGACACAGCACTCACAGGATACACAGCAAACCACAGGACACACACAAGCCACAATACACATCACCCACAAGATACACAGCAAACCACAGGACACACAAGCCACAATACACATCACCCACAAGATACACAGCAAACCACAGGACACACAAGCCACAATACACAGCACCCACAGGATACACAGCAAACCACAGGACACACAGAAGCCACAATACACAGCACCCACAGGATACACAGCAAACCACAGGACACACAAGCCACAATACACAGCACCCACAGGATACACAGCAAACCACAGGACACACAGCAAACCACAGGATACACAGCACCCACGAGACACACAGCACTCACAAGATACACAGAAGCCACATGACACACAGCACCCACAGGACACAGCACCCACAAGACACACAGCACTCACAAGATACACAGAAGCCACATGACACACAGCACCCACAGGACACACAGCACCCACGAGGCACACATCACCTACAGAACACACAGCACCTACAGGACACAGGATACACAGCACCCACAGGACACACAGCACCCACAAGACACACAGGACACACAGCACCCACAGGACACACAGCACCCACAAGACACAGGACACACAGCACCCACAAGACACACAGGATACACAGCACCCACGAGGCACGCAGCACCCACAAGACACAGGACACACAGCACCCACAAGACACACAGGACACACAGCACCCACAGGACACACAGCACCCACAAGACACAGGACACACAGCACCCACAAGACACACAGGATACACAGCACCCACGAGGCACGCAGCACCAGGCTCCCTGCACGCAGCATGGACGCGCGCGCGCGCACAACATCACGCCAGCGCATGCCTCGAACCAAAGCAGGTGCGCGCCACCCATGTTGACCCCCGTGGGGCAAGCGGAGTTGGGGAGGAGGGGGGCTCGCCCCGGGAGAATGTCGCTCGGTTTGTGAGCGCCTCCTCCTCCTCGAGTCGCCTCATCTCACAGTGGGGGGGGGGTGGGGGGGGGTCTTGACGTGGCCGCGTGTCACGGGCAGCGAGGCTGGTTGGGATGGGGGGCTCGGGTGGCACGGAGTCACCGGTTGGACTCCTGGCCGCGTGCTTCTTACCGCGTCTCCCGCCGCGGTGATTTTTGAAAGGTTTTTCGGTTTGGCCATGTTTGTTTGTTGTAGTACAGAGTTAGACTGATGGCCTTGATCTAGGTTGTCTTGCGGTTGTTGTTGTTGTTGTTGTTTGACTTGCATCCCACTGGGATTTTTGCACACAGTGTTGGTGTGCGGTGCTTTCTCTGCAATATGTTGCTGTCTTTTCTTGGATTTTCTGTTTGCACATAGTCACTTTAAGATTCATCTTATTGGTTCTTTCGGTAAAGTCACGTAGAATGGAAATAATAAAATAATCATAGGTTTTCTTTTTATTATTTTATTATTTCCATTCTACGTGACTACCGAAAGAACCAAGAAGATGAATCCCTGCAGTCACGAAAGCTTTCAATCGAAATTTCACTTTAAGATGTTTTCTTGTTCATGTTTTTGTTTTTTTGTTTGTTGCGGTTGCACCCGATTCAAGAGCCGAATGGCTAACAGGGCTCTATACTTAATAAATGAAACTTGAAACTTGATTGCCGCACGTACCAGCCAGCAACTTGCCGAGCGCAAATCCAGGAGGACCGCGTGCGCCGTAACATTGACGAGTCCCTCCTGGCCGTTGCCATACATCGCGGCGCTCACGCCACGACGTTTGCATGTCTATAATTTTAATTGGATGGTTAAAAATATATGGCAGGGAGGTCGTCGTCCAAGCAGTGGATTGACCACGGTTGATGTGGATACCTTTTTTGAAAAGATCTTCCAGCTATTGCTTCGATTTTTCTGGGCAGGCAAGAAGCAACATGGAGTATTATTGAAATACGTGATTTGGTGGTGGTGGTGGTGGTGTTGATGCTGCTACTGCTGCGTTGGGCAGGGGTGCACAAGCACAATTAACAAACAACGAAAACTCATAAATAACACTGCGGCCGTAAAAGGGAGAGAGAGAGAGAGAGAAAAAAAAACCCCATAATATAGGCGACGTTTGGGGCAATACCCCTTCCTCGGAGCACGTAAACATTATTTAGAGTGCCGTGGTGCACCAAAGGTCCGGGCCCTTCTGGAGGAGGTGGCCCCTGGGGGATGCTTGGACGTGAAACGGGGGGAGGGGAGGAGGGGGAATCACCCCGCGGGAGAAACAACCAATCACACACGCTCACACACAAGACAAAGATCCCCCGTACAGCCTTCACGGTATTTTTGGGACAAGTGCCGTTAGCGAGTACTACTAACCCCGTGGAAGCCGGCACCCTTAGGGGTTAGCGAGCACCTATGGAGGCCGGAACAGCACACTCGGGATTGGGTGGTCAGCACCACGCCCGACCGCCTTTGTCTCCCGAGTAGCGATGTTTACACATCGCACTAGACACTCATTTGAGTCACACCAAACATACCAATACCCCATAAGTGGCGGTGACGTCACCACGGCGCCTGTGCCAGGCCACGTGCACTTTGAGGCCACGTGAACACAAGCGCACATTCAATCGCAAGACACACACAATCACGAAAACACAAATATTAGGAATTTCTCGCAGGCTGCTGCTGCTGCTTGATTTCCGCTCTCTCCGTTCTTGCTGTGCAGGAGGCGTGGGTGGTGGGGGGGCATTCGCGAGTGGAATGTGGCCAGACACGTCTCGTGAGCGGTCCATCAAGCCCCTGTGGGGGGGCTTTGGTGGTAGAGGTGGACGGCGGGGGGGGGGAGCATTGCGAGGTGGAGCGAGCGATGGACAACCGCCGAGAGAGAGAGAGAGGTGGAGCGCTCACGAACGAGAAACGTTGAAGGCCACTGGCACGGCTCAAGGGCAGGCAGAGGGAGTGGCTCAAAATACCAAAAAAATACAAAAATTTCGTCCAAGTCGAGTGAAAGCAAAGTGACCCACACGTTTCAGCAATATACACCTACGTCTTTAAGTTGTGCTTTCTCACCTGCTATCATAACAACAATCAGTTGTTCTTTTCTTAAGCTGGCTTTGTGCAAATGCTGAAGTGGATTGCCACGGGGGGTGGTGGGGGGGGGGGTTTGAACCGTGGCAAAAAAAAAATCACTCCGTGGCAGCTCGCGCTGTTTGGTCTCGGCTGCGTTATTCGCGGTGTGGTGTCCTCCCTCTCCGTCGGTTAGGTACGGTGCGAAAGAAGTTCAACGTGCGTACACACCAAAGGCGAGCGAGGTGTGTCTTGGGGTCCCCTTTGAAACGTTCGCGGTGGTGGCCGTGGTGGTGGGGTGCGTTTAAGTCACCAGATTTGAGTTTGGAAGTGGCTTCCATCCTTCCGAAGGGGATGGCCATGGCATCGTTGCACCCACGCGGCACGTGTCCTCTTGTCGCCTCTCTTCAAATGTTATTGTTGTTGTCGCGTGGGGCGCAGGCGATGTCCGTCGGACAGCGAATGAATGTGCACACGCTGGAGTGTGTGGCGGGGGGGGGTTGAGTTTTCAGTTCAGTTATTGGTGACCTGGATGAGCTAATCATCTCCATCATCATCATCATCCATAATATAGTTTGTTTGGGGGGTTAGATCGCGATCTATTTTATGGATAGTAGTCGCGAAAGCCTACGGATAATCATCATTATCGATCACCGTCGGTACATTCCAAAAACCAGCCATCGTCTCCCATGGGAGACTAAGCAGTGTTCGTGCTCACGTGAAGAGCCCGGGGAAGACGCGGGGAAGCGCAGGAGACGCGTTCACTTCACTGGGCATTAGACCCCCACCCCTATCACCCCGCCCCCCCTCCTCCTTACCCCCCCCCCCCGCTCCCGCACCTACCGCCAGGTCAACTCTCAACTTGACTCTCAGTGCCGGGCAGTAGTGGGGGGGGGGGGAGGTGAGCCCCCCCTCGCACCACGTGACCCAGCTGCTATTTCCCTTCAGTGTGCCACGCTGTGCTACGCTGTCTGTGGGTGTGTGTTTGTGCCACGCTGTGTCACAGTGTGTGTGTTGGTGTCACGCTGTGCTACTTTGTATGTCACTGTGGGTGTTGTCGGGAGCGATTAGCGCGCTGCGCTACGAACCTGGCGTCCCAAATTCGATTCCCGCTCACGGCCAACACCCAGTGAAGATTATCTGAACCGGTCCTGGGCCTCCCCTACGGCGACTCAGCTTCAAATAAGTACCTGGTGCGGTGCATACACATCGCCACTGGGGAGACAAAGGCGGCCGGGCGTGGTGTTGGCCATTCACGCCCTCGTGTGCCGTGCCGCCCTTTATATGTGCTCGCTAACAGCACTTGCCCCTACAGTCTGGTAAGGCTATACGGGGGATTGTTGTCAGTGTGTCACCTCTTGGCTGTGCCACTGCGTGTGTCCAGCTCACTCGATGGTGTCGCTGTGTGTGTGTGTGACCGCGTGTGAAATGCAGCATGGAGCGGCTGCATCGTTGACAAAAAAAAAATCTATATCTGTTCTGACTCCACGTGGCACTGAACATTCCACGGCACGAATATAGGATTGAGTGGCTCCTGTGTTACGATGAAAATTAAAAGAAACAAAAAACGATGCAAATGCTACGATGATGACAATAAAAGCACCAATTGTAAAAAAAAGTACGCGTGCGCGTTGTCACTGCTGTCATTGTTTCAATGCATCCGTCTGTGTACGTGCCGTGTGCTTCGCCTTGCCAACACCCGCAATCAATTAAAGCATCGTCATGACGCCTGCCCTGCACGACGTGTAGTGCGCACACACGTACACATAGAAGCCGAGCTATTCACAAACCACCACCATCAATTAGTGTACTTCTAAATCTCTTGGTGGGTAAAATTATTCTAAACGAAGAATAAAAAAAACACTGAACCCACTCATGCACCTGGCCGAATTGTAATAAATACATTTAACAGGTTCGATTTAACAGCCTGATTTTCATGTTTGCCGAATGCCTCATTTTGGTAAAAAAAAAAGATACGTGGTGTGAGCGCCACCACTAACAATGGGGGCAATCATCAAAGCAGTTTGTGTTTTCGGTTGTTTTACTTTAATATTTGGAATGTTTTGTCAACTGATCAATTTGGCTGATGGCTCTGCGGGAGAGAATTCACGAGAGGACATCATCAGGGGACCTGAATTGAACAGCGCTCATGTGTGCGCGCCTCCATGTGCTTCTGTGAGTGTGAGCAAATGTACGCGTTGGCTGGGTCATATAGCCCGCATGCCCAGCCACAGCATGCCTCCTCAACCACCGGATGTCCAAGCAACTTCTGTTGTGCCAGATAGGGGGGGGGGGGGGTTACATGGTCACCAGAAGGCAGAGATGGGCTGATGTGGTCCAGGAGGGCCTAGAGATGTGTATGCACTTTCCAATGACCGGTACAGTACCAGCGGTATCAGATGCTACTGGGCAATGGGAGGCAGTCGCCCCTCCAGGAACAAAGGAAAGCGGAGGAGCGACGCTCACAACAACAAGCGGAGCGGTCCGGCTGATAAAACGCGGCGAATTGTCACAGAGGGCACATGTGGTGCATGTGCCAAATCATTTCAGTCAGCCCGTAACCCCTGAGTATGTCCTGTGCACATCTGCCAGCGAGCCTTAGCCACTTCGAGTGGCCTCAAATTTGATCTATCCTGGCACAGGTGCTGTGGTAATGTCACGACCACTTAGTGGTGAATGGCGGTTGTTGTTATTGTGTGCACGCGTGTGAATATTCAGGTGTACTCAGTCACAGCCCTTTCCCGAACATTTTTTGAGAAAGAAAGAGGATGTTTGTCTTCGTGCATGTTCGTCTGTGCGAGTATTTGAGTGTAAGTTGATTTGTTTTTGTATCAATGTGTGTCTTTGTTTTTTAGTATATGCATATTTATGAATGAGTGTATGTGCGTGTCTCTGTAGAGTTGTAATTGTCATGTACAGCCTGCACACAATTACTAGCCTCCCTCAGCCGAGTAGTTCACTTGGGAGTTAATTTCTGGCTGAATCAGCCTTAAATGGGTACCTGGTGCTGTAAGAATCAGCACTGTGAAGACAAATGCACAAGTGCACTTGCCCAACAGCCTGTGTATAGGCTACACGGTGAATCTTTATCTTTGTTTGCACCGTGCGAGTGTGTGTATATGCATATGACATTGTGCATGTGTGTGTGTGTATATATTTCTGTATATTAGAGCCCGCGTGAAGAATTTCAACTCTTGTCATCGGCAAAAAGGCGCCTTTTCCACATCACACGCAACAGGCACGATTGAGGCTAGAGGCGATGTTTAAAAATTCAGTAGTTGCCTGCACCGCCGCTGCATTGCTAATACAAAGACATCTGCCCCAGCTTTAGGCCGAGCCTCACTTTTTTTATTGGAATATTTTTTAATGACGCGCAACTCCTTCGGAACGGTGATTTTATATTTCAGAAACACCCAACTCACGCCCGAGCCTCCACGTGCATTGCCTCGCGTGCATTGCCTCGCGTGCATTGCCTCGCGAGAAGGGGTCGCTCGCGCACGGACCCGGCCGCGTGAGGACGCTTTTGCTGAGCTCGTGAACATTTTCGGGTGCCAGATATGTTTCACATCTTGACCAAAAGTTCACTTAACGTCCGAAGGAGACGTGCCAAAATTTTCTCTGGCTCGCTCGGATGACAAGTCGGGCAAATTGAAGGCGAAAGCGTTCGGCGGCTGTCTTGGCACGAATCAGCCCCCCCTGGTGCACTGTGCATTCTCATCGGTGGGAAACGTCTCCTGTTGTCGGTGGAATAGTTTGATCAAAACAGGCAGTCCAAGCGCACGCGCGCGCGTACACGTGCGCGCAAAAAAAAGAGCAAACCCGAAAACGGGGCTTTGTCTTTAAAATCATTTTATTACAAGATCTCTAAATCTGTTCTCTTTACATTAAGACAGTTTTGGTTCTTGAGGCTGAATGTTTGTACAACCGAGGAGGTTTTTCTTTTTTAAGATTGTATAGAAAGGTACAGAGATACAGACAGAGGCTGGCAGCATTGGCTGAGTTGAGACCTGAGCTCTGGTGCCAAAGCTGGCGAGTCATGGCTAACAAAAGCTGTAACTGCTTGTGCGCGGAGGGGAGGGGGGTCGAGAGGGTTGGGGGGGGGGTCAGGGGGGCGACGGGAGGTCAGACAAGGGGGGGGGGGGGTCTCGCGTCTCGTTCCCCAGAGCTTCCACAAGCGCGCGTCACATTCTGCCACAAAAGAAAACAAAAAAAATCCCAAATAACTGAAATAAAACCAGACCCAAGGCGGTGCAGTGGTCAGCTTGGGCCTGAGCCAATCTCTCACCCACTGGGTCATTCCAACACGGGGGTCAGCGTGTGACCCCCACAAGTCTGATTTTAACACGGCACCCATGGCAACAGACGTGGCGGGCTCTTACCGTTTATAGGATCTTAAATATAGCATGGGCGCTCATGAAATAAACAAAACAAAAAACACTTGCTTGACAGAGCAGTGTCTATCACAATCAGGGACGCACATATTTCCTCTGATTTGTCATTGTTATGAATACGTGACATTATTATATTAACAGATGGGCTCGAGGTGCAGCTGCCTGGGCGAGCGGCCCTTTCCATGGCTTCAGAGCAATAACCTCCTCTGCAAAAAGATTAAAGTCGCGGTGAAGAGAAAGACGGGAAGCAGTATCAGAATATAAATATTTAAAACCTTTCACATTTAAACCAATTCAAATGAAAGTCGGCTTGGCATTATATTGGCAAAATTGTACATTTTGGCTTTTTTTTGCCAGAATTTCTCGTCCACGTGTTCCGTGTTATTTATTTATAAACTGAAAACAAGTTCCAGTGAGGTCCTCATTAAAAATTCCCTTTGTAACATCGCATCACGCTTGGTGATCTTTGAAAATATGGCTCAATGGGTTGTGCTAACACCAGAGGTTGTCCCAACGTGCTGTCGTGCTGGCAAGAGCTGCTGCCCCTTGGTGTTTAAAGAGTAACTTTTAAAGAGTAAATTAATTACAAAACATTAATAACGAGCTACGCAGTCCTCACTATAACCCACTCAACCGCACATTGAGACTCGGGATCCAGCCGATCAACGTTCAACATCGGAGATCAAAACCAATCGGTACTGACAAAAACAGCGAAGAGGAACAAGCCAATCGACTCGCTGCACGTGACGGGGGAACACGTGTGGTGGGTTTCCGTGACGCGGCCACAAGCTGGTACCAAAGGCCCCTGGTGCCGAGACGCGCTCGCTCGATCTCTCTCCAGCTTGAGCGACGTCACCCTCTTGGGCAGCTTAAAGAGTTGCGCATTACAAAACAAAACGTCGACGGCAGGCGATTCTCGAGTTCCCTTTTACTGGACAGCGCTCGTTTGGCGGCGACGACCACGATGCCAGAGCGACAGCACGCGGTTGGTGCTCCAGCACCCTCTGGACGCCACGTGCACACACCTGCGCCTAAAAGCCAACGTTCCCTCCTCGTCCTCCTTCGCGACATCTCCCAAGAAGCAGAACCGTATTTGCAGACGACACACTCTGCTCGTTCTCCATACGCACGCAATATATTTATATAGATTTTTGTTTTTTTTTTTGGGGGGGGGGGAGCCACAAAAATAAGTTTCGCCAGCCTGCCTCGTTCACCGCCGGCAATTCCGTCACACGGTCGTGATGAGGGCGACCGAGCAGCAGCAGCAGCAGCCGAAATTCATCCTCGGCCCCCAAACCTGGAAATTGCATAAATCAAGTTTGCAGCGAGGGCCTTTTTCTTTGCTCCCAACATTTGTTTACCCGCACCACCGGTCCGAATCTACAGCCAAGGCCGCCGCCGCCAGAGGTTTGAGAGCGGTTCGTTAAAATGCCAGCGTGGTGGATTGGTGGGACTTAAGAAAGAAAAAAAAACGTATTTCTCCACCGAAGAGTAAGTTGCGGGTGGCCTAAACGCCTGGGGACCGGGCCGGGCCCTGCACGGATGCTGCTCAATCGTCGTCGCCCTCGCCGTACCCGTCCAGGCCTCGGAGCGCAGGAGACAACAACAACAACAAAAACGCGCCGCGTTTGCAGCGGGGAGCGTGTTTCCCCCCTCGACGCTTGTTTTTGTGGCATGGAATTGAGGTTTCAATTTGTTTTTCTATCTCTCTCTCTCTCTCTTTACGAGGCATTAAGCCACTACGCGATTGGTACTTCACAATCACACATGGCTTCGTTAAATTGCAGCCGTGTACAAATTACCTGCGCTGCCCAAGCGCCTTGCCGAGCCGCCACCAGCGTCTCCCAGGGGCAGGAGGCCGGAGCGACCCTGCAAACGCGGACGGTTTTGCGGGCACGTGCTGCCCCCCCCCCACCCCGACCCCGACCGAGGGCCTCACTGCAGCGAGATGAGGGGGGGGGGGGTGCCGGCCGGCCGGCCCACTGACCGGCCCCTGCCTGCTAGGGTTTACCCTGTCGCTGCCAATCCCTGCCGCATCACAGCCAGCATCACGCGCATTTTGGGTTAGTGTGTTCCTCTCATATATATTCTTTTTTTTTACTCTAAAAGGTAGCGGGGGAGGGCATTGCAATGATTATTGCTCGGTTAAAACAGCGTCTGGTTGGGAGTGTTCACGTCACACAAGGTTCCCAACCCCATGGGGCCGTGACGCTCCCGAGTTTAAACTCCACAATGCGAGCGTGTCTTAATCTTTCAACGTATATACATTGCAGTGAGGTTACAGTGGTCTTTTGGAACTTATGAGCATTTATACCAGCCTTCTACAACGATCGTGGTAAACACAACACAATTCATGTTCGTTTCACCATTGGAGCAAAGCAAAGACCGATCAACAAATTACAATTCACCCATTTGTGGTCTTCACGAGCACCGGGGCACGTGGTTCTTCCCCCACCACCCCCGCGCGCGACAGGAAATGCCCAGTGCCGTTTTGCTTCTCTAGCGGCCGGTGGCGAGAGGTGGGAGCGACTATTCACGTGGCGGGCGGGAGGGGGGTGGGGGGATGAGGTGGTGGGCGCGCGGGACAAAGAGATCAGGGGTTGACTAATTGTCAACAAACTACACCCGAGCCAAACACAGCGTGCGCACAGCAGCCCCACGTGCACCCCGGGGGTGAACGGTGCGGAGGAGCGGGGCACGGAGAAGAAGGGAGTGACGCAGAGACCCGAGAGACGTGGAGTGAGACACGTGGAGTGAGACACGTGGAGTGAGACATGTGGAGAGTGATAGACGTGGAGTGAGACACGTGGAGTGAGACACGTGGAGTGTGTGACGTGGAGTGTGTGACGTGGAGTGAGAGGCGTGAGAGTGAGAGACGCTGAGAGAGACAGCGAGTTAGACAGAATGAGAGGCATGGAGTGAGAGACATGGAGTGAGACACGTGGAGTGAGACACGTGGAGTGAGAGACGTGGAGTGAGACAGGTGGAGTGAGACAGGTGGAGTGAGAGACGTGGAGAGAGAGACGTGGAGTGAAACACGTGGAGTGAGAGACGTGGAGTGAGACACGTGGAGTGAGACACGTGGAGTGAGAGACGTGGAGTGAGAGACGTGGAGTGAGACACGTGGAGTGTGACACGTGGAGTGAGAGACGTGAGAGTGAGAGACGTGGAGTGAGACACGTGGAGTGAGACACGTGGAGTGTGTGACGTGGAGTGAGAGACGTGGGAGTGAGAGACACTGAGAGAGACAGCGAGTTAGACAGAATGAGAGGCATGGAGTGAGAGACGTGGAGTGAGAGACGTGGAGTGAGAGGCATGGAGTGAGACACGTGGAGTGAGACACGTGGAGTGTGTGACGTGGAGTGAGAGACACGGAGAGAGACAGCGAGTTAGACAGAGTGAGAGGCATGGAGTGAGACACGTGGAGTGAGAGACGTGGAGTGAGGCACGTGGAGTGAGACACGTGGAGCGAGAGACATGGAGTGAGACACGTGGAGTGAGACACGTGGAGTGAGACACGTGGAGTGAGACACGTGGAGTGTGTGACGTGGAGTGAGAGACACGGAGAGAGACAGCGAGTTAGACAGAGTGAGAGGCATGGAGTGAGAGACAGACAGGAGGGTAACATGGATGAGTGAAGAGACACGGAGGAGCGTGCACCCACACTCTGTTGACACCATGCCATCACTAATGCAAGGGACGGTGGATATACCCAAATTATATTAATGGAGTCGACCATCGGTCGATCCACAATAACGTGTGGGGGGGGTCGATTACCACAGCGTTGTGCGGGCAGTAGGTGGGGGGGGGGTACAAACGGGGTCCGAGTACCCCATCCTCACTCGCCAGCGCCAACTGCAGCCGCCCCATCACCAAGTCACGCTTTCGCCGTAGTGGCTTCACGACAATTGCTCACCGAACCCAACCAAAGCCACCGCCGTCGCTGGGATTCACGGCGCTGCCAATGCAGGCGATGATTGTTCTCGACTGGGGCGATCCAGTGGCTCACCCCACCCCCACCCCCGACTAAACATTCGGCAAGGATTGAGGGCTGAATGTGCTACAGCACGTGCGCGTGCGTGCGCGTGCGTGCGGCTTCCGCAGATTTCTATCGGACAGGTGTCTCGCGCGCACCATCCCCAGTAATTACGGATCTCACCCAGGGAGTGCGTGGGGTGGGCGCGGAGCGGGGGAGCCACTCCACAGAATTAGAGAGGAGGGAGGAGCAGGAGGATGATGGAGGGAGGATAGATGGAGGGATGTACGTTGGGGGGGGCTCCACCAATCGGGGGTGGTTCCCCCTCCCTCCCCCGGCTGTCGTCTTCCCCCATGTGACGTGAACCGCAGGGAGAGCCCCCCTCCCCCACCATCAGCCGCTGTGTCGCCTCATCGGCCCCCCATTTATATGCAAACGAGGCGTCCGCTCTCTCGCTTGTAAATTAGCCACTGTACCGAGCGGCTCCGCTCCGTCTGCTCCGCGCCGGTGGGGGTTGTGGAGGGAGCCGTGCAAGCGACTCGCGGGTGGCCCCCCGTACGCAAATAGGGGGGGGGGGTCACGGTGGAGGGGGGGGGGGGTCACGGTGGGGGGGGGGGGTCACGGTGGGGGTGTCCCGGCCCAACCACGGTCCTCGTGGGGAGAGGTGGGGGGGGTGGTGGTGGACAACGCAGTGCCGACCGTTGCTCGTCCATCACTCACGGCGTACAGCGGCAGACGGACGAGTCCGAATCACCGAGCACCTCGCCCACCCAACCACCACCACCAACAACAACAACCAACCACCACCACCACCAACAACCACAACAACCTGCACACGGCTCTCTTCGTGGACGCGACTCACAGCGCCGGGGCCGTGCTGGTGGGAGGAGAAGGAGGGGAGGGGGGTGACCTGGCACTTATTATTTTTCGAAACTTTGGAGAGTGGAACCTCTGGAGATCACTGATCGACGCGCACGGAGGGGGTGGTGCATCATCACCATCACCGCCGCCACGTGCGAGTCCACGTGGAAGTTTTGGTTTCTGCTCGCCCGCGTGCTCCCTCGCCAGCATTCACTTGCAAGCCCGGTCGTTCACGAGCCCCGGGTGGAGGTTTTGAATGTTATTGTTGAAATACATAATGGCCACCCCGTTCTTTTTTTGTTTGCGATTCACTCTGAACCCCCCCCCCCCCATATCCTCGAACACCGCATGCCCCACACCACCGGTGACCCCAGGCGTTCGCTCACATTGCCAGGGCATTTCGTGTGTTCGGGTACCGTCAAGTTCCTAAAAGACGCGCCACTACCACCCCCGTGTCGCCACCCTTCCCCTAACCAAGCTGAGTCCGTCCACGCTAACCCAGCGAAGCGCGTTCACTGGGGTTGTCGCGGTTGCCACCGACTTCTCTCTCTCTCCTCTCTCCTGCTGCTGCTGCTTACCCCTGCGTCTCCTCATTCCTCCTCCTGGCGGCGATTTCCAGTTCAGACGGCGTGTATCGCCTCTCTCCGTGCCACACAATCTGACTCAACGCCGAGCTGAACGCAAGACGTCTCGGGGTGAAAGAAGCCCTGAGCCTGCCCCGTCTCCTTCCTTACCCGGTCCCACTCCTTGCCCCACCTGGGCCCTCCCACTCGCTTGCCCCATGCGGTACCCCAATTCCTGTTGTTTCGCTGCCCATGCGGCACCTCCTACGCCCAGCCACCACTCCTCCTTCAAGACTCTTTCTTCACGCTCTGTACAAATCCAACAGTGCCTGAACACATCCCCCCCCCGCGTCCTCCGTTCACATCACGCCGAACCGACAGATTTTTTCGGAGGTGAACATCCACCTGGGAGGAGCGGGAATTTCGTGTTTTCGTTGTTTGTTGTCGATCACATTTGGAGCGATGCGACAATCTCTGGCCTGTGAGTGGATGCCCGCCTAATTAGTAGCAGTCGTAGCAGTGGTTTGTGTGTGTGGTGTTTCTTTTGTGGAGACAATTTACAGAGCGGGCGTATTTGGGCTCCTTAAAGCGTTGCGGCGTTTGCGGTGCTTTTTTCAATGTTTTGGGGATGAGCTTTGGGACGCGTGGAGGCCGTGACATTGAGCTGCGGCCCAGGCATCGGGTTGCGTTGTACAGGGTTCGGGTTGGGGTTTGGCACGTCCGCTATAAAGAACTTCTTCTAGAGCTCATCGGATTCCTCCGGCCCAAATAGAGATTCTGCCGATTCTAGATTGGTGTTTGTAAACGCAGTGCCCAACACCACCCCTGCAGTCCGTCATGCGAAGTGACCCCCGTGAGACGGGGGGGAGTGAGTGATTGTTTTGCCTTTGTGGCTGGGCGCTTTGTGGTCGAACGCGTCTAACCCAACGTGCGTGGCGCGTCTATTGGGGACGTGACGGTAAGACCGGACACACTGTGGCCCCAACACCCTGCTTGGTATAGTAATATGTTTTTACCCTTTCAAATGGTACAAAAACTGACACCTTTATACAAGGCATCATGTTTGCAATAACCACAACACAAGCAGTCAAAATGCAAACAAAAAAAAACAACTCTGATGATGATAATGATATGCACTGTCCTTGAAGTTGATTGGTCCACACCCGAGACAGCTTTTCTTAGAGCCTAGTCTCCATTGGTGTTGGACCAGATGACGCCAAAAGGGTAAAACCTATTACTATATTTTGCCACTGGTAAAGGAGGTCTCATAGTGTAAAGAACCCTGCTTGGTCACTGCCCCCCACGACACCCCCACCACGTTGCTCGTGAAGCTGGGAGTTCTCGAACGAGCGCTCGCTTCTTGAGGATTCTGGCTGCATGAAACCGCGGCCACGTGACCTCCCCTCATCCTCCTCCACTGCCCGGCACCACCTCATTCACCACCCACATCATCAACATCAACAACAGCAGCAGCAGAAGCAGCACCATCGTCGGTTACAACGCAACATCGCTCGTCCGCTGCACGCGTGCATGTCACTGGCTCGTACAACAACGCGTTCTGGAGACGCACTGGCCCACGTGCGCGAATGCCATGGCCCGTCGAGATTGACCCGTTTCAAAGAGGGCCAACTCCATGATTTTGAGAGAGAGGGTGTGGGGTAGGGTGAGAACTTCTCAATTTTGCGCCAATTCATAAATATTTCTCATCGCTTCGTTCTGCGAGTGAGGAGGCTGTGACGGTTGCGAGCGCGCGCGTTCCACGTCGCGATGGAGCGAAGGGGCCACGCGGCAATTGTCGAGAGTGGGGCCAAAGTCACGGCGATTGGTGGTGTGTGGGGTGAGGGGGGCCGTGAGAGGCTGACGCTCCTGTCCGGTCGCGGGGAAGACGCGTCCGCGGGAGAGGGGGCGCCCAGAGCCGCGCGTGTACAAGACGAGAGACAGAGAGAGACACCACAGGCAGCCTCGAGCGTCGCGACACCGATCATTCGCGTGGTCACACACGACCGTCGTCGTCATCATCATCATCACCATCGCGTGGGGCCCCCGTCTGTTCAAGCGTCAAACGGATAGGGGAGAGTGGTGGCGCTGAACCATGACAAACGCCGCCACCACCACCATGGCCACCACCATGGCCACCACGGGGTCAAAAAAGCTTTTCTCGGGCCGAGGAGGCCCGGCAACACAACGCGCGGGGGCAGGGGGGGTGAGGGCCCCCATCGGGCCCGCAAATGAACCTGCCACTATTTTGGTTTGCTTCGTTACAACGCCCCCTTAAACTTAGCGCATTCGTTATATATATACCCTTTGTGGTTTGTTTTTTTTGTACACACGCAGTTACAGCTTTGAAAACGCAAAACATTTTTTTTCAAAAAATAATTGTAAAACAAAAAAAGTAATGTTTCGTTGTTATTGTACAATACAACACCTGGGTTTTTTTGTTTTGTTTTAAACTCGTGCGAAACATTTCAGCAAATGTAGATTATTATTTTTCTTCTTCCGTTGAGGTGACCCAGAGGCATTTTTGAAGTGTGCTTTAGCAAAAGTTGAACGTGGTTAAAGCGTTATAAAAAAGTGTGATCGGCTCCGTTATTCTTATTGGTTTTACATTCTGTGTTCCCCTGATATGTTCTATGGCTAGGTAAGGTACTGTGAATAAAAACTTGAATGTGTATCTCTTGTGTGTGTGTGTTGTGTAACAGACAAAAACAATGAACGAAGCAGAAAATTTTAAAATAAAAACCTCCACACAGAACGAACCGTGCAATAAATACATTCACTGATAGCAAAAAAAAAACCCGAAGGAAACGTGAGGAGAAAAATAATGTGAAATAAAAACTAAATTCCGAGAGTAATCGATGAAAACACTGTTTTCGCGTGGTTCTGGCCTGAACATGAAAGAAAAAAAGGTCACGGCGTTTATGTCGGTTAGTGAGAGTGCTACCACTTTTCTTTTAAAAAATACACTGTAAACTTTTTTTTGGTTCTTATAAAAATGAGGTTTCGATTTCAAAAAAATAAAACTTTGGTTCAAAAAATTCACCCATGGTTTTGGACAGAAGCTGCTAAACAGTTTTGAAGTTTGAGCTGGGTTATGTAACACTGAGAAATATTTCATCTTAAAACGTTAAAGAGAACTACGTAAAATTTTAAACCCTCCCCCCCCCAAACCCTCACCCCGCCACCATAACTCTTATCATAAAAAGTACGTACACAATAATAAGGACTAGTGTTATTTTCTTCCCTCTCGTTTTGTTTCTCTACTCTAGATCCCTGCAGAAGACTTCAGCGAGCTGCAATACTGCATTTCAAAAAAAATGTCTTGAGCCCACAAAGTCGTACAAATCCCTGCATCGTGTTAATCGAGACGCCGCGGCGTGGCGAAGGGTCGGCAGGGTGGCACGGGTGTGTGGCACCGAGTCACCGGCGCTCAGCAACAACACCGACACGCTCAACACACAAAGCACACGCGGCACAACACCGAGACACAAACCACGCTCAACACAAAGCACACGCGGTCTCAACACAATTCATGAGCAAAACAAAACTGAGACACCCACCACGCTCAACACACAATCCACACGCAGCACAATACCGAAACACAAACCACGCTCAACACAAACCACGCTCAACACAAACCACACGCAACACAACAGAGATACAGACCACACTCTCGTCACAATAGAAACACAAACCACACGAAACACAACACAGACAAATAATACGACAAATATTATAACACCGAGACAGAAACACGCCAAACAAAAACGCTCATTGACAAACCCCACTTGGCCACAACCACCACGCTCAGCACCACACCAGAGACAATTCGCACTCGACACAATCCACACTGAACCCAGCGATGCAATGCAAGCAGTCTGTCCCCCCTTTGGCTGGACACTCGTTTGAGTTAAATTTTTTCTAATTACAAGCTAACAACTGTAACGAAGGCGGTTAAAACAACAGGAGATGTGTTTACCCTACTTGTAATATTATATACACGTTATCAATTTACAATATGGCAAGTTTAATTTAATTGTTAGTCTATGGTCCGTGATTCGTTTGCTCCTTAATACGACCGATATCTCTACATACCATTTTTTGTACGATTTAACGGAATCCGATTCAACATTCTGTAACGTCTGGTGTCTATATTGCTTGTGACACGGTTACATTTAAAACACACAATACTCAAAACGCCAAAAAGTTCAAGGCCTCTTTAGTGTCAGGGCAACACCTTGTACATCCACTGGCAGCGGCACGTGAGGAGAGAGCGATTCGCTTGCGAGGTCGTGCGCAACTGAGCGGCAGGCATTCGAAGACAACAACACGGGGGACAAAAAAAAAAGCTAATATAATCGTGTAGACTGCTCTCCGCTGCACACATTTAAGACATGAAAAGCTTAAGATCTGAGGTAGAGTTTGTTTTCATTTTGTTTAAAAAAAAAAAAGCTTATCGGTATAACAGCCTATCTTTCTCGCAAGTTCTTTGACGGCAATGGCTAAAATGAAAAGTGACAATGAGACGCAAACTAAAACGAACTCCTTAAACGTTATTCCTGTAAACAGCTGGACAACTTTGCAGCTGAATTTAGCTGCCAGAGTTAAAGCTGACATTTTATTACAAAATATGACTCTCAATATTTTTTTCTCTTCTTCTAAAATACCTCATCACACCCTGTTTGTATAATGCCCTCCAACGAAGAGTTTTGGTTCATTTGTTTTTAAATTATTTTTTAGGTTTTTTTCTCTCTCTTTCTCTTTAAAGCAAACGTCGGCAGCGGTCTGCTACCTCAATGACGGCGTCACGACCCAATACCCTGGCCCCAGCCCAAGGCGCGGAGTATAAACCGCCACCCGAAATCTGCGGATAAAAAAGAAAAAAATGCGTCGATAACGCAAAATCTGCGTTAAAGGGGGGGGGGGGATCCCGCCCGCAAGCACCAAGATTTGGCAGTGAGGAGCGCGCTTAGCTTCGGAGGTCTGGCCACACCAGCCCGTGGCGGCGGTGGCGGGCGGGCGAGCTCCAGAGTTTGTGGGGGCGGCGGTGGCGGGGGGGGGGGGTACGACTGCATTGCCTCGCTGGGAAGAACGGCGGAACCGTTCCCACACACGCACGAACAACGCACGGATAACAACACGCACGGACGACACACGCACGCACAAACGACACACGCCAACACCCCGCGCTCGGTGCACACAGCCGGCAACTCTCCTCCCCGCCGTTCGGAAAGGTAAGTGTTGTATTGTTTGGAAAGGGTTTAAAGCAGCTGGTGTGCTTGCGATGGGTCAGGTGTGGGCTTTGGAATAAAGGGGAAGGGGAGAAAGGGGAACTTAATAGAAAACAACAAAAAATATCATTAAGAATAATTATTTAACAAAAAAATTAAAATCATAGGAGAGTGTTGAGGGTGAGTGAGAGAGACGGAGACAGACAGAGAGAGAGAGAGAGCAGAGGACCCATAACGTTATACGCCAACAAAACGTACTGCATTACTAAGCAGCTATCCAACATAAGTGCTGTGCAAGAACCATGCTACTGTCAAGACAACACCACAGACACCGCGCCGGCTGTCACCGCTACCAAAAAACAGACACAGAACAAAGCTAATACGCGCGCAAAAAACCAGGTACGTACAAACGAGGAAAAGCATGCTAAAATATACACCTTCGTTATTATCCTTCGCAATTTTTACATCCTTATCATGAGCCTGCCATCACTGCTTTGATCCACAGGCGTTTTGGTCAACAGTTGATAATTGTTGTTATTAATAATAGTTTTTTTTTCTTTTCAAATCTTCTTCCTCTAAGTGACTATACAGACATTAGGACATTGATTTAAAAAAAAAATGAACTGCAAACTAGAACAGGTTTTCGTCACTTTCGCCACAGAAAATAATGATCATGGTAGGCGCCAATTTTGGCGTTGGCTTGCGCAGCCAGTGCTGATGTTGAACACGACACAGTTTTAACTGTAACCGAAACATCGTTCCCCTATTTAGGAAAACATTTCTCGACAAACATTTTTTTTGTACACATTTCAATTTAACCAGTGAACATACGTTCTTTAGAGTCCTGTGGACAAACATTAGGAATATTTCACCTTTTGTTTTGTAGAAATTCAAAACGTCTTGATATTACCGTTTGCAAAGAGCGAGAGTATCCTATATATATACTTTTTACATCGCAATGTTCACTGAATTTTTTTGCAGTCAATGATTTTACGCCCCCTCCCCCCGATTGCGAGGAAGCGAGCGAGCGAGCGGAGGACGAGAAAGGGTCTGGGGGGTCCTCGAGTGTCTCGTTATGACATCAGCCGCTGCGTGTCCCGTGGGACGGCCTTCGTTGCTCGGGAGCCGGGGCCACGCTTGCACCAAAATGCCTTGTGCCCGCCACGCATGTTACACTGCACACGTATAAATATATGTATACCTGCATACATATATTCACAGACGTACAGCATGTGTTCAAGGGTTTATAGACGTCACCTCGAGCCTTCTGCTCGCAAAGCGTATATTATAGAAATAATTTTGCATATAATTAGTATGTTTATATGTTAGGGCGTGCGTGTATATATCTACACACACACACACACACAATTTTTCAGTGCTGTGCAACGTCATATTAATTTCCAATTCAAACCTTTATAAAGTGGCATTTATGATTCATGTACAAAAGCCATTTGGCCAAAACGAATGTTGGTGGCAAGTGCTTTTTTTTCTGCGTGCATCTATCAGGACCAACGCTGCAAATAAGGTGGTGGTGGTGGTCAGCACCACAAACTCGGCCACCACCTTTGTCTGCCAGGTGCCGATGTTCGATTGCACAGCACCAGGAAAAGTTAACCGGAGGGAGCCCCCCCCCCCCCCCCCCAGGTCAGGCTTAAGATTCCAATTGCAACAGGAATTGTGCAAGGGCAGGGAAATGGAAGCTAGGTGGCCGGAGTCATGGCGCAGCGAGTGAGCCACTCCACATTCATCTGTGTGCAAAGACAAATATCCCCACCCCTTTACAGATTAAATCTTGACTTTACAGATTGTTGGTACAAGTGCTGTTATCAAGCATCTATAAAGGCGGGCACGGCACACGAGGTGGGGGGTCGGTGGCCAGCACCACGTTCGGCCACCTATGTCTCTCTGGTACGATGTTTACGCGTCGTACTGGGTACTCATTTGAGGCTGAGTCGAACTACGGGAGGCCAAGGATCGGTTCAAATATTCGTTATTGGTGTTGGCCGTTGAGTGTTTGCACACGCGTGCGTTCATGCGCGCGCGCGGATAGGGGAGATGCTTTGCAAGGGAAAAGCATGGCCCGAGTTCACTCTACGTATGCATTCACCTGGGGGACAAACGTTCCTGTACGCTCGTGTACAGTACACGGGTAGGCTCACGTAAACGTGTGTGCGTCTTTACCATGATCATTATTTCTGCTGTATAGCCACTCTTCCCTCCTGCATTTTAAATTAGTTTACAAGTCACATACACTTACACAGAGTGCCTGTCAAAGAGTCAATGTAGGGCCTCCAATCATATAAATATATATACCGTATACCATTCGTAACAGAGATTAAACAGATAAGACAAAAAAAAACCTCACTACGTCACAGGTAGTGTAAGCTGTTCCCGTTTTTTGTTATTTTTCTTTTTAAAGCCTGCAAAAAGGAATGTGCAAAGAAAAAAAAAAGACAGATTCAATTCATTGGTCAAAATCGAGAGGACACGGTGAGGGTTGGCGATACCGGCACAAAGCTTCGGGAAGCCCCGCCGGCGGGCGCCCGCACAGTCTGCTGCGGCGCCGCGCCTCGGGCAAAGCGGGGCAAGTTTTCGTTTTTTTCTTTCTCTCTTCCCGTTTTTCAAAGACGATCCGACCCCTCGCGTCGGTTGACCCTGTCAGCCACTGGTCCCATGCAAACCACCGGCCATTAAACAACAACAAAAAATACCTCTTTGTTTTGTTCCTTTTTGTTTTTTAAAGAGTGGCATTGTATCGCCTCCTGCCTGAGTTGCGGGGGTCGTGTGTGCGAGAGAGGGCGAGCGATGCCATGGAACGGCGGCTGGAGGTGGTGGCGTGTGAGTTGGCGGCGTGTGAGTTGGCGGGTGAGCTGGCGGGTGAGCTGGCGGGTGAGCTGGCGGGTGAGCTGGGGCTGCGCGCACGATGACCGTACACACCCGTTGGTTGGCGCACGCCTCACGTGGCGATGACTTCGATTGGTTCAGACGGCAACCAAGACCCTCCACCTACCCACCCCCACCACCCCCTCGAGCCTTAATGACATCTCCCGATATGCGAGCCGTTCGCTCAGGGCGATCTTTTAGACAAATCGACATCACTAAAATTAATTAACCGTTTTCGTAAAACGAAAATGCACCAAGCCCAATTATGACAGCCCAACACCTGTAAAATGATAACCTTTAACATGTTACTTTAAAATGGACGTACACTCATATTAAAAAAAATAACGCATATAAAAACCATCGTAAATTTTGGTCCATGGATTTCTTAAAATCAGGTTATAGGTGCTACTGACGCAGTGTCACGAGGTTAAATCTGTTCCAGCGGCAACGCCGACGACAAACGGACGGTTAATCGAAAACCCTACAAACTGCGGATGCCCGCTCGCCAGCTCACAGACTCGGCCCGATGCCAACGCGCCGGGCTCACCGGCTAGCTCGCTCACCTCCACGCGCCGGCGACCACAGGGAAGGGGGGGGGGGTCCAGAAAGGGAGAGAGCGGGGGGGGGGGCCTCACATGGCCTGCCCGGCGCTGTGCATCTTCATGTGGCTGATGAGGTTGCGCTGCTGCGCGAACTTCCCGCCGCAGAGCTGGCACTCGTAGGGCTTCTCGCCCGAGTGGATGCGCATGTGCTCCGTGAGGCGGTACTGGCGCGTGAAGCGCATGCCGCACTCCTCGCACGCGAATGGCTTGAGGCCCAGGTGGCTGCGCATGTGGCGCGTCATGGTGCCGCGCTGCGTGAACTTCTTGCCGCAGATGGCGCAGGGGTACGGCCGCGTGAGCCAGTGCGTCTTCTCGTGCTGCCGCAGTGTCGCCGCGTCCTTGTAGGCGCGGTCGCACGCCATGCAGCGGTACGGCCGCGCCTCCGCCGAGTCGTCGGCGCAGCCCGCGTCGAGACCGCCGGGCCCCCCGCCGCCGCCTCCCCCGCACGCCGAGGGAGGGCCGCCGCCGCCCCTGCCGCCTCCCGCGCAGCCGCTGCTGCCGTCGTCGTCGTCGTCGCCGCCGCAGCCGCCGCCGCCTCCTCCGCCGCCTCCGCCGCCGGCCTCGCGCTGGTAGAGCTCCTCCTCGGTGTGCGTGTCGACGTGCGCGTTCAGCTGCTCCGAGCTGGGGAAGCCCTTGCCGCAGGGGATGCACACGTAGAGGTTGTCGCCGCCGAAGGCGTCGGGCTCGCCGTAGGCGGCCGCGTGCCGGTGGTGGTGGTTGCAGTGGGCGTAGCGCTCGAGCCCGGGCTCCGAGCCGCCGCTGCCCGTGTCGCTCATCCCGCTCTCGTCGTTCAGGCTGCGGTTATCGTCGTCGTCGTCCTCCTCCATGGTGGCGACACCGAGGAGCGAGCGTGTCGTCTGGTAGAGCCCCGTGCCGCCGCCGCCGCCGCCTCCACCGCCGTCGGACTTTGAGCTTCCCGAATAGACGACGACGCCGTTGCTTGGCGGCACGGGCACCTCGTCGTCATCGCCGGACGCCCCGGCCCAAGAGTTCGGAGGGGTCTTGTGGTCGCCCTGAGCTGATGGCCCGTGATGCAGGTCCTGTGTGAGAAGCGTATTTACACACACGCACGTACACACAAATACAAAGCTAAAGATCCCCTATATAGCCTTCAACAGACTGTCGTGACAAGTGCGCGAACCTTTTAAGGCCGGTTAGGGCACACGACAAGAGAGGTTGACCAGCACCACGCCCAGCTTCCTTTGTCTCCCCAATGCTTATATTTACACACGCAACCAGGTACTCATTTATGGCTCAGTCGACTTAGGGGAGGCCCAGGGCCAGTTCGGATATTCATCACCCAGAAATGCGCACACCCAGTGCTCGTGCAGAGGGCTGGACAGCATCGCCGGGGAGAGTGAGCTGGCCTCATAGGAGATGTGGGGGCCCGACATTAATGTAGGACAAAACATTTAATTCACAAGCCTATGTTTTTGCAGAAGGGGCAGGGTCTGGGGGAGGGGAGAGAGACAGGACACCATGGAATTTGACAGAGAAGGTCCAGGATGTACGAATATTTTCTCCGAGTGAAAATTGTGGGTAAACAAAGATTAAATCTGACCGCTGGCCTGGAGCTGTGAGAGCAAAAGAGCGTACGTGCACACAAAATGCACCCGTGTCCCTGCCCCGGGAAACGCCGGCGATATTCTTTTCTTAACCTCGTTGCGAGTTCCGCCCCAGGCGCTCACCTGATCCTTCCGGTCGCACGGCCGCTCAGCCGGCTCCTGCTTGAGCCAGCTCGTGTTGAGAGGCAGCGGCAGCCCGTCTGCGGCGCCGCTGGAGACGGGCAGCTTACTTCCGCCGCCTCCGTTGCCGCCGCCGCCGAGCGGGGATGGCGCCGTCCGTCGGATGAGGCCCAGGCAGGCCTCCGCCTCGCCTAGTGCCGAGCCGCGGCCCTCGTAGCCGTCGGCGCCGGAGGGGGCGGGCGTCGGCGAGTGCAGTCGGTCCGCGTGCTCCGCACCGCCGCCGCAGGACGAGCGGGAGTCGCGAATCGGACTCTTCTTGGAGAGGTCGAGGCCCACGAGCTGGCTCCGCTCGCTCGACGAGACGCCGCCGCCGGCGCCGCCGCCGCTGCCACCGCCGCTGCCACCGCCGCGCAGGTCGAGCCCCGCGTCGTCCGGAGCCACACGCGATGGGAAATATTCGCCGACGCCGGAGCCCAGGGTGTGCAGCTCCCCGACGCGCTGCAGCTCCCCGACGCGCGGAACTTCCCGGCTGCGGAAGACGACCCGGAGAGAGCGGCACTTCAGGACAGGGCCCACGCAACGCGCACGCAAACCTGGCCCATGGGCGCAGGCAACCGAGCAGCATTTTGTTTGACTGCCCGTACCCTGCTCACGCGACTTCTCCCCGAGCTTTGCTGCTTAAGTTTTGCTGGAAAAACCAAGTCCCTGTGGTCCACAGCTGGATGAGCCCTTATAAAGTTATTTCATTTATACTTGGCAAAACAGACCCTTTGCTATTTATTACCGCTGGATGGCTTTTTATATTTTTTTAGTCGAGACGTCGGCATGAATGCAGCCTCTCTACGAATTCCGCCGTAGTGATCAAAGGTCAACGTTGTCATCGCTTTCTGAATTTTAGAAAAGAGAACTCAATAGAATATTAACATCTTAAATCCAATATCCCGTGGATCGTCCTTAACAGCAACTAAGTCTTATATCAGCAAGGTGTGGGGCCAGACAAATCACTGCCAATAGGCAGCTCAACCACAACAACCGTAAGATACACAAACGCCACGGGACACAAGCTGAAGGCGCAGCGGTGGGTCGCCGTTGCTTCTGGGAATCGTGGTTTTCGAGAGACTTCCCGTGGACGGGGAGAATTGTTTTGCTTTTGCGAACGCGCGCAGGCAACCCACACCCATTCGTGTTTTCACCACAAGTCGCCGAAGCAACGCACCCCTACGCGTGACTCGCGCGCGAAAACACCCGCGCACGTGTTAGTGCGAGGTTGCCATGGTGCCACCAGTGGTACCGACACGGGCACGAGAACAACAGTGTCCAGCTGCCATCGCATCTCCCAGCGTGCCCCCCCCCACCCTGTCCGCCACCGCCGACACTATATTCTGGTGTCAGATAATCGACAGGCTTTGTCCGATTCGCACCCGAGTGGAGACGGTTTGTAAACATGGACCAAAGGGGGAAGGGGGCGGAAGGGCACGTTTTGCGAAAGCTGCGACATTTGGAACTCTGCCCGTGGCCGGGTCCAGCCTCGCTCGTCCGACGACAAAAAAAATGCGGGTTCAGATCTTTACGTTTCCCCTTCCCCGCTTTCCGACGTCAACCGCAGACATCTCGTTTTCTCTTCCGACAGAAAGCCACCCGCAACCTCCGATTAGCACGGTTGGCAACGTACGGTGTGAAAGAAGTTAAACGTATGTACCCCCCCCCACCACCCAATTTCCAAGAAACGATAAAACTTAAAATGTACACACTCACACCACCACTCAGTCTGAAAGCCTTGAGGCCACCTCAGAGAACATTCACAGAAAGCACGTCTGCCGAATGGACGCGTAATGAAACAAACAAGGCGACGGCCACAATATCTGTGCCTATTGTAAACGTAAACGTTCGCTAAGTTCAGCTTAATCTTTCAAGATACAAGAAGAGTCTCTCTCCACACACGAGGCTGTTATGACAACACTGCCCCGTCCCCCATTCTGCTACAACTGGTTAACCCTGCACCAGGCTCTCTGCGGTATGCGAGTAAAAAAGAAAATGACCCGATGCGTCTTGTCAACGCTTATCTGCAAAGGCATGCGACTTCACTGTCATGAAGCCGACACGAGCACGAGATGGGCAATTGACACCAACTCCCCCCATAGCCTCCCCCAGATGCACGTATACCAACGCGGACGTGTGCAACGTCCATTTATTTGCCCAGAAAAGCCTCACCGAGACACCAAAACGTTTCTGGGATGGTTCGGACAATTCCATTAATGAGTGCTTGGCACGTGGCAGGAAACGGGAGAGAATCCGGAGAAAACCCAAGTGTACGAAGGAGGAGGGCGACACTTAAAACCTCCAGGTGGATTGATAAAAGACCCCATTTGTTGTGTAGGCCGCCTCGCAGCGCAAGGCTACAACACCTGGTGTATTCCCAGTCACTCTCCCATTCAAGTACCAAACCAGGCTCGCATGCGCTTGCTTGGCTTCTGAGGTCCGATGGGTTTGGGGCATTCATAATGAGTTGGTGGTATATTATTATTATTATCATTATGCAATCTTGATTTGAAGCTTTCGTGACTGCAGGAATCTATACTCTGTGCTTCTTTCGGTAAAGTCACGTAGATAGAAAATAAATATCTACGTGACTTTACCGAAAGAACCAAAGAGTATTATTATGCATTAACAGCATCATAAAAAGACACAAGTCTGAACAAAATATTAAAACAGTTTAAATTAAAAAAACGGCCAAAAACCTTCACGTGAGATTACTCGGCTCAACATGATACAAACCAGGAAACGAATCGGTGTCCACGTATTTTTTTTTCTTTTAAGTTAGCGAAGTGCGCCCTTCTCCACACCCCACCGAAGAAGACCGCACGAGGTGGGAGGCGGAGGGGGGCAAGCGCCACACTCGCCCAACTGGCTTTCCCTCCTCCCTAGAGCTTGCGCTGCCTGCCCGCACACCTCACCATAACCTCACCAGGTGCTCACCGTCAGCCGACTTGACCTAGGGGAGGCGGTTCCCCAGACCAGGTGAAACCCCAACTTGCCACTTGATGTGCGTCGCTGGGAGTTTATTGCCGTATATTGCCCGCAGCAGCAGCGACACTCAGCATTCATGCAGCCGCAAGCACGCACGCACAGGCACGCATGCACAGGCTCACACACAGGCGCACACCCACACGCAGAGCGACGTTGGCAGCCCTCACGTCGAACGAGCTCGCACGGGCATCACCTACAGGCAACTGGGGGTCTCTCTCCCCAAAGAGATGTGAATGTAACAGCAGCGTCATTGCACTGGCTGCAACTCCAGGATCACTTGGGACTGCCTGGACCATGTGGTCCTGTGCCGATTCCCTGAGCAATAACTTGAGGAGTTAATGTATTTGCCGCAGCACCGGAATGAATGGGATATGCCAACGCTCGGCTCCGTATGCATCACTCTTCATTGAGAAGGGGCAATAGCGGCGGTGGCTGGGAGCATAATTCTTGGGCTATACCCAGAGCATGGATGGGTATGGGACTGCTGAAGTTTAATCTGATAATATGATAACATCTATCGCCAGCACACACACACTTAAGCACGTGTGGTAATACACACGGACTAGAACAAAAAGGCACACAAACACAAGCTCACACACACACACAAAGGTTTGTCACTAGCAGCCAAATCTAGGACCCTTTCTTGCTGTTTGTTGTTGTAACGTTCTTACCCGCCCCTACTGGACATCTGTGAAAAAAAGCTTTAGAGCTCATCGGATTCCTCCAGTATAAATATTGATTCTGTCAACGTTGCCGCATCTGACAAAGACCCCGTTTCCTGCTACACCTCCATGAGCTACACGCCAGGTCTCGGTGAATCGCTCCGAGCTCTAGGAAACAAGACGCCCTCTCACTGTTATGCGCGCTCGACCACTGACCCTGCAAAGCTCTCCCCTCTGGCAGCAGTCCCCCCCCCCCAGCCTGCCAAGCTGGCGTCAGTCTCCAACATCACGAGCTTCTTTGGAAAAAATCCTATCGGGTTTCTCTTTCCTACCTCGGGGCATTGGCAGTTACGACTGCAGGTCCTGTCTCGCCGCCTGTGACGATCGGGGCAAATACTGCCACAAGCTCTCCTCCCGAGTCGCATTTGTTGCAAGAGGCACTGCTGCAGCGCCCGCATCCGGAGCCTGGCCCAATCATCTAACAATGCCGCCGCCATGTGTCCCAAGGTCACCCACGAGCAGACCCTTGCTGTGGCTCCTGCCCCCTCGATCGGCCTTCTGGCCTCCGCTCGCAGCCGGCCGATTTTTGAAGAATCTCCAACTGGACCCTGTGCCGAGGGAGATCCCAAAGTGTTGCAGGCCACCTCAGGGGTTAGACCCTTTGACCCCGTCTAACAAGGAGGTTTAGAATCTTCTCCCCCCCCACTCACCAACGCTGGTAGATAACCGCCTTCATGTCTTTCACTAGCACTCTCTGAGGCTTCTTCTGCACTCTTGAGAATTGGCCCTCCTACTCTTCTTCTTCCCATTCATCAGTTTCCTTGCACTCTCCCTGGGCCCTCAGACTCCTCAGGCGAGGGGCTGTGGGCCCTCCTCTGACCGTGGTTCTCACCACCACAGGTCGCTTTCTGTTGAGTGGCCGCCGAGTGCCGGCCCCGGACCGCTCCTTTCGAGCGGCCGCCCTCGCAGAGGTTCTCTGCCCGTACTTCGGAGCACCGTGGCTCTGACCGACGCCACCGTCCCCGTCGCCACTGTCAGTGTCGTCCTGTAATTTCTCCGTGGCTTCGTGGGCGCCAAATTTTCAGCTTTGCACGAGCACTCTCAAGCAGACAGGGCCATTGCATCAGACGCATTCTCCCATTGCGCGTCCGTGCCCCAGGCGGTGGAGGCCTTTAGAGAGACACTCGGCACTCTTGTTACGCGCACGGCCATGCCCAGGACTCGCTACCTGTTCCACGAAAGAGAGCGCGCGTGAGCGCTCCCTCTGCTCCGCGGCTGGGGTCGTCACCGAATCTAACTTTACTCACCTAAACTCAGCTCGCAAAATTACTGAAGGCCTTAGCCTATGTGCAGAAGCTACACTAAACTCTGGGCACCCGGCCCAGAGAAAACTAAAACACTAAAGAAATGGTGTGGGGGGGGGGGGGAATCATATGGTGCAGTACGGGGGGTTTCCACCCTCCCCTACCACCCCGCGTTTATTAACTTAATATAATATGGATACAAGTTTTGTGGGTGTCCGTGACAGGATGTTGTTCATCTGTATAGAGTCGCAGTGCGTCGGCGACCACCATTAAAATAACCTAACACACACACACGTCACTCTCGTACACTCGCATACGTACATACATACGTACGTACACACACTCACACTCTCACATGCACACAACAAAAGTCATCTATATAGCCCTCTATGCCACTGTTGGAGCAAGTGCTGTTCGCGAGCATCTATTAAGGCCACCAGGGCATGAGGGGGGCGGTTGGGGCAGCACCGCACGCCCGGCTGCCTTCGTCTAAAAAAATTGTCATTTACACACACAAGGAACTCATTTAAGGCTGAGTCAACCCAAGTGAGGCCCGGTTTATCAGTACACTCACCGCACAACAACCGCTCTTCACCACTAAGTAGTGGTGACGTCACCACAGTGCTTGTGCCAGGCTAAGTGCACCTTGAGGCCACGTGAAGTGTCGACGGCTCACTGCTGACAGGTCACAGGACCGACCCAGGTATTATGAGTTGACTAAGATGACTGGCAGATGCACCGTCTTGTGCTCCCTACTGTGCCAATAGAGAGTGCGCACAAATACAAAGAGCCCCCTTGTAGCCTGAACAAACTGTTGCGGAAAGTGCTCGTAGCGAGCACCTATGAAGGTTGGCATGGCACAACAGGGGGTGTGGGTGGCCAGCATCACGTCCGACCGCCTTTGTCTCCCCAATGGCGATGTTTACACACTGCCCTGGGGACTCATTTGAGGCCGAGTCTACCTAGGGGATGCCCAGTTCAGATATTCGGTAACCGATGTTGGCCGTGAGCGGGAATCCAACTCGGGTCGCCGGCCTCCGCAGCCAAGCGCGCGCTAACCGCTGCGTCCGCAACTCACAAGACGGGCACGCGCACGTTCACGCGCGCGTTCACGCGCACGTTCACGCGCGCGTTCACGTGCACGTTCACGGGCACGCGCACGTTCACGAGCACGTGCGCGCTCGCAGACACTCGCCCCGCCCACACAGCGCCAGGGGTGGCTGCGGCGTTCGCCCATTGGCTGAAGCGCTGCTCTCCAAGGCCGTTGCCAGGCAACGGCGCCACCGCTGCCGCCGTCGCCGCCACTGAAGCTGCACCGTGCGCCCCTCCCCCCCACCCCTCAGTGACGTGGGCCAAGGCCGCCGCACTCACCGCGGGGTGGGGCCACAGGCAGGGGTCACAGGGGGTGCTGCTGTACAAGTTCAAGGGTCATCGGCATGGCAACCAGGTCCACCGACTGCCCACCATTTCTGCGCCACGTGGAAGGGCTTTTCGGGGCGAGCGCGCTGCCCCTGCGAGACGGGGGGGGGGGGGGGGGGCGGTGAAACCGTGCGTCGTTCTTTAATCGACGATCAAATTAACGTCGTTAACGTCGAGCTCCTTGGAGTCTGTGCGATGTGCACTCGAGCAGTAAATGTCTCGGTGCTGCGTCCCGGTCTAACTCACAGCTTGAATTATGCTGGTAGGAACCTGGTTACACCAGCCCACAGGATTATTGTGTTCGTCGTGCAGGGAGAGGCTGGGTGGGGAGGGACTGGTCACCCCGTGGTGCCCTTATAAAACTCAACGTTTAACCTACTCACGCCGGCTTGTGCCCGCCCTCAGTCGGGCATATTTGCGGAATACACCACGCCGCCGTTGACCCTGGCCATTGACCGAGCAACCCAACGTTCCTACCAGCTCCCTCCGCAGGAATGTGTTAAACTGTATCTAGCACCGTTTGAGACTAGGCTCGAAAGAAAGCTGTCTCTGGTGTGGACCAATCAGTTGCAAAGACAATGCATATATTATCAAGAGTGTGTTTTTTGTTTGCATTTTGACCACAAGTATATGTGGTTAATGCAGGCATGATTCCTTGTAAAAGGTTCCAGTTTGGTGTTTTAACATCTTAACACAGCTGTTTTGTTGCCAGAAAAAAGTGGAAAACCTATTCGTATGCGTTTGGGTTCTTCACCAACGTTGCCATTGTAGGCACGCAGCAATACACTTGACCATTCAGTACACCTGTAACTTAACACAGCCAATGCACACGTGGTGGAAGTGTACGCAACGACCTTGACAGTGATATCCTACTTCTTCGCCAGCTATCCTTCAAGGGCCTCACTCATCAACATATG
This sequence comes from Lampetra planeri, assembly GCF_965212315.1. Classification (NCBI taxonomy): domain Eukaryota; kingdom Metazoa; phylum Chordata; class Hyperoartia; order Petromyzontiformes; family Petromyzontidae; genus Lampetra; species Lampetra planeri. The sequence continues at coordinate 7,560,090 of NC_136143.1, forward strand.
AACTCTATATTGCCCCCTCTGAAGCGATTACAGATACGCGCGAGTGGCTCTCCCCTCTTGCCTGCCGGATAAATACCCCTCTAGGGTCGTTCTCTGCCGAAGAATTAAGAGCAAAAAGCTCCATCTTTAGTTGTTGTATTACTATGATGGCGGCGTTGTGCAGTCACCGGTGAGCAGCGGAGGCCGTCAAGCTCGCCGCACTCAAGAAGCCTCTTCTATAATCTCGGGCGGGAGCCGGGGATTGGAGGCTCTGGAGGTTCTCCGTGGTGCTGGCTCAATGCTGCTCCGACACGGGCCACGGGGCGATAACCCCCTGAGAGCCACCCGGCCACCTCAGCAATCAGCTTGGCTCTTAATTATGCGCCCCATTCACGGCGGTGACGGTGGCCGGGCGTGCTAAGCCGACCACGAACTCGCATGGACGAGCGGCTGCCAAACCCCCTCCCACGCTAAGTCGCCGTCGATTTCCTCTTGCAGGTGTTTTTGTGCGCGCGAGGTTACGTCAGGGCGCCGGGGAATGCGTCAACACAGGGCCCACAGAAGGGCAAAGGTCATAACACAAGGTCACCGATACCCACATCGGGGAGGGCATGACGACTCCGCGTGTTGACAATGCATTCAGCCTCTTGGGTTTTTTCGGTAAAGTCACGTAGGTAAAAAAAAAAATCATGATATAATAATAATAAATTAAAATAACTAAATAAAATCACGACGTTTTGGAGGCAAACACAAGCTTCCTTCATCAGGTGTAAAAAAGGCACAGCAAAATAACTGTAGTGAGAGTTATTTGTGATGGGACATTTGTTATTTAGGGTAAGAGGAGGAATTATACATTCAGTCGTCAATTCAAATCGGTTCGTGCGCTCTCCGTACACGTGATTTGAATCACACGTGTGTGTGCGTGAGAATTGATTACTTAGGAATTATACAAATTATACGTTGTTACGTTTATGCTCATGGCGTGAACAAATCTGCACAAACGAGACAAAATCATTACATGCCTGACAAACACCCACCGCATCGCGACGTATGGGCGTGACGATACAAGTAAGCTCAGAGATATTTGCTACACGATCATTAATGCAATTGGACAAACATCCCAACGCAGGGACCTCCTGAAACAGAGTATTAAAACTCAATTGGGGCATTACTATTGTAATGACAGCGTGATTATAAATAGTTAGAATGTAAAAACTCAACTGAAACTATTTTTTTATTTTACCAGCTAAAGCTCTTTTTCAGAAGCGACCTGGCCACAAATGTATCGTGTGGACATTTATAGCAGCCAAATGTGGAGAAGAAAAACGGAGGGCCTGGACAAAAATCCATGTGACCGCGGGGAGAACATGCAAACTCCAAATATACAGCAGGCATCAGGTTCGGAATCGAACCCACAACCTCCTGTATACCAGGCGAGGAAGTTAACATCTCGCCACCGTGGCTGTCGACCAGGGGTTCTTAACCTTTACCGCACGATAAAAATGTATTATGTAAATAAATACATAACTTTGATGAAACAAAGTAGTTGTACTGACGTGCCCGTGCTTAATTTGTTTCGATGGTTTACCTTCAAAAAAATCTGGCCATGTCTCGCACCTCGAGAAAGGGCATCTCTCGCACCCCCCAGGGGGGGGGGGGGTGTGAACCCCAGGTGAAGAACCACTGCTCTCGACTCTAGTCACGTGGAATAGTATTACCACAACCGCACTTCCTCTCCACCAACTCAATGGAATTTCACAGCGCTCGTCTCTCGTCTGTTCGTCCGCGTGCTTCAGAAGCGACGAATGGCGGGGCAGTATCTGCAGTCACGCACTTTATATTTTATTTTAATACATTTCTTTGATGCAAAAGTGTGATTGTTTGACTTTTTTTTTTAGATCGACACTGCTGTGTAATCGTTTTAAAACATGTTTGCCGATTAAACTACTTTTTTTCAGAAATTATAAGTTTAAATGATTTCTGTCCTGTGATTTAAAGCTCTCCCATGTAAAACAGTGGTGCCTCTCAGTCAACTCTCAATGGATTCTGAATGAAATACACCTGCATGATATAGCTATTACATCACCCACATGCATACCCCAAGCACCTGCCTTCCCATCTGTTAAAAATACCTAAATACCTACTCATCTGCCGACCAACCGACCCACCCACCTACCAACCAAACTACCGATCAACATAATTACATTCGTAACAATACACATTTAATGTACTTACAAGTGCATAGGCGTATGCCAGCATGTGTAACACAACTGAACTCCGCACCTCCCATTAGCACGGTTGGCTACGTACGGTGAGAAAGAAGTTTAACTTTGTATAATGAAATAATCCAGAGCCCTTTGTCAATCCATTCCTGGATGAAGACTTCCCCCCATGCGCGTCGGTCGTGGGGGTTGTTTGACCATACTTCACCACGTTGGTCAGTGCTGACGGGTGAAGCGGGAGCTCAGGATCGGTCCGGTTATCGGGCACCACTTATGTTAGCCGTGGTCAGTAACCAAACTCAACGCCGCCAGATTCTTCGTGCGGTGAGCTAACCGCCGCTCCCCCGAGCTGCTACAATATGACTAATCGTCAAATAATGTTGCATAATAACGCACCATATTAACCACAATAATAACACTGGTCTATCATTTTTTAGACGTCTGCTTCAGAGATTAAGTTTGCTGTTTATTATGGATTTTGATGTGCTTAAAATAACTGATTGGCTATCGTTCCCAAAATATTTCAGTTTTTACATTTTACGTCTATGTATATTGTGTAGATAGTATAGTTTTACTCATGAATTGTAAACCTAGGTCTTTTCATGACTTTATGGTTGCTTTACATGATAACATGTCACCTGTCCTGTTCATGTAACACTTAAAAAAACAGAAAAAGGGTTATATAAAAAAAAATGAAACAAAAGGCAAAAAACTATTATGTATATATAAGTACGTAGTTTAGTCCTTATTCAGTCTCTACTCGGCGCGTCTGGGCTTGTCTCTTGTATTCATTAAATGGAGCATCTCTTGTCACTGTCCAGCAATAGTCTGCAAGCATTGATGGGCTCCATTTGCCCTGATAGCGTGTCTCCATTGTTGCAATGTCCTGGTGGAATCGCTCGCCATGTTAGTCGCTCAAAACATCTAGGTGAGAGTGCAAAACATATATCTTTAGTGACATGTTGCAACTAAGGCTTTTGTATGCCTTGAGGAGGTTTCCACCAATTCCCTGTAGTTGTCTTCCTTGTTGTTTCCGAGAAAATGTGTTGCCACTAACTGGAAGGCTTTCCATGCCGTCTTTTCCTTGCCATGCAGTGCACTGTCAAATGCATGATCTGGAAGAAGTTCACGAATCTGAGGACCAACAAAGACACCTTCCTTTATCTTAGCTTCACTTAACCTTGGAAAATTCCCACGGAGGTACTTGAAAGCTGCTTGTGTTTTGTCCATGGCTTTGTACAAGTTCTTCATCAGCCCCAGCTTGATGTGTAAAGGTGGTAACAAAATCTTCCTTGATTCAACAAGTGGTGGATGCTGAACACTTTACCTCCCAGGCTCCAATGACTGTCGGAGAGGCCAATCTATCTTGATGTAGTGGGAATCTCTCGCACGACTATCCCATTCACAGAGAAAACAGCAGTACTTTGTGTATCCAGTCCACAGACCAAGCAAGAGAGCAACAACCTTCAAATCGCCACAAAGCTGCCACTGATGTTGGTCATAATTTATGCACCTCAAAAGTTGTTTCATGTTGCCATATGTTTCCTTCATATGGACTGCATGACCAACTGGAATTGATGGCAAAACATTGCCATTATGCAGAAAAACAGCTTTAAGACTGATCTTCGATAATCAATGAACAGTCTCCACTCATCTGGATCATGAACGATGTTGAGTGCTGCCATCACACCATCGATGTTGCAGGCTACAAGATCACCTTTCATGAAGAAGAATGGGACAAGATCCTTTTGACGGTCACGAAACATGGAAACCCTAACATCACCTGCCAGGAGATTTCACTGCTGCAGTCTGGAGCCCAACAGCTCTCCCTTACTATTGAGTAGTTCCAAATCCCTGACAAGGTCTTTCAGTTCACCTTGTATTATGAGGTGTGGTTCAGAGGAGGAGGATTGGAGAAAATCTGGGTCAATGACCTTGATGGTTCAGGACCAGAAGTGTAATCCTCTTCCTCGTCTGACTCGAGTGAGAATTATTCTGGTGCATCTGGAACCGGCAGTCCTTCTCCATGGGCGTATAGCTGATGGAATGTTTGGATAATGCACAGTCCGCTTTTTCTTCTTTGACACACCTTTCCCAACTGGAGGCGCCATGCAGAAGTAACAATTGTTGATATGATCTGTTGGCTTTCTCCAAATCATTGGCACTGCAAAAGACATAGATTTCCTTTTCCTGTTCAACCACTGGCGAATATTTGTTGCACAAGTGTTGCAGCATGTGTGGGGCCCACATATTGTCCTGATCTCCAATTTTCCAGCCAAAATGAAGGTGATCGGTTTTTCTTAACATAGTGGTTATACTGCACTTTTGTGTTGCAAAAGTCACTTCACCACAAACATCAGAAGTTATCTGCTTTGTTCACACAAGTACGAGGCATCTCTGCTCACTTTGGCTAAACAGAAATGTGTCCCTTTGCAAAATCAAACACTGACAAATAAGAGAGCTGATATCGGGCAATTTGTTCAAAAGAGGGATGTACGCCTAGTTATGATTGCATCATCCATGACTTCTAGGAATAACATAATGCAATTCATATCATGTATGATGCAATACCAGGTTCAAATTGCATCATTCATTTTTTTGCTCAAAGAGCAAGTACTGTCCAAACCCAGTCATAGATTTATTCATAGATCCAGTCAAATATGTATTCGAGTAATTTCTGGTTGAAATTGAGATCCCTTCCCTTGAAAACACATCCTCTGCCATTCCCAAGTCAAGGGTCGTATACACTCAACCAGTAGCATATCTTGGAAACTCGAGGCAATAAACAATTTGAAGCATAATTTTCAGTCTCAGTGACCCAGAATTAGTCAAGTTGGACTACATTCATTTCGGAAGCATTTTGGCTGTAGACCAGTGTAATCAATACATCCAAGATCGATTAGGAGATAGCTATTAACAAATACACTCAAAAATGTAAGTGTCATGTATACAAATGTTGTGGCTGTTGCCAGTGCCTTTAGGTTGCCAGGGCCTCGTGTCGCGCTCTCGACTCTCCACGCAGCGGAGTCCCTAACGTGGCGTCAACGAACACCTCGAACCCCGAGGACAAACGTGCTTCGTGGTGGATCACGCTGCGATGGAGCCTGCGTGCCCCCACACCTGCAGGAAAATGACGGACCCAAGCAGGTTGCCGACGGGACATCCGAGCGGAGGAGTGACGTGTGGAGCTGAGCGGACTTGCTGAAGACCGGTACCAGCGGTGTCAAGGTCGACCTCTGTGGTGGAGGCTCGTGAAGGACGCTACTTGGGTAGTTGGAGGCAGTCGCCCTTAAACAACAGCGGAGGGCAGAGGGGCGATGCTCACAACAATGAGTGGAGCGGTGGGCAGCTAACATGCAGAAAGTTGGCACGGTAGGGGGCACAGTTGGTGCATCGACCAGTCGCCTCAGTCAGTCAAGCCATGGCACCTGGGTCTGTCCAGTGACCTTCTGTCGGCGAGTCTTTAATACTTTACGTGGCCTCAAAGTGAACCTGGCCTGGCACAAGCTCGTGGTGACATCACCGCCACTTCGTGGCAAATGTTGGCTGTTTTTGGGGGGGGGGTTCTTCATAGACACCTACGGCACTGCAGAGGTTATCGCTAAGCTGTGCTACGAACCTGACGACCCGAGTTTGATTCCCACTCATGGCCAACACCGGTGATGATGGTCTGAACCGGACTTGGGCCTCCCCGAGGTCGACACAGCCTCAAATGTGGAGCAGTGTGTAAACATCGGCACGAGGCCAAGGGTGGTCTTGGACACCCAACTCCCTTCGTGTTCCGTGCCGGCCTTCATGGATGCTACTCGCTCACAGCACTTGCCCCAACAGTATGTTAAGTTTATATATGGGATCTTTGTGGGTTTTTTCAGAAAAATGGACATGCATCGTGGTGCAGAACCCAACCTGATGCAGGACCTTCCTGGAAAAGTCTTGAGACTCAGTGAGGTTTTACTGGACACTTGGGGAGAGTACTGAATAGTATTATTACATTTTTAAGAATACTTAAAGACAAAAAGTACTCGCCCGACATGTCAAAAAGTGAACACTCCGACCCAGTCTGTGCCTGCGGCCCACCGGTTGCTCAGACAGAGACGTAGTGTATGAGGCATCACTGCAAATAAAAGCATTAAGACTGAAATGCAAGAACCTTGCGCGGGAGGTAGTGCCCCCACATCCACATCTGTGACCCCTCTCGCCCCCCTGAGCTCTTGCTCTTTTCTGCCTCCCCCCCCCAGCATCACAGGCCACCTCCACCCCGAGCCCCCATGCCTTCTCGGGGAGGAGGGAGAGAACCTGTTTGTGTGGAGTCACCCGCAGGCACAGAGGTCACATTCCTCAAGCCGCAGGTGACGGCACTCACCACAACCGCCATCACCATCATCACCCCCATCTCTACCACACAACCACCATCAATACCTCCACCACCGCCCCAACTCCCCTTGGTCACGCCATCATCGCCTCCATCACCACCCCCATCACCACGACCATCACACTCACCACCGCTTTTACCATCCCCACCCTCATCACCTTCAATGCCTCCATCACCAAACCCATCACCACCACCACCTCTGTCACAACCGCCATCCCCACCACTACCCCCCATCACCACCAAAAAACACCACCAGTCCTACCATCACCATCCCCATCACCACCATCAACCACCACAACACCCAACACCTCCACCGCCCCCCCCCCCATCTCCACCACCCACATCACCTCCGATCATGACCACCAGCACCGCCGCCACCCACCCCCACCCTGTACTCAGCGCTACCTCCACGCTCTTCTACATCTCTCAAACAAGCTCACCATCTGTTCTCCCACAGGCGGCCCGGGCACTGCCCGCAATATCCTTCACACACGCCGTCACAGTGCCTTCTGCTTTTTTCCCCATTTTGTGATTCTGACAGGTCAGCAGCTGACCTGTCTGTGCCGAGTCGGGAGCGTTCGCCCTCCTGGGGGTTTCTCTCGGTACCCGGTGTCCTCCCGCGCATTACAACACGAAGCAGCTCCCAATGAGCACGCCCATCCCAACGACCCCGAGCAGTTACCTCTCGGGAAAAGGAGCAATCAACGAGATGCATTCCAGATTATGTGCACATGCACGGCACACCACTGCATATGCGGCGCATCAAATCAGGAGATACGTGTCGCCGGCTCCACTATCCCATTTTCCAAGCACAACAACAAGTTCCTCGACAAGTTCACTCTTGACTCAAACCTCATCCCCTTTTGACAGGCCCACCAACCACAGAGTCAGATTCTCCCAACTACCACCTCGGGGCGCCCCGTCATTCACGTCCACCCATCGCCACCGAAATCGCCAAACATCCTCGCTCGCACTATGACTGCAACCATCTCGTCCGCATCGTCCTGGGTTAGATTCCCAACACCTCCCTCCGCTCCCTCCAACCGGCTTCCCATCGCCATCAGGGCCAGCTACAAGATCGCCTGCTTGTGCCACCGCGCCTCTACTTTCGTTCGTCCACCGCGTCCCTCTTTCGTTGCTGTCGCCCTGCGAGTAAAAGCTCAAAGTGGAACTCTCCGCAGCAGCGTGACTCACAACCTCCCCCCCCCACCCCCCCGCTGCCTAGAACGCCATCATCCTGTTGAATCAGAAATATCAGAATATTAATTTAAAGGCCCCCACCCCACCCTCTTGCCTAGCTTTTGAGCGACACCGAACTTGGCTCCACGCAACGCAGTCAACGGTCATCCACGTCGAGAAAAAAAGATTGTTAGCGTCACTAATTGCGTTATTGTTCTATCCGGACACAGGTGGCGTTGGCAGCTGAGCAAGCGGCTCGCAGTCAGAAGGTTGAAAATTCAAATCTCGGTTCGGGGGATGGACTCAACCCATCGGGGTCCCTTCGGGGCCAACAAAATGAGTATCGCTTTGGTGGGGGACGTGAACGGCAGTTGTCGGCTCGTCCCTGCCACAGGAACACATAATTTCGACCGCCGGCTCAGCGCTGTAAAAGGGAGGTGGAGCACCGCCTCAATACTCATTCGAGCGGAAAAATCACCGACTCAGGCCCCCCCCCTCCGCCCTCCCAGTAAGAGGGGATTGGCACTGGCGGGAACGGATGAACGCAGATTAGCGGCAACGGCGCACAACGTGCCGCGCGAGGTTGGGGGGCGTCGTGGAGGGGTTGATGGTGTGGGAAGGGAGGCCCGGGTCGTGTCCTCCACGTCGCGTGGAAACAACAGGAAGGGGCATCGCGTCGTCCTCTCTGCCGGCATCGCGGCGTTCCCCGCTCGGGGTGGCAGTGAAACCGGATGCAAGTGCCCCCCCTGCCCAACACAGCATCACCCGAGTGATTAATCTCGTCAAATTACACCGCAGCAACCGCCAACCGCCATTCACTGCGCCTGACAAATGGCCGCCGATACAAATTTCTGTGAAGAAAGAAAATATAATGGAGCAATTGCTCGTTTTCATTAATCATGGGCGCCGGGCGGAGGGGACGCGCGCTCGCAGGGCCGGGCGTTTATACGTCAGGCTCCGCTTCACAAATCCATCGGCAAGAAAATGAAGAAATATTAAAAACAGTTTTACAGATGTTTTTCGCTCGCGGTAGTGATACGGGTTGGCCTGATTTCATGGTCACGTCAATTAAGGTTGCCATGGCAATGCGTTTCTCTATTAGAGGCTGAAGCATTATTTTTTCTGGCGTTGGGGGAGCAGTGGTTAGCGCGCTGCGCTATTATGAACCTGGCGGCGTTGAGTTTGATTCATTCACGAGCACGGCTATCACCGGCGGCGTGTGATAACGGACCCGCGGTCCTGAGCACCTTTTCTCTTCGCCCGCCCACACCGTGGGCAAACAACTCCCACGACTTGACACGCGTACGGGGAGGGCATTTATGCGGCAGTGGATTGAACAAGTGCTTTAAATCATACATCGCTACACGTGAGAGAGAAGCAATAATGAAAGTCCGGCCATGTAGAGCTTAATGTTTTTTTTTTTATCTCTGTCACCGATTGCTACCGTATTGTATAACCCAGGGGTCGGCAACCAAAATAACAAGAAGAGCCATTTCTTTCCAATTCGGTACAAAATTCAGTATTTCAAGAGCCGCAATGCATCTATGTACATACTGTACATACGTACATATCGTCAAGAAGCAGCCCGTAAAGAGCCGCATGCGGCTCCGGAGCCGTAGGTTGCCGACCCCTGGTATAACCAAACTGTCGTCATTTCCCCTGCACCTCCGATGAGCGTGGATGGCTACGTACGGGTGCGAAAGAAGTTCAGCATACGTACATACAACACGTGAAGAAGTGTCTTTGTGGAACGTCTTCAGTTGGCCAACTCTCGGATCAAACCAGGGAATCCTTACTCTTTGGTTCTTTCGGTAAAGTCACGTAGGTTTAAAATAAAATAAATCACGACGTTTCGGGCGCAACACAAGCGTCCGTTATCAGGTGGGAATCCTGTTATAGTCTCGCGTACGGCAAATTACGTTCAGGAGCTCAAGTTCCAACGTTGAGGAGGAACCAGGGAAACGTTCGTCTACCATAACGCAGCAGTGGACATCACTGCAACGGTTGTAAACTAATATTCTCGCACGATACATGCATTTACTCATGCCTCCCCCCCACCCCCATTTCAATTGATCTCCCGCACTCAACTCGAGATGGCGCACGACGGCGCTCTCCATAGGGGGCTTGCGACGTGTCCGTTCTCCTGTTATATTCTGGTCAATGGCACGTGCTGCTACCCGTCAATTGTTGCGTAATCACACGATGTGGTGGGGGCACAGGTGTCACCGCATCGCGCGGCGCTTTCAGATGCGCTTCCGCGGCCGTCTGGAACGCTCTTCCGATATTAGGAAGCCACTGGAGCTATGCACTTTTAAATGTAGATTGAAAACTAATTTATTTAGTTTTGTTGTCCTTCCCCCACCCTCCCCCCGCAGTTCCGATTAGCACGGTTGGCTACGTACTGTGCGAAAGAAGTTCAACATGCACACATACAGGAGGGGGGTTGGGGTGCTCGGAGTGGGGGGGAAGCTCACTAGTTCCATTGTCTGTGGTGACGGTAATTCTCTGCAGTCTGCGATAACCCCTGGGTTGGTGTAAGGCCACCACAAAAGGACAAGGGCAAAGATCCCCCGCTCCGTACAGCCTAAACAGACTTATTCTGGGCAAGTGCGGTGAGCGAGCACCTACGAAGGTCGGCACTGTGGCTTACACGAGGGTGCGGGTGGGTCAGCACCACGCCCAACCGCCACTCGTTTCAACGCACCCGTCTCGGCCGATGGAATATTCAAGAAGGAACAGAAACGGAAGTCTCGTTCATTTTACTGTGCACAGTATACTACTCTTTTTAACCGTGGACTGTTGTGGGTAATCGAATGAGAGGTGAACAGCCGAGCGTTCACTTTCACCGTGTAAATCGGCTTGTCGGGTCTTCTGGAAAACGATGTTTTCCAGTCGCATTTCATTTGACTTCCTCCGAGTGTCACCAGTGGAGTGTGTGGCCTGTTCAGACAAATGCTGTTGTGTTACCTGGCGTTCTCGACACGTGCCCTCCCACAAACACGGTTGGTCTCAGTCAGTGAAGTACTGTATAGCACCCTACACTCTTTAGGATTTCCCCTTTTAGCGCTCCGAAACGCCTTTGTGTTCCAGGAACCCGTTCCACTGCTTCTAGGAGTACCTTCAAAACACACGTGGAGTGACCAAACATTCCTACACCCCCCCCCCGACCCCCCCCCCCCGACCCCTCTTCAGCGAAATGGACCGCTCTGGAATAAACACTTAAAGTGCCGCACCGCCGAGCTTGGCCCAGAGGTCGCAACTGGGTACCCGATACCCGTTCCCTACCCGATACCTGGCTACCCGTACCCGGCCGGGTACGGGTACGGGTACCCGTTTGCGACCCTGGTGCGGCCGGGTACGGGTACGGGTAGGCCGTGAGTCACTGGTGGGTAACCGTTTGTCACTCATTTCCCAACGTCTTGTCTCTTCTCACAATTCAAGTTCGTAGAATCAACCCACTCGCGCCTGCAACATGGCTTCATCCCAGAGGTCGCAATCGGGTACCCATACCCGTACCCTACCCAATACCCGGCCGGGTACGGGTAGCCGGGTAGGGTACGGGTACCCGTTTTCGACCCTGGTGTGGCCAGGTACGGGTAAGGAATCAAAACCCGTTTGCGACCTCTGGCGTGGCCCAAAAAAACGGAACGTCTCATTTCACCAGAGGGGGGTGGTGGTGGGTTAGGTCATGTGGAGTCCTCACCGCTTCGGTCGACAGCCACACAGTCTACTGTGTAGCTCGTGACTGCAATAGCTACAAAGCAATGTGTTCTAAGCGTACTTATTTATACCACTGACTTTCCTGATTTAAATTGGGGGGGGGAGATGGACAATACTTTTCACGGACTCTTAATGTCAGGCTCTAAGTCTAATCGCGAACACCGAGGGGGGGGGGGGGTGCTTCGTCACGTGTTGGCAGAACCAACTTTTCCCACCGTTTTCCGTATAGAACCCATGACCCAAAAACACTGTTTTTTCCCTTCCTTCCACTTGCACGGTCCAAATCTGCCTTTGCTGGGCGGATAAGTGAAGAGTGGGCCCCCGTTGCGTGATAGAGGCATATGTTGTACCCGATTTTCAGTTTTGAAATCGGAACGAACACACCGCCGAAGTTTCTCCGAAAGAAGCGATACCTTATCCCGAGCGGACTTCCACCTGATTATATGTGCAACAATTATCGTGCATTCCTCCCCCTCCTTCCAACCCTGCCTCCTCCCCCACCCCCCCCGTGTAACACAGCACCCGCCTGTGTCTCTGTCCCAGGCAGTGGGCCCACACACACGCAACCAAGCCAGCCCATACCAGTTAGACTCCAAACACCGCCTGATAACGAAGTCGGGTGTCTATTATTGTTGTTGATCAAAGCGTGCCATGCGCTGTTCAGTGGCATTCAAACATTCATGTGACATCGTTACATTGTAAAGCAGACATTAAACACTCAAGAAATATGATGATGATAATGACGATAATAAAAATAAAGACTGCCCCTATTGTTTAGAGGCCCACCTGATGCCATCAATAAACTGATGAGACTGTAGAACAGAGAGACGTTAAATCACCTTGAGCCAGGCAACACAATAACATGATAATTACGCAGTGTTCTCATGCGGCACGTTACATTCATAAACCAAACGTGTAAAGGGGTGGGGTGGAAAAAAAAACCTCACAAACCATTTCCTTAAAACCCTAAAAAAGCAAAACCCTACCACTACTACGAATGACTGGAAAGCACAAACATAACTCGTGTTACGCAACACGCACGCGAGTGGGGAGGGTGGGTGGACATGCCCGCAGCCCTTTCTCTGCCAGGGGCTCTCTCAGATTAGATACCACGAGGTCCGGCACCAAACCGTCCACATTCCCCCCTTTCTCACCCGCCAAGCCCTTTTTTGAGAGCGTCCCCCTCTCCACATTTCACAATTCGCGGCGGGCAACAGACCGCAGACGTGCGACCAGAGGCGCTGCCTCGAACGCGTTGGGCAGGTAACGGCGCGGCAGGGCACGTGACGGGCAAAGTGAGAGGAGGCAAGAGAAGCAACTAGAGATAAGGGGGGGGGGCGAGCGGCGAGCGCACGCAGGCCCCCTCATTGGCAAGCGACCCGTCCCCAGCCGGCCGGGTAACGTCACTCGGCGACTATCGCTCCGGGACTGCGACCATGACTTGACCAAGGCACCGTGACCGTGACGAGCACTGTGTAGACCAGCACTCCGTGAATACCATTCTACGACTAGGAGGACTGTGACCGCTCTGCGATAATCACTTCGTGGCTGGGACGGTGTGACTAAGATTCGGGGGAGGGGGTTGGACAATGGATTGGGCGTTGAAGTGACCGAATTAAGCCTCATGGAAACAGATCATCCCTCCCCCCAGCAGAGCGAGCCCTGTGACATTTCCAGAGCTCCGTCTGAATCCCAGTCGATCGGACAACAAGATCTCAGGCGACCGCTGTTGCTACGCTTGGCACTACCCCAGAATGCGATGACGTCTCAGCAGAGTTGCTGACACACCTGGGTAGCTCCCCGCTCTAGAAACTCTCTCTGGGCTGCCCGGTTTTAATCGAGACTTTGATCCCGCAGGTAGATTACCTAAACTTCGGCATGAATCAAAAGTCATCACCCTGCTTGAGCAAAGGTAAGGGCCCACAAAATGCAGCCAGATATCATTAATATTTCTGCTTGGCATCTGCTGCATGGTCCTGGAAAGGAATAATCATCAACGGTGGGCAGCGTTCTCGTCAAAGAGAAAGCCATTTTTTTTTTACGTGCCAAAGCTGGAGCGCACCTGTGGACGAGTACCAGCACTAAACAATCTTTGAAGGAAACGGCTTCTCCGAAAAAGGGACTTGAAAAAAGCGTGTGTTGATCTCCGCCACGCCCCGACACGTCGGTCAACTCGTGAAGCGGTCGCAGTCCTGCCAGGCTGGGTTGTAAACTCGGTGGGGGCGGACCTCTGCTACGAGACCATCGGGTTCAGAGTTCATATGGGGCAATAAAAACCAGTTCATGGTGCTCTTGGGTCAATGATCTACCTCATCGTGGATCCGTTGTGGCTCAAACTCTCCGCAACCGATACATCACCAACCTGCAGCACACTCAGTCCGGCAAATGACATCGAATTTTCACCGATCAAAGAAGGCACTCTGAAACTCTGACCTGGCTGTTTTAGCCAACTACCGCCATCAGTGGCGCCTACTGCTCAACTCGTATTCTAAACTCTGACCTGGCGGTTGTAGCCAACTACCGCCATCAGTGGTACCTACTGCCCAACTTATATTCTGAACTCTGACCTGGCGGTTGTAGCCAACTACCGCCATCAGTGGCGCCTACTGCTCAACTCGTATTCTGAACTCTGACCTGGCCGTTTTAGCCAACTACTGCCGTTAGTAGCGTCTACTGCTCAACTCGCCTAAAATTGTTCCAAGAGTGTTTCATCTTTACCGTGCTAAAGCGGATCGTGAAGGAACCAATTCCTCAATTTGAAATCAATGAAAGCAGAAGTCTCAATCCGGTTTACCAGGATTCACTCTTGATGGGATTCTGATAAATCATAGCCACCCATTAAAGCCGGCTGTCAAAGTCAAGACCCAATATAATTTACTTAAAGAAGCTCTCTTCATCCACATGGGGAAGATCACACCGGAACTCTCGAGACATCTGCCCTTGCACTCTACGTTAGTCAGTGGCCGGGTACTGTGATCCAGTGTGGACGCGTTTATCACACAGAGCTTGGTTGACATAGACTCCACTCAATGATGTCTCTTCGGTGGCTACCAGTCCAGGGCTGCCCACCACTGCCCCTCCACACACCCGGCCAGCAGTTAGGTAGCCAAAGCCAAGCCGATAGCAAAGCTGCAAGATATACGCCAAACCTGCCGCTGGTTCTCATTCCTCTTGCATCCTCACCCAGTGCTCGACTTACATCATCACCACAACACCGACTGAGGTCTGAGCTTCCACCCCACAACTTCTGTATGTATGTTTAACTTCTTTCGCATCGTACGTAGCCAACCGCGCTAATCGGAGGTGCAGGGAAGGACAACAAACTAAACACAAAAAGCTGTTCTAAATAAAATTAGTTTTCAATGGAGGTTTCAGAGTGCACAGCTCCAGTGGCTTCCTAATATCAGAAGAGCGTTCCAGACGACCGCACAAAGGCATTTAAAAGCAGCGATGCAGTTTCAACACTGGACAACAACATTCTCTCAGTGGCATCTAAAGTGGTGGGCAGAATGAGCCTCGTCAACAGTCGCAAAACAATTTTTTCATCCTGAGAAAACGAGCCCGCCACCACTGCCCGTCAACCATCTTTCCACCTGCATGCAGCCTTTGCCGTCCGTGGGTTCTGCCGAACCGTTCTCTCACTCGGCAAAAGCAAGGCCACACGGAGCACACGGAACAGCCCAGAGTGTGAACGCACACAGGTGCAGCAGACTGTGACGCACATAACGGTAGTGGAAGAGGACTGCATGGAACACTGACAAACACCGACGATGACACCGTGAGTCTGGCTCGGCCAAGTATGCATACGCGAGCAGGACTATACTGCAACTAGCACTCCGTGACTTTGATTCTGACCATGAATCCATGACTCTGACTCCTCAACCTTACCTTGGACAATTCACCCAACTGAGGTGAGATGGAACGGACTCGTTTGAGTCAAGCTGCCGTCTACTGCGACGGGTCAACCTATGGCGTCTGATGATCGAGGCGGATACAGCGGTTTTATTCGCGACGCCTAATCTCTCGGGCCTCACAGACACCTTCGTCCGGTGGGAAGAAAAAAAAGTCACTGGGGGGAAAAAAACCCAAGCGAGCAGAGCAGAAACCGAGCCTAACAACACCGAGCGGAGAGTGTCCAACAAAGCAGACATTGGGAGACGGTTTGCAGGAATGTGCATTGCAATCCTCACTCTATACCTGCATGGACATGCCAATGCGCCATTTGCATCTTTGACAGAGCGTGAGCACGAAATGGCAAAATAACCACTATGGCCATAGCGTGGTAATCTCAAAAAGATGAACAGCATTGTTTCGTCATGGGACCTCCCCTTGCCAGTATCAAAATATGAGAATAGGTTTTACCCTTTCCGGCAATAAAACAGGAGGTGTTAAGATATTTAAACACCAAACTGAAACCTTTTGCAAGGAATAATGTACTGCATTAACCACATATAGTTGTGAACATGCAAACAAAAAAACATGCTCTGGTAGTATGTGCGTTGTCTTTGAAACTGATTGGTCCACAACAGAGACAGCTTTCTTGAGAGCCTAGTCTCAAACACCACAAGTATCTGTGGTTAATGCGGACATGATTCCTTGCAAAAGGTTTCTGTTAGGTGTTTTAATATCTTAACACCTGCTTTGTTGCCAGAAAGGCTAAAACCTATTCGCAAATAATTGTTTTGATTTCAACAACACGATGTTAGAGATATTATCGGGCAGTTACAAATGCAAATGTTTTAGACACACATTGTTTTACACGAATGCACCTAAATGAGTGATTTTCCGCTTTAAATTAAAAACAATAGGGCAGTACTAAGCATCTAATAATCTGAAGGTTCGCATTTTACCTTGTATTTATCGCAATGTACATTTGCCAAACTGCGCATTCTGTGCGGTTGCCATATACGCATTCAGAAATTCGTCGATATCTTTGCCCGTACTCTTAGAAACTCAGCTCTCCCTAGGAAGAAAAAAAAAAGACTTCTGGTCCCAATGGGTAATCTCAGCTGATCAAAAACAAAGGTCATCTATCTATCATTCAAAGCTAAATGAAAGCAGCATCATCTCTCATCAGCGCACAACGGTCCTCTCCCGGGGCGTAGTAACGCCGCCGGACCGGAGACCATCCCGAGCCAGGCATCACCAACAGCGTCGACGACCCCGTTCCCAGGGCCGCCCCCCCCCCCCCCGTCAACTCTGTTGGGAATTACCAGAGCTGCACCAACCGCTGGTCAAGTGGACATTAAAAAGACCCTTGTGAGATCATGTATCCCACATTTTTAAATGTCAACATGCTCCAAAAAAAAAAAAATCTGACAATTATGGAAAAACCAAACAAAATTAATCCAGCCACTTTGCTTATAGAGCCACTCACTCACACAGTCACACAGGACTACCTTTCGGAATAGAAATGGTGTCAAAATGGTCCTCCTTACTAAGAGTCCTTTGGCAAGAGACATTTGATTGCTTTTGAAATACCAAAACGCACGCATTTGTGGTCGACTGCTCTGGGACGAGAATCTGGTTTCCCGATCTTCCGGCCCGCCTCGCCATGAGCGACTCGCGTCACTCAGGACGACGGGAGCCTGCATTCTCCGCGCGCAGGAGCCACAGCGGACTGTGTAAAAGTGCAGGGGCACCCCCGCCATTGCGATTCATCATTGCGCTTTTTCGATTCATTGGCGTTGCACGGCGGACACCGATGAGCATTAATGCAGCCTTTAAAAAAAAAATCTTCCACGAAACTACAGCGGAGTGTCGATTAACAACACACATTCATCTCTTACAAACGCTTTCCAGATAAGAACCAATTATTATTCGATATTGGTCTAACCAAAAATGAGGCGACGGTTTAAAGAGCCCCTAAATATGGATGTTAAATTGACCCCCCCTGCCGAGTATGATCAATTAATTTCCTGGCTTTACGTTCACCGCCAACAAATTTATTTGTGCCCCGGAATGGATTTTTGACTCTCTGCTGCCTTGTAAATTGCCATCGTCGACGCATCTGCGCTCGCAGCGCAAGCGTCGCCCCCCTCTCGGTGCCGCCATCGAGGGGTCCTCGTTGTCACCGCGCACACGCTGGGACGCGAGCGCTAGGCCCCGCGTGAGCGCGCGCGTGCTCATCAGTATGCACAAGCGGCGACCGAGAGCCGGGCGGGCGAGAAGGAGGAGGGGGAGGGGGACGCGAGCCGGAGGAACGAAGGCACGCGCGGCACCCACAGCTCCCACCATCAAACGCAACAACACACACTGCTACGATGGCTTTTGTCAATAGTGTAAGAATTAATTGCATTTCGGCAGCCCTGATAGGCGAAGGGCCTGCCCTCGCACCGTGTCGGCCACGTGGATTTCCCTGACCGTAACTTCAGCACGCCGCCAGTTGAAGCGAGTTTGTCGAAGCAGAGAACCGAGGAGTGGAACCAATATCACTCGCAACGGATGGTAGCCATGGCTGGGAATGGAACTCAGGTCTGCGGGTTCAAAGCACAGACTATGAATAGGTGCAGCACCAGCCACACCCCCCGCCACTCCCCGAGTTCGATGTATGTCTCTTTAATATTTTGTGCTCACACGCTTCACTAGCTATAGACGAATTACTTCCGCAAGTAACGGGAGCCATTATTGCGCCATGCAATGAAGTGAAGTTACAGACTCTTACCCAATATCCTTCAATGGTCCATCGAACTCGAATCACTTGTGCAGCTGTGCGGGGACGACTGATTGGGTCACCGTGACCTCAAAACTGCGCTCAACAAAATCCAGAGGAAACCCTGGAAAACCCCAAATTCTCTCTTGGCTGCACAGTCACTCGTGACACAGCTGACGTGAGCAAGTCCCAACCACGAGGCCCCGGCGCCCTGGTTGTTTCGTTTAGGAGCCCAGGATCCCAGCTTCCGTAAAAGCGACATCGTTGCTCAGACGCGTAATGGAATTGGCCCACCGAGCCATCGTGGTTGCCACGGTGGCTCGGAGATGTTAACTACCTAGCCTGGTATACAGGAGGTTGTGGGTTCAATCCCATCCCTGATGCCTGGTGTATATTTGGAGTTTGCATGTTCTCCCCGTAGTTGTATGGATCTTTCTCTGGGTCTTCCAGTGTTTCCCTCCACATTTCGAAACATGCGTTGAACAGTATTTGGCTGCTATAAATTTCCACGTGATAGGCCACTTTGTTGAACTATCATTTGTGGCCAAATGTCGCTTCTCTAAAAAGAGCTACATAGTTCAGTGGGCCTTACCTGGTAAAATAAAAAATAGTTTAAATAATAATTCGAGTTGTATTTATCTGATGTGCGTATACCTCTCAGACTGGGTTTAATTGCCCCTAACACACGCTCTCGAACGGTGTATGTGCGCGTGTGTGCGGACTTGAATGTGTTTGTGTTCTTTTTGCGCGTTTGCCTACCTGTGTCTGTGTCGCCGTGTGTGGAGGTGTTCGTCTCTGTGCCGATGCATGTGTACGCATGCGTCCGAGGGAGCAGTGGGCCCCAAAGTTGGGCACTGGGCTACGATGTACGCTCCTAAAATTTCAAATCTCCAGCAACAGACCGCAGCAGTTGACTGTGATATCTGAATCAGTCTTGGGCAGCTTCTAGGGCAACTCCACCTTAAATGGGTATCTGTTGTGATGTGTGACCATCAGTACGTGGCAAACAAAGGCATCCCAGGTGCGGTGCTGGAATACCGCACCACCATCTACCACCACCCTCTGCGCCATAATCGCTAACAAACAGCACTTGCACCGACACTTTATAATAACACTGTAGGGGGATCTTTATCTGTGCGTGCGTGTGCACGTGTATAAATAGACGAATGTATGAATTTCCATAGCGGTAATGTAATCATGCCTCGCCGCTTGCCCCTGAGAGTTCTGTGCGCGAGGATTTGTGTTTGCGTTTCAATTACGGTCCCGTGCCCGGAGTGAGCGCCGCAAATCGCAAATTCTGCTAAAGCAGCCGACTCCCCGCTGCTGGCGTCTGCGGCAGCGCAGGCAATGCCGCAGAGCCGCGTTCGCAGGCAGACGCCCGGCTCGCAGACCGCTCCCATCGGAGAGAGAAGCCGCGTTCCTATACGGGACCCAAGGCCTTTTTTCAAGGAGGGGTACCTCTCTCTCTCTCAAATGACAGCTCTACGAATACAATGATCTACATATGCCCTAATTATTCGAAAATAAAAGGTTAGTTTGCAAACGCGGTTATATTTCCCTCAAGCAGACTGGTTCGAACAGATCACGTGACCTTTTATATTCCGCACTATTCTATACACGTAGCCATAGCGACAGTTTGTGCATGCGCAGTCGTTCCCTAGCAACCAAAAATATGGTGGAGGGGAATTGAAACGCGCTGCCGAGAGGCCGAATTAACTTAAATTGGTGCCCCTTCCTTTCCAACAGCGATGTTAAATGAAAACAACTCTCACATGCGCGTACACACAAATATAAACATCTCCTCATTAGCCTCATAAATTACAAGAGCAAGTGCTGTAAGCATGCGCCTGTTACTGTGCACAGGCTTTTATGAAAAAACAACAACAGCTGCCATTCGCCACCGAGTGGCATTGATGTCACCACACAGCGCTTGTAGCTGCCTAGGTACACTTTAAGAGGCCATATGAAGTGTCCGAGGCAGACCCCAGTGTTGTGTGTTAATTGACTTTGATGACTGGGAGATGCAACACTTGTGCATTTCAATGCACCAACTTTTATGCATAAGTATGTATGTTGAACTTCTTTCGCACCGTACGTACCCAACCGTGATGATCGGAGGTACGGGGGAAGGACAACAAACTATAACACACACAACAGACTGTTGGGGCAAGCGCTGTTAGCGAGCACCTATGAAGGCTCATGAGGCACACGGAGGGGTGGGTGGCCAGCACCACGCCCGGCCACCTTTGTCTCCCGAACGGTGATGTTCACACATCGCATCACGTACTCATTCGAGGCCGAGTCATCCGAGGAGAGGGCAAAGACAAGTTCTGACATCACTCCCCACTGAAGCTGGCCACGGGCACAGAATAGAACCATGGTCACGGGTTCGTAGTGCCGTGCGTCGATCACCGCACCTGCGTTCCCTGCTACCCACGCACGCGGCCGCGCTCGCGCCTTGCCTCGGGGTTGAGGTAGAGAAATACGATTGGATGACGGGGGTGGGTGTGGGTGTCCTCGTGCGTTCCTTCTCGTCACCGCTCCGCTCCAGGCCCGGCACGGCCCCGGGTGGCCCCCCGACTCCTGGCACCCCGGCCGCGGAGCCGGTGGAGGCGGCGGCTGCCGCAGCGGCGGCCGCGGCAGCCGCGGCGGCGGCGGCGCGCACGGCGAGGGCCGCGGCGCCTCCCCCGACCGCCACGGAGGGCGGCCGGCCTGGCCCGATGCGGCCGTTACGCTTGAGGCGCTTGCGGCACAGCGCCACGAGCTCGGGCAGCTGCAGGTAGCTGGCGGCGGTGAGCAGCGCGGCCAGTCCCGGCTCGCTGCCGCCCACGCCGGCGCCGCACGCCGACACGGCGGAGCCGCCGAGCCGGCCCGTGTAGATGTACTCGAGCACGGCGCGGAACACGGGGGGCGTGATCACGTCCGAGTCCAGGTTGATGAGGTTGTCGTGCACAACGAGCGACTTGAAGTAGAGGCTGCTGGCGGCGAGGACGGCCTTGTGGGCGCGGAACAGCGCGTTCTCCACCACCACCACGACGTCGCACAGGAAGCCCTGGCTGCGCTGCTTGTTGAGCTGCGACAGCAGCTGCTTCGCGTGGCTCGGGACCTCCATCATTTTCGGCGGCGCCGTTGGTGGCTAGAAAATGGGACGGGTTTTCCTCTTTTGTTTTTGTTGTTGTTTTCTTTTGTTAAGCTTCGTCCTCTCTTCCTGCGTCGCTCCCTCCCCCTCTCCCTCGCTCCTCAGCAGCGACACACTCCGTCTGATTACACACACACACACGCGCACAGATTAAGGAACCTTAATGAACAGATTCTAGTTAATAGCACCGTCCCCCAACTGTCATGCCCGTGGTCCCCAACAACCTGGGAAGATTCACATCGGCCGTCTCCCACGAGCAAGGAGACGCAGCGGCGTCTGGGGTGATGAAAAACTGACCAACAGGCTTCATCGATAGAGCACCTGCAGGGCACAGCACTAATCGAAGGGAACCAGTGGGGTAAATCTTGGCAGTGCCTGGGAACAGCGACTCCAACAAGAGAACCAACAACACGACTTCACGAGCACACTGACGAGGTAGCAGGAGACTGCCATTTGCACGTAGACAATAACCAAGGGGCATGAACCGGGCACTGACAAACGATGCATCAAATCGTGAACTAGAAAGGGACCCATTGAGTAGCCAATAGCACAGGCCTGCGGTCATAATAGGGCATCAATAGGCACAGACATTAATAGAGCATCCTTCTGATACCAAGAGGGCGGTGATAACGCACCAATAGAGAACCGATACGGCCCCATTACGTTATCAGTGGCACAAGTAGCGTCTCGCAGCGGCGCGTTAATACGGAGATGAGAGGGCATCAATAGGCAGCGATAAGGCGCGGCGGCGCGAGTGTCAGCGGGGGGGGGGGGGGCCGCAACGCAGCGAGAGGGCCGGCAGCGCTGTGCCTGGGAACGTGCGATGGTTGGCAACCGCCGCTGCTCCCCCGCGCAGCCGCCGGCAGTGGTGGGTGGAGGCGCAGGCTCGCGGCACAACCCCCTTGACGTTTGTCACAATTACCATTCTAGATTTTGAGAGTGTCCGAACGAAACCCGCATTTTCAACAGTTGCGCGAAAAAAATTTGAGACGAGCGGAATGCGAGGCAAAACTATACGA
This sequence comes from Lampetra planeri, assembly GCF_965212315.1. NCBI lineage: Eukaryota > Metazoa > Chordata > Hyperoartia > Petromyzontiformes > Petromyzontidae > Lampetra > Lampetra planeri. The sequence goes on from NC_136143.1 coordinate 7,582,372, forward strand.
TTATGTCTACTCCGTTTGTTTCGGGAGAAGAGACGGTTATGGGCAGTGGGAAACGAAGGTGCCTTAGCCGTGATCTTGAACAAGAACAGTGACTCTGGCAGCATAGACGACCGGCGAGATGGTATTGCATACTATGGCGGCAGCAGCGGGCTTTGTAATCAATAAGCTACTGTTCTCGGAACTGGAGCAGTGAACTCAAAAAGTCAGAAGACTGTGGTTTTGAGATGCAGAAGACTGCACTTCACAATTGCTTGCTCACAGTGTGCGGCCAAAATGATCCGCTCCTGGTTTTGCAGATGGCCCGTGTCAGACTTTTCCAGCAACAGTTACCGAAAATCACACCGACAGTGCCGTCAAATCATTCAATTAACCTTGTGACGTGGCTGCCGTGAAACACCCGCGGGGGCCGTTAGGCTGCCACCTCTCATTTCAGCAGCCGGGCACCCGGTGTAGAGTTTCACCACAACGATGATTAAACAAAAAAAAATTTCTCTAAACAAATCGGCCGCGTAATTACGGCACGACATCTCGCACCAACCAATGCGGTAGTTCCCACACGCTGTCCCCCCACGTCCCCACCCCCCACCACACCACTGTCCAGCTTTTCACGTCTGCCAACCTTCTCCATACACGTGGAAGATTAATGCGCGTCGCCCGCTCATGTGGGCTGGCAGGAGGCCTGACGGCGAGGTCGAGAGGTCGAGGGAAGGGGGCGCTGCAACGAGCGTTTGAGGCCCCTTGGCGGGGGAGCTGCAGGCGAAGCTCCTCCCCCCGAGAGCTCAGGACCTCGCTAACGCGGTCCAGAGCGTGACACGGCGGTGGCCTCGTTCCACCGCCTGCCAGCCAGCGAGCAAAAGGGAGCGAGACCCTCTCCGCTCACGAGCACCGCCGCTCGAGAGCCATGGCTAGCGCCCGCAGGGCACACAAGAAAAACCCAAGATCCACCAGATAGCCCATGCGCCAGCGGGGCAAGCCCTATTAGTGAACGCCGATTAAGGCGACCACGTGGTACGGTGGTGTGGTTAAGCCTCGGACACTGGCGAAACAAAGGCAGCCGGTTTGCAGGGTAGGGTGCTCTCACCGCAACACCCTTTGGGGGCCCAGGCGTGACTTCTGCTGTCGCTGTGGGGTCATTTCCCAGGGGGAAGCGTACGGGAAATGCTCCCAACGCCTTCACTGCAACACGGCGGGGTTTTTTTTGTTATAAAAGTTCAACCGTGGTGCGGTCACAAAACTACCAACTTCTTTTCCCAACGATGTCAAAGGTGTTTATACTGAGCCTAGTTTATGAGCTACACTTACATCATCAGCTGGGTGGATTTGCATGCAGAGCAGATGCGCGAGGCTGCGGAGGCATGTAAAGTGTTTGTAAAATGGAAAAAAATGCACTTAAGTTTTTTGTTTAAAGGTGCGGTCAAGGATTTTCTTATTATTGTTTAACGTGCAGACGCCGGCGGGCTTTAGTAAAGCCCCAAGAAAATGATGGGGCGATCACGGGAATGGAACTTTTGAGTAGCTGCTCAATCGGCTCAGCAGCAAGGGGTTTCTGTCATATCGCCATGTGGCAGCCGAGACAAACAAGCGACTTGAGTGGCTGAGCGAGTGTGTGGCTGAGCTGGTGACTACTAAGCGATTGACCAGTTGACTTGAGCGACTGGGTAGGCGACAGTACTGCCTCCTCCCTGCCACGGCCACCGCTTTGTCGACAGCGAGCAAAGTGCCCAACATCACGTAATGAGGTTTAATATCTCCCAGCAAACTGGACAACGAACCGGACAAACAAGTTAGGCAGGACCCTCCCTAAAAAGAGCCTTGAGGTTCATGAATATTTTAATTGGTAAATTAAGGACAATTATGTCCTTAAAAACATGTGCAGCAAAATGTAATCCTATTGGTTGAATGAATACTGTAAAAAGAAGTACATTTTTGTGGTGTAATTTTGGGAACAAATATTAATACAGAACAGAAAAAAGCGGTAGAGCAGGGGGAGAAATGATGCCCTACGTCAGGGGTCGGCAACCTACGGCTCCGGAGCCGCATGCGGCTCTTTACGGGCTGCTTCTTGACGATATGTACGTATGTACAGTATGTACATAAATGCATTGCGGCTCTTGAAATACTGAATTTTGTACCGAATTGGAAAGAAATGGCTCTTCTTGTTATTTTGGTTGCCGACCCCTGCCCTACGTGAATCGCTGAACAGGACGTCCTACGGTCTGAGTGGTGCATGGCCAGTGAGCGTGGCGCCAGCTATGGAGCGTTTGAGGGGCCAGTGCCACCTGGTACCATTTTTGTGGTTGCCAATCAGCGGCTTGCGCATGTGCAATGTGATGGCGCCTTCGGTCACGGGAACATTGCCCACAAAACGGCGGTCAGTGGGGCAAAGTGTAAGGGTCACGTCCTCACTTTACCCAATCAGCTGGCAGGAAATGGCAGTACGTTGCAAATTGGAATACGCGTAAAAACCTAAATTATTCACAAAAACTAGAATCCTTGTTTTTGTTCTCTCCCCCTTCCCAGATAACAAGAGTTGTAGTCTTAGGTTTTTTCGGTAAAGTCACGTAGGTAAAAAATTTAATTAAAATTAATAAAAGTAATAATAGAAATAAAATACTTTTATTAATTTTAATTTTATTTTTTACCTACGTGACTTTACCGGAAAAAAACCTAAGAGTATGAATCCTTGCAGTCACGAAAGCTTCAAATCTAGAACAAGACTTGTGTTTATCTGTGGGTGACCATGCAGATATCTGGAACAATTTCTATGGATAAACGAATAAGAGAATCTGACAATAGCGCGCGCCACGACAGACCCCATCAACGTCGCGAAGAGGTGTTTCAACAGCTTTCCTGCAAAGAGCTCACCCTGCGAAGCCAATCACTGTCTCCCCGTCCCCCATCACGGTGGCAAGAGAAGCGTGGTCCTTGAGGAAGCATCCGCACCGGAGATGGCTGCGCCGCCCCCCCCCCCCCTATTTCTTATTCATGTTTTTTAATAACCACAGGCGCGGTTGCCGGGAGACAGGAAGGTTAGCGGGACACGGCGGTGGAGAGTGCCGTGTGGCTGCTGGCTTCGTCAATCGAGGAGAGGGCACGGAGGCACCGCACGGCACCGCAGCTCGCCCGACGCAGCGCTTCCAGGATTGCGGAGATTGTCCGCCTGCACGTAAATTATTTAAAGTGTAAATATTTCGAGCTAAATTTCCGGGTTTTTTTTTTATTTAGCACCGGATCCAGAAATATAATGCCAGCATCCCTCCCTCCATACGAAGCCTCTACCTCCACAAGCAAATATAAAAAATACACATCATCAACATCAGTGTCAGTAAAAAAAAAACACACAACCGGGAGCTAAAAAACCCTGCCACTAACTAAATCTAAAAAAGCATCGATCAATATTGTTTGGTAATCCACACTGAGCAGTGTGGTGAAGTATGGTCAAACAAACCCAAGTGCACGGACGAAATCGCAAGCAGGTGTGAGGAAAACTCTGACAATGCGCCGTACAGACGCCTGACCAAAACAGAGCTTGTCCAATCGCACGCCAGGCAGCCAATAAGGATTGTGGTTCAAATGCTGATTTGCAAATGCTGATTTGCCCACAACCAATGGGGGTTCGGGCACATGACGTGGCCTGTGACGCTTGGAAACGCCGCAAAGGTTCAACGCTTCCCATTACAGTGTTCAAATCCAGCCCAGGTCAAATGACCCAGAAGGCAGCCAATCAGAGCACAGGCGACCCCCATGTGCTTGCCTGGGTCGGTCACGGTCTCTCAGGAGGCACAAAGGAGCGGCATGGGCCAATGGGCACGAGGTTTCTGCTGCGGTGGCACAAAGACGGTGTCATTAAATACCATTCCCCGAAATCATCGCAGTGTTCTAACATATACTCTGGAATCGCACTGCTCAAAACTCTTACGTGTCTTTCAACGTCTTATTTTTCCCAAATGTATCGTGGTTTTTAATTATTTTCCATCGCCGCCTGCCCCATCAGAGGTGAATTCGCGGTCTCTGGGAGGGAAAACATGCAGGGGGTTGTTCCCCAGCCCCAGAGAGGGCAAATTCATCATCTCCCCCTCACCCACACAATGAGCACTGTCTGCTCAAATGATTGACTCTGCAGAAAGTATGCACATGCAAGGGGCAGCAGTGTGGTATACACAATGCTTTGGTAAAGCTTTGCAATATCCGAACCACAAACCCTTCCAATCTGCCACGTTAATAACATGCCCCGTCAATTAATTACGCTGGAGTCATTCTGAGCCTTTTGACACAAAACTGCAGCGTAGGTTTTCTTTGGCCGATGTCTGTGCAGATTGATCGCCGGACAATGAGGATCATTTTCCGTTATTTTATAAGGAGTAACCGAGTGTTATTTTTGGAGCCGAGCGTTTTCAGGCGCTCCGATGCTGCAATTACGAATGGGGCAGCCCCGCGCACTGCATTTGCAGGGGCCGCGATCGATCGGGCGGGGCGGGGGGGGCTCAGCACCCCTCCCCAGCTGTAATTCATGCGGATTTCACCCTTACCAAATTGTCCAATTGAATTACTCGTTATTGAGTCCCAGCGTGTGTGGGATCGGTGGCCATAGAGCCACTTGCCAGAGAGCAACCACCTCTCAAAACTGCATCCCCATTTTGCTTCCGAATGCGAAGACGATGCAAGGTTGTGCTGGCAGCGAGCATCAGAGGACAAAGCTGCGTTGCTCAATGCGCCCGCATCGTATCCAAGATGCCTGCCCCTTGCTGTCGGGTTTCACACAGCATTGAGGTGTGCGGGGGATGGGGGGCAAACTGCTGCAAAGCAATGAATGCTGTAGAGTGCATGTTGATGAAACCAATGGCAAGGCCTTCAAACAACAGTGCATTGTGAATTACCAATGCAGATTATATTGCGTATTATAGTGCGTGTGTCTCATTGGTATGTACCCGTTCAAAAAGCACACAATTGTATTGTGACGTGTACTTTGCATAACTATTAGGCGTGTAATGATGCATTGGTGCACGAGTTTATTATGCTCACAATATGGGCATCGAATCGTGCGCGTACGAATCAATAAGGTTCTTCATGTTGTACAATTGTTAAAGAAATCAGTTGGTCCACATGACGGCTGCTGCCACTTAAAAGGCCGCTACATTTGCCACAAAACAAATCGTGAAAAGTCATTAAATTATGAAGGGGGATAGAGGCGAGCTAACCTTTACAAGCGTACTCGCATATACCGCACGGGAGGAAAGTTTTGCTGGCTGAAGGGAGAGACGGTATGGACAGTCACATCCAAAGGGCATGGGGGGGCTTTGCTGGTAGTTATTACAGAAAAAAACAAACCCGAGGCCATTATCTACACAAACCATTTACGCCCAAACGCTCTAGAGTGTGTGGTCAATAAGCCTGACAACTCTGGACAAACATCCCAACATAGACATGGGACATAAACACATAACTATGGACACATAACCATGGCACATTGCTACCGGTGCTACACACAGGGTTGACGTCCCTTCCACTGCAGACAAACCCCAGACATAATTCTCAGTCAAAATTTAAGTCAAAATTTAAGTCAAAATTCTCAGACATAATTCCCAGTCATAATTCTCAGACATAATTCTCAGACATAATTCTCAGTCAACCAAGGTCTATTATAAAAAAAATATATAAGTTTACCGTGATAAAGTTGAACATAATATCACTAGAACAGAATCAATACTTGGCTACCCAAACACAAATGCCAAACTGTCCCAGGTCAAACCCGGAAAGGTGTTAACCTCAACTTCTTGCGCACTTTGTACTGTAACAGCACAACGTGTACAGTATTATTAGTGGTTGTTTGACCATACTTCACCAAACTAGTCAGTGCACAGGGTGGTGGTGGTGGTGGTGGTTGGTGCAGGATTCTGAATCAGTGATCACTCGCCACCGTCCCACGTATGCCGAAACAGCGAATACCGTGTACGTTTTAATGTTAACAATATTTTTACTGGGCAAGAACATGCTATTTACATGCGTGTCACACAGTAGCATTCAGTTGACACGCGTGTTGCGCAGTAACGTGCACTTGACATGTTACACAGAAACACGAAGGTTACGTGTGTCACACGGTAACATGCAGTGTACATGTGTTACACAAAAACACCATGCACTTTACATGTGTTGCAGAGCAACATGCAGTTCACACGTGTTACACAGTAACAATGTGCACCGTGTATATTTTATTAAGTGATTTGTTTACCTTTTCTATACTTTGCACTGCTATCGTATTTTTGTTGTATTCTTTGTTGTGGTTGTAACTTTCTAACCCCCCGTGCCCCTACTGGAACATCTGTTGGGGGTTCGGGGAATAGCTTTTTGAGCTCAATCTGATTCCTCCAGCAGAAATAAATGCTAAATTTGACTCGTTTTCTGTGTTTACGCGTGTCGCACGTAAAGTGGTGTAGAATTAGCACGGGGATTGCTGAATGAGAGAAGATGTGTGAAGTGAAATTAACGGCTTGCCGGAAACACTGAGAGATGGTAAATCACGTGTGGTGGTGGTGGTGGTGATAGTGGTGGATAAAGCGGTTCGCAGACTTTCGAACCATCATCATCATTCAACCTCGCACGTCTTCCTCGCGAGTTTAGATCATCACCCCTCCGTCGAACGCAGGGGTCGGAGATGCCTGCGGCGGGTTCTTTAAGGATTGCTTCGTGGTGGTGGCGAAATGTTTACTACCTCGAAATGTTAAACACCTCGCCAGGTATGCGGGAGGTCGTGCGTTCGATCCCGACACTGACTCCTGCTGTATATTTGGAGTTGGCGGTGTGTCTCTCTCTCTCTCCCCGTGGCCGCGTGGAATTTTCTCCGGTTTTCCCCCCTCCACATTTAGAATCAACACGCGTTTAGATTATTTTGTCGCTATACATTTCCACGCGATAAGCCAACTTCGTTGAGTTATCGTTTGGGCCAGGTAGCTTCTGAAAAAGAGCTATGGGAGCTTCAGTGGGCCTGATAAAATGAAAGTCCATTTGTTTAGCAAGTCGGAATAGTTTTATTTATTGAGCATCGTCTCGTATTGCATTGCGGCTCTTGTAATATTGATCGGTTTTTATTGTTTTACCCTATTCGAACAAAAATGGCTTTTGTTGTTGTTTTGGTTTTCCGGCCCCTGGGTCTAACTCATTTCACCCCCCACGCGTGCTAAATTAACAATATTACGATTTCATCGCGTGGCCCAATTAACACTGTTGGGGGGGGGCACACAAGGTGCTTGATAGTCGAGAGCCATCTATCACGGCCGCCTTTGTCTCCCCGGTGCCGATGTTTAGACGCCACTCGTTTATTGAGCCTATGCGAGTCCACTTAACAGGTGAAGAAGGCCCTCTCACTGCCACTGGTCGGCCGTGGCTGTTGGGCAGTGTGGACATCGGAGGGTATATTATTTGGGTCTTTCGGTAAAATGACGACTTTACCTAAAGACCCAAAGAATATGAATTCCTGCGGTCACGAAAGCTTTAAGTCGACATCGGAGGGGTTTGCCGGATGGCCGTCCATAAATGACGTCACGCGATTTTGGACACCCCCCCCCTCGACACACGGCGTCACAAAAAGTCAGATCCCCCTCAAATGACGTCACAAAGCTCTGCCCACCCCCCCAAAAAAAATTAAACATGCTTCAAATCGCTTTAAACTATTGTCATTGTAGTGCGTATTTAATGTGCAGCTGCACTCTGATGTTGTAGGAGAAAACATTTATAAAAAGTCTATTTAATCAAGTAGAACGTGTTGTCTATATTTATTTAAAGTTGCGCATTTTGATGTGACGTCACATTTCTCAACCCCCCCCCCCTAGGTGTGTGACGTCATTTATGGACGGCCCCCCCAGGGTAGATTTTTCACGTTACGATCCGTATCGCACGTGATTTGGACAAGCTGACAAACGAATCGGGCCTTAGGAAATGATGGGCGTCGTTCGTAGTGACATGGCAACAAGCAACGCTCGTGTAAGAATCGTTGCTGTTAAAGAGTGTGTCAATGAACCTCATCGTACATCCACACACGCCACCGCAAAACGTTCGTTGTTGTAATGTACTTCACATGTCCCCGTGTCTCTTCACTTGCCCGCGTTCCACCACGCGCGCCGAGCAGTTTGATCGCCCTCATGAAGCCAACGTCAGGGTTTCTAATCCAGCAGTGCATGAGGAACTCCCCTCCAACACTTGCAGGAAGAGGCGAGTGTTAATTTGTATCACGACGGATAAGAGAAGAATGGTAACTTGAGCGACAACTCACGACTTACAAGCAAACTCGAACGAAACCCACGACTGGACAAATATCCACTCAAAACACAAACTGCAACCCGAGACGATAAACAACAACAACTTCCACGCGTTACAATCGACATCGGGAGCTGTGTCTGCGCCAATCCTAAATATTTTCTCGAAACTTTACAAGCGGCCAATATCGCGACTAATTCTAGATTGGAAGTTTTCGTGACTGCAAGGATTCATACTCTTTGGTTTTTTAGGTAAAGTCACGTGGGTAAAAAATAAAATAATGAAAATAGAATGAAAACAACTAAAATACGACGAAACGTCGTGATTTCATTTAATTTAATTTTAGTTGTTATCATTTTATTTTATTTATCAAAAATTGTACCTACGTGACTTTACCGAAAAAAACTAAGAATATCGCGACTCCTCCTTTTATTGACGAGGGGGGGGGGAGGGTTTGTGACAAGTCTCATCTACGATGTTGCACGGCGATCACCTGGACTCTCGCCCACCAACCCGAGTGGTAGAGTGCGCTAACCACTGCGCCACCGCTCCCCAGAGATACGCAGTGGCCAATGCTGTATAATGTTACTGGTAGGAACTTCCTGGTTCCACCAGCCCACAGGGGATTATTGTGTCCGTCCGTCCGTCGTGCATCCAATCTACATACCTTAACTAATTAATTGGCTGTGTCGGGTGGTGGCGGGTTTAACGACACATTGTATATTTACATGATCTAGCCTCCCCCCAAAACATCCTCTATTATGAATATTGGTCGCGAAAACCTACTACTGCGTGTTAAACTTGAAAGTTTAATCGCAACGATGCAAAACAAACCCTCGTCATCCAGAATGCTACATTTCCAGTAACAAATGATACAAATAACAGGATCCGCAAGGTAGGTACAAGAAAAGATAGCCATGGAACAACATCGCCCGAGTTATGTGACGATATAAAAAAAAAACACCCCTATCAAAGTCAACAAAATTGGGCTAAAACAATTGGCATCAACTTTCCCATCTCTGCTGTAAAACTTGGGGGAATGGGGCCGTCCATAAATGACGTCACGCGATTTTGGACGATTTTTGACCCCCCCCCCACGTCACACGGCGTCACAAAAAGTCAGACCCACCCCTCAAATATGACGTCACAAAGCTCTGCCCCCCCCCCAAAAACCATATTTCCATTTTGAAAATAAAACATGCTTCAAATCGCTTTAAACTATTGTCATTGTAGTGCGTATTTAATGTGGCGCTGCACTCTGATGTTGTAGGAGTGTTGTTATAACAATTAGTGTTGTTATAACAATTCTATATTTATTTAAAGTTGCGCATTTTGATGTGACGTCACATTTCTCAACCACCCCCCCCCGCCCCTGTCACACATCGTCACAAATGTCTGACCCCCCCCCCCCTAGGTGCGTGACGTCATTTATGGACGGCCCCAAAGCCGGGAAAATCATCCCGAGTTTCGTGAACCAAATCGCAAAAGACCCCCTCCCTTCTAGTGGTGACCATTAATCGAACCGCGAGGGGAGAGGCAATTGCTAAGAGGGGAGAGGAATAACGAGCAGGCGCGTGCAACAACAACAACAACACGCGGAGAGGAACAACAACAACAACACGCGGAGAAGGCGGGGGGGGCAGGGAGGGTGGGGCTCAACTGGAGCCACATCTGTTTGGAGGCGGAGACGGAGCGTGAACAACCACGACCCCGGCTCACAGCGAGGCGGCCCCCGGCTCCTCATTCATCCCCCACCCACCACCACCAACAACAACCACCACACACACCATCACCAACCACCACCAACAACAACCCCCACCCACCCACCCCAACAACAACCCCCACCCACCATCCCAACAACAACAACCCCCACCCCGCCACCACCAACCAACAACCACCAACAACCCCCACCCCACCACCATCACCCACCACCACCAACAACAACCCCCACCCACCACCATCACCCACCCACCACCAACAACAACCCCCACCCACCACCCCAACAACAACAACCCCCACCCACCACCCCAACAACAACAACCCCCACCCGCCACCACCAA